>NC_087344.1:139197785-139822785 GCF_030014295.1 Loxodonta africana
TGAAAGACAAAAGGATATCTATCCAAGATGCTCATCGAACCCCATTTAAGATTGATCCAAAAAGAAAATCACCAAGGCATATTATCATCAAACTTGCCAAAACCAAAGATAAAGAGAAAATTTTAAAAGCAACCAGGGAGAAAAGAAAGGTCTCCTACACAGGAGAATCAAAAGTTCAGACTACTCAGCAGAAACCATGCAGTCAAGAAGGAAATGGGATGACATGTACAGAGCACTGAAGGAGAAAAACTGCCAGCCAAGGATCATATATCCAGCAAAACTCTCTCTCAAATATGAAGGTGAAATTAAAACATTTACAGATAAACACAAGCTTAGAGAATTTGCAAAAACTATACCAAAGCTACAAGAAATACTAAAGGAAATTGTTTGGTCAGAAAGTCAATAATATCAGATACAAGCACAACACAAGGTCATAGAACAGAACATCCTGATATCAACTCAAATAGGGAAATCAAAAAAACAAATTAACATTAATTTTTAAACAAAAAAAAATGCTCAAAACAGGGAATCATTGAAGTCAATATGTAAAAGATCACAATAATCAAAAAGAGGGACTAAATACAGGAGGCATGGAACTGACATATGGAGAGGAAAACCAGGTGATATAGGATGATACAAGTTAGGTTTTTACTTAGAAAAATAAGGGTAAATATTAAGGTAACCACAAAGAGGTATAACAACTCCATAACTCAAAATAAAAACCAAGGAAAGCATAAAGACTCAACAAACATAAATTCAACTACTATGAAAATGACGAACACACAATTTACAAAGAAAAACGTCTCAGCACAAAAAAGTGAGTGGAAAAAATAAAACTGTCAACAACACACACAAAATGGCATCAAAATGACAGCACTAAACACACACTTATCTGTAATTACGCTGAATGTAAATGGACTAAATGCACCAATAAAGAGACAGAGAGTCTCAGACTGGATAAAGAAACACGATCCGTCTATATGCTGCCTACAAGAGACACACCTTAGACTCAGAGACACAAGCAAACTAAACTCAAAGGATGGAAAAAAATATATCAAGCAAACAACAAGCAAAAAATAGCAGGAGTAGCAATATTAATTTCTGAAAAAATAGACTTTAAAGTTAAATCCACCACAAAGGATAAAGAAGGACACTACATAATGATTAAAGGGACAATTGACCAGGAAGATATAACCATATTAAATATTTATGTACCCAATGACAGGGCTGCAAGATACATAAAACAAATTTTAATAGAACTGAAAAGTGAGATAGACACCTCCACAATTATAGTAGGAGACTCCAACACACCACTTTCGGAGAACGACAGGACATCCAGTAAAAAGCTCAATAGAGACACGGAAGACCTAACTGCTACAATCAACCAACTTGACCTCATTGACTTATACAGAACACTCTACCCAACAGCTGCAAAGTATACTTTTTTTTCTAGCACACATGGAACGTTCTCTAGAATAGACCACATAGTAGGTCATAAAAGAACCCAAAACATCAAAATTTTACAAAGCATCTTCTCAGACCACAAGGCCATAAAAGTGGAAATCAATAACAGAAAAATTAGGGAAAAGAAATCATATACTTGGAAACTGAACAACACCCTGCTCAAAAAAGACTGAGTTATAGAAGACTTTAAGGAGGGAATAAAGAAATTCATAGAATGCAACGAGAATGAAAACACTTCCTATCAAAACCTCTGGGACACAGCAAAAGCAGTGCTCAGAGGTCAATTTATATCGATAAATGCACACGTACATAAAGAAGAAAGAGCCAAAATCAGAGAACTGTCCCTACAACTTGAACAAATAGAAAGCAAGCAACGAAAGAATCCATCAGGCACCAGAAGAAAACAAATAATAAAAATTAGAACTGAACTAAATGAATTAGAGAACAGAAAAACAATTGAAAGAATTAACAAAGCCAAAAGCTGGTTCTTTGAAAAAATTAACAAAATTGATAAACCATTGGCCAGACTGACTAAAGAAATATAGGAAAGGAAACAAATAACCCGAATAAGAAACTAGATGGGCCATATCACAACAGACCCAACTGAAATTAAAAGAATCATATCAGATTATTACGAAAAATTGTACTCTAACAAATTTGCAAACCTAGAAGAAATGGATGAATTCCTAGAAAAACATTACCTACCTAAACTAACACAATCAGAAGTAGAACAACTAAATAGACCCATAACAAAAAAAAGAGATTGAAACGGTAATCAAAAAACTCCCAACAAAAAAGCTCTGGCCCGGACAGCTTCACTGCAGAGTTCTACCAAACTTTCAGGGAAGAGTTAACACCACTACTACTAAAGGTATTTCAAAGCATAGAAAATGATGGAATACTACCTAACTCATTCTATGAAGCCACCATATCCCTGCTACCAAAACCAGGTAAAGACACCACAAAAAAAGAAAATTACAGACCTATATCCCTCATGAACATAGATGCAAAAATCCTCAACAAAATTCTAGCCAATAGAATTCAACAACATATCAAAAAAATAATCCACCATGACCAAGTGGGATGTATACCAGGTATGCAAGGCTGGTTTAATATTAGAAAAACCATTAATGTAATGCACCATATAAATACAACAAAAGACAAAAACCACATGATCTTATCAATTGATGCAGAAAAGCATTTGACAAAGTCCAATACGCATTCATGATAAAAACTCTCAGCAAAATAGAAATTGAAGGAAAATTCTTCAGCATAACAAAGGGCATCTATACAAAGCCAACAGCCAACATCACTCTAAATGGAGAGAGCCTGAAAGCAATTCCCTTGAGAACGGGAGCCAGACAAGGATGCCCTTTATCACCGCTCTTATTCAACATTGTGCTAGAGGTCTAGCCAGAGCAATTAGGCTAGACAAAGAAATAAAGGGCATCCGGATTGGCAAGGAAGAAGTAAAATTATCTTTATGTGCAGATGACATGATCTTATACACAGAAAACCCTAAGGAATCCTCCAGAAATCTGCTAAAACTAATAGAAGAGTTTGGCAGAGTCTCAGGTTATAAGATAAACATACAAAAATCACTTGGATTCCTCTACATCAACAAAAAGCACATCGAAGAGGAAATCACCAAATAAATACCATTCACAGTAGCCCCCAAGAAGATAAAATACTTAGGAATAAATCTTACCAAAGATGTAAAAGACCTATACAAAGAAAACTACAAAGTACTAGTGCAAGAAACTAAAAAGGACCTACATAAGTGGAAAAACATACCTTGCTCATGGATAGGAAGACTTAACATGGTAAAAATGTCTATTCTACCAAAAGCCATCTATACATAGAATGCAAATTCCAATGACATTTTTTAACGAGATGGAGAAACAAATCACCAACTTCATATGGAAGGGAAAAAAGCCCCGGATAAGTAAAGCGTTACTGAAAAAGAAGAAGAAAGTGGGAGGCCTCACTCTGCCTGATGTTAGAACCTATTATACAGCCACAGTAGTCAAAACAGCCTGGTAACGGTACAACAACAGGCACATAGACCAATGGAACAGAATTGAGAACCCAGATATAAATCCATCATGAGCAGCTGATATTTGACAAAGGCCCGGTGTCAGTTAATTGGGGAAAAGATAGTCTTTTTTAACAAATGGTGCTGGCATAACTGGATATCCATTTGCAAAAAAATGAAACAGGACCCATACCTCACACCATGCACAAAAACTAACTCCAAGTGGATCAAAAACCTAAACATAAAGACTAAAATGGTAAAGGCCATGGAAGAAAAAATAAGGACAACGTTAGGAGCCCTTATACAAGGCATAAACAGAATACAAAACATTACCAAAAATGACGACGAGAAACCAGATAACCAGGAGCTCCTAAAAATCAAACACCTATGTTCATCTAAAGACTTCACAAAAGAGCAAAAAGACCACCTACAGATTGGGAAAATTTTTCAGCTATGACATCTCTGACCAGCGCCTGATCTCTAAAATCTATATGATTCTGTTAAAACTCAACCACAATAAGACAAACAACCCAATCAAAAAGTGGGCAAAGGA
The DNA here is from genome assembly GCF_030014295.1 of Loxodonta africana. NCBI lineage: Eukaryota > Metazoa > Chordata > Mammalia > Proboscidea > Elephantidae > Loxodonta > Loxodonta africana. The sequence goes on from NC_087344.1 coordinate 139,201,838, forward strand.
TATGAACACGCACTTCACTAAAGAAGATATTCAGGCAGCTAACAGATATATGAGAAAATGCTCTCGATCATTAGCCATTAGAGAAATGCAAATTAAAACTACGATGAGATTCCATCTCACTCCAACAAGGCTGGCATTAATCCAAAAAACACAAAATAGTCAATGTTGGAGAGGCTGCGGAGAGATTGAAACTCTTATATGCTGCTGGTGGGAATGTAAAATGGTACAACCACTTTGGAAATCTATCTGGCGTTTTCTTAAAAAGTTAGAAATAGAACTACCATACAACCTAGAAATCCCACTCTTGGAATATACCCTAGAGAAATAAGAGCCTTTACACGAACAGATATATGCACACCCATGTTTATTGCAGCTCTGTTTACAACAGCAAAAAGCTGGAAGCAACCAAGGTGTCCATGAATGGATGAATGGTTAAATTAATTATGGTGTAGTCACACAATGGAATACTATGCATCGATAAAGAACAGTGACGAATCTGTGAAATGTTTCATAACATGGAGGAACGTGGAAGGCATTATGCTGAGTGAAATTAGTCAGATGCAAAAGGACAAATATTGTATGAGACCACTATTATAAGATCTTGAGAAATAGTATAAACTGAGAAGAACACATACTTTTGTGGTTTTGAGGTGGGGAGGGAGGGAGGGTGGGAGAGGGTTATTTACTGATTAGTTAGTAGATAAGAACTACTTTAGGTGAAGGGAAGGACAATACTCAATACATGGAAGATCAGCTCAACTGCACTGGACCAAAAGCAAAGAAGTTTCCAGGATAAACTGAATGCTTCGAAGGTCAGTGGAGCAAGGGCAGGGGTTTGGGGACTATGGTTTAAGGGGACTTCTAAGTCAATTGACAAAATAATTCTATTATGAAAACACTCTGCATCCCACTTTGAAGTGTGGCGTCTGGGGTCTTAAATTCTAACAAGCGGCCATCTAAGATGCATCAATTGGTCTCAACCCACCTGGATCAAAGGACAATGAAGATCACCAAGGTCACCTGATAACTATGAGCCCAAGAGACAGAAACGGCCACATGAACCAGAGACTTACATCATCCTGAGACCAGAAGAACTAGATGGTGCCCGGCCACAACCAATGACTGCCCTGACAGGGAACACAACAGAGAACCCCTGAGGGAGCAGGAAAACAGTGGGATGCAGACCCCAAATTCTCATAAAAAGACCAGACTTAATGGTTTGACTGAGACTAGAAGAATCCCGGCAGTCAAGGTCCCCAAACCTGTTGGCCCAGGACAGGAACCACTCCTGAAGACAACTCATCAGACATGGAAGGGACTGGACAATGGGTTGGAGAGAGATGCTGATGAAGAGTGAGCTACTTGTATCAGGTGGACCCTGAGACTGTGTTGGCATCTCCTGTCTGGAGGGGAGATGGGAGGGTAGAGAGGGTTAGAAACTGGCAACACCATCAGGAAAGGAGAGACCGGAAGGAGGGAGCAGGCTGACTCATTAGGTGGAGAGTGAGTGGGAGTATGGAGTAAGGTGTATATAAGCTTATATGTGACAGACTGACTCGATTTGTAAACTTTCACTTAAAGCACAATAAAAATCATTTAAAAAAAATACAGAGAATAGTACCTACAACATTGGGTTGTTTTCAGAATGAGAAATTGTATATAAAGCATATATCATACTATATACAAAAACCAAAACCCACTGCCATCGAGTCGATTCCAGTTCATAGTGACCTTATATAGCACATGGTAAAAACACAATATGTCGTACTTTTGACATTCTTATTGTTATTATTGTTATCCATCTCAAAATGTGGCATTTCAAAGGATTTTAGAAACATAAATTTATTGTGGCCTGAATTCACCATCAGTATATGAGAACAGGAAACTCTAGTGGTGTAGTGGTTAAGTCCTATGGCTACTAACCTAAAGGTTGGCAGTTCGAATCCACCAAGCGCTCTTTGGAAACTCTGTGGGGCAGTTCTGCTCTGTCCTATAGAGAGGCTATGAGTCAGAATCGACTCCACGGCAAAGGGTTTGGGTTTTTTTTGGTATATGAGAACAAGTCTAAGCAAAAGTCAGAGCTTAAAGTTGTGTGCTCTAAGAATTTTATTTTACTACAATTTAACTTCTATAATAAAAGCCTATATGCTATCCTATGATATTTTCTTACTTTAGCCACTCAGAGTTATAGGACTTTAAAGTGACTTAAAGGCAGGGAAGCCTATGTTTTGTTTTGTTTTTCCATCATTTCTAGCACCTTTTCAATCCTTTGGCAAGTAAAGAAAGCGTTAAATCATCACTCAGAGACTCTTGTGTGAGAAGATTTAAACCATATCAATTTCAAAGTGTGTTTATAGCAAGAAAATATTGTTTCTTTCAAAAGACTAATGTGAATCAGATTAAGTGATTTAAATAAAAATAAACCTGTAAAGGTTACTAAGGTGCTGATGAGCTTTTATAGCTTATAGATGAAGAGGTGATATCTTTTATATTTAAAGGGAAACACACAGAGCCAGCATTTAAGGTAAAGAACAGTAGCCTAATAAAATAATTCAAATGTGACACTCCCTGGGAGGTGTGTGATCTTTCCATAAGTCCAAAATGCTACAAATTCTATGACAACAGACTTCTTAACCCATGATCCTGGAGGATGTTTCTTTGGTTCCTGGAACACCTTCAATATCTCTCTCCCTTTGCTGGCAACCAATAAGAAAAACTTAGGATTTTCTCAAAGAATTTTTTTTTTAACATCTTAATGAAATATAATCACTAACCTACTGGTTCTTCTCTCTCACTTTTTGAGAGTTGCCCCCAAAGCTCTTAATTACTCTTCCACTTGAGAACCAACAGACTCTGTAGGGTGCCTTTGAGATGGAATGGAAGCTACCATCCTAAGGAGACACTCCACTCTCACGGAGCTGTCCATAGCAGCTGTGGCTGAAATCCGAGTTAGTACATTAGTACATGGGCATGTGACACCAGACACCAAGGCACCTGCTACGGTGCCCTATGCAGTAGAGTGACAAAGGACCAAACCTTTCTGCACTGACAACATGCTATATATATGTCCAGATGAAAAGGACTGTGATGTTTTTGCAGGCCTACTCGTGAAACATGACCTACCGCGCCTTATTGAGCTGGAAAGGACATGGGAGATGGACTTTGCCTCTGTGGATTTCTCCACTTGCCTTCCCATTTCTGAACTCACCCCCTAGTAAACTTTATCTAACAAATGCCCCTCAAAACATTGTTAAATCTGTCTATCTATACTGCTTCCTATTCATTAATTTCTTTTTCTGCTCTTTGAAGCAAATCTCTGGAACACACACAAAAAAAGTCCATGCCCTCTTGTTCTTCCACAGTTTGAGTTCAAGGCTTTCCCTCATCTTGGCATCATATCTGCTCATATCCATCTTCAAAGCTTTCTTTATTTGAGTCCAGTTCTAGACGTCCCTCTTCGAAAACACTTAATTCCTCCAGCTAGAAGCAATCTCCTCTCTCAGTACTCTTCACTTTCTATTTTGTATTATGGTTATTTGTGTGAATATTTTACCTCCCATTTTAGAGAATAACAAGGAGCCCAGGTGACACAGTGGTTAAAGCAGTCAACTGCGAACCAAAAGGTCAGCAGTTTGAAACCACCAGCGGCTCCACTGGAGAAAGATGTGGCAGTCTGCTTCCATAGAGATTTACAGCCTTGGGAACCCCCTGGGGCCACTATGAGTCAGAATCGACTCATCAGCAGTGGGATTTTTTGTTTTAAATAATAAAATCTACAATAATCGATCCAAATCTCATTGATCCTTGTATGCCTCACATTATTTAGCACATGACATGGCTTGTAGTAGATATTCAGCAACTATATAGTAGGGAAATAAACAAAAAAAATTGAATTGCAAACTTTTTGGACGGGAGCTGTAGACATTTTTTTATGTGCTCTCAGCATTGCCTTGGAAACCCTGGTGGCGTAATGGTTAAGAGCTACGGCTGCTAACCAAAAGGTTGGCAGTTCAAATCCATCAGGCACTCTTTGGAAACTCTATGAGGCAGTTCTACCCTGTCTTATGAGGTTGCTATGAGTCGGAATCAACTCGACAGCAATGGGTTTTTTTTTTTTTTTTTGGTTCAGCATTGCCTTATGTAGTGTTAGACATGTGGCAGGCAGAGATTTATATGTATTCACCAAACACCATCTCCTTTTCTTCCTGGGCACACATCTAGACTATATTTCTTGTCTTTTTTGCAGCTAAGTTAGACCATGTGACTGCGTGTGGCTCATGGAACGTGGATGTGAGTTATGGATGCCACTTCTAGGACTGGTTCCTAAACAAACCTTCTTCAGGGTCCTCTGTACTCTCACTCTTGTTTTCATTCAGAAAACCCACTGGAGGACTCTGCCACCCCAGTGAAAGGAGGAGTAACCAGATGGAATATATCTAGGTCCCTGAAAGCCTGGGTGACCAAGGGGCTCTCCTTATCCTTCTTCTGACCCACATAAACTGAAACATGTCTGAGGAATGAACATTTGACAAGTGACTGAGATGTTATGGCTGTTTATTATGGCACACAGACCACGCTGATTAATTCAGACACTTAGGAGATATTTTTATTGATTTTATTAATTCTAAGTAAAAGTTACTATGTTGTATTTCTTTGAATCTAAGACACCGTCAATTGTAAGACATACTATTATTTTATGTTCCATTAGGAAAGAATAAATGCTATCAACCAAGCTACGACAACCCATCCTAATTTCAGAGACCTTAAAATGTACAAAAAATTGAATCTTAGAATCAATGAAATACCATAGCAACAATTCAGGTCCAAAATAGTTCTACAATTTATGAAGTACTGAGTGAAATATTCAACGCATTATGTAACACAAATGTATGCTTAGCCTTGTGTGTGGACCTGGGAATACAATGGTGAATAGGACATAGTTCCTGCCCTTATGAAGTTCATAATCTAATAGGAAAGACTAATTATCAAAAATAATTAAAATTAAATATGTGAACTAAAAATTATACAACAAATTTATGAAGATGATCTCAGCAAGAACCATTTGAGGTTGGAAGATGGAGAAACCAGATTGACATGGGTAGGAAGGAAGGAAGGAAATGGAAACAGTGAATATTGGAAACATCTTTGAGAAATTTGGTCAAAAAAGAGAATGGAGAGGGAAAGGCAGATGTCTTATCTGTCTAGCACATAGGAGATATTCAGTCTGTTGGTAGTACAAGCACTTCTCCTAACTTTTCAAGGAGATAGCTCAATGGTTCCTGATTGCCCTCCTTTCCTCATCTTCAGAGGGGTTTTGCTTGCATTTATTCTGAAGACTTTGTGCTTTTCATGAAGAAGATGTTTTGCTGGGGCCCTTGAGAGCCCTGAAGGTGCTTTTCCTTAATTGGAAAAGCTACAGAGCTCCTAAAGGCCAGCAGTGATCTAGGTTGAAGTGGCCCTGGCATGATTTTTGCATTGAACCAGTAAACAGACTAGATAGTGGGCGTGTTGAAAATGGGGTACTTAACTCTGTCAGGGAATGTGTATCTAACTATTAAAAAATAAAAAAACTATTAGATTCCTGTAAATAATTATTACAGGTATATATTTTTTCTAATTAACTTGATATTTTTTAATGTTTTTGTTGTTGAGAATATACACAACAGAACATACACCAGTTCAACAATTTCTACTCGTACAATTCGGTGACATTGATTAAATTCTTCGAGTTGTGCAACCATTCTCACCCCCTTTCAATTAATTTGATATTGTAGGTTGGTTTGCCAGTTGCAGATACGTAAAATTTCTCATACTTTGAAATCCTTATCATTGCTGGAGGTTGAAGAGTTTGGATGTAAATTAAAGGTGTAGACCCTCGTTGAGCTCAGAGAGAAGGAGATAGGATCTCTGGAGAGCTGAAAAACATTGGCATCCAAGAGGTCATGTGAATGCTGTTACCTTGAAGACCTGGAGGTTTAGAGTGACTAGGGTGGGCTGTCATGAGATGCTATATCCAATCTTTCTCTTATCAACCTCTACCTCACTGGCAAGCTTAACCTGGCAGAGGAAGGCTTAAAGGTCAATGGTCCACCAGCAGAATAGAGAACATTGGTTTGGAAAATGCCAAAAATTGTTAGTGAAGAATGGTATTTATTAGTTGAAAGAGTAAACCCCATTGCTATACTCTTTAGCAAAAAGGAATATCATCTTGTGAGGATGTAGCTTTCATAGATGGATCATGCATTAACCTCTGTATAAAGCATAACTTTGTGACATGAATTGCTGGCCTTAGTCCAAGATGGTTTGTACTGGGAGTACATGATAAGAAAATATTTTATTTAGAAACCTGTATGTACTTGGGCAGCTGTGAGAATTCCACCATCATGAACACAGGTAATCACCATGCCTGAATGGGGGTAGATGGGAGAAAATCCATTGCCATGATGGGCCAGGTCTCCACTGGTTTGTGGAGACTGGATGACATGGTGGGCAGAGGATTTAGAGTCAGTTCTTGAGTGCAAGCCTTGGGCCTGTCAAGCGTGAGTTGTGTGATTTTATGCAAGCCTCTGAACCTTGATTTTCTCATTTGTTAAATGCAAGTGATAAGAACACTTGTGTCACAATGCTGTTATATGATTAAGCAAGAGAGAATGTATGTGCAAAAACTTTGGAGTGTATAAATTGCTGAACAAATACTAGTGGTTATTATTGGTTTGTCACATATAGCTTTGACTTATACAAGGCCCTCTGTATGTTGGGGTCTTTCAGGGACCATCGGAAGTCTTCCATCCTAGTGGAAATTGAGTGATAGCATAGCTAGAGGGCTAGTATACTGTTGAACCCCTGGGTACAAAGCAGCAGGAACCCAAATGCAAGAAGCCTATCGAGAATTGAAAGCATATTTTTACGTAAGGTATGTGCTCAATGAGTTTTTTGTAATGTTGTTTTATTGTTCCTCTCAAATTTAAGGATATCTGCTCTAGGTGTCTAAGGACACTAAGGAATTTTCAAGGCATTGTAGGAAAGTAAAAAGGTAATCTTTTCATATCGGACCAAGAATCTTCACAATTCAATGTATCAGCTTTTACACTTCTAGAAATAGGAGCTGTTTCCTGATTCAATGGCTGGTGACCTCATTTAGTTTAATTAAAAAATATTTATTTGGTGCTGGCATAACTGGATATCCATTTGCAAAAAAGTGAAACAGGACCCATACCTCACACCATGCACAAAAACTAACTCCAAGTGGATCAAAAACCTAAACATAAAGACTAAAACGATAAAGATCATGGAAGAAAAATTAGGGACAACGTTAGGAGCCCTAATACAAGGCATGAACAGAATACAAAACATTACCAAAAATGACGACAAGAAACCAGATAATCGGGAGCTCCTAAAAATCAAACACCTATGCTCATCTAAAGACTTCACCAAAAGAGTAAAAAGAACACCTACAGATTGGGAAAAATTTTTCAGCTATGACATCTCTGACCAGCGCCTGATCTCTAAAATCTATATGATTCTGTTAAAACTCAACCACAATAAGACAAACAACCCAACCAAAAAGTGGGCAAAGGATATGGATACGCACTTCACTAAAGAAGATATTCAGGCAGCTAACAGATATATGAGAAAATGCTCTCGATCATTAGCCATTAGAGAAATGCAAATTAAAACTACGATGAGATTCCATCTCACTCCAACAAGGCTGGCATTAATCCAAAAAACACAAAATAGTCAATGTTGGAGAGGCTGCGGAGAGAAACTCTTATACGCTGCTGGTGGGAATGTCAAATGGTACAACCACTTTGGAAATCTATCTGGCGTTTTCTTAAAAAGTTCGAAATAGAACTATCATACAACGCCAGAAATCCCACTCCTCAGAATATACCCTAGAGAAATAAGAGCCTTTACATGAACAGATATATGCACACCCATGTTTATTGCAGCTCTGTTTACAACAGCAAAAAGCTGGAAGCAACCAAGGTGTCCATGAACGGATGAACGGTTAAATTAATTATGGTATAGTCACACAATGGAATACTATGCATCGATAAAGAACAGTGACGAATCTGTGGAACATTTCGTAATATGGAGGAACCTGGAAGGCATTATGCTGAGTGAAATTAGTCAGATGCAAAAGGACAAATATTGTATAAGACCACTCTTATAAGATCTTGAGAAATAGTACAAACCGAGAAGAACACATTCTTTTGTGGTTTCGAGGGGGGGAGGGAGGGAGGATGGGAGAGGGTTATTTACTGATTAGTTAGTAGATAAGAACTACTTTAGGTGAAGGGAAGGACAATACTCAATACACGGAAGATCAGCTCAACTGCACTGGACCAAAAGCAAAGACGTTTCTGGGATAAACTGAATGCTTGCAAGGTCAGCGGAGCAAGGGCAGGGGTTTGGGGACTATGGCTCAAGGGGACTTCTAGGTCAATTGGCAAAACAAATTGTATTAAGAAAACATTCTGCATCCCACTTTGAAGTGTGGCATCTGGGGTCTTAAATGCTAACAAGCGGCCATCTAAGATGCATCAATTGGTCTCAACCCACCTGGATCAAAGGAGAATGAAGAACACCAAGGTCACATGATAACTATGAGCCCAAGAGACAGAAAGAGCCACATGAACTAGAGACTTACATCATCCTGAGACCAGAAGAACTAGATGGTGCCCAGCCACAACTGATGACTGTCCTGACAGGGAGAACAACAGAGAACCCCTGAGAGAGTGGGAGAACAGTCCTATGCAGACCCCAAATTCTCATAAAAAGACCAGACTTAATGGTCTGACTGGGACTGGAGGAATCCCGGGGGTCATGGTCCCCAGACCTTCCGTTGGCCCAGGACAGGAACCATTCCCGAAGACAACTCATCAGACATGGAGGGGACTGGACAATGGGTTGGAGAGAGATGCTGATGAGGAGTGAGCTACTTGTATCAGGTGGACACTTGAGACTGTGTTAGCATCTCCTGTCTGGAGGGGAGATGGGAGGGTGGAGAGGGTTAGAGGCTGGTAAACCGGTCACGAAGGAAGAGACTGGAAGGAGGAAGCAGGCTCGCTCATTAAGGGGAGAGTGGATAGGAGTATGTAGTAAGATGTATATAAGTTTATGTGTGACAGACTGACTTGATTTGTGTACTTTCACTAAGGGCACAAAAAAATTATTTAAAAAAATATTTATTGAGTTATTACTATGTGCCAGGCAGGAAACACAGGTATTAGAGACACAGTGCCTTGTGATACAAGACACAAACCTTCTCTTGAATCTGCATCTCCCTCTAAATCTCTGTTCTTATCTAGAGTTGTCTAATCCGTTGACTCCAATTTCTTTTCCACCAGTCTCTCTTGAGGACCCACACTAATCAGGCTTTTCCTCCACTGAACTGCTTTTTGTCAAGGTTGCCAGTGACCTCCATGTTGCTCAATGCAGTGAGTTAGTTCTCAGTCTTCCTCTTACTTAACCTTTCAGCAGCATTTCACACAGCTGATTATTCCCTCTTCTTTGGAATGCTTTCTTCACTTAGCTTCCATAACAGTGCATTCTCTGGATTTCCTCCCAACTTAACTGGAGGTTCTTTCTCAGTCTTTTTGCTGGTTCCACGTCATCTTCCTAAACTCTAAAAGGGTTCAGGGCTTCTTCTTCAAACTTCTACCCTTTACTTGGCAATTTTATCCAGTATCATGGCTTTAAGCACTATCTATTCACCAATGACTACAAAACCTCCAACTTAAATCTTCAATTTCGACTTCTTTTCTGAATCCCATCCTCTGATATCAAAGTGCTTACTTGACATCTCCATTTGGTTATCTAACAGACATCTCAAAACTAAGCTCTGATCTTTCCCTCCAAAACCTTCTCTTCACTCAGCCTACCCACCTCAGTAAATAGTAGTCCCATTCTTCCAGCAGCCCAGGCCAAAAACCTTCTGAGTCATCCTTGACTCTCCTCTTTCATCCCACATTCAATCTATCAGATAATCCTATTGACTTTACCTTCAAGATATATCCAGAATCAGGTCACCTCTCACAGCCTTCACTGCTGCCACCTTATTCAAGCTACCATTATTGCAATACCCTCCAAAGTCTTCTCCTTGCTTCTGTCCTTGCTCTTTCACAGCTTATTCTCTGCACAGAAGATGGAAGGACCCTGTTAAAAGTAAGTTAGATCATGCCACTCTTCTGCTCAGAGACTTTAAAATTATCTACAAGGCCCTACTTGGTCTGAACCTCTCTTCATTTCTTTGACCCCATCTTCTGCTATTCTCCCTTGTGCCTACTCACAAAAGTTGCCTTGTTCTTCCTCCAATAAGCCAGTTATGTTCTTACTTCAGGAACTTAGCTTTCCCCTAATATCTACAAAACTCCCTCCTTCATCTCCTTCTGATCATTGCTGAGGTATTACTTTTCCCGGCATTTACTATCTCCCTTCCAGACTCTGCTTTCCAGAGCTCTAGAGAGAGCTGGGTATTCCTATCACACTCCTCTCCCAAAGACTGAACACTGTCGCTACCCCCTTCCCTGTTTATTTGTTTACTCGTCTTTATGCTCTCACTCAAATAGTCTTTCCAGTTTAAAAAAAAAAAAAAAGGAGTGTGAGAATTGCTTGTCTGGGAGATTAGAAGTAAAAATCAGAAATTAATGGCTATCAATGGGAATGTTATTAAGGGCTTAGAAGTTATCACAGAGGCACATTTATCCCTTCCATTTTGTGGCTCACAGGCTGGTTCCCTACTTTATAGTCTTGGGGATGGAGCCCCCCAAAACTGCTGTTATCAGTATGAGTGAACACTTCAACCAGGGTCTAGTTCCCTCAACAGTGTTGATCAGGGGTCAGTATTTTGTCTCCTCCCAGCAAGGTGCATCATGGCACTGTTGGTATTCTTCGGGCAGATCTGGTTGGAGCTCTTTCCCATGGCAGGCCCTCCCTGGTGAATAGAGGCTCACATAGTGCTGGCTGCAGGCAGCAGTATTGGGATCCAAGTATTGAAGGCAGTTGAGAGCTTCAAATGGTGGAGAGTGTGTTGATTTTCCAGCAAAATGTCCAAGCAAACACATCACATCCAGTGACAGTCTCTGAATAGTAATTTCAGAGGCTCCACATGGTCAGCGTTCCTCAGCCTGTGTCTGCAAGCCTCCAGGACTTCTTGAGGGCCTTTAAGTGAGTTCACGTTGTTAAAGGTAAAAACGATGTCCGGTTTGATTTATTTTTTAAAAGGCAACACATTATTTCTGATGAACTTTTAAGCAAACCAAACCAAAAAAAAAAACACCAAACCCATTGCTGTTGAATCATTTCTGACTCATAAAACCAGGTGTTATATGGATATATTCTGCTTGCCTCTGATTTTATGGAGCTAATTTCCTACACCACAAACAAGTAGATAAATAAATAATGTAATTCAAGATAATAGCAATAGTGCTATGAAGAAAATAAAGCAGGGTGGTGCAAGCGGATTACAACCAGCTAGTAACCTGAAAGTTGGAGGTTTAAACTCACCCAGCAGTGCCACAGGAAAAAGACCTGGAGATCTGCTTCCATAAAGACTAAAGCCAAGAAAATCCTATGGAGCACAGTTCAACTCTGTAACACATGGGGTCACCATGAGTCAGCGATTTTATTTTTTTATTTCCCTGGTGGTAAACACTTAGGTCGATTCCAATTTTTCCCTATTTTAAGCATCACTGCAATGAACATTCTTGTATTTATGCAAATTTGTGAATGTTTACATTTCATAGATTCTGAAAGATGGAACTACTGGGTCATATAAAACCCGCTACTGTGGAGTCAATTCCGACTCCTAGCAAGCGTACGGGACAGAGTAAAACTGCTCATATGGTTTCCAGTGAGTGGCTAGTGGATTCAAACTGCCAACTTTTTGGTTAGCAGCCTGAACTCTTAACCTCTGCACCATCAGGGCTCTGAAAATCTTAATAGATACTGCCAAATTGGTCCCCAAAGTGGTCTTACTAATACTATATAAAATATGTAATATAATTAATTAAAGGAGCCCAAAGTGGTCTTACTAATATTATATAAAACATATAGTATGTAATATAATTAATTAAAGGAGCTCTTGTGGTGAAGTCGTTAAGAGCTTGGCTGCTAACCAAAACATCAACAGTTCAAATCCAGCAACCACTTCTTGGAAGCCCTATGGGGCAGTTCTACTCTCTCCTATAGGGTCGTTTTGAGTTGGAATCAACTCAGTGACAACAGGTTAATATAATTAAAAGTGATAATAATGTTTTTACAAAAATAAATATTACTTTTCATTACTTTAAAAAAACCAATGGAGTATGCAATAGGAGTTCATCTAATATATACCCTGGTTGCCCAATGGTTAAGAGTTACGGCTTCTAACCAAAAGGTCAGCAGTTCTGATCCACCAGCCACTCTATGGAAACTCTCTGAGAGAGTTTTACTCTGTCCTATTGGGTTGCTATGAATCAGAATCAACTCAACAGCAACGTTTTTTTCTGGTTTGTTTGTTCTTAAATACTGTGTGCTAGATCCTATGAATTACACTTATTTTCAGGCTTATATCAGTCCCCTAGGATTGGTATTATTTTACAATCGTGCTGCCCAGTAAGTATACTAATGGAGGTCAGTCTACACCGAATCCAGTGTGTTTCTCATTGTAAAAGGAGTCACTAAGAGCATGACTGGGGTGCAGATGCAACACGGACAGGGCCAAAGACCACATTACAGAGAAGATGAGGCTTTCACCATCTCTTCAAACTGAAAAGAAGTGTCCTGGAGGGCTAGGAAAACATTCCAGGGTGAAGGAACAGTTTGTGCAAAGCAAATCAGTAATGAACATTTGAAAAATGCTGTTGTACACGATCAGGGATGGGAGAGAAGCAGTGACAGAAGATGAGGCTGGAAGAGGGTGGTGGGTAGTTCACAGAGTTTCATGTATGACGTTAAGGAGTTTAGACTTGTTCATAAGCATGACGGGACTTTCAGAGAAATTTTAGGGATGACTAAATGTGAGTGTGGATATTACCAAAACAAGGTCAAAAATGTCAATTTACAAAAACTACTTCTAAAAATGTCTACTTTGAACTAGAAATTTAGTTAAAATTAACAAAGAAATTGGATCTTTTATGTCCTGGTATCATTTGATCAACAAGAATAAAAGATAGTGAGATCCATCAAGATGGCAAAAACATCAAGGACATTTGTTACTGAACTTCATTTGAATTGATTTCATATTACACATGCATTAAAAAGATAATTTTCTATTTCTTTTGCAATTTTGTGAGTTATTACCTTAAAAAGAAGACTTTACAGCAATCATTCATAAATCCATTCCTTTCACTTATTACCTCTGGAATATTTTCTTTTAAAAACATTACTAGGGGCAATTTTAACCAGCCTAAGTTTCAAGCTTTAAAAAGCAGCTATTTTACATACACAGTAAGTACTTTTTCTGAAAATTTTGTGTTATAGATCCATAATTCACAGTGGGTTACCCCTGTTAATATGCACTCACAGCTGCATGCAGCCCTTGGAACCATTATTATATTAAGAATAATGTAAAGACACTTAAACTTATTCTGTATCATCATGCATATTACCAAGCGTGTGCCATTATGAACAGCAGTCACAGCACACAGCATGATGGCATGTTAAAGAAGACGTTGTGGTGTAAACTAAATGCACATTAAGAATACACAAAACTGCTGAATTTTAATCATCCCTATTCATAGGGCACAGAGCTCTAACGATCCTCAAAATGTGTATGATTTAAATAAGCCATCCTTATTCCATTCCATTTAAGCCCTTGGTGAGAGTTAATCGGCTTTGGTGGACCCATTGCCTATGATGAACCTCATGTGCGGAAAGTTTGGTTCACACTTAGAGAAATGTGTGGCATACGGTGAACAAATAAAGTGAATCATCTCTGTCCTACCTCACTGAAAACGCTCTACTCACTTCTAGACTTAATCATGAAGTTGTACAAGCTTAGAAAGAACTTATCTAATTTATCTCTGCTTCTAAAAGGTAGCCTCCAAAGACTTTACATATAAAAGAATTACAACCCAATAAGAATGTTGCCAAAGTTACAAAGTGCAAAGGACAGATACTTACTGTTGTCTTGATACTTAGCTTAAGAAATAATATTAGCAGTAACCATAACAAACAAAACCCCATCAATGGAACGTATCTCAGTCATTTCGGTAGCTTCATTTCCTCTGATGTGGTGAGTACAGCATTATAAAGGAATATCCCCAAAAACCAGTGCCCTCGAGTTGATATAAAGGAATATAACATGGCTATTTCTCACAATTTTTCACAAGTTTTTTCCAAACCTGCTTGCAAGAACATGAATTTCCAAAAAGTAGACGTGAGGTCTTGTGTTCTGATATGGTGGGAATTATATGTAATCTTTCTCTTTTTCATTTTTAAAACATTTAAGATGGACATTTGTGCTTGGTGACTTACTTTTGGAGGAACAAGAAAGCACATAAACAATGCTAATATGACCACAATATTGAAAACCTTTAAAGGCAACTAACTTACCATAAAGGACTGTGGTAGATATGGTTTTGTCTGTTCACCTCCCTTCTTTTAGAATACACCCACTTTCCTTGGGAACCATCACTCTCTTATCCCACAAGGCATTACTAATCTCAGTGGCCTGCACTTGCATGGTCAGATAGCGGGTTAAAGCCTAGCCAGATGCCTCAGAGCCTGGTCATTAATGTTGGGACTGGAACTTGACAAATGAAGGGCCAGAGAGTCATCACTAAAGGATCTGGAGCTGCCAGGAAAGACAGCCTTTATCCACTGGTTGTGCTGAAGTAGCTGAATGTTTCAAGTATGAGGTTTCCAGTTGCCATCTTGTGGAGAGAGCCAATGAAAAAAATGACATGAAAAAAATGTGAGAGAGTTCAAGTGAAACTCAATCTTGCCAACATCATTCGAGGCACTGGACGCTGCCTTGAATGAAGTCAGCTTCACCTCCGGACTCCTATTCTGTACATGAGCTCAGATCCTCAAGCTAGAGCCTTGGTTGAGTTTCTAGTCTCCTTTCTTGCCCACATCTCCACATCTATCTGTCCACCAATAACAATCTATTCCACTGCATGATTTGTTCTTGAATTTATCCTGTCCTACCCAGCCTTGTTTCCATTGTCTTGGTTCATAAGGGAATTATTTCACTCCTAGATTAGCACAATATCTGGGCAACTGACCTTGCTGCTTGCCTTCCCCCACTTCCCATCCCCCATTACCAGTGTATTCATCACACTGCAATCAGAGTGATCTAACATATGATAAAGGCTACATCTCTTTACCAAGGACCTAAATTTCTTCCAATTTTCCTTTCCAGTCTCATGTTTCATTATTTTCCAGTTCCCCAACACATGCACACACACACCACTCTTCACATATATATACACCTCATGTTGGGAGAGTTGTTCCAGTTTATCACTACTTAATTATGGAATGGGTAATTACAGAATAGATAAGTCTACACAATTATAGGGGTTAGTCAGCAGGTCCACACTCAGCTACATTCTCCAACTTGCTGTATCTCAGTAATAAAAGTGACATTTGGTTCTCCATCTGCTAGTCCCTTGTCTTATTTAGCAATTTGTTCCATAACTCATGTACGGAAGAAAAAAAAAATACCGTTGCCTTAGAGTCGATTCTAATTCATAAAGACCCTACAGGACAGAGTAGAACTGCCCCATAAGGTTTCCAAGGAGCAGCTGGTAGATTTGAACTGCCAATCTTTTGATTAATGGTGCTATTTTTGGCCACTTCCAAATACTCCAACATCCCTGTGCCTGAATGTGTACCTGTCCTCTACCCCTAATATCCTGTCTTACCTTCGAGACTTAGTCCAAATATCACTGCCTTGGTAAAGCCTGCCTTAACCGTCAATGGTATTAAAGTTTGGAGTGTCAATTAGTTACCTTTTTCCCTTTGGATTCAAATCAATAGATATTGGACACATGAGTCTAAATAGGGGTCAAGGTATCCATGTTACTAATGGCAAGGCTGGACTGAAGAATTGCATGACCAGCCTATACACAGACACATTCAAGGATGCACATTAGCTGCACATGAAAACAGAGAAGTGTCAGCTCCCCTCACCCTTGACCAGAGTCCCATTCACTGAGAGACCAACCTCCTGAAAACTGTAAGCAAAAACTGTTAACTTCCAGAGTTAGTGGTCCTAAATAGAAAGTGGCTGTATCATACATGAACATCAACACAGTTATCAATGCTGAATAAAAAAGTGAGGCCCCGTGAGTGCCAGGCTTTTATTAATCTCAGCATGAATTAACTCAGTTAATGGGGAAGATAGAGAAGAGACTTTCTCCCCAGAACATCCTCAAGTGCACTTAAATGTTCTAAGGCATTTTTTCCTGAATGTGTAAAAGTGGGAATTAGTGAGAAAAGAACAATTGTCTCCCCTTATGTTCCCCAACTTCTTAATTTCCTTAACCCCAAATTCTCCTGAGCTCCCCAAGAAATTTATGTATTGTTCTACTTATCACTTTAGTGTGTATGTATCTGTTTATAGGTATTTCTGAAATATTGTTTATTTTTAATACAATTATTTGTCTATGTTCGTGTTTGGCACATAGTGGGGTCTCAAATATTTACTGGCTGAATAAGTGAAATCATAGAATCTGATAAACAGACAAGAATCTCAGAAGTTATCTAACACAATTTCATATCCAAAGGCAAGAATTCTACATACAATACCCTTGAGCGCTGATTATTGACTCACCATTTGAGCTTTTCCGTGAATAAGGACTCACATTTACAGATTATATGTAGACATAGAGAAGATAAAAATTATCACTATATAATGAGAAGGACACACATCATTTTCTTTGGTTTTCTTGCCAAAAAGGCATTCCAAGCATGGGAAAACATCAGACAAATCCAAACTGAGGGGCATCCTACAAAATAACATAGCAGTGCTCTTCAAAATGTCAGGATGGTGAAAGAAAAGGAAAGACTGAGGAACTGTCATAGATATGAGGAGACTAAGGAGACATGACAGCAAAACGAAATGCAGGTTCCTGGATAGGTTCTTGGGAAAGAAAAAGGACACTGCTGGAAAAATTGATGAAGTTAGAGTAAGGTATAGAGTTTAGTTAATAGTATTGAGCCCTGTCAGTTTGCTAGTTATGATAACAGGATTATGGTTATTTTAGGTATTGATATTGGGGGAAAGGGTAAGGAATAAATGGGTAGGTTGCCCGGTGGTGCAATAGTTATGAGCTTGGCTGCTAACCAAAAGTTTGGAAGTTTGAATCCATCTACCACTCCTTGTAAACACTATGGCGTACTTCTACTCTGTCCCATAGGGTCACTATGAGTTGGAATTGGTTCGAAGGCAATGGGCTGATTTTTTTGGTTATAGTATGTTTGCAAGTTTTTTGTAAATCTAAAATTAGTTCATAATAAAAAAAGCTTTTTTTTAATCCGCTCTATTACACACATGGAAACCCTGGTGGTGTAGTGGTTAAGAGCTACAGCTGCTGACCAAGACACTGGCAGTTCAGATCTACCAGGCGCTCCTTTGAAACTCTATAGGACAGTTCTGCTCTGTTCTATAGAGCCGCTATGTGTCAGAATTGACTCAAAAGCAACAAAGTTGTTTTTATTTGGTATAACACATGTATGAGTGTGGGTTTACTATAGTTACCTCTCACCTGTCCATTGGTCTACTTAGCACAATAATGAGAGTCATAAAATCGAATCTGGGGCACAGGTACACCATCAGACATCACGGCCCGTCAGAAATATCTGAATGTCTGTGTTCAAGCAGCATATACAAACACTTTGATAACTCATTGTCACGTACTGATCTGTCTCCTTGTATGAGTCTGGGCTCCAGATTTAAAACAGCATTCTTATCTTCGGTATTAATTTGTTATTGAGAAAAGACAAGCTGCAGGTTGGAGCCAACATCTGCTGTGAGCTTCCAGGAATCTCCGATCTTTCTGCCTCTCTTTTCAAGAATGCAATGTCCTCACTTCTTCCCTGCCAGCCTTTTACTGGAGTTGCACTTAAATTCCATTACACAGAATCTCTGTGACACCTCTGCCCATTTAGTGAACTTCATGAAAATGGAAGACATTTCATGTAGAAAATAAGATGAGGGCCTCCAGTCAGTGGTAGGAGAGGCTGGGAGGTGCACAGGCTCACACGGGATGGTGGGGGGTGGAGGATGTAGACATGGTGTTGATTCTCTAGTTCTTACAATATCAGGAAATGAAAAATCTCAGAACATCATTAAACTTTGAAGCAATATCAGCTATTTCAACTTTATTAGAATCTAGGGTAATGTTGAATCTAATTAAAAATAACTATGCTGTATCCCAGACTATTCTATCTGATGCTTTTTCAAACCTTTACTAAGAGTCTGATAAGGTCTCTCTTACACACCACTCCAGACCCTCTGATCCTAAGCTGTATCTTTCTTCAGCCAATGTTCAGTGATTAGTTGTGCATGGATCCCTTGCCAATGCAAAGTAGGAGTATTGTGATAGCACTTAGCCTCAGGCTCATGCCCAGTGCCCTGCCCTCCTGCTCTGAGGTTCCTGTGCAGATGCTGTGGCTTGGAACATTGTAGGAGATTGTTTAGTATTTACACATGTACAACCCAGAAATTCAAGGCACTAATGCCCCATGGGCTGAAACTTTGACTAATATAGATGGGAACTAATGGATAAATGCCTTCCCCATTTATCTCTGGATACTAGGTCCTCACGCACATTTCATATGTTTTTCACATGTCCAAGAGGATTGAGTAGCCAGTCACCCATAGTGGAAGCCAACTCCATAACACATTCTTGCAATGGTTTTTCCTCACTTTGGACCCTGGTCCTCAGCCCTACACCCTAGAGTCACACTCCAATTAGAGTGTAAGTCCCAGCCTTTGCTTTCTAGAAAACCCAGATGAATACAGCCTTCTTGCAGATTTCCATGAAAATGTCCCATGGGGTTTGAGAGTAAAAACTGGCAACAGAAGGATAAAGCAAAGCTTCTAAAAGAACATATATTAAGATAGAGAAGCTTTTCCACTAAATCTTTCATTGAGATTTATGCACTGATGTGTATATTCTATGGCTGACCAAGAACAATACAGAAGACCACAAACACCAATATATGTAAATTAGTTAATGCAGACATTTTAAAAGCACTCAGTTAATACTAGCCATCATTATCATCATCAGACACAATAATCAAAGTTGTATTCAAAGAAATTTTTCCTGATGTAAAAACAAACTCACAATGGAAGATAAAATAGGAACAACCCCAGGGACTCTAATACATGGCATAATAGTATACCAACCATAACTAAAAATGCACAAACAGCAAAAGATAAACTAGATGAATGGAACCTCCTAAAAATTAAATACCTATGTTCATCAATAGCTTCCCCAAAGGAGAAAAAGGAGAAGCTGAAGACTACAAAAAATTTTCAGCTGCAACATATTTGACAAGAGGTTAATCTCTAAAATATACAGAAAACTTCAATACCTCAACAAAAAAATTGAAAAATGGACAAAGAACATGAGCAAATATTTCACCAGAGAAGACATTTGAGTGGCTAACAAACACATGAAAAAATGCTCATTATCATTCGCTATTAGAGAGATGCAAATTAAAACTACATTGAGATACCATCTCACCCCAACATTACTGGCACTAATCAAAAAATCAGAAAACAACAAATGTGGGAAGGTTGTGGGGAGACTGGAACTCTTATACACTGCTTGTGGGAATGTAAAATGGTACAACCACTATGAGAAACAATATGGTACTTCCTTAAAAAGGTAGAAACAGAAATACCATATGATCCAGCAATCCTACTCCTAGGTATATATCCTAGAGGAATAAGAGCTTGACACAAATAGGCATACACACACCTGCATTGATTGCAGCATTATTTACAATAGCAAAACGATGGGCACAGCCTAAGTTCCCATCAACAGATGAATGGATAAACAAACTGTAGCACATACACGCAATGAAATATTACCCAAGAATAAAGAATAATGACAAACCTTCTTACCATCTCACAACATGGATGAATTTGGAGGACATTATGCTAAGTGAAATAAGCCAATCACAAAATGGAAAATATTGTATGGGGCCACTATTATAAAATAACAACAAAACGTTTACACACAGAAAAAACATTCTTTGATGGTTACCAGGGAGGGTAGGGAGATGGCGCATAAATTACTAAATAGATAAAAGACACATGGTAATATTAGTGAAGTGAAAGGCAATACACTATAGGGGGGAGGTCAGCACAACATGACAAAGGCAAAGGAAGACACTGAAAGGAACATAACAACAAAGGGCAACTACGGCAATGGCTATGACATAAACAATCCTGCAACAACTGTATTAACAAACAATAATTTACAAAGGGATACATACATAGATACATATGCTAAAGAGGCGTGGGAGAGTGTAAGGGAGTGCACCCACCTGCAGATATAGGTTATGCTGTGAATATCTCCACATACATATTTATAGATGTTGCATGTATACTAATATAGGCAGTAGAATACACCAGCGACATGGTCATGGAAACTTCCTATGCACAGCCAAACACCTTGTGGGACAAGCATACTAGATTTGAAGGCTAAGGACCGTAGACTCAGGGGTCAGCTACGTCAAGTGGCGTAACATAGTGCATAAAAACAACGTTCTACATCCTACTTTGGTAAGTAGCATCTGGGGTCTTAAAAGCTTGTGAATGGCCATCTAAGATACAACTAGTGGTCTCTTCCCGTGCAGAACAAAGGAGAGTGAAGAAAACCAAAGACTCAAGGGAGAAATTAGTCCAAAGGACTAATGGACCACATGCACCACAGCCTACATGACCCTGAGACCAGAAGAACTAGATGGTGCCCAGCTACCACTACCAATCACTCTGCCTGAGTTTGCAATAAAGGATCCTGAACAAAGAGGGAGAAAAATGTAGAACAAAAATCAAATTCATAAAAAAAGACCAAACTTACTAGCCTGATAGAGACTGGAGGAACACTTGACACTAAGGCCCTAAGGCATTCCTTTGACTTGAAAATGCAGCCATTCCCAGAAACCACCTTCCAGCCAAGCAATAGTCAGGCCTATAAAATAAACAATAACACCCAAAAAGAACATGCTTTGTAGAACAAACAATTATGTGAGACCAAAAGTGCAACATATGCCCAAAAGTAAAGATGAGAAGGCAGGAAGGAGTAGGAAAATCAGAATAGAGGAAACATGGAACCCAGAGCAGAAATGGGGAGAGCGTTGACACAGTGTGGAGATTGCAACCAGTGTCATGGAACACTTTATGTAAAATTTGTTGAATGGAAACTAGTTTGCTCTGTAAACTTTCACCTAAAACACAATAAAATATTTTAGAAAAAATACCTATAGTATGTACACTGAAAAACTCACCATCCTCCAGATATGGTTAATAAAAAGAATACATACCTGGCCACATCTGGATGATTAAAGCAAATTTCAATGTAACAGAAAAAGAAATCCTACAAATACCAAGGCTTTCAACTCAGAAAAAAAATCCAGCCAGCCTCAAACTTCTCTTGCAACAATAAACACCTAAAGACAATAAATCCAGATGACATTCTCAAATTATACCACTTACAAATCTCTCTAGAAAAAATTACTCAAATATGTTATCATTTATTGAGAGATGAATCAAAATCAAGAAACCACAAATGGAAAAGTTGTAGCATTAAAACCAACTAATATAATTTCTGCAAATGCATTTATAATTTTTTATGGATGAAAATAATGCATAAACACACATACAATACCTCTACATTTAGCCTTCAAAGATCACACTGGGGAAGAGAAACAGAGTTATGGTAAATTCCTCAACACATAAGAAGGAAGTTCATCTCTGCTTGGTTCTTGATTTTAATAAATGGAGGAATGAATATTAGGTATTTGATAATGCAATCAGAGGTAGAATTTACAACAAGATTAGACTAGCCACATCAATAAAGAAAATAACAGCAGAGAAAATATATTTATCAAAAAGATAGAAAAATAGAAACTAGAAAGCACAAAAGAAGCTGAAAAATTAAAATATTTGACAACAAATAAAAATACATTATAGGCTGTTAACTGCAAAAATAAAATTAAAAGAAAAAAGAATGGTCAAAGATGTATTGCCCAACTGTAAAAAAAAAAAAAAAAAATTGATAAAGAAGGAAGGAAGATGAGAAGGAGATGGAAGGAAGAACCTGGTGCAACAATGTTAATACGAAACAAAAGAGAAGGCAAGGCCAACACAAAGTGTTAAATGAGTGGGACAGATGGTAGCTTGGTATTAAAGAAAAGTATTAGAGAAACTTGTTCGAAAATTTAAGGAGAAAGCTTCAGAAATATTATTGTAAACAGTTTTCACAAGGCCCCATCAATCTGCAGATTAAAATGCCGCAAATACGACATAGGTGGTTCAAAAATGTAATTAAAAGGATTTGGTAATTAATAAGACGTATTAATTAATTAAAAAGTATAAAGTTTACTTTTTTTCTGACATCCATGGAACATTTTCAAACACTGAAGACATACTAAACTATAAATATAACCTCAACAGGATTCAAGTAAAGAAATTTTAAAGATACTTTTCCCAATTATAATAAAGAGAAATATTAACATTTTAATTAAAATCCCAGGAATATAAAAAACACACTCCATAAGCAATGAAGGGAACTAAAAGAAAATAATGGCATATAATTAAACTTTTTTAAGAAATAGTGAAAATGAGAACCTTACACACAGACACATAAAAGTATGTGAGGCAGCTCGCTTTCTATTAAGAGGCAATTTCATATCCCTAAAAATCATTAAACCTTGATTTGTTGATTTTCAATGCAAGAAATCAGAAAAATAACAAGTAAACCTGAAGGAAAGCCAAGGCAAATAAATAAATAACACCATAAATGAATGATTTTGAAAACAAAACAAAAAATTAAGATGAAAATCAAAAACCTTAATCATTCAACTCAGCAAATTAGAAAACAACAAATCGAATCTCAAAAAGCAAAAATAAAAATAATAGTATAATCACTTTAAAAACCCAAAAAATAGAATTAATCCCTAAACAGCAGAATTTCTCTGCCATGAAATATTTTAAAATTTGTGTAAGAAAAACAGAAGGAAAAAAAAGAAATGCCAAAAAGAACATTAAGGGAACTTATCGTTATTATAAAGGAGTATTAATACATCTGAAAACCTCAGTGAAATGAAAATTTACCTGGCAAAGAAAATGTGATGAACATGTACAAAGAAATTATTGGAGTGTTATAACTGGGAGTACATATAAGGCTAAAATTTTGCATATCTTTTAAATAAGTGATTTCAGCAAATCTGTGAATTTATCTTAATAACCATGAAGCTGTCAAAATTTTCATCAGAAGAATCTTCATTACTACAATGCTTGCAATGTATAACATGTAGAAAAAACTTGAAACAACCTAAATGTACAGCAGAGGAGACTGGTTAAAACAATCGTGTAGGAGACTATCATGTAGCCTTTTCATAAATAAGCATAAGAAATATTAGGCTTCAATCTAGCAGGTATTATGTGTGTGTGATAACTTAGCAAACCTGTTCTATGGCCAAGCGAGTTATTTAGGTTGTTTCAAGTTTTTTGCCAATGCCTTCAGAGCAGCTTGGACTTCTTCATTCAGTACCATCGGTTCCTGATCATGTCACCTCCCAAAATGGTTGAATGTCTACCAATTATTTTTGGTTTAGTGACTCTGTGTATTTCTTCCATCTTCTTTTGATGCTTCCTGTGTCATTTAATATTTTCCCCATGGAATCCTTCACTATTGCAACTCGAGGCTTGAATTTTTTGTTCAGTTCTTTTAGCTTGAGAAACGCCGAGGGTGTTCTTCTCTTTTGGTTTTCCATCTCTAGCTCTTTGCGCATGTCATTATAATACTTTACTTTGTCTTCTAGAGACGCCCTCTGAAATATTCTGTTCAGTTCTTTTACTTCATCAATTCTTCCTTTTGCTTTAACTGCTTGACCTTCTAGAGCAAGTTTCAGTCTCCTCTGACATCCATCTTGGTCTTTTCTTTCTTTCCTGTCTTTCCAATGACCTCTTGGTTTCTTCATGGATGATGTCCTTGATGTCATTCCACAACTCTTCTGGTTTTTGGTCACTAGTATTCAATGCATCAAATCTATTCTTCAGATGGTCTTTAAATTCAGGTGGGATGTACTCAAGGTCATATTTTGGCTCTCATGGACTTGCTCTGATTTTCTTCGGTTTGAGCTTGAACTTTCATATGAGCTATTGATGGTCTGTTCCACAGTCGGCCCCTGGCCTTGTTCTGACTGATGATATTGAGCTTTTCCATCAACTCTTTCCACAGATGTAGTCAATTTGATTTCTGTGTGTTCCATCTGGCGAAGCCCATGTGTATAAAAAAAAAAAAAAAAAAATAGTCACCATTTATGTTGGTGAAAGAAGGTATTTGCAATGAAGAAGTGGTTGGTCTTGCAAAATTCTATCATTTGATCTCCGGCATTGTTTCTGTCACCAAGGCCATATTTTCCAACTACTGACCCTTCTTTTTTGTTTCTAACTTTCGCATTCCAATCGCCAGTAATTACCAATGCATCTTGATTGCATGCGCGATCAATTTCAGACTGTAGCAGCTGATAAAAATCTTCTATTTCTCCATCTTTGGTCCTAGTGGTTGGTTCATAAATTTGAATAATAGTTGTATTAACTGGTCTTCCTTGTTGGAGTATGGATAGTATCCTATCACTGACAGCATTGTACTTCAGGATAGATCTTGAAATGTTCTTTTTGATGACGAATGCAACATCATTCCTCTTCAAGTTGTCACTCCCGGCATAGTAGACTATATGATTGTCCTATTCAAAATGGCCAATACCAGTCCATTTCAGCTCACTAATGCCTAGGATATCGATGTTTATGCATTCCATTTCATTTTTGACAATTTCCAATTTTCCTAGATTCATACTTCTTACATACTGCCAGAAATTCAGGCCGGTTTCAGAAGAGGACATGGAACGAGGGATATCATTGCTGATGTCAGATGGATCCTGGCTAAAAGCAGAGAATATCAGAAGGATGTTTACCCGTGTTTTATTGACTATGCAAAGGCATTCGACTGTGTGGATCATAACAAAATATGGATAACGTTCTGAAGAATGGGAATTCCAGAATACTTAATTGTGCTCATGAGAAACCTTTACATAGATCAAGAGGCAGTTGTTGAGACAGAACAAGGGGATACTGATTGGTTTAAAGTCAGGAAAGGTGTGCATCAAGGTTGTATTCTTTCACCATACCTATTCGATCTGTATGCTGAGCAAATAATACAAGAAGCTGGACTATATGAAGAAGAATGGCGCGTCTGGATTGGAGGAAGACTCATTAACAACCTGCGTTATGCAGATGACACAACCTTGCTTGCTGAAAGTGAAGAGGACTTGAAGCACTTACTAATGAAGATCAAAGACCACAACCTTCAGTATGGATTGCACCTCAGCATAAAGAAAACAAAAATCCTCACGTCCGGACCGCTGAGCAACATCATGATAAATGGAGAAAAGATTGAAGTTGTCAAGGATTTCATTTTACTTGGATCCAGAATCAACAGCCATGGAAGCAGCAGTCAAGAAATCAAAGGACGCATTGCATTGGGTAAATCTGCTGCAAAGGACCTCTTCGAAGTGTTGAAGAGCAAAGATGTCACCTTGAAGACTAAGGTGCTCCTGACCCCCCCAAAAAAAGGCCATGGTATTTTCAATCACATCATATGCATGTGAAAGTTGGACAATGAATAAGGAAGACCGAAGAAGAGTTGACACCTTTGAATTATGGTGTTGGTGAAGAATACTGAATATACCATGGACTGCCAAAAGAATGAACAAATCTGTCTTAGAAGAAGTACAACCAGAATGCTCCTTAGAGGCAAGGATGTTGAGACTGAGTCTAAGGAGCATTCTCAGGATCGGGCTGTGTTTCGTTCTGTTGTGCATAGGGTCGCTATGAGTTGGAATCGACTCGACGGCACCTAACGACAACAACAAGAATACAATATTTTATAAATATATAAATATATGCACACATTTAAAGCTGGAAAACATCTTCTACCCTTGGAGGCAGTAATTCATATGACAAATGACTTAATAGTTTCGGATGCTTTAATAAAAGATTTTTAATAATGTGAGAAAATAGGGGAAAAATTAAAATAAAAAAAAATGAGCTATCAACTTAATATTATGTAAACATTAAAATCATTTTTTTAAAGAATAACTAACTTGGAGAAATTCTCATAAAATAATGTAAAGTGCAAAGATTAGATAAAAAAGTAAATACACAGTGTGATTCTACATTTATGTACATATGTAGAATGTAGAATTAGGGTAGAATAGTAACACCGCCCTTACTCAGGTCACCTCCGTGATCCAATGTAAAGGGTGTTTCCCTGGGGTGGGGCCTGCACCACCTTTTATTTCTCAAGAGATAAAAGGCAAGGGAAGCAAGCAGAGAGTTGGGGACCTCGTACTACCAAGAAGGTCACACAGGTCCTCTTCAGTGGGGGGCAAGGAATGGAATCCTAAATCAATCCTATGTAGACATCAAAAGCAATTATGTAGAGTTACATTTATTGATAAAGCCGTTCGCAGCCTCCTATTAAGTGAAAAGTCAAGTTACCGAACATAATCCCCTTCACATAAAGTTTATGTGTGTGCATGTGCACATATGGGCCTAGAAGTGTCTTTAAAGACTTTTATGAAAATGTTAGCAGCATTTTTCTTTTTGGGTAATTGTCATTTTATTTTTTTCTAATTCAGGTGAATGTTGTTTTTGCCACGAGCATATATTATTTTAATAATTAAAACCAATAACAAAGCTGTTTTCACATAGAAAATAAGCAAAATGGCAGCCGCATGAGCAACTCAAGGAGGTGGAATGCATACAAGGGAAACACAAGATACCTGAGTGGCTCCTTTTCACTTACAGAAAGTTCCAGAAGGATTTAGGACTAAAGCGGAAACTAAAAGGAAGATGAGAAACTAGAATTGCTTCCACTGGTAGTAACGAAGAATGGGAGTGATTCAGAGAAAGGGAGGCAGGTTGGGGGGAAAAGGAGCAGAGACATGAGACAGGGGCTCCTTCTCAGGCCACAGCACTACTCCTATTAACAGAGCAGATGATGAAAGAACCTGGTTTCTGGATGTCCACAGCCCTGTATGAGACAAATGATTCTATAGAATAAGAGGATTCAGTCAGCTTTCTAAGAACTAATGACTCCTGTTTGGTTGAAATGGCTGCAGTGCCACAAACTAGAATGTGAACAGGAGATTTTCACGATCCCTAGCTGCTGAGTTACCTAGGGGTTCAACTCAAGTCAAATTGTATTGACTATGTAGCTGTTTCAATTATTTACTTTCAGAAGATGAAAAATGAGTGAACCTAATGGTTACTGTACATTTTATAGTTTGAGTAATCACAAAGGTTATCAAAATTTTCTACTTTCTGGAAAATACAAAATATACTCACAGAGAGAGCTTCAGAGACAAATAAAGCAAAAGCAGTTTTAAAACACACACATACTTCCATAGCCCTGAATATGGATATCCTTAAAGTTACCCTACGCACTCTCACCTTTTCACGATGATTTATCAGGTTCTACCTCCGTGCAGATGATAGCCACTTGGTCAAGAAGCATTATCTTTTCCAACCTCATATTTGAGGAATTTAGGACATAGTTCTATAAAATGGAGAATCACAGACATCTTTCCTCATAAAATTGTACAAGAAGAGATTTGTGAAACAGACTATGACATACCGTTAGCTATTTTACCCCAGAAATATCTTACATTCAGCGGCACCTGAATTCATCTTTGCAAACTAAATAATCTTGATAAAAGACTCGGAAGAGAAACAAAGCTTTCACATAGTCACAAGCTTTGTATTAATTTGGCTGAAGACAAGTTTCAATATGATGCTTCTTGGCAACCCAAAGTTCATTTAAAAAAAACACTAGACATGCATTATGTGACAAAAAAGAAAAAACTCAGCAAGCTTTCAGCCTGGGAAATTAAGAAAGAGACTGCATACAACCTGATATTTTCAATTAACACTCTATATGCTTCCTCAATCCATAACCTGTCTGAAATTAATGAAACCTTTTCTACACGCTGCACCAATTTGTATGACTCAATCCAGAGTGTGAGGAAGAGCAGAGTGAATGAATTCTTCTCTCTGTTCATTGGCACTGATGCAAATATCACAAAGTCGTGAAGTAACAAACACAAGAAAATAACATAAGCCACATCGAAACATCCCTGTGGTGATCACACAAAAGAAGTCTGGATTCAGGTGGATTAAGTAAAAACCTTTTTTAAAAGACTGTCTTTCCCTCAAATCAAATCATCATAAAGATTATGATTAATTTTTTTTCCAAATAACTTTCTTCTGCTCTGTGCCAAAATTTAATTCCTGTTGCAAACTTTTCATACCCCCAAGGGAAAAAAAACCTATTGACCAGTATTTTTTGTTCCATTTTAATTATAATCGGAAAGGTACTTGCACTGAGTTTAAACACCCAATGTCCACATTGTATGCACAAAAATCACAGAGGGCTATTAAAATAGGCTGTCCTCTGATAATCTCTAAAAGTGCTTTAGTTTTACATTTTATTTTTAAGCCAAAATCTCAGTCTTTGTTGAATCTTTTGACAGGGGAAGAGGCAGGAGGAGAGTGACAAAAATTGAATTGGAAGCTGATTTTGCAAGGTTTATTGAACCTGAGAGGGAATGCTAGCGGCACAGTGGTTAAAGTGCTTGATTCCTATCTGAAAGGTCAGCAGTTCAAACCCACCAGCCACTCCATGGGAGAAAGATGTGGCAGTTTACTTTCTTATAGATTTATAGCCTTGGAAACCAGGACAGTTCTACTCTGTCCTATAAAACTCTGTCCTATAGGGTTGCTATAAGTTGGTTGGAATCTACTCAACTGGAATGAATTTTTGTTTTTTTTAATTGAACCTGAGGGGAAAAAACAAACAAGCAAAACTAAAAACAACAACAACAAAATACCACTTCACATAGTACAATCCAGAAAAATCATTTTGATTTTAAAACCATTACCTGAAAAAGAATAAATTATTGTGGTTTTTTTTTTTAAGTCCACTTGTATTTCTGATGCAATTCATCATAAAAACTTACAGTTGTGAAACAAATTCTTCTCACATAGGATTTAAGCATTGAATAAGGGTAGTCATTCTATTTCTTCAGCACTTGTATTTCTGGGCATGAAGCTCATAGTTGTTTTACCTTATTTATGTGCATCTGATATAATTCTATGTGGCACAACATATGTATATCCTATTGTGAGGTGTTCAGGGAAATAGAATGTAAATGGAATGCCAAAGCGAGGTGTAAACCATTTCAAATGATATTAGAAATAAGACAGAATTCATGAACTAGAGAGATAGGAAAAGTCTATCCAGGTAGTTAGAGCTGAAAGAGAGCACATTCCTGTACGCTGTGGAGGGCTATACACAATCTCTGGCTGAGTTCAGACCAAGAGCAGTGATAGAGAAAGCTCTCATACTCCTTCACATTTCATTTGTAACGTCATCTCCCAACATCACTACCCTAGACCAGTTCAATCTTTCCCTCACTGCAAGTTTCACTCTTCCCTTCCCTTCTAATTTGAAATATACCCATTTCCCCTCTTTAATAAAACATTTTCGCTTCATTTTAATGCACTCTCTAGTTACCAGTCAACATCACCCTTTCCTTTTTATGTCAACAACGTAAACAAATGTCCCCATTTCTTGATCTTCATTCTCATTGTAACTTCCTGCAATCTGCCTCTTGCCACTACTTTCATCACTGATGATTGCTCCTGTTTGTTAAATTCCAAGACTTTCTGTCCGTCAGCATCCTTGACTGTTCTGATACATTTGATACTAGGATCTCTTCTGGAAACACTCTCCTCCTTTGCCTTTTTACTTTTATATCCTAGTTTTTTTCTCTATCTAGTCATGCTCCTTCCTATTTTTAACAGGAATAGTTATAATGATAATTAAAATTAAAGCCGACAACAGAATAACCAGAATAGGAATAATGAGACTGTTCATGCCCTGTGAAGAATATAAACAATATCACTGAACAACTTCTATAGAAATTGTTGACTGGGAACCAAAACTGCTGTGTAAACCTTCATGGAAAACACAATGAAATATGATTAAAAAAAACTAACACCATTTTGGTATGTACAATGTATGCTTATTTACTTGCCTTATTTGATTCTCCAACACTCTTTCTCTCCCTTGATTTACTTCCTTGCTGAGCTCAGTATGCTCAGGATTTCAACCATAAAACAGTTGAAAGTAGATTGGAAAATTACCTCATCAGCCCAGATCTCCTACCTCTAGCCTAGTTTCTTATTTCAAACTATCTGCAAACCAGTTCCTCTTGGAAATTCTCTTTTAGATTCAAATTCAAAACATCCAAACTAAACTTACCTTCTCCCTTATCCACACTGGGTCATGTCTTCAGGAAAGAGGGAATGGAGGGAGAAGCAATACCATTCTACCACCTTATTCTACCTCTAGAAATTCCTGAAGCAGTCAGTGGTGATATGACAATGGAAGATTAGGCAAGAAAAAGCTCCATCTGCTTCTTCTGTATCCATTTTTCTTCATCCTTGCCCTGAGACAAGGGCCATTAAGCATAGAACAACATGCAATATGGATGAACAGGTTCCAAATAGCAGAGATTAATCCTATGCAAGTGGGCTTGATCCACAAAATAAGCAAACAAATTAGCTTGGTAAACAGATTGGAGAAGATGGCTTGAGAGGCAGAGATTCCTAGAACTGGCTTTTAACAAACTAAATGGAATTTCTAAAGGGAATGGAGAGGTTTCAAGAGGGTTGAAGCATCAGGAAAAACCCTAAGCTTGGAGAGTAGTGGCTTACGTTTTTGATCCAAAATGACTGGGAATGTCAGCCATCCAGGTTAATACCAGGATAAAGCACAATGATAATCTGCATCACCAAGAATTGAACTGCTCTGAGGACCCAGACGCATACATACACCCAGAAATTATGACTAGGGCTGTATTAAGGAGGTGCCCATAGAGAACACTGGGCTAGAGGAAACCACTTAGCCAACCTGGGCCAGGGAGTCAGGCTTCCTGGCCAAAGAAAGAACCATAATGCCAAGAAAATGAGCTGACAAATTATTTCCCATGGTTGTCTCTGCTCCTATCATGGAGCTTATTATCTGTCCCACCCAGAGGATGCAGGATATGATTGGACAAGAGCCATTAAGCACAGAATAATGGCCCTTGTCTAATTATATGGTGTTGGTCTGTACTTTCCTTACTTTTTCCACCACTAGTAAATGATATTTTGTTATAAATATATTGTTTTTCCTCTATTATTGAATACTGTGTGAGTTAGGTTTGGTTGAATTTTTTCTGTACTCTAAAAATTATAGAATTATGGAAATCATGGCATCTTTGGAATGCATAGGAAAAAGAGAGTGTATGTAGGATGCATAAGAAAAAGAATGTATGTATTGGGCAGCCAGGTGATAAAATATAAAAAAAAAAAAAAATTTTTTTTTTTTTAATAAAATATAGTAGATACTTATTTGAGGTATCTTTTGAGACTTCCTTTAGAAGAAGGCTCTTGGGAGGTGTGTGTACTATGTGACCTACCTCCTTCACCATAGTTGAGGGAAACGGGTGGACAACCTGTAACGCACATAATGAAACACAAAGATAATCAAACAGACAAATACACACAATTTCAAAATGGTACTATAGGTTCCATGAGGAAGTGAACTAATGTATCTATAACCCACATCTAGCACAGTGCTCAGTATATAAAAGGCATTTAATGAATAGTATTTGGACTACCAAGGCATTTAAGGGAGGTATAGCATACATAAGGAGCCCCGGTGGCACAATGGTTAAGCATTCAGCTGCTAACAGAAAGGATGGCAATTTGAATTCACCAGCCATTCTGAGGCAGAAAGATGTGGCAGTCTGCTTCTGTAAAGATTACAGCCTTGGAAACCCTATGAGGCAGTTCTACTCTGTCCAGTGGTGTCACTATGAATCAGAATTGACTTGATGGTAGCAGGTTTGGTTTATATAGCATAGGTAGGTAAAAAGGCAGTTAAGCAATGTGTGTGGGCTCGGTTTTGGAACACCAAGTAGCTCCATGTTGGTTGAATGGTAAGGGCTACAAGATTTTAAACTGTGAAAGGTTTCTTAACTTCTGTAACCTCCAAGTTTGTTATTCCAAGCTGTGTCTGTGTAATGCAGACCTCAAAATGAAAAAAGGCCTGTGTTCCTGAATTCAGAGGCATTGACAAAGGAAGAAGCTTAACTATATCCTATTTGCAACCACTTTTTCAGATGGTGTCAAAAAAAAAAAAGTCACATGGGAGAGAGAGGGAGGCAACAGATTTAAAGAGGGAAACAAAGTAAGCTAAAAAACCCCTAGAGCCTGTGAAATTTAAGAAAGGCTGAGCTTGAAGACTTCCAAATCTGATAAGTCATGTTGGGGCTTAATAATAGAAAGACCATTTGTCTCCTGGACAATGGTTAGTACATAGAATTACTGGTAAGGTAGATTTAGAGCCAAGAAAAGTGGTCAGCCTTAGAAGCATAGACTTAAGAGTTATCTACTCTACTGTGGAGAAGGAAGAGGTCACAAGCAATAAGGGTAAGAAGAGAAAATGAAAAATGTACTGAAGACAGACTCTACCTTTAGAGGTCTGGCAAAAGAGAAGAGCACACACACAATGAAACAAACAAACAAACCAAAAAAAAAAAAAAAAAACAGGAACAAGTGACTTCAGAAATAGGAGGAGAACCAATGCTGGCACAAGAGCCAAGGAAGAATGTTCCAGAATAGGAGAAAGTAGTTGCAATAGTTTCCTAAAACTTCTGTAACAAAGTACCAGGAACCAAGTGGTTTAAAACAGAAATTTATTCTCTCTCAATTCTGGGGGCTAGAAGCTCAAAATCAAGTTGTCAGCGGGGCTGTGCTCTCTCTGAAGGCACTAAGGAAGAATTTTTCCTTGCCTCTTCCGAGCTTTTGGTGGTTGCCAGCAATCCTTGGCATTCCTGGGCTTAAAGCTGCATCACTCCACTCTCTGCCTCTAACATCACACAGTTTCTCCCCTCAGCGTGTGTCTCTGTGCCTCCAAATTTCCCTCTTCTTATAAGGACATCAGTCACTGGATTAGTGCTCACCCTAATCCAATATGATGCCATCTTAACTTGATTACACCTGAAAGATCCTGTTTCCAAATACACTAAGTCCTCACTTATCTATGTGGTTAAATTTCAAAGACCAGGTCATTATTCAAAAATCGGCATTATGTGAAAATGGAGGGTGACCACATCAGATCACAAATAGGAGGATGACTACATCATTACATAACTGCCAGTTTACATCATTACATAACTGCCAAACCACTGAGAATCATGAGCCAGCCAAGTCGACACATAACCTTAACCATTACAGCCAGTGTTACTCTTGCCTCACATCTTGGGGTTCATTATTGATGGATATATATCATTAATGCACAAAATTGTCAGATAGTACATTTTTTACTATGTCATAAATGTGAAATGTCAGATAACAAGATAGTCCATAAGTTAGGAGTAGATGTAATGTCACATCCATTGGTACCAGGGATTAGAACTTAATCGCTTTTGGGGGACACATTTAAATCACAACGCTGGTCAAGTATCAAAAAATGCTACAGAAAAGTAAAGTAGGGCAATGACTGAGAACAGTCAAGAAGAAGGCCATTAGCATGGCCCTGTCTGTCTCTGGCAGAAGAAGAAAGTAAATGAGAGGCACCATGGGTGGAAGAGTTAGGGACAGGCTTTATGGGGAAACGATAGACTTTACACAGACAGAAACTTAGTTTTCTTGATTTCTTGAGAAATATGGATAAAAATACTCTAAAATCTTAAGTCATGTCAAAAATGTCTAGTGGCTCCCTAATAATCATGGAATTAAGATATTTTCCTCTAAAACTGACATGTAAAGCCTTCCACAATGGGACCCCAATTTCTCTCTTCTCAGTCTTATCTTTGTCACTCTTACAGGAACTCTTTTTTTTATTGCTTTATATATATACACTTATGTACATTTGCTATGTCAATATTTTTACATGTACAGTTCAGTGACATTAATTATGTTCATCTTGTTCTGCATCACCACTATTTGTTTCCAGATTTTTCTGTCATCCTCTACAGAAGCTCAGTGCCCCCTAAGCAATGACTCCTTCTTTCTCCTTCCCTTCCACCCGTGGTAACCATTAATAAACTTGGGAGTCTATACTTTACCTATTATAGATATTTTATATAAGTGGGATCATATAATATTTGCCCTTTTGTGACTGACTTGTTTTATTCAGTATGATATTTTGCAAGGTTCATCCATGCTGTAGCATGTATCAGGAGTTCATTTCTCTTTATGGCAGAGTAATATTCCATTGTATGTGTTCCACATTTTGTTTATCCATTCATCTGTTGAAAGACACTTACGTTGTTTACATGTTGGCGCTATTGTGAATAGTGCTGCAGTGAACACTGCTGTACATCTATCTGTTGTGTTCCTGCTTTCAATCCTCTTCAGCATATACCTAGGATTGGAATTGCTGGGTCACGTCGTAGCTCATGAAGAAATGCCAAACTGTTTTCCAAAATAGCTGCACCATTTTACAATCCCACCAGCAATGAATGATGGTTCCAATTTCTCTACATCTTCACCAACACTTGTTATCGTCTGTCTGTTAAAATTATATCCATCCTAAAAAAAAAAAAGAAATAGCCATTGAGTTGATCCCAACTCATAGTGACCCTATAGGACAGAGTAGAACTGCCCCACAGGGTTTCCAAGGAGCAGCTGGTGAATTTGAACTGCCCAACTTTCAGTTAGCAGCTGAGCTCTTAACCACTGTGCCCCTTGGACTCCATATCCATCCTACTGGATGTGAAGTAGCATTTCATTACGGTTTTGATTTACATTTCCCTAACGACTCCTGGGGGCCCTGGTGGCATAGTAGTTAAGAGCTCGGCTGTTAACCAAAAGGTTGGCTGTTCAAATCTACCAGCCAATCCTTGGAACCTTACTGGGCAGTTCTACTCTGTTGTATAGGGTCGCTATTAGTTGGGCCGACTCGACACCTAACAACGACAACAACAATGACTACTGAGCATCTTTTTATGTGTTTTTTGGCCATTTGATTTCTTCTTTGGTGAAATGTCTATTCAAGTTCTTTGTTTTTCAGTTGGGTTGTTTGTCTTTTTGTTGTTAAGTTATAGGCATTCTTTCTATATTCTAGATGTTAAATCCTTATACAGAGTTTCCAGTTGTTTACCAGTCTGTAGGTTGTCTCTTCACTTAGTTGATAGTCTTTTGATGA
Organism: Loxodonta africana; assembly: GCF_030014295.1. Taxonomy (NCBI): domain Eukaryota; kingdom Metazoa; phylum Chordata; class Mammalia; order Proboscidea; family Elephantidae; genus Loxodonta; species Loxodonta africana. The sequence goes on from NC_087344.1 coordinate 139,237,333, forward strand.
ACAAAAGGTTTTAAGTCCTATTTAACTATTTTGTCTTTTCTTGCTTGTGCTTTCGGTGGCATATCTAAGAATCCATTATTAAATACTAAGTCCCAAAGCATTACCCCCTTGTTTTCTTCTAAGAGTTTTATGGTTTTAGTTTTCACATTTAGGTCCTTGATCCATTTTGAGTTAATTTTCATATATGGTGTGAGGTAATGGATCCACCTTTATTTTTTTTGGCATGTAGGAATCTAGTTGGCCCAAATTACAGGAAAACAGCTGCATCCAAAAGGCATTACTCACTTTAAAAAAAAAAAAAATTGCACTTTCCTACCCTGGGCCTGTGAGCTCGCTAACCCATTCAAAACGTCTTCCATTCCAATTGAACTCATCTACTAATGTCTGGCTTAAATTCTGCCCTTTTCAAGGTGTATTTTGGTGTAAAACCTAAGAGCACACAGGCTCTGTGGTCTGACTGACTAGCTTCCACCCAGGACCTCCACTTAGTAGCTGCGCAGCCTTCATCAAGGTGTTTAATTTCCTTGTGCCTTGGTTTCTTCACCTGTATGATAGGAGAACACACATATCTAGTGGGGTTTGTGTAAGGATTCTGTGAGATAAAATGTGCAAATTACTTAGAAAAGTGCCTAGCTTTCAATAAATGTTACCTATTAATCATGAAGGCTTCTCTGATCACTCTATTTGGAAATTACCTCAATTTTTTTTTTCTTTTGTCCTTTTAAGCACTTAAGTTTACTTGGTCATTAGGTTTTACTGCTTGGGATTTTAAGTTATCATTTCATTTGCTTATGTTTCTCTTTCCAATTAGGTAGCAATTCCTTTGAAGATAGAGACGGTATTTCATAACTTCTTCTCACTCCTTAAAACCTAGAATATTTTTTTGTTATAGATAAATGCTTAATAAGTACTTACATGATTTATCTCTATCCAAATCATCTGTAAAAATTTAAAGAGAGCAGTTTATTAGGAACCTGCTTATATAAAATTCTCCATATATTATGACCAATGAACATTGAAGAATCCTATTATTCAAATATTTAGATCTATAAAATAATTAACTTTCACACAAATAGTAAGAGGTAAACTCTGTGCATGTGTGTGTGTTTATTTTCAGATTATTGAGCCACAGGGAGCTGTCCACAGCCCAGAAAATCAGAGAAACAAGTTTAAAATCTTATTTTCCTCTTGAATACCTCTTATAAACACTACACGAATTAATCTTTATCCACTGGGAAAGGCAATATACGCTGGTAAACTTTTTCCACAACTGAAAGTTTATAAAGGAAGACTTGATCTTGAACATAGAGCAGCTAAAGCAAATAGAAGAAATAATGAAGTAAAAGAGCTGAACAAAAGATTTCAAAAGACAGCTTAAGAAGACAAAGTAAAGCACTATAATGAAATGTATAAAGACATGGAGTTAGAAAACCAAAAGGGAAGAACATACTCAGCATTTCTCAAGCTGAAAGAACTGAAGAAAAAATTCAAGCCTCAAGTTACAATAAGGAAGGGTTCTATGGGCAAAATATTGAACAACACAGGAAGCATCAAAAGAAGATGGAAGGAATATACAGAGTCACTGTACCAAAAATAATTGGTTAACATTCAATCATTTCGGGAGGGAGCATATGATCAAGAACCAATGATACTGAAAGAAGTCCAACATGCACTGAAGGCATTGGTGAAAATCAAGGCTCCAGGACTGATGAAACACCAATTGAGTTGTTTCAACAAATGGATGCAGCACTGGAGGTGCTCACTTGTCTATGCCAAGAAATTTGGAAGACAGCTACCTGACCAACCAACTGGAAGAGATCCATATTTGTGCCCATTCCAAAGAAAAGTCATCCAACAGAATGCAGAAATTGTCCCGTTGGTGACCCAATTATTTTCTGCTTTGAATTTTTTGCTGAAGTCATGTGATTTCATTAATGGAAGCATGCTGAATCATTGAGAGTGTCTGAATTTTTGGTAGGTGGAATGGGGTTTTGTTTTTTTTTTTTCCTTGCCCCATCCCACAAGACTATCCTAAGTTTTTAGTGGTACATATGAAGTACCACTAGTTATATTTCAGAGTCCCCACCAGGGTCTACTGGTACCTATGTGTAACAAAAAAAAAAAATTTTTTTTTCAAAATTTCTATTTTTCTTACTAAAAATTCAAACAATACCCTGTAAATACTTCAGACAATACCCTGTAAAATTCAATTTGTGGCACGTACCCATTTCTTTGGTTTCAAACAGTAATAAAGACTCTTTATGTGTGTTTGTGGCAGCACACACTGTCAGCGGGAAAGCAGTTTCTCAATAAACCCCAGAGACAGAAAAATGCATGAAAGAGTTATTGAACAAAGTAATTAATATCACACACAAGTAAAATTTTGCTGAAGATAATTCAAAAGCGGTTGCAGTAGTACAAGGAACTGCCAGAAAGACAAGCCAGATTCAGAAGAGGACGTGGAACCAGGGAAATCATTGCTGACGTCAGATGGATCCTGGCTGAAAGCAGAGAATATCAGCAAGGTGTTTACCTGTGTTTTATTGACAATGCAAAGGCATTCAACTGTGTGGATCATATCAAATTATGGACAACGTTGCAAAGAATAAGAATTCGAGAACACTTAATTGTGCTCATGAGGAACCTGTACATAGATCAAAAGGCAGTTGTTCTGACAGAACAAGGGGATTCTGATTGGTTTAAAGTCAGGAAAGTTGTGCGTCAGGGTTGTATTCTTTCACCATACCTATTCAATCTGTATGCTGAGCAAATAATCCGAGAAGCTGGACTATATGAAGAAGAACGGGACATCAGGATTGAAGGAGGACTCATTAACAACCTGCGTTATGCAGATGACACAACCTTGCTTGCTGAAAGTGAAGAGGACCTGAAGCACTTACTAATGAAGATCCAAGACCACAGCCTTCACTATGGGTTATACCTCGATAAAAAGGAAACAAAAAATTCTTACAACTGGGCAATAAGCAACATCATGATAAACTGAGAAAAGACTGAAGTTGTAAAGGATTTAGTTTTACTTGGATTCACAATCAACACTCCTGGAAGCAGCAGTCGAGAAATCAAACGAAGTATTACATTGTGCAAATCTGCTGCAAAAGACTTCTTTAAAGTGTTGAAAAGCAGAAATGTCACGTTGACGACTAAGGTTCGCCTGACTCAAGCCATGGTATTTTCAGTCACCTCATAGGCATGCGAAAGCTGCACAATGAATAAAGAAAATCGAAGAAGAATTGATGTATTTGAATTATGTTGTTGGTGAAGAATATTGCATATAGCATATACTGCCAGAGGATGAACAAATCTGTCTTGGAAGTAAAGCCGGAGTGCTCCTTGGAAGCAAGGATGGTGAGATTTTGTCTCTTGTACTTTGGACATGCTATCAGGAGGGACCAGTCCTTGGAAAAGGATATCATGCTTTGTAAAGTAGGTCAGAGAAAGAGAGGAAGACCTTCAATGAGAAGGATTGACACATTGGCTTCAAAGATGGGCTGAAGCATAGTAAAGATTGTGAGGATTAGGCAGGACCAGCAGTGTTTTGTTCTGTTGTACATAGGGTCGCTATGAGTCAACACCAACTCAACAGTACATAGCAACAACAGCAACAGAAGAATACAATTATTTTTTTGGAGATAAGGTGGGGCATAAAGGTCCAAAGAAATGTTAGGTGCTGTGCAGGGCAAAAATGGCTTGCTTCTTCAGGCAAAATAATCTGCTGCTTATGTCATTTTGTCTTCCCAAAGCTGGCACAGAATTGGTTTTCAGAAGGGGCAGGTGGACAGCCCATCTAATGCTTCTCCAGGATGATTCTAGAAGAGTCAGGAGACTTGGATTCTGAATTTCTATTACTCTATGAAGAAAAAGGCCCAGGGACCCAGCAGTTGCCCTTCCTCTTTACCTCCTGATGGATGAGTTCAAATCTTCATAGCAACCCTGCAAATGATAGAGGTTAGGAAACCAGGGATGAGAGTTAAATAACAAGCCCAATCACATGGCTGGTAAAGATGCACCTAAATGTGTCAGATTCCAAAACCAACTCTCCTTCCCCTAAACAGTCATATTGTGCTTCCCTAAAATCATGGGCTTTTTCTAATGCTTAGTGTCACTAGTTATTATACATCTTCACATTAGGAAATGCTTTAGTTTTCAAGAAGCCCTGGTGATGCAGTGGTTAAGAGCTCAAGCTGCTAACCAAAAGATTGGCAGTTTGAGTCCACAAGCAGCAACTTGTAAACCCTATAGGGCAGTTCTACTCTATCCTATAGGGTCGCTAAGAGTTGGAATCGACTCGACAGCAACAGGTTTTGTTTTGTTTGTTTGTTTTTTTAGTTTTAGTTATCAAAGTCTGAACCCTGCCCCCATCCACATTCTTGTGATATCCAATCTAAACTGAAGGTGATTGTGATAATAAAAGGCATTGCTGGGTAGCATAAATGGTTAAGCCCTCAACTACTAGCTGAAAGGTTGATAGTTTATTCCCACCTAGAGGTACCTTGTAGGACAGACTTGGCAATTTGCTTCTGAAAGATCACCGATTTGAGAAGCCCATGGAGCAGTTCTACTCTGCACACATGGAGTTGCCATGAGTTGGAATAGACTCGATGGCAAATAACAAACAAGAATTTACAACAAAGACCGTATTGTACTCTTACTATCAACAAACCTGGAACTAACTGTATGTAGGAGTGCTCTTTACACTGCAAGGACATTGTCTAATTAAACTTCATAATCTATGAAGAAAATGTATATTATCTCTATTTTACAGATGAGGAAGCTCAGACTTACAAGCAGCAAGATGGAGAGCCAGAAATTACTAGGTAGTCTTCTGGACTCCCAAACTGTGTTCTTAACCACAGCAATTCAGCCAAACACAGCCAGGAAAATTCAACTACGGTTTCTGTAAAACTGAATAATTTCCACCTCCCTCTTTGAAATAAAACTTTCTGTTATGGTGGAGCTAGTGTGCACAGATTTTTCTAGTTCACTGAGCTATATTTTTTCCCTACTATTTAAGAAATCTTGTGTTTTCCAAAAATTTTCAGAAAAAACAAAAATAGTAACCCAAACTGAGCTCTGGATTCAGGCCATCTGAGTAGCTAGAGAAAAAAGTTCTGTGAGTGGGGAATGCTGCAGGCATGGACTTTATCCTGGCCTGGTTCTGGAAATTCTGTGCAGCTCAACACTTCAACTAAAATACCTAGATAAACAGTAGGATCCAAAGTAAAGAAACAAGCTTCCAGGAAGCCTCTCCTCTACTTGAGAGTCTGTTTGAAGTGATGATTTTCCTGGCATTGCTCAGACCCAAAAGTGGTTTCTGCTTTACTCAGTCTCCTATCTGCTGAGTTTATAATAGCTTAATTAGTGCAATCAGTGGCCCACAAACTTCCTAGAGGAAAGAGCTGAAGAGAAGAACTCTTCACCTCCTGATTCTCCAGGAAAGTAACTAAAAGCTTAGGTCTTTTGTACCTATAAAGTATCTACACGTTAGGAGACATTCAGAACAAGGACCAAGGACCATGCAAACCACAAAACAAATTTGCCACCTTAACTAAATGATCAAGCATAACATCATTGATAATGGGACAAACTAACATCAGGTGCCTCTTGATTTGCCATGCTGAGAAGGACACAGCATCCCCGCATGCAGTGCTCCTTACCAAGGTGTAAACAAAATGTGATCCTGAATCTAACCATGAAGAAACAGACGAACTCAAACCGAGGGGCATTCTGGAAAACAACTGACCTGGACTCACAACAATGTGAATGCTGTAAAAGATGAAAATGAAAGAGGAACTGCTCGGTATTAAAGGAGTCTAGAGAGAGATGATAACTAAATGCAAGATGTGATCCTTGATTGTATCCTAGATCTCTTTAACAAAAAAGTAATCTGAGTATGAACTGTGTATTAGATAATAGTACTATATCACAGTCAGTTCCCTGAAATTTATTTATGTTGGAAAATATTCTTAGAAGATATGCAGTGAAGTATTTACAGGAACTAGCAAGACGTCAGCAATTAATTGTCATACAGTTTCACTAAACATACATATATATGTATATTTGTTGTTGTTGTTAGGTGCCGTCGAGTCAGTTCTGACCCATAGTGACCCTATGTACAACAGAACACTGCCTGGTCCTGCACCATCCTCACAACTGCTGCTGGCTTGAGCCCATTGCTGTAGCCACTGTGTCAATCCATCTCGTTGAGGGTCTTCCGCTTTTTCACTGACCCTCTACTTTACCAAGCATGTTGTCCTTCTCCAGGGACTGATCCCTCCTGATAACATGTCCAAAGTATGTGAGACGTAGTCTCGCCATCCTTGCTTCTAAGAAGCTTTCTGGCTGTACTTCTTTCAAGACAAATTTGTTCATTCTTTTGGCAGCCCTTGGTAGAAAGATAATTTTCACCAGCACCACAATTCAAAGGCATCAATTCTTCTTCAGTCTTCCCAATTCATTGTCCAGCTTTAGCATGCATATAAGGTAATTGAAAACATCATGGCTTGGGTCAGGCACACCTTAGTCCTTAAAGTGACATCTTTGCTTTTTGACACTTCAAAGAGGTCTTTCACAGCCAGTTTGCCCAATGCAATACATCTTTTGATTTCTTGACTGCTGCTTCCATGGGGGTTGACTGTGGATCCAAGTAAAATGGAATCCTTGACAACCTCAGTCTTTTCTCCATTTATTATGATGTTGGTTATTGGTCCAGTTGTGAGAATTTTTGTCTTCTTTATGTTGAGGTGCAATCCATACTGAAGGCTGTGGTCTTTGATCTTCATTAGTAAGTGCTTCAAGTCCTTTTCACTTTCAGCAAGCAAGGTCATGTCATCTGCATAGCACAGGTTGTTAATGAGTCTTCCTCCAATCCTGATGCCCTGCTCTTCTTCATATAGCCCACCTTCACAGATTATCTGCTCAGCACACAGATTGAATAAGTATGATGAAAGTATACAACCCTGATGCACACTGTTCTTGACTTCAAACCACTCAGTATCCGCTTGTTCTGTTCGACGACTGCCTCTTGATCTATGTAAAGGTTCCTCATGAGCACAATCAAGTGTTCTGGAATTCCCATTCTTCACAATGTTATTCATAATTTGTTATAATCCACATAGTCAAATGCCTTAGCATAGTCAATAAAACACATCTTTCTGGTATTCTCTGCTTTCAGCCAGGATCCATCTGACATCAGCAATGATATCCCTCATTCCACATTTCCTTCTAAACCTGGCTTGAATTTCTGGCAGTTCCTTGTCAATGTACTGCCACAACCACTTTTGAATGATCTTCAGCAAAATTTTACTTGTGTGCGATATTAATGATATTGTTCGATAATTTCTACTTTCTGTTGGATCACCTTTCTTAGGAATGGGTACAATATGGATCTCTTTCAGTCTGTCGGCCAGGTAGCTGTCTTCCAAATTTCTTAGCGTAGACAAGTGGGAGCTTTCAGAGCTGCATCCGTTTGTTGAACTATAAATATATATGTATATATATGTATATATATGCTGGTGAGTGACTAATGAGAGATTTTAAATTTTTGATGTTAAAAAGTTGGCAAAAATGGTAAAAATGAATATATTTGTTTGAACTACAGTAGTTGAAATTCTGACATTGATGGATAAATGAGCAGTCTTGGTCAGCTGTGTTGAAGTAATGTATTTCATTCATCTCATTCATTCAAGAAATTGTTACGGAATATCTACCATACATCAGCTGCTATGTCAGACTGAAAATGCAAAGACCAATAAGATATTAATCCTGCCCTCAAGGAGCTCACACACAGTTTAATAGAGAGATTATTTTCCAGTTCAGTTTATAGGACATCATCTGCCAGCGCCATTTTTCTTTACAGTATGTTTTGTTGCAATATTAAATAATCACATTTTTTTAAAAGAGATAAAATTCTAAGATTAAAAGGTGTGTTGGCTCTGGTCGATAGGTATTCAGCATCAATTTCTATCCTTTTTATGAGCCTTCCCCTAAAGGAACAAAAATTCCTCAGACATTCCTGTAGCTGGAGTTATAAATGCAAATTAATTTTTGCCAATTAGATACACTCACATGAGGTCTGGAACATGGAAAAGAGTTAGAGAGCAGCTTCCTGTTAATCTGGTTGTGGCCATCACAGTCATGGAGACACGACTATCAAGACGCAGTTGTGGTGGACTCAGCTTTCTGGTGTCTAGTCATTGTCCTTACCTGAGTCCAGGGGCGGTTGTGGCAGCAGTGGTGGTGGGGGGGGCAGCAGCAGCTCCCTGATACCTGGACTGCAGCTATGATGGTGTATCCTTAAACTTGTTAATCCAGTAGTGACTCATCAGTAACTCCCCCACTCTCAGTCCTTTAATTTTGTCAGTAATTTTTTAAGTACCTAATACCCTATATGAAATCACTTGGTGTTTGAAATCCAGTGTTCCGTTTGCAGCACTGAATTTTGGCTGATAAACATTATTTGCCTTTAGACATAAATAATAGATTGTGGACTTCTTGAGTTCTGTCTTAAAATGAAGTAGTGAGCCTATTTTTCGAGACATCAGGTTGCATGGGCTTGATTTGAACTTCTTGTATTGACCACTGAGTTCTGAAGTGTTTGGGGGAAAGAGCAAAAGGGAGGTTGCTTAGAAAATCAAATCTCACTTCTGTGGCACCAAACTGTAGGGATCAATCAAGCCCAATATCAGTCTATTATCAGTTCTGTTCCCCTCTATTCCACTTCTGTTTTGACACCAGCTGTACATGCTGCACCTCTTCCTCTGACCCTGACCTCACAGAGCTAAGCCGGACTTCAAAGCTAAAGGACACCAGACTGCCAAGTCTGCCCAAGACTTCAAAAGCCGGGAGCAAACTTGGGAATTCCCACTGCACCCTCACTTCTGACCTGCTGGCTAACAATCTGAGTATGTCTCTACATCCTCAGGCTACCAACCATAAATTCTGTCTCAACTAACTGATTCTTCTTCTAGTTATGGGTCATATTCTTCTGCTTCTTTTCATGGCCAGTAACTTTCTTTTAGATGCTGGACCTTGTAAATGTTAGTGTGCTGTGTGTCTGGATTTTGTTTTCTTCTTTTCAAGAGTGTTGATTTTTTGTTTAATAGGCATTTCAGTTAAGTGGTTCAGTTTGATCATTTTGAGGCCTGTTTTTAAGTTTTGCTAGGGCAAGTCTTGGACAGCCTTTACTCTAAGTCTGGGTTAGTTCTGCTATTAAAAACCAATCCTTCTGGATGCACTATTGAATGCTTCATGTCTTTAAAGTGCTAAGCTAGTCAGAATTTAAACATTTCCCAGCACTTTTTGAGGTCTCTGAGTTGTTTGTCTTATAGCCTCTTTAGTTCTCCACTTGTTCTAATAGAATTTTACCATATGTACATGCTGCTTAGTATTTAAGCAAAGACACCGTGGACTTGCATGCATATTCCTGGAGCTATTACTCCAGGTACCTCTCTCTTCTCTGGTGTTTGTTTCTACAAATTCTAACTTTTTCAGCCTCCCTGAACTCTGATCTCTGACTCCACAATTCAGTGACACCTCAGTGCTCTGTGCTCCCTTTTCTATTGCCACAGTATGGAAAGTGCCTTTACGTAGAAATCTAGGACACTTGTAACAATAACCTTATTTGTTTTCCTTCTCTTAGGATTCACAGTCCTGCTCTACATGTTATCCAATGTGAAAACAGTTGTCGAGTATATTGTGTCCAGTTTTTGAGATGTTTACAGTGGAAGGGAAATTCAAATACCAGTTTATTCTTTCATGGAAGTGGAAGTAACTGAAATTTTTTAAAAGAAAATTTTAGAAAAATAAAAAAGCCTTTTGCAATAAATTTTATTATATCCAGTTTCCTTCACCTTTATAGAACTCAGTGAGAATTCATATTCAGAATGATTATTCAGAAGCAATGTAAAATCGTTGTTGTTGTTAGGTGCCATCGAGTCAGTTTTGACTCACAGAGACCTGACGTACAACAGAATGAAACACTGCCCTGTCCTGCACCAGCCCCATAATCGTTGCTATGTTTGAGCCCATCTTTGCAGCCACTGTGTCAATCCATCTTGTCGGGGGTCTTCCTCTTTTTCACTGACCCTCTGCCCTACCAAGCAATGTAATATTATAAATTATCAAAAAATCTACATTAGTAATATTATAATTTTTGCTCTAAAAATGAGTGAAATTACATAAAAAATTTTAGTGAGGACTTAAATAACCACTTTTTCGTAGTTTCAGTCATAAGAAAATTACATTGATATGCCCATCTATTACGGGAGTATTCTGGTAAATTAAGCATTTTATTACATTATGTTATTATTAACATGTTGATTGTTTCTATTTTCCATGCTTATCAAGTGTAAGTTTTATTTTTCATTTATCTAGGGCTATGTGTGAAAGTTAAAGTCTGTTTTTTTTCATGTCTTTGGTAAATAGTTTTTGGGATAAATTCTAATTTATCTTTCCGTATAGCAGGACAAGGAGCACCATTAAAAAGAGCCTCATTTATTTCCCAAGTAGATAATTGTCCATAGTGAGTTTCCTGAAAAAGAGTTGTACCTGGACATGAGAAAAAAGAAAGCTCAAATAATGCCAAAATGAAAAATTGAATCAGTGCCTCAGTAAGCTAAAATGGCCTTCTCGGGCCTCAGAACAGCATTTGGCCTACTTTTTTTCTTAAGATTTTGTTTCTGGCTCCCAGTTTGTCATTTCTGTAATGGGCTTTTAAATGACTTTTTTCTTCGGAAAGGCAGCATTTATCATGGTGTGGTAGAAAAAGAGTCCTGAGATGGGACTTGGAAGAACTGGATTATAGGTCTCTCAGTTCTATGCTGCTATGAGCTGTGTGACTTTGGGAAAATGATTTACCCTGTCTGAGGTTTGGACTAGAGCAGGAGATTTTTCATTCTGGTTTTCTTTTGCTTGTTTGAGCAATGGTTTTCAAACTTTTTTTTTAAGCTGGAGAATACGTGTCTAAAAGAATAGTGAAAGTTCAGTGTGCACAAGAGAAGAAAGTGGCACTTCTGGGATTGATGGAAAAGCTGGAAGCCTCTCCACGCCACACACACCCTTCAGACTCCTAAGAATGTCCAAAGGCAACCGGGGGCTTCCAAGAGCACAGTAAGAAAAAATGGGACTACATAAACTACCTTCTAGTTATGGTTTCCTTTGATTTCAAATTTCTGTGACATGTGCTACATTCCATGCCTTTTGAAGCACAATAGACCATAGTACAATTCTCTTCTTTACTGAAGGATACATTCTGTGCTGGAGTAAAGGCATTATCACATACTGGAAAAAATAAAATACTTAGTTTCAATCTTGTCTCTACCTTCTTGTAGCTGAAGAGCCTTGAACAAGAAACTTTACCTCTCTCAGCCTCAGTTTCTTCATCTGCCAAACAGTTATGTGAATAAAACCCACTTCATAACAAAAATACTATATGAAAGTGCTTAGTAAGCTATCTAACACCAACTAAATGCTGGCTTTTATTAAAAAGTAGGTAAAGTAGATCATGAGACGAAGGGAAGAAATAAGAGGATTTGATCAGAAGGATTAACTGTTGAGGATTGTTGAATGAAGAAAGTCTTTGGCATACTTTTGGGAAGGCATGAGAAACTGGAAAAATAGTATAGCATTGTGAATAAGAACAATGTTTTGGACCAGACTGTCTGGGTTTGGTTCTTGTGTCTACCACTTGCTAGTAATATGACTTAGTAGCAATGTGACATTGGTTCCACCACTCGTTAGCAGTGTTACTTTCTGAGTCCCAGTTTCCTTATTTGTAAAGTGAAGAAACTTAGAGAGTTATAATGAGGGTTAAATGAGTTAATACACCTGAAGTTATTTAAAAATACTCAATAAATGCTAGCTATTATTTGGTACCTGATGAGGCACTAAATATTAGTTATCAAAACCCTTTAAAAATAATCCTGATCTTCCTCTGAATTTTGATAATAAAAAGAAGAAGAAGAAGAAAAAGATATGCTACCACTAAGATTCACCATTCTGAAAATAGTTTTGTAAATGATGCTTCTATGAGATTCCTAAGTTTCTCTTCAAAATGTGTTTTGTCAAAAACATATATGGGCTTTACTAAAAATCAGGGATTCTTCTCAAGGGAAATGTCAGAGCAGTGTAGTCAATTTTTTTATTTTTAATACTTTTCCTGGAAACAGTTAGCCCTGTCCATCTTTAAGTCAGCAATCCTCAGCAACCTATAGGTAAAATTCTGTACCTCATGTGCTAATTTAAACATATTTCTAGCAAGACCGGAATTTGTGAAGAGGCAAAGTGACTTTGAATGTTATGCAGAAGACACAATGCTCTCTAAATTACATCGTATTAAAAAGTAAAAGATATTTCAGACAAAATAAATCATGTTGGTGCATTTCAATGCCTCTTTGTAATTAACATTCAAGGGACTTCATTAGGTGATTATGTTATCCCTGTGAAATATTACTTAGTTAAAAATATAATTCTGAGACTGCAATCCATAACCTAAATGTTTCGGGCAGATGGAATTGCTTTCTTGTAGGACTTCAAGGTACTTGGCAAACATTTACTCATTTCCGCTGTGCCTCTGCATGTCAGGTCAGAAAACTAAGACCCATGGAGTATCTGGGAGACTTGGTCAGTGCAGTCCATCTTACTTCCAAATTTGAAAGAGAGAAAATTATATAAAGTTACTAACCATTGATTTCTCACCTAACTATCCTACTCTGCTCAGTGTGAAGGAGCACAGGGGGTGTCACAGTGATTAAGGCTCTGCTGCTAACTGGTAAGTCAGTGGTTTGGACCCACCAGCCGCTCTATGGTAGAAAGATATAGCACTCTGCTTCCATGAAGATTACAGCCTTAGAAACCCTATGGGGCAGTTCTACTCTGTCCTATAGGTCATTATGAGTTGGAATCAACTAGATGGCAATGGGTTTGAGTTGGCTCAGTGTGAGCATTCTAGAATTAGGTAGGTACAACAAGATTATTTTCTAAAGTATCGAAGTTTGGGTTCTACGGAAGTTTAGATTCTAAACCAGAGAAAATTTAGGAATTACTCCTTCAGATTAGGAGAAACCAGTGAGGAGGTGGAATTAGCAACATGTAACTCTTCTCTCTGGAGCCCTGGTGGCACAGCGGTTAAGTGCTATGACTGCTAACCAAAAAGATCTGCAGTTTGAATCCACCAGCTGTTCCTTGGAAACCCTATGGGGCAGGTCTACCTTGTCCTATGGGGTTGCTATGAGTTGGAATCGACTCAAAGTCAGTGGGTTTGATTTGGTTTGGGTTTTATGACTCATTTAAGCAAGACTCAAGTGTTTGAATTCACCAATCTTAACTCAGGTCAACTCCCACCATACTGACACCAACTCAGGGTGTACTTTTTTATTTGGGGATGTAGGAAGTCCCAGAGACTTAGGTTTCAACATGAGCCCTGTCAGCAATGGGCTAGGTGAGCAAGGGCAAGTCAGTTCACTGTTGAGTTTCAATTTGTTTAGCTGTACAATGAGTGAGGTGATTTTGACAACAGCTTAATGTCCATTCAGGTTCTTAAATTTCTATTCTAATATAAAGCTAACGTTCATTTAAGGGGAAGAGAAAATTTTAGCATACTATGGTTCACCATCCAAATCCAGCCAACTGCTTGTTTTTATACAGTCCACAACCTAGGAATGGTTTTATGTTTTTAAATATTTTTTTTTTAAAAATCAAAAGAATAGCAACATTTATATCAAGTACTTTATATGTCATGAGTGCTTCTATTAACTCATTTAGTCTTTATAACAACCTTATGAAGTAGATACTATTATCCATTTTACAGATGAGGAAACTGAGTGAGTAGTTAAATATCACCCACTAATGAATTCCAGTTCATACAGAATTTAACTTACTCCAGAGTCTGGGCTGTTACTCTGCCTCTCATAGGAAAAGGTGTCCAACACTATGAGTGTAGGATATAAGTGCCAGAGAGATGCAGCAACACATTCTGCAACAATGCCCAGATAGGAAGATCACCGTGTGTCAGAGAAGCAAGGAAAAACTTGTAGGAAAATGAGGCCACAAGATAATTGTTTTCGGTTGCCGAGAAGTTGATTCCGAATCATGGCCACTCCACGTGTCTTAGTTTCCAAGTGCTACTATAACAGAAATACCACAAGTGGATGACTTTAACAAATATAAATTTATTTTCTCACAGTCTAAGACGCTAGAAGTTCAAATTCAGGGTACCAACTCTAGGGAAAGTCTTTCTCTCTGAGTCAGCTCTGGGGGAAAGTCTTTTTCTGTTCAGCTTCTGTTTCCTGATTCCTTGAAGTCTCCATGTGGCTTGGTATCAGTCTTTACCCATCTCTGCTTGCTTGCTTAATCTTTTTTATATCTCAAATCCCTCACGTGTCTGTCAGTTTGTCATATTGTGGGGGCTTGTGTATCGCTGTGATGCTGTAAGCTATGCCACCAGTATTCAAATACCAGCAGGATCTCCCATGGCAAACAGGTTTCAGCTAAGCTTCCAGATTAAGACAGCCTAGAAAGAAGAACCTGGCAGTCTGCTACTGAAAAGAATTAACCAGTGAAAACTTTATGAATAGCAGCAGAACACTGATATAGTGCCAGATGATAAGTCCCTCAGGTTGGAAGTCGTTCAAAAGACGGTTGGGGAAGAGCTGCCTCCTCAAAGTAGAGTTGACCTTAATGACATGGATGGAGTCAAGCTTTCAGGATCTTCACTTGCTGATGTGGCATGACTCAAAATGAGAAAAAAAAAAAAAAAAAAAACAGCTGCAAACATTCCTTAATCATTGGAACTTGGAATGTACGAAGTATGAGTCTAGGAAAGATGGAAATCATCAAAAATGAAATGGAACACATGAACATCTATACCTTAGGCATTAGTGAGCTGAAATGGCCTGGAATTGGTCATTTTGAATAGAATAATAGTATGATCTACTATGCCGGGAATGACAACTTGAAGAGCAAATGACATTGCATTCATCGTCAAAAAGAACATTTCAAGGTCTATCCTGAAGTACAACACTGCCAGTGATAGAATAATATCCATATGCTTACAAGGAAGACCAGTCAATACGACTATTATTCAAATTTGCACACACCACTAAGGCCAAAGATGAAGAAATTGAAGATTTTTGCCAATTTGTGCAGTCTGAAATTGATCAAAGATGCAATCAGGATGTACTGGTAATTACTGGTAGTTGGAATGTGAAAGTTGGAAACAGAGAAGAAGGAAAATAAGGCCTTGGTGATAGAAACAATACCAGAGATTGCATGATTGAATTTTGCAAGATCAATCATTTCTTCATTGCAAGTACATTATTCTCCAACATAAATGGCAACTACACACATGGACCTCACCAGATGGAATACACAGGAATCAAAATGACTACATCTGTAGAAAAAGACAATGGAAAAGCTCAATATCATCAGTCAGACCAAGGCCAGGGGCCAACTGCGGATCAGACCATCAATTACTCCTTTGCAAGTTCAAGTTAAAACTGAAGAAAATTTGAACAAGTCCACAAGAGCTAAGATATGACCTTGAGTATATCCCACCTGAATTTAGAGACCATTTCAAGAATAGATTTGACACATTTAACACTAATGACCGAAGACCAGACAAGTTGTGGAATGACATCGAGGACATCATACATGAAGAAAGCGAAAGGTTATTAAAAAGACAGGAGAAAAAGAAAAGACCTAAATGGATGTCAGAAGAGACTCTGAAACGTGCTCTTGAACGTTGAGTAGCTAAAGCAAAAGGAAAAATGATGAAGTAAAAGAGCTGAACAGAAGATTTCAAAGGGTGGCTCAAGAAGACAAAGTAAAGTATTATGATGACATGTGCAAAGACCTGGAGATAGAAGACCAAAAGGGAAGAACATGCTCATTATTTTTCGAGCTGAAAGAACTAAAGAACAACTTCAAGCCTCGAGTTATAATAGTGAAGGATTCTACGGGGAAAATATTAAACGACAAAGGAAGCATCAAAAAATGATGGAAAGAATACACAGAGTCACTATACCAAAAAGAATTGGTAGACATTCAACCATTTTGGGAGGTAACATATGATCAGGAACCCATGGTACTGAAGGAATAAGTCCAAGCTGCACTGAAGGCATTGGTGAAAAACAAGGCTCTGGGGATTGACAGAGTACCAGTTGAGATGTTTCAACAAACAAGTGCAGTGCTGGAACTGCTTACTCATCTAAACCAAGAAATTTGGAAGACAGCTACCTGGCCAACTGATTGAAAGAGATCCATATTTATGCCTATTCCCAAGAAAGGTGATCCAACTGAATGTGGAAATTATCAAACAATATCATTAATATCACATGCAAGCAAAATTTTGCTGAAAGTCATTCAAAAGTGGCTACAGCAGTATATTAACGGGGAGCTGCCAGAAACTCAAGCCAGATTCAGAAGAGGATGTGGAACCAGGGATATCACTGCTGATGTCAGATGGATCCTGACTGAAAGCAGAGAATACCAGAAAGATGTTTACTTGTGTTTTATTGACTACACTAAGGCATTCGACTGTGTGTATCATAACAAATTATGGATAACATTGTGGAGAATGGGAATTCTGGAATGCTTAATTGTTCTCATGAGGAATCTGTACATTGATCAAGGGGCAGGCCTTCAGACAGAACATGGGAATACTGCATGGTTTAAAGTCAGGAAAGGTGTGTGTCAGGGTTGTATCTTTTCACCATACTTATCCAATCTGTATGCTGAGCAAATAATCCAAGAGGCTGGACTATATGAAGAAGAATGAGGCATCAGGGTTGGAGGAAGTCTCATTAACGACCTGCGTTATGCAGTTGACACAACCTTGATTGCTGAAAGTGAAGAGGACTTGAAGCATTTACTGATGCAGATCAAAGACCACAGCTTTCACTACAGATTACACATCAACATAAAGAAAACAAAAGCGCTCACCACTGGACCAATAAGCAACATCATGATAAACCAAGAAAAGACTGAGGTTGTCAAGGATTTCATTTTACTTGGAGCCACAATCAACACCCACAGAAGCAGCAGTCAAGAAATGAAGAATCACATTGCATTAGGCAAATCGTCTGCAAGAGATCTCTTTAAGGTGTTAAAAAGCAAAGATGTCACCCTGAGGACTAAGGTACTCCTGACTCAAGCCATGGTGTGTTCAATTGCCTCATAGGCATGTGAAAGATGGACAACTAATAAGGAAGACTGAAGAAGAATTGAAGCCTTTGAACTGTGGCGTTGACAAAGAATATTGAATATACCATGGACTTCCAAAAGAATGAACAAATCTGTCTTGGAAGAATACAACCAGAATGCTCTTTGGGAGCAAGGATGGCGAGACTGCATCTCACATACTTTAGACATGTTATCAGGAGGGATCAGTCCTTGGAGAAGGACATCATGCTTGGTAAAGTAGAGGGTCAGCAAAAAAGAGGAAGACTCTCAAGAAGATGGATTGATACAGTGGCTGCAATGATGGACTCAAGCATAGCAACAATAGTGAGGATGGCCCAGGACTGGGCAGTGTTTCGTTCTGTTATGCACAGGGTGGCTATGAGCCAGAACCAACCTGACAGCACCTAACAAGAACAACATATCTCAAAAGAGATTGACTCAAGACACACCCTATCCTAATTCTGCCTCATTAACACAACAAAGACAACATTTTCCCAAATGGGATTATAACCACAGGCATAGAGGTTAGGGTTTACAACACATATTTAGGGGGACATAATTCAATCTATAACATTATGTGTGCAGAGTAGAACTGCTCCATTGGGTTTTCACAGCTGTGACCTTTCTGAAACAGATCACCAGTCCTTTCTTCCAGGGTGCCTCTGAGTGCATTCGAATCACCAACCTTTCAGTTAGTAGCAGTGCTTAACCATTTGTGCCATCCAGGGCCTCAGAGAATGTGAACCTTGAACCCCAAATAATTGAAATCCATTCCTCTCCTCTCCAAAAAAATTCTAAACTTCTCATTATTGTTGTTAGCTCTGTTGAGGAAATTTCAACTCATAGTGACCCCATGTGACAGAGCAGGACTGTCCCATAGTGTTTTCTAGGCTCTAATCTTTACAGAAACATACCACCAGGTCTTTATCCCATGGAGCCACTGGGTGGGTTCAAATCACCAACCTTTCTAGGGTTCCTTAAACTTCTCATTCCGTAGGGTTTTCAAGGAGTGGCTGGTGGACTCAAACTGCCGACCTTTTGGTTAGTAATTGAATTGTTAATGACTGCGCCACCAGGGCTCCAAAAACTTCTCATTAATATACCTGTATCAGAAAAATTTTTACTCAATTATTATTGTATTAATTAACATTATACTGATTAATGATACTATTCAATTATGATTAAATTTCATCAATAAATGTGTGTAGAAATTTGTTATGTCCCTTTTATATAAGTATCTACATTTTGTCCTAGATTTTGTCTCATGACATGCGAAGCCTAAAATATTTACTATCTTTTTAGTCCTTCATAGAGATTGTTGACCAATCCCTGTTCTAGAATATTAAAGTATGAAAATAAATTTGAGTGATTGGAAAAAACATTGCAACCATTAAAATTAACATTTCTCTCCTTTATTAGCATGTTATCATCAGTAAAATTAGGTGCACTCCAGCCATTATGATGCTAATTTTATTTTAAATTTTAATACATTATTTTAAGTTTAAGAAGCAATTATTATTTGAATGACAGAAGTAAAAACCTCTCTTGAATGGAGACCAAATGGAGTAAATGGGCTTTCAAAGAAGCATCACACAGTGGTTGTTTTAACCAGACAGTCATATTTTGTTCCTGTGGCTACAGACAATGGAATGACAACTGGCAGCCTTCTGTTGATGTTAAAGGTAAAGACACGATAAATCTTAATGCCAAGGTGCCATAGACCTAACCCAGATATGCTGGCTAAGCGCTGTATTTGGATTGTTGTTATTTTACTGTTTTGCTTACTTATTTAACTGGATACTCCCATAAGCAACTTCCCCCATTGCACACGCCTTTGACTTGCCATGGAACTTGGCCACTATTTGTGTGCAATTAAATGTGTTTTATGAACTGAGCACAAGAAATTCCATAACTTTACCTGGATAATATGCTTATGAAACAATAATGCCTGTGAACCAAATGAGATGAGAAACCATAGCACTGAGTTCTTTTTCGCTTTGACCTAGCCCCATCAAAACGTTCACAACCTGTTCCACAGAAAAGCTAACACATCTCTCCTTCCCTCTCAGTGTTGAAAACTAGGTTCAGAATTTTTATAAAAATGTACTATTTTTGTGCTTCTACTCTCACCTAATGCAGCAGTAAATAAAAAAAAAAAAAAAGCCTCAAGTCACAAATTCTGGCAAAGTTAAAAGCCAAGGTGTTCTATCATCTCGTTAAATTCAACATGGGTAAAACTTAGTACTAGCACCATGCTGGAGCCCTGGTGGTGCAATAGTTAAGACCTATGGCTGCTAAACAAAAGGTCAGCAGTTCAAATCCATCAGCTGCTCCTTGGAAACCCTATGGGGCTGTTGTACCTGGAGGGTTGCTATGAGTTGGAATCAACTCTATGGTAACAGGTTTCATCTTTCTTGTTGTTGTTAATATTAGGAAATTACCTCAGAGCAATTTATCAGAGACAAAGTACTGCTCTTCTGTACTGTAAACTTTCACCTAAAGTACAACAAAATTAAAAAAACCAAAACGGAGTCCCAGAGAGATTAAATAAATTGCGTGTACATATCTACTAAGTACTAGAGTCCACCTTAGAATGCAGGATGTCTGATTCCGAACTTTGACCTTTCCAAGTTTTTCTTCACACAAACTCTTATGTCCTCTGTTTCTTTCCATTCTCATAGCTCAGGACCTCATCGCTTCATGCCTTCTTACTAGCCTCTTGGGCTCCAGTTTCTCCCCACTCAATCCTCCACCCACTTCTGCCATGACTGGTCTTTCAATAATATGAAAGAGAGAGAGAAAGAGCCTTTTAAAACATTCTGTAATTGGCTCCGGGACAAGATCTCTCCTTTTGAACTTTTATAGGATATATTCTCTGTAAACTAATATTGTTCTTGCCTTGTTTGTCCTTGTATGATAACTTTGCCATCTCTTTTCCAACTAGAGTCAAAGATTTTAGCAGGCAGAAGTTTATACCTAATAAATATTGCTGAGGGATCCTGGTTAAGAGTTCAGGCTGCTAACCAAAAGATCAACAGTTGGAATCCACCAGCTGCTCCTTGGAAACCCTATGGGGCAGCCCTGTTCTGTCCTGTAGGGTCACTATGAGTTAGAATTGACGCTACAGCAACGGGTTTGATTTTGGTTTTAAATATTGCTGAACATGTGAAACTCCATTGTTTTTCTGCTCCTTAAAAGGAATTTATATGGTTGTTTCATCCTCCCTTTCTTTTTCTTTTTTTTTCCTAAGTAGTTATTTTCCCCTTCCTGAAAGTCAAAAAGGCATTAAAGGAAACATAAGAGCAAGAGGACCGAATTGTGAGAAAACTTTGTTATAAATGTGTGTTTGCCTGGCATGAGGAGACAATTCTGCTTCTCCTAGGGAGACCTGTACATCATTTTGAATAGCATTTAAATGACTATCTTTGCTAAATCTCCCATCTTATTGCCATCTTTGTTAAAGTCAGGCCACCAGAGGGTTCAAGGTGAAATTTTACAGACGGGGTGTAAAGCAACATTCCATCCCCACTTGGATTTTCAAAAATTGCTTTATAACGTCTACACAGCTCAAAGTAGCTCTGCCCTTCTTTGCAGTGGCATTGCACTGTGAACTCCTATTCAATTTGTTATCCGCCATCCTCCCCAAATCTCACTCAGCACGACAGCTTCCTGAGTAATACCCCCATATTTTGAATCTGTGCAGAGTTATTTTCTCTCAGGTGCATATATTATCTTGCATATCTTTATATTAAACCTCATCTCACTTTTGTTCAACTGTTGCCCTGAATTATCTCTATCCTGCTGTGTTTGTAATACGTCATCTTCTTTATCTTCCACACTTCTAGGCTTTGTGCTATTTGCAAATTTGGTCAATATCACATTAACCTTCTTTTCAAGGTCAATTGTGAAAGAGATTGAGGAGTAATGGTGGGCTCAGGAGATACCCTGAAGACCACATGATCCCCTTCCCAGACCTGTGTTACCCTGAGGATAACCACTCTTTGTTTCCTCTTTGTAAGCCATCCCAGTTGATCCACCAACTCTCATTATTCTTTGGACAATACTTCTCTAATCTCTAGGTGAGTTGTGTGTGATCTGGGTCAAGTGTCCAGGGAAAAATGCAAAAGCATGAGGACTATTGTAACAGCCAGAGTAGAAAGGGCAAAGTGGAATACAATGTCCCAACTTCTTTTTAACCTCTAAAGTGCAGGTATTACAAAGACACACACCATTTAGTTAACAGCCTAAAGGCTGTTTATCCACCATCCCAGTGTTGGGTGTTTTAACCCCTACACTTCTGCTTTTTTAAGCCAACGTCTGTGCTTTCCTCTCTTAGAGCCCATCATGGTATTTTCTTGCAGTTGGATGCTTATTTATTTGTCTCTTTCCAAATATGTTCACCTGTCTGAGTTCACCACTTTATCTCAGGTTTATTTCAAATTGTTTATTAAATTTTCAAACGCAGTTCAAATGCTCTTCTCTGGTGTGTATAGATTCCGAAGGCCGTAGCAGCTACTGTGTAATTCTGAGTTCTTTGAGTGGGAAACAGAGCTCTGGTCCCAGGTCAGCAGCTGGATGGGTATAAGACGATGGGCTGCGATTAGGTATTGCTGTGGCCTCAATTCGGCTCTTCATCTGCATTTTTATTTCTCCTTGGCCGTGCAGACGTTTGGTGTCATTTGGCATTATGGTGGATTTTGTAGTATTTTAAAATCTCTATGGATCGACTTGCAATTTTTGACAATAGAAGTGAAATGGCTCTTACTTCTGTCTATTCGCCGTTTGATATGCACCTCTGTGATATATCCACACTCTTTTTTCCTTAGGTTTTTTAAAGGATTATTTTAAATAGAAATTTATCCCCAAGAGAATGCTATCAGTGCACCTTTATAATCAGAGAAGTCGAGGAATTTCTCCACATGTGGTATGTAAAATTGCAAGTCATTCTACTCTGGAACTTGGGACAACCTGAGATCATTATTCCTTCTTTGCCAAGAAGTTTTCTGCTCTATTCTAGACTCCAGAAATCACGGGGCTAAAAAATGTCAGTGTGTGTTCAACTAGTCTACCCTCTAAAGTAGTAGTTCCTAACCAGGGATGATTTTGCCACCCAGGGGACATTGGCAATGTCTAAAAACATTTCTGGTTGTCACAACTAAGGGAATGCTACTGGTGTTTAGTGGGTAAAGGGTAGGGATGTTGCTAAACATCCTACAATGCACAGGACAGCTCCCCACAACAAAGAATTATTCAGCACAAAATGTCAATTGTGCTGAGGTTGGAAAACCTGTCTAATGTCTACAACATCACACACTCAAAAAACAAAAAAAACATAAAGGCATTTGAAATGGGTCTACAGAGTATCTGGGTTCTCTGAGCCTCAGTGCCTCCCAGTAAATTTGAGGTGTTTTCCCAGTACCCCTCTCCCCCATCCTGTTCTAGCTTGTCTATTAATCCTAGTTCTGACTTCAGTGGAACAAAGCAGATGCCACTGCTCTCCATATTCACAGTCCTTTCATATCACTAAAGTTTACTTAAGAGTCCTCAGTTCTGTTTGGCAAGAATAATTTGCTCTTTCCGTTTCTCCTTTCTGATTCCCATTGAAGGCCTTGGGTTTTTGTGTCTTACTTGGAAATACTCCTCTAACCTGTGGTAGCCCCAAGGCCATTCAACAGATGAATGTCTAATAATGGCTGAGGAGGGGTGGTTAGTGAGAAAAGAGAGGGGAGAAGGAGAGAGAAGTGGGAGCAAAGAGAAAGTAAAAGGAAAGAATTGCTATATTGGACAGAACATTTCATTTCCTTCTTGTCTGGCCAATTAATTTACAGAATTTCTTTTTTCTAGCCCAATGCAGAATATATCAAGTCACCCTCTTGGCTGTCTCACACCTTCGTGGTGGGTATGTTCCTCAATTAATTTTTCCCTCATGCAGATAAAGGCACTTCACATGTGTCTGATTAGTGATGCTGGTGCTGCCTTCCTTAGTGATGCTGGCAGTCACAGCTACAGACCCTTCCAAGGAGTCCAGCATCCTGCTCTGTGGTCTGAAGCTATCAAGCATCCCAGCAGCATGCCTGAGAGGTGAGGTAACCTGTGATTCCACCACAGAGGGGTGGCTGGTGCCTTCCAGGAGGAGTTGCTGATTTTCTGCTTCCTCCTCCCGTAAGCTGAAGTCTTTCCTTTCCTTCCTCCTACAAGGGACGCTTTGGTTTCCTGTCATCTTGTAGGAGCCACTGACGTTTCCCACTATGACATTTTCTGGCATTAAAATATTATTTTCTAATTTAACCAAATGCTAAGAATAAAGAATTCTGATAGATGTTTAGATCCACATATGGACAGAGGACCAATGAAAATTGTTGTGC
Source organism: Loxodonta africana (assembly GCF_030014295.1). Classification (NCBI taxonomy): domain Eukaryota; kingdom Metazoa; phylum Chordata; class Mammalia; order Proboscidea; family Elephantidae; genus Loxodonta; species Loxodonta africana. Next base: position 139,260,894 of record NC_087344.1, read on the forward strand.
ATCCTTTATTGTACAGCCTTAAAACTGGAATCAGAGCCAGAATGTGCACAGGTCCAGAAATAGGAGATAATTGGTCTCTTACTTTGAATAAGGGCATCTGATTTCTTTGTGGAGCAAAACTTTCTTGCTCTCTGCAGTTCACAATTTAGTAAGGTAGACAATGAACAAAAATGATCTCTTCCTCTCTTCTGTATCTTTACTGCCTTTACAGATTATGTACCACTCTTGGAACCCTGGTTGCACAGTGGTTAAGAGCTCAGGCAGCTAACCCAAAGGTTGGCAGTTTGAACACATCAACCTCTCCTTGGGGCAGTTCTATTCTGTCCTATATGGTCACTATGAATCGGAATCAACTCAACAGCAATAAGTTTTTGTTTTTCATTTTTTAAACGGGCACCACTTTACATATAGAAAGCAGTACATAATTTATAAATTTTTTTACGTGTCAGTCTCTCCTATTAACTAGGTCGTAGATCACAGTTCAAGTCAGCAAGTGTACTTGAATGTCTGCTTTGTGCCAGGTACCATGCACACAGAGATGAACGAGACAAATTGGAATAAAATTCACCAACTTCTGCAAAAGGCCTCTTTAAAATGTTGAAAAAGCAAAGATGTCACTTTGGGGACTAAGGTGTCCTAACCCAAACCATGTTATTTTCAATCACATGCATGCTATGACTGAACAATGAATGAGGAAGACAGAAGAAGTACTGATGCCTTTGAATTACAGTGTTGGCAAAGAATACTGAATATACCATGGACTTTCAGAAGAACAAACAAATCTGTCTTGGAAAAAGTACAGGCAGAATGCTCCTTACAAGTGAGGATAACAAGACTTTGTCTCACATACTTTGAACATGTTATTAGGAGGGACCAGTCCCTAGAGAAGGACATCAAGCTTGGTAGAGTAGGAGGTCAGCAAAAAAGAGGAAGGCCCTCGATAAGATGAATTGACACCGTGGCTGCAACAATAGACTCAAGCATAACAATGATTGTGAGGATGGCATAGAACGGGGCTGTATTTTGTTCTGTTGTACATAAGGTCACTATGAGTTGGAACCGACACTATGGCACTTAACAACAACTTTCCCAAGGAGGGTGATCAGAAGGTTCATAAGAATGATGTCTGAGCTGAGTCTTAAAAACTTGTACTGGGTTTGGTTCTCTGCCTACAAATTCTAATGTGTAAAACATACAATTTTATTATTTTTTTTAAACTCATTTCTATCTCGAGTGCCCATTTGGCCAGATTGTGGAAACTTCATCTCAGGCAATTTAGGGGTTGCCTCCACATTCTGGGGATGTCTTTAGTGCCTAGGTGACATCCATCATCCCACCTGATCCTCAGGGTTGGCCCATGCAGGTCACACACAGGTCATCCCTCATATCCTGCAAAAGGTCACTTCGAACCTATCAATTTCCTCCTGCAACTTCTTATCTGCTGCTGCTGCACTGTGGAAAAGTATGGTGTGAAAATCCTGTGGGTACACAGCCTTGAAAACCCTATGAAGCCCAGTTCTTTTCTGCACACATGGGATCCTCATGAGTCAGAACTGACTCAAAGGCAACTAACAACAACAACAAAACTCTACGTCACTTCCCTGCATAGGATTATTCTGTGAGGCCAGAGCCCCCTGAACTGGGGACTTCTGTGTGGGGCTTTAGGGTCCCTCTGCTTAGGTGGAGCACACACCCACTGCCTCATGGGGGCGCTGCTCCTCTCAGGGCAGAGGTACAGCCTCCTGTTGGCTGAATCCCACATAACCCTTCTGAGTTCTGTTTCTCCCTGCCCCATTTGCCCTGACTTTTTCTAGCCCTCCAACTCCTCCCTCCCCCGGTGCTTACTCATTCCTTATTTCTCCTTCAACTCCTCCCTCCCCAAACTAGAGGAGGATTCATCTCTAATGGCTTCATCCATGGTTGCGGGAAAACTGCTTTTATGCTTCATTTTTTCCCAAATCCAAGACATCTCTTCCCGTGAGGGCCTAAGGCTTGTAAAAATCAAAAGGCAAGGATTGACTTCTTTTTATTCTGCATTGTGCTTTTCCTGAGACAATAAACAGAAGATAAATGCCCTAGTTTACTGAATCAAGAAAAGCCAAGGGGTAAAGTTGGGGAGAGGAGAAAGATTATATATACTCTTTTAAAATGGTAGGAATTATCCAGGCAGACAAGTCAAGGACGGGGCTGCAGGCAGATAGAACACAGTCTGTAAAAAGTCAATAGAGAATACGTGGCAGGTGCTTTGAAAGGAATAAGTGTCAGACTATAAGGTGAGGGATGAGAGATGAGGATGGGGGGACAGGTGTGGAACAGGTGTGAAAAGGTTTCTAAGTAAAGGTGGGAGATACTTTAAAGGGTGTTTAAGTAAGGAAGTGACAAGTCAAATTTGTGTTTCAGGAAGCTTATACTGGCACCATGGGAACAGAAACCAGATCTTCCTTCTAGTTCCCCTACAAGCTCAATGCTAAAGTGTAGAGTAGGTGTTGAGAACCAAACATGATGACTCAATGTGTGTCAGAGTACAACTGAGCCCCACAGGGTTTTCAATAGCTGATTTTTCAGAAGTAAATCACCAGGTCCTTCTTCCAAGACTCCTCTCGATGGACTCAAACTTCCAACCTTTCGGTTAGCAACCAAGTGAATTAACCGTTTATACCACCCAGGGATGCCAATAACTCCATTAAATGGAGAGTAGAGCACCACAGATTAGAAAATCCTTCCAGCAAAACAATCCCTTTATTTATGTTAACTTGCATCCTTAGAAATCATGTGCACCCGAATGACTTGAGAGCCACACAACAGAAAGAAAACTTTGATACTTACTCTCTTAAATTCCATGCTCTGTTTGTCTTCTTCACAAATGTCCTGTTATTATTTCAGGCTCTTTTATTTTAAGTAGTGGTTATTATCCCCAATTTGACTTTTCACATTAAATAACTTGAAATGTTGCAAATACTTAACCAGGGATACGGTTTGTTTTAAACCGAATTTAAATGCTTAGTCAATGGGGAACTTTCCCTCCACAGGAATGGTATCGAGCCTTAATTTTTAACTAAAAAACAAAACCCCTGATTAGTTGTTTACTACTTGTACTTAACTAACTCAGAAATGACATAGATAGAATTATAAAAGAATTATTGATGAAATATCCTATGGCCATTTATGGGCTATGGTTGACATAAATCCTTGCTTTTCTTTCTTTTTCTTTCACTTTGAGATCTGGTTGTTTTATCCAATTTATAATAATTTTATCTGAAAGAGTTAGTATGTAAAAACGGGTTGAATCAAACTGTTTCATGTAAAGAAGAGCATTTTTTAAATTTCAGTGCAATGGGCCCTTTATTGAGGGATTGCCCCAGCATTAGAAAAGGATAACTTATCTAGGCCAACAAACTCTAAAAGCACCTAGCAGCAGAGACTGTGAATCAATGCCACCTTCCTGTGCAGCTGCATATTTTCAATGATTAAAAAAAAAAAAAAATGCTAAGGAGAACTTATTTTACCTCCAGATTGAAGTCTTAAACTATCCGGTTTTAGGTCAGGTACTTAAAATTATATCCACTGAAGAGAAATACTTTAACTGTACAATTGAAATAAGGCCGAAAAATTCAAACAATATATTTTTACTGCAAAGACAAAGTAAATTGACTTAAATTTATACTAGAGGGTTAATGGCCAATAGCAGACCTTTTAATGAATGTAGATTTTGATAGGAGGAAGAAAAAGCAAGCAAAGGTATTAAGTACTTAAAGTAAGGAAATTTTATAGTTTTTTTTTGTTTTTTAATCTCAGAAATGATCTGAAACACTGACGACAAAGGCTGACCTTTCTCACTGATCTGTCTGGAACATGCTCAGTCATTAGAGGTACAAAGGAACTGTATTTTCTCCCAGTAATAAGTTATTTGTATTGAAGTGTTAAGCCTTTGGTTGTATTGCTATGATCTAGTGCAGTTTTGGAGACTGGAGTCATGACCCAGTGGTGAGGTATCATCAGTTATAAGATGCTGTAAGTAATTTATCACCTTTTAAAAAATTCCAAGGTATAGGGATAGTTAGATTTTTCATAAATATTAGACCAGAATCAAGGGTATATCACTTTAATAGCACGAATTTCCCTTTCAACTCACAGTCTCTTGAGTGGAAAAGGAAAAGGGTGGACTTAGAGCTAGGCTGCTAAAAATTACACGTAAACTGCACCCAATCTGATCCATGCCTTAACCTGTAATCTGGGAAAAACCAGGAGAAGGTGGTGCAAAACTAAAGGCCATCCACAATATGAGCCACAGCAGAAAAAATTGGAATGCCATTGATCTCGTGTCACCAAAATCAAATAGCAATCTATACCCTGAGTCCATATTGTTTTCTGTTGTTTTCTCAAAGCAGCCAGGCCCAATTCAAGGTCAAGCAGAGCTCTCAGAGGCCCAGGACTCTACTTGTCCTAGTTAAGAAATAGGGAGACAAAGCAAAACGTTACATTATACTTGAAAATTTAAAGACTGCTTGGGTTTTTCTCTGGCTTTGATGAACTGCATAGATATTTTCCTTAATCAAGTCCCAGGGCTTAAGAAAAGCAACTTAAAGCAAACAGAGTCTGAAGACAGGCTAACAGATTAATGGAAAGGTTGAAGAATTGAGAGGATAGCATAAGGTAAAGTGAATAAATAACTAAAATGTAACCTCCGGGTTCTCTCTAATAGCCTCCAGGGCTGTAAGATGGCTCTCAGCTGATTGGGTACGAGAACACTGCAAATACATGGAAATTTAATTACATCTTAGTAAGAATTCTAAAAGGCTATGTTCTGAGCACTTTTAATGTTCTTGCAATATCTTTACGATTGTGTCTCTAAAACCACATACGGTGTCCCCAAATAAATTGGGTATTCGATGTCTGCTGTGTTCATGGTGCATCAATGTAATGTGCCCGTGTAGAAAACGGAAATGAGGTGAGTTTGGCATGATTTACTCCTAATTAACAAGGTTGATTCCTGTTACTTGTTCTTCCTTTTCTAATTATTTGCAAGCTTTTTTTTTTTTTTATGACTGTAGTCTAGAACATTGCCCTGAACTACCATTAAGCTCATATCTTAAAAAAAAATTACAGTTTGAAAATGTACTTCTTTTTTTTTTTTTAATTAAGACTATTGCCTTCAGTGGGGGGTACCTTTCAGGGACTTCTCAATTCCTCAAAAGTCACTAAGTAATAGCATTTGAGGGTTGCACCTATAAATTCTGAGAGTCCTAGTGGCATAGTTTAGCGCTTGGCTGCTGACAGGTTGGCATTTTGAACCCACCCAGTGACTCTGTGGGAGAAAGACCTGGTGACCTGCTTCTGTAAAGATCACAGCCAAGAAATCCCTAGGGGGCAGTTCTACTCTGTCACATGGGATCACTATCAGTCAGAGTCGACTCGACTGCCCCTAACAACAATGTCTAATTTAATATTTTCTATTCAAGATAATTTTCTTTGAGAGGAAAATAAAACGTGAGTTTAATTATTCTTCACTGTCTGTGTCTCCCAATTAGAGTCAAAGCACTGGTTCCACTCAGTGCTTTTTTAACCTTTTGAGAGATAAAATTGTCTATATAACCAATCAGGAATGTATATCATAATGTTTTCTTCAAATACTTCTTCCAGGCCATGAGCAAAGTGAAGATTGAGACCATCCCTCGTAATGTCCCTTTCTGTCTCTGACTCATAGTATTTAGCACAGTGCCTGCTGCAGAATAGATATTCAGTAAATGTTGAAGTGCTCTGTTTTATAGACTTGAGTCTGAGGATGAAATGTCAAGGGAGATCATCCTAGTTATTCAGATTCTGAGTCCAGTTCCCTCAGTCCTTGCTCAAGAAAATTTAAGTGTTGAAAGAAACATACCTACACCTAAAGGAGCAGGGATATCCTAGGCTACTGAGGAATTCTGACTTGGAGCACTGAGAGGGGAGGAAGGCTCTCTTATTCCCAGGTATAGCCATCTACTCATGACGTGGCTTACTAAGTATATGCTTTCTGGATTCTTATTCATATGAGAATATAGTGGACTCAGATTAATGCAGAAAAGGGCCTCACATTCCTGTTCTATCTTAGTGACAGCAGAAAGCCTTGTTTGGCATTTTTTTCATCCCCTCTATAACAGCTGTTATCTCACTTGTTTCTCCTAATAGTGCCCAAAGCTTGCTGCTAAGACTAGATAAATCTGGAAAATGAGGCTAGCTATTGTTCACTAAGGATGCTTCCAGTTCTAAAAGTCAATGCATCCATAAAGAACCTAGAAAAGATTCCTGTTGCTCAAGAGATGCTATATAGCGAGGCTGTGAGTTAACCCCTAGCATACAAATTGAGGCCACTTATCTACCAGATGGAAACCCTGGTGGTGTAGTGGTTAAGTGCTATGGCTGCTAACCAAAAGGTCAGCAGTTCAAACCCACCAGGCACTCCTTGGAAACTCTATGGGGCAGTTCTACTCTGTCCTATAGGGTCACTATGAGTCGGGATCTGACGACAATGAGTTTGGTTTGGTTTTCTTAATCTACCAAATACGGAACCTAAATTCTCAGTAACAGTGACGAGACCACAGAAAAACGGCTCAAGTGAAACGAAGGAGAGGCCAGAGGTGGGAAAAAGCTTGAGTATTAAATGGGGCTTTCATTCAGCATGTTTTTAAGAGGTGCCTTTAAAGAGAAAAAGGTCTCTGAGTGCCACAATTTGCACTGGACTACTAAAGAGCTCTGGCAGTGCATTGGTTAAGGTTTTGGGTGCCAACCAGAAGGTTAGCAGTTCGAATCCATCAGGCTTTTGGAAATGCTGGTGGCATAGTGGTTAAGAGCTACGGCTGCTAACCAAAAGGCCAGCAGTTCAAATCTACCAGGTGCTCTTTAGAAACTTTATGGGGCAGTTCTATTCTGTCCCTTTGTTGCCAGCACCAGTATGCCTTCAACTAAATAAGGTTCTTGCCTCTCACTGGTCAAGAATGAACAGGTAAGGCACGGAGAGTTTTCCACACAAGCAAAGCTTTGTTAAAAGAGGATTGCAAGCGAAGATAAGAAGGGCCTAGGCAAAGCTTACCTCCATCTCCCAGAACAAAAGATTTGCATGGGTTTTTAAAGGTTTTTGAGGGGGGAAAAGATTCATGTTTATTCAGCTGCATAGGCGGGGTTTCAAGCAAGTGGCCCTTTTTGGGCAGGGATAGGTTAACTAAGGTACATGCGCAGCAGCTTTTAAAGATGGCTTTAAGACGGCTCCTGTCCCAGAGGCTTCTGGAATCTGTAGCAGGACTTATTACGGGATGTCACACCTGTGCAGCTGCCTGCTCCCTGAGTTCAATTCCCCAGCTGCGGCAGCAGCCCCTCACTGCCCCTGGTGGAAGGTCGGTGGTCACAGACAGATGTTCTGCGCATGTCCCTGGGGCTGGTTTTATCCAGCTGCTTCTGAAAGACAACGTTAAGGAAGTTTCCAGGCTGTTTTCTGACCCATTCATTGTTCTGGGGAATAGCTTTGTTTCTGTGCCGTGGCCCATTTCCTGTTACTTTGTTACTTTAATTTTTTTACGTGAATTGCAGATTTGGGGGCCCCTCTGTTCCCTATCTTACTTTAGGATCACTATGAGTCTGAATCGACTTGATGGCAATGGGTTACTAACCTAAGGAAACCCTGCTGGTATAGTGGTTAAGAGCTATGGCTGCTAACCCAAAGGTTGGCAGTTCAAATCTACCAGGCGCTCCTTGGAAGCCCTGTGGGGGCAGTTCTACTCTGTCTTACAAGGTTGCTATGAGTAAGAATAGACTCGACAGCAATGGGTTTGGTTTTTTGGTTTTACTAACCTAAAGTTTGGCTGTTCAAACCCACCAGCAACTCTGTGGAAGAAATGCCTGGCGATCTGATTCTGTAAAGATTACAGCCAAAAAACCTTACGGAGCTCAGTTCTACTCGGTAAAACATGGAGTCACCATGAATCAGAATCGACCTGAAGGCAATGGGTTTGTTTTTTATTTTTTTAAAGAGAAAAGGAAAAGTGTACTTCCAATGCCAGGAATGGCGGGAGAGAGCAGAAAACAAAGAGACCAGTATTTACCTGTTGAAATGCAAAGAAAAGGGCTAGGCAAACAACCCCTGGATAGGACACTGAGTACACCCTGCCAGCCTCTGTGCTTAGTGAAGATGGTGAAACCAGTCCCCAACTTGGCAGAGAAAGAACTTTCAGGATGAGGGGAAAATGGAGAACCTGACTTGAGTCTCATAAGCTCACCTGGCATCTGGCGGCTACAGGCCCCTGTGGCTGGACATGGAATGCAGGACTCCTTGTAGCTGTAGAGCCCGCATCTATTGAAACCATGAGCAGAGATGACTCTTCATTAGAAAAATGGTAGAAGCAGGTAACTGTAGGAGCTGGGCAGCCCTACCGCTCACCTGACCCCCAGAAGATTACTGCTCTTGACTACAAATCCCTTCCTAAGAGTCCTGCTGTCATTCCTGGCTGCCATCAGATAAGCATCTCCACTCCCTACCAGCCTTGTGATGAGTATTTACTGGCAAGGTTGATCCCCAGGGGACAAATCCCTTTGATCAGAAAATTTGTTTTGTTTCAGCTCATGGAGACAGATCACAGTGAGGCGTCCGAGAGTCAATAAGAAAATGTTAATAGATTTACTCGTGCTGGGGAGGCCGGTACCAGTGTTTTAATCATCTTGTGGCTGCTTAATTAACATTTGTCAGCATTATTTCTGCTACTGTTAGCAAAATGTAAATATTTAAATGGCATGTATTTTTCATGGAGCAGGAGAATTGTGAGCACAGAACTTCGGGCTAAGATGGCGTCATCTTAATCTCAGCTCTCATGAAACATCCTCTTTTGCTTTTGGCAAATGTCTTAACTTCCTGGCTTGTCTACCTCAGTTTCTTCATCCGTAAAAGAGGGATAATGCAAACAGTTCTAAAGGGGGTTACAAAGATTAATTAGCAACTGTCCAGAAAAATCCTTTGAAGATGAAAATGGGCAAATATAGCACTTCCACCTGCGTGAAAAGGGTCTCAGCAGAGAAAGAACATGAAGAGACACAGAATTGTATCCTGAAATGTTTCTCCATACTTTGCGTTCATTCCATTTGAGCTGCTCGGGGTGCTGGACATTAAGTAAGTGCAGTGTTAGGCCGTGGTGAGCCACAGAATATTCAAGAGCATAAACTAGAGAGCTCTAAAAATAAAATTGTTCCCTAAGAATCCACTTAGTTCAAACTGTAGCTAAGGCCCAGATGAATCCATTAAATGTACCCATCCCGGCTTTTTTGCTTTCACTTATAGCTTCAAACTGTTTACAGGTCAGGAAGAAAGGGGAAACTTCAGGAAACAAGAATTTTAAGTGTCATCGAGCTAGCACTTCTCAAGGGGAAAGGTTATCGTTCATGTTCAGTCTGTGAGGGTGGAAGTTTTAAATGTCTTGTCAAGACTGTGTGGTAATGGGTCCTGATTCAGGGGACTTCTGGCCCATACATGGCGCTCATATGATGCAGCAGTTTATAAGAGCAAGGACCCATTACCAAAGGGTATGTGAGGATGAAAGGGGTGGATTGTGAAGCCTGGAACTTCTTACTTTGTCTTCATAGTGAAAAAAGCTGCCTTCATTCTAAGCCCATTTTTACCTTCTTCAGCTTAATCGTTTAATTAACAGTGGTAATTGTTTAACATTGTTAATTGCTTCCTTTTGGACTTATTTTTAAAAGTATTAGGCTTTATAGGAAAGTTTTATAAGGCAAAAGATTACTAGACTAGGGATTATATTTCTAGCTCCATCTTTGAAAAGCAATGTTAGATTTGTTTCCATATCTGTAAAATAGGCATACCACGGAGACGGTATAGTAGAGCGATGAAGCATGAACAAGACACCTGCAGATCAGACTGTAGGGGTTTAAACCCTGACTCAGTCACTCACAGCTGACATACCTGGGATCAGTTACTTAACATCTCTCACAGTTTCCTTATCCGTAAAGCAAGAATAATATTAACTATAGAGGATTTGGTGAGGACGAAATGATGAAAAATGTAAAATCACTTACAACTGACAGGGGCACATAGTTAGTGGTCTCTTAAATATTAGCTGCCCTCATCACCATCATCATTGTCATCCTCCTGACTATCTCTAAGAGTTTTGCGTAAAGAAAAATGAATATAGAAATGCATTGCAAACTGAAAAGCGCTGCGTAAGTATAATTATTTTAAATAAAAAGTCCAGACCTAAGAGCCTGAGATATCCTAGACATTGGAAAAAGCGTTAATAAACTGCCCCCAGATCGAGGTACCCCAGTCCACGCGTGGCTTGGGAGACCCATCTTCATTCTTCAAGGGATCAGAGCTGTGGCATCAGAAGAGTTCAGCTATTTGCCATAGCCCTAATGTCATGCACAGGGGAATTCTTTCACTAATCTGTGCCTCAGTTACCTCTTCGGTCACTTTATCAGGGGAGCCATGGCCTTACCTGGCTTCTCAGTGATCTGTGCAGGCAAGGAGGCTGCTTGTGCCCAGGGGTAAAGGAGAATTTCTTGCACAGTACAGCCTATAGGAAGATCAGGAAATGGAAGAGGAGAGTGAGGCACGATGAAATGTGGAAGAGAAACACTGAAGTCTGCAAGCCCAGAGCTGCTTTTCCAGCAGCAGACTGGGGGGAGGTGTGTTAGATTCAGGAAGGAAGATTAAAAGTTGAGACAGGATTGTGGGAGGGCTCAAAGCAGGGAAGGAAAGGAAAAGAGAAAAATGCTAGGTTGCCTATTTTATTGATAGAGCTGGTACACATCTCAGTCCATCAGCTCAGGTGAGAAAGAAGTACAACTTCATTTTCCCTTACTGAACAAATCATTGAGCCTCTATTTCCAAAGTGCTGGAAATACCCTCAGGTGATTTCTATGCCAGCCATATGCAAAGCTCTCTCACACCCACCCTTCAGGATGCTGCTCAAGCAGACCCATATCTATGAAGCCTGTCCTAACACCTTATATAAAATAACATTTCCAACCATACTCTGAGAGCAGAGGTGGTTCAGTGGCAGAATTCCCACTTTTTATGTGGGAGACCCAGGTTTGATTCTGAACCAATGCACTTCAAGCATAGCCACCACCAGTCTGACAGTGGAGGCTTGCATGTTGCCATGATGCTGAACTGGCTTCAACAGAGCTTCCAGACTAAGACAAGCTGAGAAGAAAGCCCTGGCAATCTACTTCTTAAAATCAGCTAGTGAAAACCGTATGGATCACAATGGTCAGATCCTGTTGTGCACAGGGTCACCATGAGTCAGGGTCAGCAACTAACAACAACAATACTCTAGAGTCCCTGTGTGGTGAGAATGGTTAATATGCTCAACTGTTCACTGAAAGGGAAGAGGTTTGAGTCCACCCAGAGGCAGCTCAGAAGAAAGGCCTGGTGACCTATTTCTTAAAAATCAGCCATTGAAAACCCTATGGAGCACAGGAGTACCGTTCTGTTCTGACACTCACAGGGTTGCCATGAGTCAAAGTTGACTCCGTGGCAAATGGTACTGATAACCATATTCCAGTCTCTTTCTACTTTGTTCTACTTTATTTTTATTTGGCATAGTGAAGTTCCAGACTTCATATATATATATATATATATCGACTCGACAGCACTGGATTATATATATAGAGAGAGAGACATTATTGTCCATCTTCCCCTACTAGAACGGAATCTCCATGAAACCATTTATGGTGATATGACTTAGTTAAGACTATAGACCACTTATGTCAACGTGACTTGTTTGTTCCGGGAAATTTTTGCCTGCAAAAGGTAAGGCTGTAAGTCAATAAGTAACTTCACTGTTCACATCATATTAGGGCCAACCACCATATTCCAGGAGCCCTGGTGACACAGTGGTTAAGAGCTCAGCTGCTAACCAAAAGGTTAGCAGTTCAAATCCACCAGCCACTTTTGGAAACCCTATGGGGAAGTTCTGCTTTGATCTATAGGGTTAATATGAGTCAGAACTGGCTTGACGGCAACAGGTTTGTTTTTTGTTTTGGAGGGTTTTTTCAATTCACATCAGGAAATTCCCTCAAAACAATTTTTCAGAGACAAAGAACTCTGTATCTGCATAAACAGCTCACTCACCAACCACAGTTTACTTATCAAGACTCACGTCAAGACCCTCACTTTTCTGTGTTCACCAACCCTGAATGATCGATCACACACAAATGTTGTCTAAGCCATTCCATTCCTCACTTTGAAAGACCCGCCTTAAACTGCTTGAACTTGGGTCCCAAAGTCCTGTAACATTTTACACTTCCAGTTCTCCTTTCTGAGACACTCCCAAAACTTTGTGAAGATTGCATTCCCTCACTTCTATAAGCTCTAATAAATTTTCCTTTGTTTTATTAACAGGTTCTGTAATGATATTTTGGGGAAGTTCAACATTGTTTTAAAGCTATATTTCCAGAGCTTTGTGCAATGCTAGGAAGATAGTAGGTTCACCATGAGTATTTGTTGAATGAATGAATGGATGGACAGATGAATGAATGAATGGACATAGAGTCTCCACCTTCTATGTCCCTGCAGTTGTATCTAAGTTCCAAGTAGCTTATGCAGTGGAATAGTATCGGGGGAGCACTTAGACTATGGTCCAGGTTTTCAGTTCAAACTGACATGTCTTACGACATCAGTCATCTCTTTGGGTCCTGGGTCACTGGATCATGACAGATGCTGACAGGCCATTCCTTTGTTCTTGTCTGCACTGGACCTCCAGGTCCTGATGGCTTTCTTGATTATTCTGAACAGTTATCATACAGCTGCTACCACACCACACATAAGCTGTGACAAACTCACTTTGGGTGTGATGGAAATCACTTGACTATTACTGTGCCATGATGGTTGTTTCAAGCACATCCACTTAAACACACTAGCCAGTTTTCTACTCTCACACAATGCCAAACTTGGGCAACTCTGGCATTTGCCAATGCCCTAAGCCAAAGGCTGGCAACCATTTTCTGTAAGGGGTTAGATAGTAAATATTTTAGGTTTCTGTTGTACCTATTCAACTCTGCCATTGTACCGTAAAAGCAGTCATAGACAATATATAAATGAATAGGTGTGTATTTATAAAAACAAGCAACCAGCCCATGGCCAGCCAGTTTGCTGACCCCTTGCCTAGGCTTGCCTAGGGAATAGAATATAGACCTTCTGTACTCAAGGATTCACAGATTTATCAAGGTTTGATTACCTCCCCTAAGACTCAATCCATTTCAGGGTGGCATATAGAATTTGTCCTTAAGGTGTCCTGCCAACCTTCTAATCTCTTTCCTTTCTCTTTAACCTAAATAACTTCAACCAAAATTCTTTATACCTAAATAAAGTCTTCCGACAAGAAAAACCTGTCTTGACCAATTGTCTTTTCCACCTACTGAATCTTTTTAGTATTTCTTTCTAGAGATCAAAACTCCAATTAATTTTATATTAAAGGCGTTTTTTATAAGAAGTATAGTATTTCCTATCCTTCCAAGATGGGAGTATAGCATTTCCTGTCTTTCCAAGATGGAAAAGTACTTTAATTTCTCTGAAATTGAATCAACTAATTATACTGGGTTTTTAATTACACTAACTCTATTCATGAGAAAATTTATCTCCTAAATAGTTAGATGATTTATTCAGTCAGACTTAAATCAGTATCAATCCTGGTTTGCCCTTCTGGACTGTTTAACGTGTTTCCTTATATATTAAATTTTAGCTTTAAATGTAGGGTTCTTTGGTGACGAACAAGCATTTTTAGATGAAAATATAAGTGAAATGAATAAATGTGGATCAGAGGCTATAGTCTTCAGGTTGTATACACCTACACATACCCACTGCCGTCGAGTCGATTCCAACTCATAGCGACCCTGTAGGACAGAGTAGAACTGCCCCATAGAGTTTCCAAGGAATAAGTAGGCTTAAGTACAAATTAATTTTTATTTTTATGCAGGAAGTGTTTGTTTACTTTTAGGTTCCAATTAACAATTTTTGAATGATTTCTAATTAACTGAATGAAAAAAGAAAGCTTAGTTTAATATAATTATTTAGGAAGAAAAGATGCCTTAAATTTTTAATCTTTGAAGGATCCTTCTAGTTTGTTCTTCTGCCCCATTGACTTCAGAAATGATATGTTCATTTTAAACTCTGACACTGTATTATGTCAGACAAATTCCTGGCAGAGCAAATATAAATAGGGTGGAGCTAACCTATACTTCATAAAGAAAGGCTTATAATTTAACAAATATAACTTATACATGCCTTCAGGCACTAAAACAACTTGGCATTTAGAAGAATACACAAAGAGAAATGCTACTTTATTTATAATATTTTGGTGTAGTATCTTCTAAGTTTTGAAACTTGTTAGATTATTTAAAAATAAAGATAAATTACTTTAAAAGTAGTGATAACAGCACACAAATCCTTTCTTATCTATGGATTTTTTTTTAAAAGCAAAATGTTTACTCTTTGAGAAATTAATAAAAATTTAAGGTTTTTGTCTTCATGAAAGCAATTTTTGAAACAAACCGGTACATAAGATTTTGAACTACTAGCAAACAGCTTTAAAAGTGCCATCTATTTGTTCTTACTTGACAATTAATTTGTCCTAACATTTTCAGGGTTGTGTGAAGTATACCTGCCAAAATATCTTCACAGTCATGTGATTCCAAAGAGGAAAACATTCTTATAAAACACATAGTATATTTCTTATCTCCATTAAGTGGACGGTTGAAAATCAACCATGATCACAGTTATTTCGATTACTACATATTCTACTCAAATCCTTTCACTCTCACTACATAACCAAATCCTATGCCGTGTAGGATGTGGCAAACTTCCTGATACAGTTAAATACATGAAGATACACAGGTGATGGAAGTAGCAATACACAGAGTACTTATCTTCAGAGCGCTAAATTGAAATTTATATTGAAAAATAAATATAATAGGCAATAAACTTTCTGAGATTGACCGATGGGCATTTCTCAGGAGATACATGAATAAATTTGAACCCCAGAGTCAAAGCAGTGTTTTAGCACTAACAGATTTCCTACGATAAAATAGGTTTCCAGAGATTTTAGCTCAAGAATAAATGAAATTTCTAGCAGCTTCATTACAAAAATAAGACAACTTTAAGACAGTACTTCTTGAAATTGTACTCATGTTTGTGAATTTCTGACAAATTTAAGTTCAAAAAGCCTCAAGATCATGAGTATAACTCTTTTCCTTGAAAGTCATATTAATAATGTAACATTTTACCTGAACCCTGTGATTCTGGAAAACAGTGATGGCTGAAGAAATTCCCCAAACTTTGTATTCAGGAACATGGCTTACTGCAAATAACCATCATTCCCATATGAGCTAGATAAGACTCATGGATGCTCCCTTGTTTACCTAAGATAAGGTCAAACACCAAACCAGAACAACCAAAGCCATCAAGCCAGTTCTGACTCATGGTGACCCCACGTGTTACAGAGCAGAACTGTACTCCATGGGCTTTTCTTGGCTGTAATCTTTAGGGAAATGGATCACCAGGCCTTGCGTCTATGGCACCACTGAGAAGGTTTGAACTGCTAACCTTTTGATTAGTAGCCAAGTACAAATTGTTTGCACCACCAGGGACCTTAGGCCAGACACCCAAACCCAAAAACCCACTGCCATCAATTCCGACTCATAGCAACCCTACATGATGGAGTAGAACTGCCCCATAGAGTTTCCAAGGAGTGCCTAGTGGATTTGAAGTGCTGACCTCTTGGGTAGCAGCCATAGCACTTAACCACTATGCCACCAGGGTTTCCAAATTCTCATTTCTTGCCTCTTAAATGAGTAACAACACTGATCGACCAGATACAAACCAAAAAACTCACCAAATCCACTACCGTCGAGTTGACTCCAATTCAGAGTGAACCTGTAGAACAGAGTAGAACTGCCCTGTAGGGTTTCCAAGGCTGCAAATCTTTATGGAAGCAGATTACCACATCTTTCTACCATGGAGTGGCTGGTGGGTCCAAACCACTGACCTTTTGGTTAGCAGCCAAATGTCAGCAGCCAAGGCCTTAACCACTGTACCACCAGGGCTCCTTAATAAGAAACAAGCCTTTGCTATTCAAAGATTGGGTAAGCTTCTCTTCTGCCCCCAAGTCCCTGAATTTTGGCCCATTCTTAGCATGAGTCAGCATACTATCCTCTTTAAGTGACCCTTCCAGAGAATAGGCTGGCCTTGGCAAAACATTCTGACTTACTGTCCAATGACTCCACATTTCATCCCACTTCCCCACACCTGGGATTTTTGTTTTGTTTTGTTTTTGTTTTTCTAGCCTTGTTTATCTGTCTCTATTAAAGAAAATGCTTTTTCCATAATTCTTGAGAGGCTTGTTGATATTACACTCACATGGTTCTCCCTAGTACAAAAGACCCATTCCTCTATTGTAATAGCCCCTTTCCTCCTTTTCTCTCTTTTTTCCATGATTTTTTTTTAATTCTGCTTTATGTGAAGGTTTACAGCTCAACTTAATTTCTCATACAAAGATTTATATGCATATTGTTATGTGACATTAGTTGCAATCCCTATAATGTGACAGCACCCTCTCACTTTTCACCCCAAGTTACTTGTGTCCATTTAACCAGTTCCTGTCCCTTCCTGCCTTCTCATCCTGCCTCAGGACAGGAGCCGCCCATTTGGTCTTGTGTATCTGCTTGAACTAAGCACCCTCTTCATGAGTATTATTTTATGTTTTATAGCCCTGTCTAATCTTTGTATGAAGAGTAGGCTTCAGGAATGGTTTTAGGCCTCGGTTAACAGAGCATTCAGGAGCCATAGGTTCAGGGGTTCCTCCAGTGTCAGTCAGACCATTAAGTCTGGTCTTTTTAAATGAATTTGAATTCTGTTCCACACTTCTCTCCTGCTCTGTCAGGGACTCTCTGTTGTGTTCCCTGTCAGGGTGGTCGTAGATAGTAGCCAGGCACCATCTAGTTCTTCTGGTCTCTGGTTTATGTGGCACTTTTGTCTCTTGGGCTAATATTTTCCTTGTGTCTTTTGTGTTCTTCATTGTCCTTTGCTCCATGTGGGCTGGGACAAATTGATGCACCCCTTTTCTTTCTAAATAAAGCTTCTCACTATCAAATTCCATATATATATATATATATATATATATATATATATATATATATTTGACACTTTAAAAAATGGGCAACAAGTTAAAGTTTGTAACCTGAATGTTGTTCTGGTACCATGATGTATATTTAAAAATATAACAGTCTGGATCTCAGTTTCCTAGTGCTGCTGTAACACAAATTCCACGAATAGGTGGCTTTAAAAAGTAATTATTTCCTCACCATTCAGGTGGTTAGAAGTCCGAATTCAGGGTGCAACCCTATGAGGAGGCTCTTGTTTGTCTATTTCAGCTTCTAGTACCCACAATCTTTGAAGTCACAGAGGTTGTAGATTTATCTGCCTCTGTCATGGTCAGAGGAGCCCTGGTGGCACAGTGGTTAAGAGCTATAGCTGCTAACTAAAAGGCCGGCAGTTCAAATCCACCAGCCACTCCATGGAAACCTTAAGGAGCAGTTCTATTCTGTCCTATAGAATCACTATGAGTAAGGATCAACTCAATGGCAATGTGTTTGACTGGTCGTGATCAGATAGCACCTGTCTTCTCCCCTGTGTCTTTAAGTATCTTTTTCAGTCTCTGCTGCTTTTTACATAACTCAGAGGTGATTAGGTTTAGGATCCATCCTATACAGGTATGACCTCAATGGATTAATTACATTCATTAGAAAGCATTATGGAAGGTGATTACATTACATTAGATTAGACTACATCCACAGGAATAGGGGTTAGGATTCCAATACACGTTCTTGGGAAACACAGTTTAGTCTATAACACTAGAAAAGACATAATGCTGAGTAGGGCCAGTGCAAAGCTTTAAAATATTGTATATATCATATCATTAACAATATCAACCACACATTGAATACGAGTAGCCAATAACTGAAAAATGTACAATTACTTACTTCTATTATTGGCTGGAAACTTGTGGGGTAACTAATGATGTGAAAAGTTTGTTATAGATTTGATAGTTACACAGACATGTATTAAGAACTGGCACTAAAGTGATAAACTGAACCACAGAAATAAGATTTTGAAGCAATTACTAATCAGGAGAAGATTCTAATAAATCAATCAGCATTAAGGTTGCTTTTCACCAGCTAGAGTCATGGTGTCACAAATTATTTACATTTTTAAATGGCTCACCTGGCTTAGCAATGATATTCAAATAATTTCCATAATGTTGCCTGACAAGGACATCTTAGAAAATTGCTTATTTAACTCTGAGACTTTAATGGAACAAACAGAGCGTGTAAAAAAGGAGGAGGAAAAAAAAAGAAAAACAGTGAGCCAGATAGATGGAAATACAAGAAAGGAGAAATCTAAAGGAATAAAACTTTAATCGATACCTACAAATACAGATTCAGCCTGTCTACATAGAGTATAAGTTAAGATGGAGAATTATGTGATTTCTCTCTGTTAGCGTATCTGTAAGTAATTTATATCATTACAGAGTAAGCATTGATATCCTAAGCCCTTTCTCACATATTTGGTGAAAATGATAGGCCTATTTAGATGTTGTAGCCTTTCTGATTAGCATATATTTAAGCTTCCGAGCAGAACAATAGGCGTAACAATACATCACTAGCATCACTTTTCAAAAAAATGACTTTTCTATGCTCTTGAAAAGTCTCTAAGGTGAAACTGTGTCTGGAGTTATACAGCAAGTTCCACCGAGCATTCAAATTTTTCCCTGTGGTGGAATTTCATTATATTATGCACCTTGCCAGAAATTACTTTCCAAATTACTCTCTGTGCTGAATTGAACAGAGTGCGTATGCAAAGAAAGAAAAGTGCTTGAAACATAAAAGAGTAAAGAGGAGGAAAAGTTCTTAAGCAAATACCCATTCATGTTGAAAGTATCATTTTTTCCTGCTGGGCTCTCAGTGACATACGAAATTTGAATCAATCCCAGCCCTCAATGAGCACACAGTCTACTTGGACAGAGAGGATGATAGAACATGAAAGAGATAAAAATGCAAGTCTCTCCACACTCTTTGGATGGTATTATCTGCTCCCATTGCTTAAACTATTATCTATATGGTATGGTCGAAAGACTCCCCAAACATTGTCCCCACTCTCACCTCTTTTCTGTGCTTCATATATGAGTTTGCAACCTAAGTGGATGTTTTAACAGTTCTTGAAACTGATGTGTAATTCATAACCTTCCATTCTCTAAAACCAAACTACAAGAGCTACTTCTTTTTCTACTATTTTTCCTAATACAAATAATAGCTTAACCCTCTGGTCATCAACTCTTTTTCTCCTTCACATCTTCTTGTTTAATTAGTCCCCAAGCCTCTCTCTGAAATATTCTCAAATTCTCCCTCTCCATTACCCCTGCTTAAATTCATAGCATTATCTTTCACCTGCACTATTTCAAGAGTGTCTCAACTGATCTTAATACCTCCAGGCTCTCTTCGCTACAAACCATCCTTATCAATCACTCCTATCACTTATCTTTCTAACAAAAACCTGATCAAGTAAAGCCCTTGTTTAAATACTCACAATTTCTGTCTATAAGGAAGACTAAAATCCTCAGCATGATGGAGAAGACCTACCAATTTTTAAAGTGTTATCTCTTTCCCACTCTCTACTCCATTACCTCCTATATTCCAGCAATATTGAATTATCCATATGAGCTAAACATGTGTCTTTCCGTTCCTCTGTGTCTCAATACATACCTTCCACTGTACCTAAGATGCCCTTCTTATCCATTTCTCCTTCTAGCAAATGGTTACTTATCCTTCAATACTCTAGTCAAATGGCACTTCCTCTATGGCACTGATTATTCTTCCCATATATACGCCTCTATTATAGTCATGGTGATATGGTTGTTTTATACTTTTCTTTGCTGGGCTGTGGGTCATTTTTGCTTAAATCAAACAGATTTGGCAAGCACAGTGATAGGGATTTAAAAAAAGGTTATTAGTGGAGTGCAAACTACCAAGCCTAGACTGAGAAATAGGGAAGGATTCCAGTAACACAATTCAGTTTTAGGGATAAGTATGAATCAGCAGGCTAGGAAAGAGAAAAATAAAAAGGACATTCCAGGCAGAAGGATAAACATGGCACAAAAAGCAAAGTTCAGTGATATGAGCATTTGCTAATGGAAAAGTTGGAAATATGTTCACATAGGCTAAGGAAAATACGGAAACCCTGGTGGCATAGTGGTTAAGAGCTACGGCGGCTAACAAAAGGTTCAGCAGTTTGAATCCACCAGGCTCTCCTTGGAAACCCTATGGGGCAGTTCTAATCTGTCCTTTAGGGTCGCTATGGGTTGGAATTGACTCAACAGCAATGGGTTTGGTTGTTTTGTTTTGTTTTTCTTTTTAGTGAAAATAGGGCAGGGAATTGACCGTGATCTTTAAAACGATTAAAAAATGTTGGCAAGCAATCAGAGGAGTTGAGCTAATCTGCGAGAATGTAAGATTTTGTTCAATTGCACTTAGGGATTCAAGCACAGAACATGGATTTTGATACTGACCTGGGATGGGATTTTTTGGACAAGTTTGGCATAAATAGACAGGCACAAAGGAAATGATGCTAGTGAGAGAGCGGTTTAGATGATCAGTTCTTGGTTTGAGACTAGGTAGAAAAATCAGGGGGCCTTAAGGGACACAGGCTGTATTTTTTTTTTTTCCAAAAAATTGGATATACTGGGACTGAGAAATTGAAAGTTATAATTAATGGATCCCAAAAAACTCACTGCCCTCAAGTCGATTCTGACTCACAGTGGCCCTATAGGACAGAGTAGAACTGCCCCATAGGGTTTCCAAGGAGCAGCTAGTGGATTCAAACTGTCGACCTTTTGCTTAGCAGGTGTAACTCTTACCCACTGCACCACCAGGGCTTCAAATGGATCTGAAAGGTATTTATTAAGCACTTACTATCTGCCAAATGCTGTTTTAGACATTGGGAATACAGCAGTGAAAAAAAGACAAAAATTCCCCAAGATGTTTGTTGAAGCTCAGATTTTCAGAGGTAAAGCAGTTTTGGAAGATACAAACAGCCAGATGTTGCTATGGGAAGGAATGACTGAAGTGTTATGAAGGGTGGGTCACTGGCATTTAGAAGAGAAAAATGCTCTAAGGAGAATGCACTCTGTAAGTCAAGAATATGGACAGGAAATCAGTCAGGACAAGGCCAGGACATAGGGTGATAAGAAAAAAAGCCAATTACAAATGTCTTTGATGGATGTGAAGGTGTGAACAAAAGGTTGCTAGATTGTAGAGATGAAAAGGGTAGAAGAGAACATAAACCAGTTGCCATTGAGTCCATTCTGACTCATGGGGACCCCATATGTGTCAAAATAGACCTGTGCTCCATAGTGCTTTCAATGGTTGGTTCTTTGCAAGTAGATTGCTAGGCCTTTCTTCTGTGGTGCCTCTGGGCAGACATGAACCTCCAACCTTTTGTTTAGTCTCTGAACACTTAACTCTTTGCCTCCAGAAGAGGGCATAGTCAGATGCAAATTCTTGACAGAGTAGCAATTTTTACCTGAGAGTGAAGGATGATGAGATGCAGCAGTTGAGAGAAAAGAGCATGTCTTACTTTCTGACCCTGTGGAATGCATGTAAAATGAGAAGTAACAAGTTTTAGTTAAGACAAGGAAGTGGAAAGGCACTATACAAACACTCTATGGATGTAGAGGACTTTGTTTACTGTGGACTGAGGGGTGAGGGGTCCAACAAACCCACTGCTGTTGAGTCGATTCTGACTCATAGTGATCCTGTAGGACAGAGTAGAATTGCCCCCATAAGGCTTCCAAGAATGTAATCTTTGCAGAAGCAGACTGTCACATCTTTCTTCCATGCAGTGACAGGTGGGTTCAAACCACCAACCTTTCAGTTGGCAGCTGAGCACTTAACCACTGTGCAGCTAGAGCTCCTCGAGGGGTCCAGAGACCCAATGAAAATATCAGGGAGAAAGAGTGGTAGTGGGAAGTTGGTTCAGAGAAGAGAAAATACAGAAAAAGTATAGGATTGAATGTATGGTAGAATATAAATGACTAGAGGAACTTACACTTGGGGCAATGATCAAAGAGTGGACTTAGCTGGCTCAAGTGTTGAGCATAGGTTCTAGAGAGAGATTGCATCAGAATTACAGCTTTACCACTCATAGACTGTGTGACTTTGGGAATTGTTTATATAAAGTACTTTGCATAGAGCTTGCCATATGGCAGTTTTTAAATATTAGTTATTAATAATGTGATGAGGCCCAAGGAAGTGTTGGAAGTTGGATGGAGCTAGTCCCCGGAGGCCTTTTTATAAGCCGGTGGCCTGGGGCCCTGGGAAATCAGTGATCCGAGCTGTAGACGTTGAAGCCAGCACAAGAATAGGTCCTTGGTGGAAATGGAGGCCACCGTATTGAGGAACGCAGAGTGTAATGCGGCCTCACTGAGTTAAAGTCAATAAAAACAGAAATACTGGGTGATCAAAGGCCTAGGGGCAAACATGGATATAGGTGTTGGGATAATCAGTGGCCTAGTTCTTTTTTTTTAATTGTGCTTTAGGTAAAAGTTTACAGAGCAAATTAGTTTTCCATTCGATAGGTTGCACATAAAGTGTTTCACAACCTTGGTTTCATTCCCCACAATGTGTCAGCACTCTCCCTATTCCTGCCCTGGTTTTCAGGTTTTCTTTTGCCCTGATTATCTACCTCTTCCTGCCTCCTCATCTTATCATTGATTGTTCTAAGAAGTACATTCTTCTTGAGTGTTATTGTTTATCTTATGTGCTTGTCTATTCTTTGACTGGGAGGTGTTCTCTGGGAATGGCTTCATTTCGAGGTCGGAAGAGTGTCTTAGGGCCATAGTCTCAGGGGTTCCTCCAGTCTCTGTCAGACCAGCAAGACTGGTCTTTTTTCGTGAATTTGATTTTTTTCTACAGTTTCTTCCCACTCTGTCCAGGACCCTCTGTAGTGATCCCAGTCAGCAGCTGGCAGTGGTAGCCAGCCACCATGTAATTCTGGTCTCAGGGTTGTGTAGTCTGTGATTCATGTGGCCCATTAGTCCTTTGGACTAATTACTCCCTTGAGTCTTCATTCGTCCTGGATCCAGATGGGGAGGGATAGTTCCATCTTAAATGGCTGATAGCAAGTTTTTAAGACCCTCAGACGCTACTCACCAAAGTAGGGTACAGAAAATTGACTTCATGTACTGTGTTGTGCCAATTGATGTAGACGTCCCCAGAGTCTATGGTCCTTTGTCTTCTGACCTAGGAACTTCATGCTGCAAGGTGTTTAGTTATGTCTAAGAGGTTTCCCTGACTTTACCCCTTGAGTGTTCTGTATGAGCCACACGTACAATCATGTATGAATAACTATCTACCACCAAACTTATATTTGCCAGTGGGTGTGTTCCCTTATATTCTTCCACACCTCTTGGTGTATCTATTTACTTACTTGTCCATTCACAAATTATTGTTTATTAATACTCTTGCTGCAGGATTATCTAAGCCATAGTAGTTACTGTAGGTGCCCTTTATTCTTTTGTTCCTATCAGCGTCCTCTCTTGCCTTGGTCATGTTGTACTGACTTCCCCCATATAATGTATTGCCTTTCCCTATCAATATTAACCCCTGTCTTCTATCTAATTAGTAATTTTTCCCTCCCTCTCCCTCCTATCTCTGGTAACCATCAGAGAATTCTTTTTCCTGTGTGTAAACCTTTTTTTATTAATGTATAGTAGTGGTCTCATGCAATAATTCTCCTTTTGTGATTGGCTTATTTCACTCAGCATAATGTCATCCAAATTCATCCATGTTGTGAGATGTTTCAAAGGTTCGTCATTATTCTTTATCGTTGCATAGTATTCCATTTGTGTATGTACCACAGTTTGTTTATCCATTCATCTGTTGATGGACACTAGGTTGTTTCCATCTTTTTGCTATTGTGAATAGTGCTCCAATGAACATGGGTATGCATATGTATATTTGTGTCACAGCTTTTATTTCTTTAGGATATATATCTAGGAGCAGGATTACTGAATCATGTACTTCTATTTCTATTTTTTTTTTGAGGAAGCACCATACCATTTTCCAAAGTGGTTGTACTATTTTACATCCCCACCAACAGCATATAAGAGTTCCAATCTCCCTGCAACCTCACCAACATTTGTTATTTTCTTTTTAAATTAGTGCCAGTAATGTGGGGGTGGGATGATATCTGATTGTAGTTTTGATTAACATCTTTCTAATAGCTAATAATCATGAGCATTTCCTCATGTGTCTGTCAGCCACCTGAATGTCTTCTTTGATGACATGTCTGTTCATACCCTTTGCCCGTTTTTTAACTGGATTGTTTGCATTTTTATTGTCTAGATGTTGAAATTTTCTGTAAATTTTAGAGATTATTCCCTTGTCAGGTATGTCATAGCCAAAAAATTTTTCCCAGTCTGTAGGTTCTTTTTTGGCTCTTTTGGAGAAGTCTTTTGTTGAGCATAAGCATTTAAGTTTTAGGAGGTTTCATTTATCCAGTTCATTTTGTGCTGTGTGTGTTTTTAGTTATGTTTGGCACCCCATTTATGCTAGGTATTAGGGCTTCTAGCATTGTCCCTGCTTTTACTTCCATGATCTTCATAGTTTTAGGTTTTATACTTAGGTCTTTGATACAATTTGAGTTAGTTTTTTTTTGTATGGTGTGAGGAATGGGTCCTGTTTCATTTTTTTACAGGTGAACATCCAGTCTTGCCAGTACCATTTATTGAAGAGACTCCCTTTTCCTCATTTAATAGACTTTGGCCCTTTGCTGAAGATCAGCTGACCTTAAGTGGATGGATTTACACCTGGGTTCTCAATTCTGTTCCATTGGTCTGTGTGTCCAACATTGTACCAGTACCAGGCTGTTTTGACTACTGTGCTGTATAGTACGTCCTGAGACCAGGTAGTGTGAGGCATCCTACTTTGTTCTTCTTCGCTATTGCTTTACATATCTGGGCCTCTTTCCTTTCCATATGAAGTTGGTGATTGGTTATTCCATCTTGGTAAAAAATGTTGCTGGAGGAAGTAGAGCCAAGATGCTGGATGATTCAAATGCTTCCAGTGATCCTTCTTACAATACAGACATGAAAAAACAAGAGAAATGATTATATTTATGACAAGCTAGGAGCCCTGAATATCAAAGGCAAAGTTAGAAAACAGGCTGAGTGGCAGGGGGAGGGAGAGATGGTTCAGAAGTAGCAAGGAGTTGCCAGCTGAATTGTCAGGAACCCTCAGGCACCATTCCCTGGAGTGACTGTGGCAGGGCCAGCAGTAGTGCTCCACACACAGTTTCCTAAGGGAGAGACAGCGAGCATCACGGCCTACTCACACCTTCGGAACCATAGAAGAATGGTGCTCTTGGCAAAAGCTAAGTACTTACGTATATTTTACCATGCTCCCCAGCCCCCAAGTGGGCTTCAGTGGGTGTAGATTTCCCTGGTCCTGAGATAGGTCCTGCTGCATGCTCTGAGCCATTCCCCTGGCACTGGAGAAGGAATAAATTCACAACTGGGGGAAAAGATAATCTCCAGCTCCATGAAGCTGGAGAGCTCAGGACAGAAGCAGCTTCTGTCCAGGCACAAATGGCCCATGGGCTTTGGAAATCTTTCACACCTGCATGGATGTGTGTGGGCCCATTTCAGAAGAATAGGCCCTTGTTGGCAGACTGCAACTATTTCAGCTGTGCAGTGGAGAGGTGGGTGTTTGATATTTTACACCACTTTGGCTATTACACAGGGTCCTCACCTACCCACACCAGGGACCTGAGGACTGGTGGCTCCACCCATGTCATCTAGCTATCCACAACAGGGGTCCGAGGATAAGTGGAACCTCCCAGTCCTTACAACCAAAATCATTGGGTACCCATGGCCCGGCTGCAGAACCCACCCACCTGTGCACTCTAGGGAACAAGGACACTGTTTCCTCACAGACACTCAGGGGACAGTAGTCAGCCTGCCTTTGTCAGAGCGTGACCCTCTGCTGCATACAGATACCAGTACCTACTCCGATCACCCCTGCCTCTCTAATACTGTAAGACAGAGCCTGTACCACACATTTGATGACCAACTACCTGGACACCTGAGCTGAATCCGTACAAGAAAAGTGAATGGAATCCTAGGGTTACATACCTGGTAACAGCTATACTTATCTGATAAAAGGACGTTAGAGCTTCAAAGGTGAAAATAATCAAGCTGGCGCATTCAAGCAGCCTATTTGGACATATCAAAACAAAGCAAGAAGCTAGAATACAGTAAGCAAACATAAAATAAACTAATACAATAGCTTATGTATGACTCGGAGACAACAGTCAATATCGAATCACATAAAGAAGCAGACCATGATCACTTCAACAAGCCCTCAAAACAAAGAATCAAGGAATCTTCCAAATGAAGGTGTCTTCCTGGAATTACCAGATGGAAAATAAAAAAGGCTAACGTACAGAACTCTTCAAGACATCAGGAACAAGATCAGGAAGATGAGGAAATACATGGTACAAGCCAAGGAACACATGCAGAAAGCAGTTGAAGAAATTACAAGGTTGTTCCAGAACATAATTAAAAATTTAATAAGCTGCAAGAATCCATAGAGAGACAGCAACCAGATTCAGAAGATTAACAATAAATTTACAGAATTAAACAACTCAATAGAAAGTCAGAGGATCAGGATTGAGGAAGTGGAAAGCAGAATTAGTGAGACTGAAGATAAAACACTTGGCACCAATATATTTGAAGAAAAATCAGGTAAAAGAATACAAAAAAAAAAAAAGAAAGAAAAACACCTAGAATCATGTGGGACTCTATCAAGAGAAATAACCTACAAGTGACTGGAGTACCAGGACAGGGAGAGATAACAGAAAATACAGAGAGAATTGTTGAAGATTTGTTGGCAGAAAACTTGCCTGCTATCATGAAAGATGAAAAGATATCTATCCAACATGCTCATTGAACACCACATAAGGTAGATCTTAAAAGAAAGTCACCAACATATTATAATCAAACTTGCCAAAAACAAAGAGAGAATTTTAAGAGCAACTAGGGTTTTTTTTTTGTTTTTTGTTTTTTTTTTTAGGGATAAACGAAAAGTTACCTACAAAGGAGAGTCAATACGAATAAGCTTGGACTACTCAGCAGAAACCATGCAGGCAAGAAGGCAAGAAGGACGACTTATATAAAGATTTGAAGGAAAAAAATTGCAAGCCAAGCATCATATATCGAGCTCAACTATGAAGTCGAAATTAAGACATTTCCAGATAAACAGAAGTTTAGGGAGTTGTATAAAACTACATGAAATACTAAAGGGAGTTCTCTGGTTAGAAAATCAATAGTATCAAATATCAACCCAAGACTACAACACAGGACAGAGCAATCAGATGTCAACCCAGATAGGGAAACCACAAAAATAAATCAAGATTAAAAAATAAAACAACACCCAAAACAAGGAAACAGCAATGTCATTATGTAAAAGAAGACAACATTATCAAATGTAGTCACAGATCTTTCATATGCAGAAGAAGTCAAGGTGATATAAAGAAATAAATGGTAGGTTTAAACTTAGAAAAATAGAGGTAAATATTAAGGTAGCCACAAAGGAAAGTAGCAATCCAATCATCAAAATAAAATACAAGAAAAAAAATAAAAACTCAGCAAAAACAAAATGAACAGCAATGTATAAGAGGAAAAGACAATACATGAAGATAAACTATTAAGCCCATAAAATTAAGTGGGAAAAAGAAACTGTCAACATCACACAAAAAAGACATCAAAATGACAGCACTAAACTTGTGCCCATTCATAATTACCCTGAATGTAAATGAACTGAATGCAGCAATAAAGAGACAGAGAGTTGCAGAATGGATTAAAAAAAAAACACGATCTGTCTATATGCTGCCTACAAGAGACACATCTTAGACTTAGAGGCAGAAACAAACCAAAATTGAAAGGATGAAAAAATATATATCAAGCAAAAAACAATCAAAAAAGAGCAGGAATGGTAATCTTAATTTCTGACAAAATACACTTTAAAGTTAAATCCACAACAAAAGATAAGGAAGGACACTATATAATGATTAAAGGGACAATAAACCAGGAGGATATAACCATATTACAGATTTATGCACAGATTTATGCACCCAATGACAGGGCTGCAAGATACATAAAACAAACTCCAACAGCACTCAGAAGTGAGATATATGGCTCCACAATAATAGTAGGAGACCAACACACCACTTTCGGTGAAGGACAGAACATGCAGAAAGAAACTCAATAAAGACATGGAAGATCTAAATGTGACAATCAACCAACGTGACCTCATAGACACGTACAGAACAGCCCACGCAACAGTACCAAGTATACCTTCTTTTCCAGCACACATTGAACATTCTCTAGAATAGACCACATATTGAGTCGTAAAGCAAGCCTTAACAGAATCCAAAGCACTGAAATATTACAAAGCATCTTCTCTGACCATAAGGCCATAAAAGTAGAAATCAATAACAGAAAAAGTAGGGAAAAGGAATCAAACACTTGGAAACTGCACAATACCCTGAGCAGAAAAGACTGGGTTATAGAAGACATTAAGGAGGGAATAAAGAAATTCATAGAATCCAATGAGAATGAAAACACTTCCTATCAGAAGCTTTAGGACAAAGCAAAAGCAGTGCTCAGAGGTCAATTTATATCAGGAAATTCACACATCCAAAAAGACGAAAGGGCCCAAATCAAAGAATTATCCCTACAACTTGAAAAAATAGAAACAGAGCAACAAATGAAACCCACAGGTACCAAAAGAAAGAAAATAATAAAAATTAGAGCAGAATTAAATGAAATAGAGAACAGAAAAACAATTGAAAGAATTTGTAAGACCAAAAGCTGTTTCTTTGAAAAAATTAAGAAACCATTGGGCAAACTGACAAAAGAAAAACAGGAGAGGAAGCAAATAACCTGAATAAGAAACGAGATGAGCGATATCACAGCAGACCAAACTGAAATTAAAAGAATCTTATCAGGCTACCACAAAAAATTGTACTCTGGGAGCCAAGATGGCAGAATAGACAGACAATTCCGGCGAGCCGTGTTTATAACAAAGACCCGAAAAACAAGTGAAACAAGTATATCTGTGACAAGCTGGGAGCCCTGAGCATCAAAGGCAAGCTTAGACAATGAACTGAGGGGCAGGGGGACAAAGAAACCGCTCAGAAGCAGAGACGAGTTACCGGACCTGAATCATGGGGAGCCCTCAGGCACCATTCCCAGACTGGCGGCGGCGGCAGGCTAGAAGTAGTGTTCGGCCACCGTTTCCTCAGGGAGAAGCAGCCAGCTACACAGCCTAGTCATACCTCCGGAACCTGAGAATAACGGTGCTCCCGGCAAAAGCTAAGTACTTGCGTATATTTTAAAGCACACCCCCTCCCACAAACCAGATTCAGTGCTGAATTCACTGGGCCCGAGATACGCTCTGTTGAGCACCAAGAGCCATCCTCCTGGCCTTGGGGAAGGAAAAAATTTGCATTTGGGGGAAAAGATAATTTGCTAGCTCTACTAGAAGCAGCTCCTGTCCAGGCATAAACCATCTGTGGACTTTGAGCACCTTTCCCTTCTACATGTACCTGTATGGGCCTATTTTGGGAGAACAGGAGAAATCGTTGGTAGACTCCAACCATTTCAGCTGTGCGGTGGAGAGATGGGTGTTTGATGTTTGACATTGCTATGCCTATTAAACAAGGTCCTCACCTACCCACATCAGAGACCTAAGGACTGGTAGCTCCACTTAGGCCACCCAGCCACCTACGACAGGGGTCCAAAGGTAACTGGTACCTCCCAGTCTTTACCACCAAAAACGTTGGGTGCCCATGGTCCATCTGCAGAACACACCCACCTGCACGCTCTAGGGAACAGGGAAACACTTTCCTCAGAGACACTCAGGGTCAGTTCTCAGCCCCCTGCCTTGTTCAGAGTGTGGCCCCCTGTTTCAATCAGATACTGGTATATATGCCAATCACCCTTGCCCCTCTAAGACTATAGGACACAGCCTGTACCACACCCTTGATGATCAGCTACCTGGACACCTAAGCTGAATTCATACAAGAAAATTGAATGGACTCCTAGACTGGTATACCTGATAACAGCTCTAGCCATCTAGGGACAGGATGTCAGAGCTCCAAAGGCGAAAATAATCAAGCTAGCTCACTCAAGCAACCCACTGGGGTATATCAAAACAAAACAAAGCTAGAAGCTACTACACAGTAAGAAAGCATAAGCTAATACAATAACTTCTAGATGGCTCGGAGACAACAGTCAATATCAAGTCACATAAAGAAACAGACCATGATCACCTCAAGAGGCTCTCAAAACAAAGCATCCAGGGATCTTCTAGATGAAAGTGCATTCCTGGAATTACCAGAGGCAGAATACAAAAGTTTAATATACAGAAGCATTCAAGACATCGGGGAGGAAATGAGACAATACGCAGAACAAGCCAAGGAACACACAGATAAAGCAATTGAAGAAATTAGAAAGATTATTCAGGAACATAATGCAAAGTTTAATAAGCTATTAAAATCCATAGAGAGGCAGCAATCAGAAATTCAGAAGATTAACAATAAAATTACAGAAGTAGACAACTCAGTAGAAAGTCAGAGCAGCAGAATTGAGCAAGTAGAAGCTAGAATTTCTGAACTCAAAGATAAATCACTTGGCACTAATATATTTGAAGAAAAATCAAATAAAAGAATTAAAAAAAAATGAAGAAACCTTAAGAATCATGTGAGACTCTATCAAGAGAAATAATCTACGAGTGATTGGAGTACCAGAACAGGGAGGGATAACAGAGAATACAGAGAGAATTGTTGAAGATTTGTTGGAAGAAAACTTCCCTGATATCGTGAAAAATGAGAAGATATCTGTCCAAGATGCTCATTGAACTCCACATAAGGTAGATGTTAAAAGAAAGTCACCAAGACATATTATAATCAAACTTGCCAAAACCAAAGATAAAGAGAGAATTATAACAGCAGCGAGGGATAAACGAAAAGTCACCTACAAAGGAGAGCCAATAAGAATAAGCTCAGACTACTCGGCAGAAACCATGCAGGCAAGGAGGCAATGGGATGACATATTTTAAAAATTGAGGGAAAAAATTGCCTGCCAAGAGTCATATATCCAGCAAAACTGTCTCTTAAATACGAGGTGAAATGAAGACATTTCCGGATAAACACAAGTTTAGGAATTCGTAAAAACCAAACCAACACTACAAGAAATACTAAAAGGAGTTCTTTGGTTAGAAAATCAATCATATCAGGTATCAACCCAAGACTAGAACACTGGGCAGAGCAACCAGCAGTCAACGCAGACAGGGAAATCCAAAAAAAACAAAGCAGGATTATAAAAAAAAAAGCTCAAAACGGTAACAGTGATGATGTTATATAAAAGAAGACAACATTAAAATAATAAAGAGGGACTAAGAAATGTAATCATACACCTTCCATATGGAGAGGAAGATACGGTGATACAAAGAAATAAAAGTTAGGTTTAAATTTAGAAAAATAGGGGTAAATAATAAGGTAACCACAAAGGTGACAAACTATTCTACTCATCAAAATAAAATACAAGAAAAAAATACTCAGCAGAAACAAAATCAACAACAACAAATATGAGGAAAGGGCATATATAATCTACTCAGCACACAAAATTAAGTGGGGAAAAGAAATTGTCAGCATCACACAAAAAAAGACATCAGAATGATAGCATTAAATTCATACCTATCCATAATTACCCTGAATGTAAATGGACTAAGTCCACCAATAAAGAAACAGAGAGTGGCAGAATGGACTAAAAATCAAGATCTGTCTATATACTGCCTACAAGAGACACACTTTAGACTTAGAGACACAAACAAACTAAAACTCAAAGGATAGAAAAAAATGTATCAAGCAAACAACAATCAAAAAAGAGAAGCAGTGGCAATATTAATTTCTGACAAAATACACTTTACAGTTAAATCCATCATAAAGGATAAGGAAGGACACTATATAATGATCAAAGGGACAATACACCAAGAAGATATAACCATATTAAATATTTATGCACCCAATGACAGGGCTGCAAGATGCATAAAACAAACTCTGTCAGCATCGAAAAGTGAGATAGATATCTCCACAATAATAGTCGGAGACTTCAAAACACCACTTTCGGTGAAGAAGACATCCAGAAAGAAGCTCAATAAAGACACAGAAGACCTAAATGCCACAATCAACCAACTTGACCTCATAGACATATACAGAACACTCCACCCAACAGCAACCAAGTATACTTTCTTTTCTAGTGCACATGGAACATTCTCTAGAATATACCACATATTAGGTCATAAAGCAAGCCTTAGCAGAATTGAAAACATTGAAATATTACAAAGCATCTTCTCTGACCATAAGGCCATAAAAGTGGAAATCAATAACAGGAAAAGCAGGGAAAAGAAATCAAACACTTGGAAACTGAACAATACCCTGCTCAAAAACTTGTACTCTAACAAATTTGAAAACCTAGAAGAAATAGATGAATTTCTAGAAATACACTACCTACCTAAACTAACACAAACAGAGGTAGAACAACTAAATAGACCCATAACAAAAGGAAAGATTGAAAAGGTAATAAAAAAAACTCCCAACAAAAAAAAGCCCCAGCCTGGACAGCTTCACTGCAGAGTTCTGCCAAAGTTTCAGAGAAGGGTTAAACAGTGGACTACTAAAGGTATTTCAGAGCACAGAAAAGGATGGAATACTCCCAAACTCATTCTATGAAGACAGCATATCCCTGATACCAAGACCAGGTAAAGACACCACAAAAAAAAGAAAATTACAGACTTATATCCCTCATGAACATAGATGCAAAAATCCTCAACAAAATTCTAGCCAATAGAATTCAACAATATATCAAAAAATTAATTCACCCATAAACAAGTGAGATTCATACCAGGTATGCAGGGATGGTTCAACATTAGAAAAACAATCAATGTAATCCATCATATAAATAAAACAAAAGACAAGAACCACATGATCTAATCAATTGATGCAGAAAAGGCATTTGACAAAGTCCAACACCCATTCATGATAAAAACTCTCAGCAAAATTGGAATAGAAGGAAAATTCCTCAACATAATAAAGGGCATTTATACAACGCCAACAGCTAACACCATCCCAAATAGAGAGAGTCTGAAAGCATTCCCCGTGAGAACAGGAACCAGACAAGGATGCCCATTATCACCACTCTTATTCAACATTGTGCTAGAGGTCCTACCAGGAGCAATTAGGCTAGATAAAGAAATAAATGGCATCCAAATTGCTAAGGAAGAAAATTACGTGACCTTTTGTACAGAAAACCCTAAAGAATCCTCAAGAAAAGTACTCAGACTAATAGAAGAGTTCAGCAGAGTATCAAGATACAAGATAAACATTCAAAAATCAGCTGAATTCCTCTACACCAACAAAAAGAACATCGAAGAGGAAATCGTCAAATCAATACCATTTACAATAGCCCCCCAAAAGATAAAATACTTAGGAATAAATCTTACCAGAGATGTAAAAGACCTGTACAAAGAAAACTACAAGACACTACTCCAAAAAACCAAAAAAGACTTACATAAGTGGAAAAACATACCTTGCTCATGGACAGAAAGATGTAACCTTGTAAAAATGTCTGTTCTACCAAAAGCGACCTATAGATACAGTGCTATTCTGATCCAAATTCCACTGACATTTTTTAATGAGATGGAAAAACAAATCACCAACTTCATGTGGAAAGGAAAGAGACCCTGGATAAGTAAAGCCTTACTGAAAAAGAACAGAGTGGGAGGCCTCATACAACCCAATTTTAGAAACTATTAGACCATCACAGTATTCAAAATATGTTTGTACTGAGTACAACAACAGATACATAGTCCAGTGGGACAGAATTGAGAATCCAGATATAAATCCAACAAAAAAAAAAAATTTTATTTGTTTTTACATATGAGCAGTTGATATTTGACAAAGGCCCAAAGTCAGTTAAAAGGGGAAAAGACAGTCTCTTTAAGAAATGGTGCTGGCATAACTGGATAAAAAAAAAAAAATTTTTTTTTTTTTTTAAAACCCATACCTCACACCCTGCACAAAACTAACTGAAAATGGATCAAAGACCTAAATATAAAATCTAAAACCATAAAGATCATGAAAGAAAAAATAGGGACAACGCTAGTAGCTCTAATACAAGGCATAAACTGTATACAAAACATTACTAACGATGTACAAATACCAGAAGAGAAACTAGATAACTGGGAGCTCCTAAAAATCAAACACCTATGCTCATCCAAAGACTTCACCAAAAGACTAAAAAGGCTACCTACAGACTGGGAAAAAGTTTTTAGCTGTGACATTTCTGATCAGCGTCTGATCTCTAAAATCTACATGATACTGCAAAAATTCAACAACAAAAAGGGAAATAACCCAATTAAAAATGGGCAAAGGATATGAACAGGCACTTCCCTAAAGAAGACATTCAGGTAGCTAACAGATACATGAGGAAGTGCTCATGATCATTAGCCATTAGAGAAATGCAAATCAAAACTACAATGAGATTCCATCTCACTCCAACAAGGCTGGCATTAATCCAAAAAACACAAAATAATAAACGTTGGAGAGGTTGTGGAGAGACTGGAACACTTACACACTGCTAGTGGAAATATAAAATGGTATAGCCACTTTGGAAATCAATTTGGTGCTTCCTTAAAAAGCTAGAAATAGAACTACCATACGATCCAGCAATCCTTCTCCTTGGAATATATTCTAGAGAAATAAGAGCCTTTATATGAACAGATATATGCACACTCATGTTCATTGCAGCACTGTTTACAATAGCAAAAAGATGGAAGCAACCAAGGTGCCCATCAATGGATGAATGGATAAATAAGTTAGGGTATATTCACACAATTGAATACTACGCATCAGTAAAGAACAGTGATGAATCCATGAAACATTTCATAACATGGAGGAATCTGGAAGGCTGAGTGAAATTAGTCAGTTGCAAAAGGACAAATATTGTACGAGACCACAATTATAATAACTCAAGAAATAGTTTAAACTCAGAAGAAAATATTCTTTGAGCGCGGTGAGGGAAGGAGAGGGGTATTCACTAATTAGATAGTAGAGAAGAATTATTTTAGGTAAAGGGAAAGACAACAGACAACACAGGAGAGGTCAGCACAACTGGACTAAACCAAAAGCAAAGAAGTTTCCTGAAGTTTTGAAGGCCAGCGTAGCAGGGGCGGGGGTTTGGGGACCATGGTTTCAGCGGACATGTAGGTCAATTGGCATAATAAAATCTATTAAGAAAACATTCTGCATCCCACTTTGGAGAGTGGCATCCGAGGTCTTAAACGTCAGCAAGCAGCCATCTAAGGTGCATCAATGGGTCTCAACCCACCTGGATCAAAGGAGAGTGAAGAACACCAAGGACACAAGACGATTACGAGCCCAAGAGACAGAAAGGGCCACATGAACCAGAGACTACACCAACCTGAAATCAGAAGAACTAGATGGTGGCCAGCTACAACCGATGACTGCCCTGACAAGGAACACTACAGAGAATCCCTGAGAAAGTAGGAGACCAGTGGGATGCAGACCTCAAATTCTTGTAAAAAGACAAGACTTAATGGTCTGACTGAGACTAGAAGGACCCCAGAAGTCATGGTCTCCAGACCTTATGTTAGCCCAAGACATGAACCATTCCCAATGTCAACTCTTCAGAGAAGGATTGACTGGACTATAGGACAGAAAATCATACTGCTGAGGAGTGAGCTCCTTGAATCAAGTAGACACATGAGACTATGTGGATAGCTCCTGTCTGGAGGGGAGATGAGAGGGAAGAGGGAGACAGAGGCTGGCTGAATAGACACGGAAATAGAAGGTGGAGAGAATGAGCGTGCTGTCTCATTAAGTGGAGAGCAACTAGGAGTATATAGCAAGGTGTATGTAAATTTTTGTATGAGAGACTAACTTGATTTGTAATCTTTCACTTCATAAAAAAAAAAAAAAGAATTTTCCTGGAATTTGGATAGGGATTGAATTATGTCTGTAGATCGTTTAGGTAGTATCAACATTTAGCAATGTTAAGCCTTCCTATCCTTGAGCATGGTATGTTTTTCCACTTATGTAGGTCTCTTTTGGTTTCTTGCAGTGGTGTTTTGTAGGTTCCTTTATATAGACCTTTTATGTCCCTGGTTAAATTTATTCCTAAGTATTTTATCTTATGGGAGATATTGTAAATGGTATTATTTTCCTGATTCCCTTTTCAAAGTTCTCTTCGTTGTATAGGAATCTAACTGATTTTTGTATGTTGATTTTGTATCCCGCTACTTTGTCAAATCCTTCTATTTAAGTAGCTTTCTTGTGGAATCCTTGGGATTTTCTATCTATAGGAACATATCATCTGCAAATAGTGATCGTTTTACTTCTTACTTACCAATTTGTATGACCCTTATTTCCTTTTCTTACCTTATTGCTCTAGCTAGGACTTCTAGCCCAATGTTGGAGAGTCATGATAAAGGGCATCCTTTCTGGTTCCCATTCTCAAGGGGAATCCTTTCAGTCTCTCTTCATTGAGAGTAATGTTGGTTGTTGGTTTTGCATAAATGCCCTTTATTATGTTGAGGAATTTCCCTTCTACTCCTATTTTGCTGAGAGTTTTTAATAGGAGTGGATGTTGGACTTTATTAAATGCCTTTGCTGAATTTACTGAGATGATCATGTGATTCTTTTCTTTTGTTCTATTCATGTTGTGGATTATGTTGATTGATTTGCTAAGGTTGAACCATCCTTGCTTACCTGGTATGAATCCTCCTTGGTCAATATGTATTTTTTTTTTTTTTTTTTTTGGTATGCTGTTGAATTCTATTAGCTAGAATTTTGTTGAGAATTTTTGCATCATGTTCATGAGGGATATTTGTCTGTAATATTCTTTTTTTGTGGAGTCTTTGCTTGGCTTTGTTATCAGGGTTGTGCTGGCTTCATAGAATGAATTCGGAAATATTCCTTCCTTTTCTATGCTCTGAAATAGTTTGAGTAGTATTGGTGTGAGCTCTTCTCTGAATGTTTGGTAGAGTTCTCCAGTGAAGGTACCCGGGCCAGGGTTTTTTGTTGTTGTTGCTGGCAGTTCTTTTTTTTTTCACCCCTTAAATTACCTTCTTCTTTTTATGTATCTGTTCAGATTTTCTATCTCAGTTTGTGTTAGTTTAGATACGTAGTGTATTTCTAGAAACATGTTCATTTCCTCTAGGTTTCCAAATTTATTGGAATACAATTTTTCTTAGTACTCTGTTATGATCCTTTTTATTTCTCTTGGATCTGTTGTAATGTCACATTTTTAATTTTTAATTTTTTATTTGAGTTATTTGCTTCCTCTCCTGGCTTTCTTTTGTCAGTTTGGCCAGAGTTTTGTCTATTTTGTTGATCCTTTCAAAGAACTACCTTCTGGTCTTGTTGATTCTTTGTATTGTTTTTCTGTTCTCTATTTCATTTATTTCTGCTCTGAACTCTATTATTTCCTTTCTTCTGGTGGCTGTGGACTTCTTTTGCTGTTCTCTTTTCTATTTGTTCAAATTGTAGGGTTAATGTTTTGATTTTGGTCTTTTTTTTCTTTTCTGATGTGTGTCTATTGCTACAAATTGTCCTCTGAGCACTGCTTTTGCCGTGTCCTCAAGGTTTTGGTGAGATGTATTTTTATTCTCATTTGATTCTAGAAATTTTTTAATTTTATCTTTAATTTCTTCTATTACTTACTGGTTTTTAAGTAAGATGTTATTCAGTTTACACATATTTGATTTTTTTCCTTGCTCTTCCTTTTATTGATTTCAATTTTTATAGCATTGTGATCAGAGAAAATATTTTGTATTATTTCAGTGTTTTGGATTTTATCAAGGGTTGCTTTGTGGCCTAAAATGTGTCTATTCTGAAAATGATCTATGTGCATCGGAAAAGAATGTAAACTTTGCTGCTTTTGGGTGGAGTGTTCTATGTAAGTCTATGAGTTGATTGATTGTGGCAATTAGGTCTCCTGTATCTCTGTTGAATTTCTTTTTAATTGTTATATCCTTCACCAAAAGTGATGTGTTGATATCTCCTGCTATTATTGTGGAACTGTCTATAACCCTTTTCAGAGCCGTCAGTTTGTTTCATGTATTTTTGACATCCTTTCATTGGGTAGGTATATATTTACTATGGTTATGTGCTCTTGGTGGATTGACCCTTTAATCATTATATAATGTCCTTCCTTATCTTTTATGGTGGGTTTTGCCTTAAAATCTATTTTATCAGAGATTAATATTGCCACTTCTGCTTTATTTTGGTTATTGTTTGCTTGATATGTTTTTTCCCATCCTTTGATTTTTAATATATCTTTGTCTTTGTGTCTAAGGTGTGTCTCTTGCAGACAGCATATTGATGGGTCATGCTTTTGAATCTATTCTGCTATACTCTTTCTCTTTACTGGTATATTTAAGCCATTTACATTCAGTGTGGTTATTACAGTCCTGTGTTTACCATTGCCATTTTGCTGTGTTTTGTGGTGTTGAAGATTTCTTTGTTCCACTTAATTTTCTGCAGTGATTTCTTTTTGTTTGTGATGGTTCTTTTCATTTCTTTCATTGTGGTTGATTTTGTGAATACTGAGACTTTATGTTTTTCTTCTTTTTATTTTATTTTTTTGATGATTAGTTTTGTTAACTTCCTTAGTGGTTACCTTGAAATTTACCTTTACCTTCCTAATTTTAAAGCAGTCTTTTTCTTCTTGTTTTCACCTTGTCTTCCTCTTCATATGAAAGTTCTATAACTACACCATGTATTCCCTTTTTGTTTTGATGTTGTTATCATTTACAGATTGATGTCACAGTTCCCTGCTTTCAGTTTTTAACTTTGTTTTATTTTTGAGAATTCTTTATCTGGGTTGGTATCTGGCTGACACTGACCTGTGTCCTAATCTCAGGTTGTTGTCTGATGTTGATGATTTTCTATCCAAAGAACTCCCTGTAATATTTCTTGTCATTTTGGTCTGTTTTTTTACAAATTCCCTTAATTTCTGTTTATCTGGAAATGTCCTAGTTTTGCCATCATATTTGAGAGATTGTTCTGCTGGATATACGATTTTTGGCTAGCAGTTCTTTCAAAGTTTTATGTATCTCCTCCCATTGCCTTCTTGCCTGCATGGCTTCTGCTGAGTAATCAGAGCTTAGTTTTATTGATGTCCCTTTGTAGAATAGTTTTTCATTTTTCCCTAGCTGCTCTCAGTGTTTTTTTTTTTTTTTTGTCTTTGGTTTTGGAAAATTTAATTATGATTTTTGTGGTGACTTTCTTTTGTGGTCTATCCTGTTTAAAGTTTTGGCTGAGCTTCTTGGATGGTTATCTTCTCAATAAAAGACGTATTATTTTCGGCAAATCTTCGACAATTCTCTCTGTGTTTTCCATTGTCTCCCCCTGTTCTGGAACTCTGATCACGCAAAAATTTTTCCTTTTGATGGCGTCTGCCTTAGTTATCTAGTACTGCTCTAGCAGAAATACCACAACTGTATGGCTTCAACAAACAGAAGTTTATTCTCTCACAGCCTAGTAGGCTAGAAGTCCAAATTCAGGGTGTCAGCTCCAGGGGAACGTTTTTCTCTCTGTCAGTTCTGGAGGAAGGTCCTTGTCATCAACTGTCCTGGGTCTAGGAGTTTCTCCATGCAGGAAATTCAGGCCTAAAGGACACACCCTGTTCCCAGCACTGCTTTCTTGGTGGTTTGAGGTACCCATGTCTCCCTGCTCGCTTCTGTCTTTTAAATCTCAAAAGAGATTGGCTTGAGATACAATATAATCTTGTATAGCTCATCCACATAACTGTCGCTAATCCATCTCATTAACATCATAGTAATAGGATTTACAACAGAGAGGAATATTATATCAGATGACAAATGGTGGGCAATCACACAGTACTGGGAATAGTGTTCTAGCCAAATTGATAGACATATTTTTAGGGAACACAATTCAATCCATGACAGTGTTCCACATAATTCTTAAGCTTTCTTCATTTTTCTCCATTTTTTTTTTCTAATTTTCCCTCAAACAAGTTGGAGCCAAGGAATTTGTCCTCCATTTTAATGTCTGTCTTCCAGTAATTTAATTTTGCTCCCATATCTTACTATTATATTGTCCATTCTGAGAATTTATTGTTAAGCTTTTGAATTTCTAGTTTCAGTTTTTGTATGGTTTCTAGTTGTTTATTTCGTTGTTTTTTTTGTGTGTGCTTTAGGTGAAAGATTTTCAAGGAAATTAATTTCTCACTAAACAATTAATGCAACACTCTCCCTTCTCGACCTTGGACTCCCCATTTCCATTCATCAGCTTTCCTGTTGCCTTTTGCCTTTTCGTTCCTACCTCTAGGCTCCCATTTAGTCTACATGTGTTATTGTTTATTTTATAGGCCTGTCTAATCTTTGGCTGAAGGGTAAACCTCAGGAGTAACTTCAGTACTGAGTTAAAAGGGTGTCTGGGGGCCATACTCTTGAGGTTTTCCCGGTCTCTGTCAGACCAGTGAGTCTGGTGGTTTTTTGTGAGTTAGGATTTTGTTCTACATTGTTCTCCAGCTCTGTCTGGGACCCTCTATTGTTATTCCTGTCAGAGCAGTCAGTGGTGGTAACCAGGCACTATCTAGTTGTGCTGGATTCAGCTGGAGAAGGCTGTGGTAGCTGTGTTCCACTAGTCCTTTGGACAAATCTTTCCCTTGTGTCTGTGATTTTCTTCATTCTCCCTTGCTCCAGGCAGGGTGAAACAAGTAGATATATCTTAGATGGCCACTCACAAGCTTTTAAGACCCCAGATGCTACTCACCAAAGTAGGATGTAAAACATTTTGTTTATAAACTATGTTATGCCAGTTGAGCTAGATGTCCCCCGAGACCATGGTCCCCAGCCCTCAGCCCAGTAACTTGGTCCATCAGGGAGTCTGGATGTGTTGATGAAGCTTCTATGACTTTGCCTTGTCAAGTTGTGCTGACTTCCCCAGAATTGTATATTGTCTTACCCTTCACCAGAGTTACCACTTATTTATTGTCTAATTAGTGTTTTTCCCTCTTCACCCCTCCCCTCCCTCATAACCATTAAAGATTGTTTCTTTCTATGTGTAAACTTTTTCATGTGTTTTTGTAATAGTGGTTTCACACAGTAGTTGACCTTTTGTGAATGGTTTATTTCACTGAGCATGAGATTCATCCATGTTGTGAAATGTTTTGCAGATTCATCACCGTTCTTTATCGTTGCATAATATTTCTTTGTGTGTATGTACCATAGTTTGTTTATCCATTCATCTGTTGGCGGGCACTTAGATTATTTCCATCTTTTTGCTATTGTGAATAATGCTGCAATGAACATGTAGGTGCATATGTCTATTCATGTGACAACTCTTATTTCTGTAGGATATATTCCTTGGAGTGGGATTCCTGGATCTTATGGTATTTCTACTTCTGGTTTTTTAAATAAGCGCCATGCTGTTTTCCAAAGTAGTTGTACCATTTTGCATTCCCACCAGCAGTGTGTAAGTGTTCCAATCATCCCAAAGCCTCTCCAACATTTTTTTTTTAATTAGTGCCAATAATGTGGGGGTGAGATGGTATCTCATTGTAGATTTGATTTGCATTTCTTTAATGGCTAGTGATTGTGAGCATTTCCTCATAAGTTTTTCATCTGCCTAAAGGTCTTCTTTAGAGAAGTATCTGTCCTGTTCATATCCTTTGCCCCAAATGGTAGACAATCATACAATACTGGGAATACAATACTGTTTATCTTTTGAATCTCTAACTGCTGTTTTTGTATGATTTCTAATTGCTTGTTTGACATTTTGTTCTTGTATTATTTTTTCCTGACTTCTTCCATTGCTTTGTGTCTTCCCTGATTTTGTCTGTGTTTTTCCTTCATCTCTTTCCTAATCTTTGGTAAGCCCTGAATATTAAACTTTCAAATTCCCTATCAGGTAGTTTCGGTGTCTTTTCTTCAACAAGAAGGTCATCTGGTTTTTATTTTGATCTCTTACTAGAGCCATCCTGTCCTGTTTTTTTACGTTTTGATATTGTCTGCTGTCTCTGAGACATTCAGCAACTATTTTCTTCATTTATTGATTGCAGGTTTGTTTGTTTCATCCTTCTTTTTTGTTATATTTGTTTCTGTCTGGCAGGCAGGGCGTGTTGTGTTGCTTGCTCGTCTGTAGGCATGATAGTTCTCACCGCCTCGTCCAGGTGGACAGGGCCAGTCACTAGCTATGGTGCAGCAGGGCAGGTCCAGTGGTGGGGGAAGAGGCAGGGCTGGTTTGTTTTTGGCATGAACTGAAGCCAGCTGGGTGGGTCTGAGTGTGGCACAGTGGGGCAGAGTCCAGGGTTCCAGAAGCCCATGTCAATCCTGCTCGGGGGTGTGGTGCTCGGAAGGGCAGGGTGGGGGGGCAGCATGGGGTGGGGTCTAGAGGATCCATGCCAGTGTCACTCAGAGGCACGGTGTTCGGCATGCAGTGTAGACAGGCAGGAGGAAAGGGACAGAATATGATGCGTGGAGCTGGTGCTCTATTTCCCATTGGGAGCTTTGTGAAGTTGCCTTCCCATACTGCCTGTCTGGGGTCATTGGTGGCTGTGCTCCAAGATGGTGAATCTGTGCTGTGTTACCTAGCAGGGGGCTTCCACTCTGTAGTGCTCCTCGTTCTCTGTTTTCTGTCAGTTTCTTCTTCCATTCAGTGCTTAATCTAGTTCTTTATTCCTTCATTTGATGCTTAGGGTTTCAGGATTCATGTTTGTGTCTGTTTTACTTAGTTTTTTGGGTCTTTGCTGCAGAGGGACAGCATAGTGCTTCTGTCTATAGCACCATCTTGGCTCTGCCTCCTGTTTTTTCTTGTATTCTTTTCCTGAATCTTCTATTACCTTGTCAGTGTTTCCCTTGGTTTTATCTGTGTTTTCCTTGATCTTTTCTTGGTTTCCTGGAAAAACTTGTATATTAGTCTTTTGAATTCCTTTTCAGGTAGTTCCATTACCATTTCTTCCTCTGGAAGGTTACCTGGTTCTTTATTTTGGTCCCTTACTGGATACATCTTGACCTGCTTCTTTATGTGATTCGATATTGTCTGTTTTCTTGAGGCATCAAGTGTTATTATATTTATTGTATGTTCGTTTGCTGCAGCTTGATTTTTTGTTTTGGTATATCCAAGTAGGTGGAGTGTGTATGCTATTCTGGTCACTAGTCTGGGTACACTGGGGGATTCACAACCTGACTGGGGCAGTAACTGGGTATGAGAGCTCAGTTTTCTCTTCGCTGGTTTTGCAGGGCAGCTGAGGATATAGCTGGCATTTCTGGTGAGATGATGTGTTTGTCTGGTTGGTCATCTGGACGTGGGTGCGGAGGAGCATTCTCACTGGTCACTGGGTTGGGTATTGTGTGTGCGCACTGTCAGTTGTCAGGTGTTCTGGTCGAGGGTGTCCAGGTCATCAGCCACCAGGTGAGCAGCATGGAACCTTCACCAATGATCCCTGGCTGGCCGGCGCTAGGTGGCGGTGGTTGAAATGAGCACAAGCCTCCAGTTATGGTAGAGGGGTGATGTAGGGGGCAAGATAGGGAGATGTTGCCAGCCCACAGGTGCCCAGTTGAAAGGTGTGCCCCTGTCTGCTAGAGTGCGCTATAGGGTAGAGTGTGCTACCAATCCTTGGGCTCTGGAGCTGGTGGTTGGCGGAAACAGAAGGCACCACTAGATCATGGCCCTGGCACTGGTGGCTAGGCACTGGTGCGTGGGCACCTGTATTTGCTGGGTAAGACAGTGTGGGGCTGGCTTCTGGCACTTGAGTTATTCGGATGGGGGACAGGGCAGGCCTGAAGCTGCATGGAGCTCTCTGCCTGCATTTGGGGGATGGGGTGGGGCTGAAGCCACACAGAGCTCCCTACCTGAGCTCAGGTTGTTCAGATGGGAGACAAGGCAAGGCTGAACCTGTGCAGAGCTCCCTGTCTG
The DNA here is from genome assembly GCF_030014295.1 of Loxodonta africana. NCBI lineage: Eukaryota > Metazoa > Chordata > Mammalia > Proboscidea > Elephantidae > Loxodonta > Loxodonta africana. The sequence continues at coordinate 139,305,004 of NC_087344.1, forward strand.
TGCTCAGGGGTCAGGGTGGGGCTGAAGCCATGCAAGAGCTCCATGTGGGCAGGTGAGGTGGGGTGGACAGCCAAGTGGTGGGGGAGAGAAAGAAAGAAAGAAAACGAGGGAGGGTTCACACCACAGCCCCCAGTGGATTGGTCTGCCAGGATGGGGGGGCTAGTGCTGCTCATCACTTTGTTTTAATTCAGGTGTGTCCTCTTAGTTTCTCTGTGTCCTGATGGGAGTTCCATGAAGTTGCTTCCTGTGCTCCTCACCCACAGCTGTCTTTGTCTTAAGATGGCCCTGGGCCATGTGGCTAGGCACCTTGAAACTGGAAACAGTGATCAAGAAAAGGCTCAGCGGAGGTGCCTAGCCACATGGCCCAGGGCCATCTTAAGACAAAGACAGCTGTCAGGCTAGTGAGTCTTGTCTTTTTTTGTGAGCTAGAATTTTGTTCTTCATTTTTCTCCAGCTCTGGCCAGGACCCTCTATTGTGATCCCTGTCAGAGCAGTTGGTGGGGGTACCAGGGCACCATCTAATTGTGTTGGACTCAGTCTGATGGAGGCTGTGGTAGTTGTGGTACATCATCAGATTTAAATTTTTGATATTAAAGAGTCTCAAATTTCTTAAAACCAAAACAGTAGCATGAGTGTGAACCAATATTCTTGGGGTGTTTTGAAGCAGAGTTTAAGATGGCCCATTATAAGGTTTGAAATTTTATTCCAAATCCTATGTTGTAACTTACAAACTTTTATGTTTTATGTTCTTCTCATGATATATCCAGGATATATATATATAATCCCAAAGCATGCAGCATGTTTATTTCATGGCCTTGTCTAATTCTTATCATATAGTACCGTACACGGGGGTTTAAATTACCAGAGGATAATGAAGCCTTATTGAATAATATTCAACAAAAAGTCTTTCAGAAATCTTCATTTTTTATTTTTAAGAAGAATTTAATATTGTGTTTGAGGTTTTTAGGTGGATATGTTTAAATAAACTTTAAAGTTTATTTATGTGATTTTTAATTTGGAAAAACTCATAAAAAAAATCAATTAAAAAAGTTCTTTAATGACTATGATAAATTCACCAATCCTGTGACACCAACCCTGTTCCCTCTTCTAAATCTACTCCAGGCAATGGAGCTAAGAAAGATAATAAATAATCTTCATAATCTTACCAATAATGGTGAAAACCTTTAATGGATCTCAATCGATCTTAGAACAGAGTCCAAAATGCTAAGGCATTTTGGACTCTATTCAAACAGTCTCTTCCTACTCAAACTCTTTCTCTATTCCAAGGTGTTCCAAGGTACTGCTATCTTGATTCTGTTTTTTTTTTTTTTAACCAACTATTCTCTTCGCCTGGGACAATTCCCCCCTCCACCCCATCTTTTTAAACCAACTAACTCTTAAACATAACTACCTTTGAGAATCCTTTCATAACCTCTAACGGCTGAGTATACTATAATAATTCCTAGTATCTTCTACATAAAACACATAAACTATATGATAATTGCTTATTTACTTATCTCACGCCAGACTGAAAGCTCCATGGTAGGAAGGAACCATGGTTTAGTTGCTGTTTTGTTCACAGCATCAAACCTGGCACATAGTTACCCACTGCTGTTGAGTCTATTCTAACTCATAGCGACCCTATAGGACAGAGTAGAACTGCCCCATAAGGTTTCCAAGGCTGTGATCTTTACAGGAGCAGATTGCCACATCTTTCTCCCACAGAGCTGCTGGTGGGTTTGAACCTTTTTGTTAGCAGCTAAGTGCTTAATGACTGTGCTGCCAGGGATCCTTCTCACATGTTTAGGGCTAATATTTCATTTGAAAGCATAACACTTGATGTTTTACACTGAAACACAACCTTTAAACTGAAATCTACCTCTTCTGGGACTCTCTTATAGCTAATTTTATAGATAAATACAAATAATTAAATTCATTTATTACTTTGAAAACACAAGGATGGAAAAGACAAGGGAATAAATGAATCACAGATAACTTATGTAGTGTTATTCACTGTGGTGTAGAGGGAAAAGAGCATGGCTTTAAGGTCAAAAAGGAGCCCATTCAGAAAATAATCTTATAATCATCTCACCTTAAAACTGGTCTTAAAGATGATTTTTGTACCACGACAGATATTCTTGTTGCCATTGAACAAATTTCAACTCTTGGTGACCCCAAGTGGTTCACCATAGACCTGCACTCCATAGGGTTTTCAATGGCTGTAATCTTTAGAAGTAGATTGCCAGGCCTTTCTTCCAAGGCATCTCTGGGTGGATTGGAACCACCAGCCTTTTGGTTAGTAGCTGAGCACTTAACCCTCTGCACCACCCAGAGACTCTGGTACAGACATTACTATCCCTACAATTGTAGTGCACTGATATAACGTGCTTCCATAAATTATCTTGCTTGAAACTAAAAATAACCTGATAAGACAGAAAAGACATAGATTATTATCAACTCCATTTTGCAAATGAGGAAATGTGGTCAGATAGCTAAGTGCCTTGTCCATACTACCCTGATTAATAGTGATGCTCAGTCTCACATGCTGTTTTCTGACATCTAGTGCTGCATTTTTTTCTCAGACTATATATATACATTATATTTTTATACACTGTCTGCCATAATGTCAATTAAGACTAGGAACTCCTTGAAAGTAGTCAGTTCTATTATAACACAGCATGTGTTTCCAAAAATTGCCACACTTTGCAAAATTGTGCAGTAAGAAGCACATGCTTATGAGCAAAATGGTATTAGGGGCACAACACTCAAAAACTTCTTCACTGACACACAAAAAATGATAGAAACCTAATAATGACAGCTCAGTTTTACGTATGCTAAATGGCTAAGAAATTTATAAATACTGTAGTAATTATGACACCATATCTTGAAAAGGATCTGAGGTTTGTGGAAGTGGGCACAGGACAGCTTGCAGCTTGTGAGTTATTATGAAGTGCTGGAAGGAGAGTTATCTGAAATCAGACAGAAAGTTGTTAAGATCAGATTTGGATGAGTGTGGCCAACAAACCTAGAGAATCCAGGTAGCCAGTGTGTGGATGTGTGTGTTTTGCTACACAATCTGGTTCAGCTGGGTAGTTTTCTGCTTTCATCTAGTGTTTCTCACGAAGAAATCACACATAAACATGAAGTTCACGTTATGCTCAAACTTCTTAAAATATCAGATATGTTGGAACAAACTTGCATTTTCAAAATAAGCATTATAGAATAACTGTACTGTGGTTCTAGTCATCTTTGTATTCCCCACCAGGCATGTAACAAGTGTTCAACAAATGTCTTTTGATACTTGTTGTTGATTCCGGCTCATGGCGACTCCACGTTTCAGGTTAGAACTATGCTCCAGAGGTTCCAACCTTTGTCTTCTGTGGCACCTCTGGGTGGGTCCCAACTGCCCACCTTTCGGTTAGTAGTCAAGCGCTCAACCATCCAGGGACTCTATTTGCATACTTACAAGAAGTCAAAATTAGTATTCGGGGGGGGGGCAGGGACAAAAAGCTCCATAAACGTATGGCAAAAAAACGTACCCCTCAAAACAGGGAAAATAAACTACCAATGGAATGGAATTATATTTCACACCATCCTGATAGTGAACATATGAGGTAGATATCTCAATTTTACAGATGAGAAAATTAAGGCTTTTAAAGGTCTCATAGCTAGTGGGTAGGTGCATAAGGTTTGCACACAGTTTAAGTCTAACGTGAATGCCTATGCTTTTGCCAGTTTAAAAAATATTTAATATATTAACTTATTAAATTCCAACTTAGGGAGGAGACAACTATTAAGTTATTACGCTCTCTGCAGCTTTTACTTACTTCTTTTAAAATACTTAAGTAAAATTATTCTTTTGAACACAAATGCTTTCAATTTTAGAAATAATTACTGTATAAATTGAAATCAGCCTTTAAAATTTACAAGTCTCCTCAAAGGGGCTTTTTAATCACTCGCCCCAAACCAAGAGTAAATAATTCTTTGGTGAATTCCCCTCCACTGTAGTAGAGTTGAATACACTAGGATAAATACATGAATGCTTCAACTTTCTGGAGACTTTTAGCAATTTCAACCATCTGGAACTGTTACCATCCCAGAGGTTAAAAAACAAAAGGAAAGGGATTTAAACCTGAACCAGACAATAAAAACAGCAACACACCTAAATATAAATACAATGCACCATGATGTCAGTTCATTAAACAGAAGTAAACAAGAGTACTTTAATTGGTTGGTTATAAAACCCAAGTCACAGGAGCAAGAAACATAATTGTAGAGAAGAAAGGCGAAGAAAAATGGAGGAGAAACAGCTAAAGCAGCAACAAGGATTAGAGATAGCAATGGGTGTGGTAAGCAGGAAAGGCTCCAGGAACGGTAAGACAGGACAGTAGAGAACAGGCCTATGCACAAGAACATTAAAAACTGTGAGGATTAGGCCCTGGAGGCAGGCAATTGCACAGCTAAGTCTGTATTTATAGCACAGCACAAACTCTGAGGATCAGTAATCACTCAAGAATGCTTAAATATTTCACCTCTAAGATTGCGCAATGTAATTGGTGGGAGAAAGGGATTGAAGTGTTCAGTGAGTAGGAAAACTATTTACTAGTGACCCAATGGCATTATTTTATTATACCACACAATATAACAAAGGAGTCAGTGTTTAGTGTTTATTTGTAGTCATTTGGAAAAAAATCAATCAACATGGAGGTTCTTTCCCTATAAGACTAAATTTGATGATTAGCACTAAATTAAAAAAAAAAAAGTTAATTTCTATCATTAGCTATTTAAAAACATGTAAGTTAGAATAAGTGTAATTTGTGAATAACTAACGTCATGCCTCTATTTCCTTTTCTTGGTATAGTACAAAGACTGGACTGGAAACCCAGAGACCTGTTTTCTAATTACAGCCTAGTCACAATAAATGTGTTGCTATTCATTTTTCTCTGGAATATCTTTAAAACAAGAGGTTACAACTAGGTATCTAGGGTTCTTTTCAGTTCTACAATTCTTCCTTGATGTTATGAACAATACATATCTTTAGGTAATTTAAATTTGCCAATAATTGTCACAGTTAGGGAAAAAAAAACAAACTACTTTTAAGCTCATTTTTATAGTATCAAAAGTACATGTTCTACTACTTCTCAAACTTTCATGTCCAAATAATCACCTGCAGATCTTGTCAAACTTTAGATTCAGCAAGTCTGAGGTGGGGCCAAAGATTCTGCAGTCCAGTAAGTTTCCAGGTGATACTAATCGCTGCTGGTCTAGGGACTGCCTTTTCAACGGGACAAGATAAGCAAGCTCAAATATTATTAGAGAATAGTGACTACGATCAGGAATAAAACACTGTAAGGAAAAGATGCCAGAAAGTTGTTTGATGAATACGTCTGGGATTTGCCTTAATAAGGGAGGTGAGCAGCAGGTGGAAAAAACAAAGGTTTTAAGTTCTTAACTGAAGCTGAGGAATGAGGTTCATCGTATTACTCTACTTTTACATGGTCTGAAATCTTTCATAATAAAAGGTTAAAATCCCTTGGCTCAAAATACCAACACTAGCTTTCAGTTAAAGTGAAGAAAATTAATATGCCAAATCTTCTTTGTCCACTGAAATTTAAAAAGGAGAGGGGAAGGAAAGAGAGGGAGGGAGGGAAGTAGGGAGGGAGGGGAAAGGGGAAGGAAGGAAGGAAAGAAGGCAGGCTTTGATTAAAGTTGCAAGTGGTTACAATGTGAACCATGAAAGGGTATACTTGTACTTCGGTATCTTAGACATAATTCAAGCTTTTAAAAATACTAACAATAGCTGCTTGCTTTTTTTACATTTTTTACTTGAAATTTGAGATGCACCTCATTCTGTATTTTCTGGGTAGGGATTGAGTTAAAAATCTTAAAATTGATTAAATGTCACAGTTGGTACGGAGAGTTTTATTAATGTCCAAACATCCTAATCTTAAAATTATAAAGTGTGTGCTACTAAGAACACTGTGGTATTTAATTACTGTGAGTAATTACAGTATTCGCAGTATCTTTGTAACTAGGCAGAAACATAAATTTAGGCTGTAGAATTTGAACAGTTCCTTTGAAAACCAACTACTGAATGACAAAACACTGAGCTCATGATAGGGGTGACCTCTGGGGAAGGAATGAGGTAGGCACTGTGATTCCAACCAGGTACAAGAGTGGTAGGTGCATAGTTCATTCTGTCTTTATACTTTTCTATGTATTTGAACGCTTCACTTTGCGTTTAATGTGGGTAATCTGATACTCCTCCTAGCTTCAAATGTTGACTTTCATTTGCAAATTCTGAAACTAAAAAAGATAAAGGAAATATGTTCAAAAGAATAATGTATAAAATTGAGATTTTTTGGTAATCAGTACACGTATTCTAATGCTGTGGCCTAAATTAATGTTTTTTTCCCCTGAATTCTTACACCAGATTTTCTAGAAACAAAATTCAGCTAAAATAGGAACATAAAGTATACTGGATTTCACTGAACAATTCTGTACCCTTTCCTCCTGAAAAAAAAAAAAAAATTTTTTTCAGGTTTATGCTCCACTTTAAAACATTAAGGTAGCCCAGGAAATCTTGTTCAAAATCCTGAGCTACTCATGAGAATGTATTCTTCCTTTCATAGCCTTAAAAGCCTTTAAGTGCTAAATTTACCCACATTTTTGCACCAACTTTTAAAGATTTACGCATATAAAATCTCACTGCTAAGGGATTTCTAATTAAATGTTGTTGGGTGATGTTGAGTCAGTTCTGACTCAGTGATTCTATGCACAACACAACGAAACACTGCCCGGTCCTGCGCCATCCTCACAATCGTCGTTATGCTTGAGCTCATTATTGTAGCCACTGTGTCAATCCACCTTGTTGAGGGTCTTCCTCTTTTCTGCTGACCCTGTACTTTGCCAAGCATGATGTCCTTCTCCAGGGACTGATCCCTCCTGACAACATGTCGTGTGTATCTAAATACGTATATACATTTTATTACTGGACTATCAAATAGTTGACTAACAAAACATAAGGCTAAATCAAAGTCTCCTTTCATTTGGCTTTGGGAGGCACCCATGTAATTGCATTCTATGTCTTTTTAACAAACATTTAAAATAATTTTAAGATATTAACAAACATTTCTTCTTAGCAAGAGAAAACATATTAGGATAATATCTATTGTGGATAACTAAGTTTACGGACAAATCTGTGGCAGCCTGGAAACTTGGGACATCGTTTTTACTTATACAGTGGTTTACCAATTGCACCGTATTTCTGCAATTATGCTATCTGAGCTTCATAATAATCCTGTGAGACAGAGCAGAATTTATTGGCTCCGTTTTATAAATAAGGAAACTGAGGCTTAAAAAAACTTGTCCTTTTCCTGGAAACTACAAGGTGATCCAAATGGAACTACACGAACCAATTAGGCTAATTACTGTAATTCGATTCTTCTTACATTAAGGAGTGGTGCTGATGCAACGGTTAAGTGCATGGGTGCTAACCAAGAGGTCAGAGGTTTGAACCCTCCAATGACTCCACAGGAGAAAAGAACTGGCCTAGGAAACCCTATGGGGTAGTTCTGCTCTGTTCCATAGGGTCACTGAGTCAGAGCTGAGCTCACAGAACACAACATACTTTACATTAAGTTTGAAACTTTGAACTAAACGCCTCCAAAGTGTCGATGCATTCTAATACAACAGAATGATTTGTTACCTTTTCTGGCGGAGCAAAGGGTTTCTTAGCTATTTTCAAATGCTAAATTAGGTTTTCACATTTAACTGTTATGAATCTATTCTTTAAGCAGGTGCTTTGAAACCCATTTCCAAAATGAATTGTATTTAATGTTAACAAATCAATTTTCTCCCATTCATAGAAAAAAAAAAAATCAAGTTTCTAAGTATTTAAGGTCCCAACATGCGTTATATAGCATGGCCTCTATTAACAAAGTAGCTGAGTCCTTAGAACACTTCACTTCACCGCTAGCTAGCTTACCGTAGAGGTAAGACTATGACATATATAGGTATAGAAATTATGACAATGATGCTGATACTACTACTTCTATCATAAGCAATTTACCATGTGCCAAGGCCAGGGTTAATACATTCTACAATGTCAACAAAATTCCCACTTCACCGACTTGGTGTTTTGGAAGGACAGCTCTATTGGAACATACTGTGAAAGACTATAATATGCCACATTCCCTGGGCTGGAAGAAATTTCATTTCTGGTTATCTCCATCAGGGAAATACATCGAACTCTTCCCAGATCAGCAATTGGACCAACCCGATTACTTGCACACCTTGAGACTTTGTTTCTCCTTCCAACCCAACCCCATATACAAGGAATTATCTGAAAAAGCAGAAAAAAATCTCGTTTCAGGTCTAACCACCCCCCAAAACTGAGAAAAACTGAGCTTATCCTAAAATCCTCCTCAACCAAGTAACTTCTCTTAAAGAAACTTTGTTAAATTGTTATTACTCATTAACCACTGTATTTTTTTTTTTTTAAATAGACTAATTTCATGTTGCTAGAGTGGTTCTGTACTAAAATGCTATTTTAAGAAGAAAAAACATGGGCGATCACCTAGCTTTCAAACCAACCCCGTGTTGCTGGAAGTAAACGTATACTCAATAAAATTTTTATTTACTATTTCTTGGAGGTGACTGAATTATCCTATGAAGTATAATTCATTTAAATGTGCCTCATGCTGCTTCATTTATTCTTTTATTCTAATTCATGAATTTTGCATAACTGTCAGGTATTTTATAATAAAACCTAAGGAACATGAATATAAATATACCAGTTTAGAAAAAGTAACCAAAAATATTTTGAATATAAATAGCACCCTAATAAACCAAAATCCAAACCCACTGCCACTGAACTGATTCCAACTCACAGAGGCCCTACAGGGCAGAGGAGAACTGCCCCATAGGGTTTCCAAGGAGTGGCTGGTTAAATTCGAACTGGCGACATTCAGGTTAGCAGTCTGAGCTCTTAACCACCAGGGTACCATAATAGCAACACTTTAAAAATTGCAAAAGTAACAATTTCTCCAGTTGTAAAATGTAAATTACTCTAAAACTTTTTAAATACCTGAATGAGTATTTGCCTTCCCACCCAAGGCAAAAAGTATATGATATGCTACTTTCTTTCTTTATAATAACATCGTTTTTTTTTTAACCTCACAAGGTAGTCTAAGATTAGTAGGAAATCTTTAGCAGACACGAAAGATGAAACTGCAGCAAGAGAGCATGGCAAATCCAAAAGATCTATTAGTCCATAAATCTACTAGAAGAAACAAACAAAAAAAACCAAAAAAAAAAAAAAAAGAATTAACAAGGTACAACAAAAGTTATGTAATTAAAGCTGTAGATTTTAACAGGGTGGGAAATGTTTAATACATGTCCTCCTAAAAAGCAGTTACCATCTTTCAAATTAAAAAACAAACCAAAAAACCAAGAACAAAACAAAACAAAACCCAGCTGGCATATTTTCACGGCATCTAGATTTATTTATGGTATAAAGCCATAGAATTGTATTATTACTCCTTTCCCACCCTGGCAGAGAATAAACATGAATTCAGAAGCACAGTGGGGTGAAAACAGAGAAGAGAAGAGAGAAAAGGCAGCAGAGAAAGACAGAAAAGGTGAATACAGAGCTACAGAAGTGTTTATTGAGCATGCTACAGAGGTAAGCAGAGTACACACAAAAGGAAATTAAACAACCATCAAACCTCCCAACTTTGTTAGAAAATTAATTTTTAATTGTGCCGCTTTCAAACTATACTGAATTTTACATTTCTAAAGATGTAAAAACTCAACTAATAGAAAATATACATGACCATTCTGTCTACATAGATAACAGAATCTATGAATCTTGAAACTAAGTACATCAATTTCAAAAAGTATTGGTCATTTAAACAGAATCAACAATTCAGATTGACAAGAACTGTTCAAATTAATTTGACCTGTAGATTCTGAGCCATGTTTTTATTAAAGTCAGATCTATTCCTAAATACAAAATATTTTGAAGATTTATTAAAACTGAATATTACAATGCAAGGTAAATTAAGACTAAAGGCACATAAACTTTGGTCCCACCTGGTTGTCAGTTTTAGAAAACTGCCACAAAATTAATCTTCCTGCAAATTTTCGCAGTACACTTTCTTTATCTTTGAAAAATACATGCACCAGTTCCTGAACTAGCTAGACCAGTCTGCACATGCTCAGAAATCCACAACCATATTCCAAATCTTAATTACAAACTAAAGATGGCAATATATATTTAAATGCACATAAGTCATGTCAACTTCAAAAACATCTACGAAAAATATTCAGCCACAAACAAGACATTACTTAGTGCTGACATTTATATGATACGTCCCACAAGAGTGTGTACAAAAAGGTTAAGATTCCACAATGCTTTCCACATAGGGCTCAAACTTACAGAAATCGCTTTGTTGTCTTAAGAAATTAATACTCTGCATCTTGTTAATTTTAACTAATGCCTACATTCATAACTGAATCTAGACCAGAACTGTGAGATACAAAAGGCCAATGTTTTTTTTTTTAAAGCAATAAAGCCTATGGTAGTAAAAACTAAAAATGCTGTTTTATTCTTTCAATATCATGTATATTATTTGATTAAATGGAAAGAAACATGACAAGCCAATAATTAAAAGTTCCAAGCAGGAGAAAAAAAAAAAACTTAACCTTTTTACACACCCCTGCCTAAACATATTTTAATTCCCATGTAACAATGTGCCCTAGACAACCAATTTCTCTTTTCTAGTAAATGCACAATAGCAACACTAGTTTTCCTTTTTAAGGCACGTATGTCAACTAAGTTGAAAAAAAAGTAAAATTCAACTGAAATTTTAGACAGTAAAAATGGCTTCCCTATAGAACAGATGAAATACAGCAGTTAATAACTCTGCCTTTATGTATGCCATTTTCATTTTTATAACCAAGGAATGATAACAGCGTGGAAAAAAAAATGAAAACAACAACAAAAAAAATCAAACTCTGGTCCCGACTTTTCTGAACAGTCAATAGGTGATAACACCAAACAATGTGATTCACTCCCAATCTTCATCTCCCCCTTCTTAAATTGTTGACTTGGAGAAAGACACTCTCAGATGATGGTTTTCGCCAAGGTTATAATTATGAAGATCGATCAAGGCCTGGATAGCTTCTTCCACTGTTGCCATCTGAAGAAGAGCCATTTTGTGATCTCTTCTGAAACAAAATTATGAAATTAGATACTTTATAAGAAAAAATACAAAAAGCTTAAATCAGTTTTGTCCATTCTACAATCAAAAATTTCTATAAACAAAAAGAATAAAAACTACTTGAAGAAAACTTTTACTTCTATTGAGTCATTAATTTAAAGACAAGGAAGCTTGCTTACTGAAAAAACTTAAATGCTTTCACAGTGCCCCCAGTGTTAGCAAACAGTGTTCGTAGATCCTCTTCTGCTACTGAAGGACTAGGAAAATTGGAGGAAAAAATAGGTAAAGATTAATGATAAAATTTATATATTTAGTTTTAAACTTCATATCCTTAAAAATCTTCAGCTTAAATACTTACGGGATATTAGATAGGTGAAGGGTTGCAGACGGAGGAAAAATGTTCTGAAAATTTTTGGATCCAGGTTTCTTAAAACGATGCAATGGGGAATTACCAAAATCTTTTGTTAGCCCTTGATCATCAAGTCCCTCTCGAGGTAGTTGTACAGTCTGATGTTTAGAGAGAGTAACACGAATAATTTTCCCATACATTTTTTGTCCATTAAGATGGTTCATGGCTATAAAAAGAAAGGATACCTTTTAAAAAACAGTACCTACAAAGTTCAAAACAAAACGGATTCTCATTTAAGACTAATAGTTTAAAAATCTGAATTTTTATATGGCTTTAAAATAAATCATGAGTTTACCATAGCACTGGTGGCACGGCAAACTCAATTTTCATTTGCACTAGACATAACAGTTTGGCAAACAAAAACAGCTTCTTTCATAGAATGAAAATCTTGATTATGAGCCTCCAACAATCCTGCTGCTTCAGGCGTGTTCATTATCTCAATAAATCATACGTAATTCCCAAGAAAGAAACTTTAGCAGTCATCCTTAATGCTTTTTCTCCCTTCTGTTCTATGTCGTAACTACTAAGTCCTGTGATTTTCTTTTTCCTAATTATCTCTTAAATTCATGTTTTTTCCATTTCTTCACTTTTCACGGACATTGTTTTTGATCTAGATAACTCAGTCTCCTAATTTGTCTTCCTAGTGAATCTTTTCTCCAATCCATTCTCTTTACAGCAGTTGGACTGACCTTTCCTAATTTCAACTCTGATCATGTCATTTCCTGCTTAAAACCCTTAGGCATAGTCTAAAGTCATTCTTTAACATGGCTATACCTTTTGCAGTCTGACTCTTAAATATCTCATCATCCTTTTAACAGATATTCATTGATGATGTGTAATACCAACCACTCACTGTGCTAGCACTGGGAATAAAGTAGTTAAGACAACGTACTATCCCAGCCTTCGTGGAACTTATAGGATCTTAGCACTATACTCCTCGCACTTTATGCTTCAGCTACACAGAACATATTTCCTCAAACTTAGTATGAGTTTTTCTTACCTTTAGTCCTATGTACATGTTGTTCTATCACTAACAACTTTCCATCTCCTTAAACTTTCCCTATTAATCTCATCCTTTAACGTCACATTCTCAGGAAAGCCTTTCTTCATCAGCTGGAAAGGTCTGGAACCTCACTAAATACTTCTCATGTAGTACTCTAACTTTTTAAATTCATCATAATTTACAGTAGTTATATCCTTCTTCAGACTGTGAGGAACAGGAAAGCAGGAACCACTTGTCCCTACCCCAGCACACAATACAGTGCCTGACCACAGAATGATATGTGCCTACTTCTTGAGTAGCTGTTGGGTTATTTTTTAAATGAATGAACCAGTCCGAGATTAGAGTTACATGTGTTTTTAACTTTCAAAGCCAATACATACACATACTTAGAAGTTGATCAAATATCCTACGCCAGAATGATATGATTGCCATTTACTTCACAGTACAATTTGATAGGTATGATTTAATAGGTTAAAGTCTGCTTTAAAAAAAAAAAAAATTTTTTTTTTTTTTGAGTTAAGAACTAAATAAATTTACTTCAGAGATGGCAGCTACATGTTAAAAACAGTTGGGGCCATTTTTAGGTAGTTCTTGAAAATATGAATTGAAGAAACCTGATAATTACTTTATCATAAGAAACAAGTTTTTTGCTTTTGTTGGAATTCATTTATTTAAAATTTTGGAAAGCAGTATCATTCAGAAAATATCTGACTTAAGAAAATAACACTATTATCAATTAAAAAGACTTTAAAAAGTTTTTTTAAAAAACTTTAATGTTTGTAAATTTTAAAACTTTAGTTTAAAAATGATTTACTATGGCTTCTAAGACTTGTAATAATCCCACTCACATTTAAAAATTACTGACTATATCTCAACAATTTTGCTTACCATTTTTTTCTCCCATTCTATACTTCTTAAAAATAAACACACCCACCTGGTATATCATAAACAGTGAGTGTTTCCAAATACACTGCCATGAAAACCAAAAAGAATGAGAACAGGGCCCAGAAACAAGGCACATTAAATTTCTTTTAGTCTCACTTTTCTCAATAGCATGCTCTGGTTTTTTGACAATGTTGAGTATGTGTATGTGTTCTGAAGGCACTGGTGGTATGAATATATGTTTTCATGGTCATGTACTTCAAGAAAGGAAAATAAAATCTATCCTAGCAGCAATGAGAAACAGCAAATTATATACTACTACACATAGTCCAAAAATTATAAATCTTGCTGTAAGAAATCAAAGCGCTGGTATAAAGACCTTACAGAAATTGAGGGTAAAAGGTATACAAACATAAGAACGCTATGAATTAAAAAGCACTCATTTAAAATAATTGTTACATAAAACAGAAACAGCCAGAAGATTTGCTTAAATTCTACCATAAGCAAATCTCGACCATGATGATTCTGCATCAATTTTTAACACAGTGAGGGTAAATGCCACTCACACCTCACATGGTGATTAGAAAAAAAAATGAAATATTCGAGTGTTTTGTTAACTATGAAGCATTAGAAGATGCTATTACAAATAAAAACAATGGCAATGACCACTCCCACTGGAGTATAAAGTGTACATAAACAGAGGAAAAGATTCACCAAGTACCTATTATGAGAAAAATACTTTCACATTTAAACAGGTATCTTCATTTAATAAATAGAGAATCAAATGGATAGTTTTATACCTTGTCTGAGCTGCCAAAATAGCTGGTAAGAAACACTGAAAGTCAAACTTCTGATTCCAAAGCTTAAAATCAGCCCAGTACACTGTTTGTATACAAGTCTCATTTAGATATAACAGCAAAACCACACCGATCCTTATTTTAAAAACTGACAAATTAAAAAATTTACAATATGAATACAGCCAGTCAGAAGTTACCATCATCTTGAATTTCAATGAATGAAATTATAAAAACTAAGCATATACTGACGTTTATAGTCAATGACATTGTAACAACGCAGTTGTATTCTAGGTAAGTGATTTGACTTTGTGTGTACAATGCCAAATCAGATGCTTAATTAAAATCATCAATTCCATATGTAAGGAATAATATGTATAATGTGACTAAAGTACATTTTAAGATTTCAAAAGTGATTAGCAATAGTAATGGATAAGACAGAGAAGGAGATGGGCATTTGGGAAAAGACATGGAAAGGGAAGGTGAACACACAGGGGAAAGGATGGAATAGGGAAAGGACACAGCAATGCAGAAGAAAAAAATAAGGAACTGGAGACCAAAAAAAAAAAAAAAATCTGTACGGAGGAAATGCAGGAACTTGGTCAGGAAAATGGTTGGTTTACAAAAAAAACTAAGTAACAGTTATGATACATGTTTTTCATTTTCTAAGACTCTGGTATCTCTAAAAGACAGTTTCCACGCGAAGCTTCCCATTCATCAGTTTAGCCAAAAAGAAAAAATGCTTATATAAATGAATTCAGATAAATTAAAACAATACAGCATTAATCAGGATTCCAAAGACTATAAAGAACAGTTAATTTCTGTACAGGAAGAAATCAGCAATGAAAACCACTAAGAAGGATCTCTAATACAAATGCTATAATTCTTATTTGTGAAATTGTTATTGTAATTTTGGAGCACAAACCTTTTTCCAGTGGACTACACTTGAGAAAAACGACCGGGGGCTGGCAGGAAAACACAAATATGCTCATCACTACAACCATTTATATTAAGATATGAAAACTGCAATGACATTGAAGACCTGGCTATCAAAAAAATAAAAAATGATTTCTTACAGGCATAAGACACTTTGTTGTTAGACACAGAAAACACATAGTACCACCACCTTACCAAGTTGTGATTGATTTCCATCAGCCATCTGTATTAGCGCACTGTCTTTCTTATTGTACAAAATCTTCACACGCTGCACATCTCCATAAACACCTTTTTTGGAGCCACAGAGAGGTAATCCAAAAATGGAATTAATTTGAAGTGCAAGTCATCTAAAGCTTATCTTTCTGACATATCAATGAAACACTCAGACATCAACATGATCACTCATTCAATCTCATCATTCTCACAAATGAATAAAGAAGATCAAGATTTTGAACAGTGAATTTTGAAAAGAATAATTTTTGATAAACCCTCAAAGCTATGTGAATGATATTAAATTAAAGACCATGCAAAATAAATCAGCATGCATTAAAACAAATTTTGTGTCTATGGAGAGTTTTAAATAGCAAAGAAAAATAGCAAAAGATTTACTATTCAACTTTAAGCCAAAGTGCTAGCTACAAATAAGAATTAAGGTGAAACAAAAATCAAATCAATAATAAAAGTATAGTGCTAACAATAACATACCGAAGAGGGTAAACAGACTTTGGGGCGTAACCATCTTTAGAAGGAGAGAAGAGCAAGCAGCGTAAGACAAGAAGAGAGAAGAGTCGAGGAAGAGCGGAGATGAACAGATCATCCATAACGAAGGGTGGTTCCCGCAGAATGGTGAGGTGGTCATGGATCATGGTTCAAGGCGGTTAATTGGGGCAAGTTGGTCCGAGGAACATTTGTTCAAGCACAGAAGCATGAACATAGGGAATGGAGACAGGGAATGAAGACAAGGACAAGGAAAATAAAGGATAAGACAGGGAGGGGGTGGGCATTTGGGAAAAGACAAGGAAAGGGAAGGTGAACACACAGAGGGAAGGATGAAATGGGGAAGGGAAACAGCAATGCAGAAGAAAAAAATAAGGATTTGGGGAACAAAAAAAAAAAAAATAAAATATAGGTCAGTACATAGGAAATGCAGGAATTTGGTCAGAAAATGGTTGGTTTATGTACTGTACAAGAAAAACTGAGTAAAATGTAGTCATCCAAGACAAATATGGGTAAAGTACATCTATATCAAAGAGTAAATTACAGCATTTCATCTCAACATAGGGGAGGAAAGCATGCATAGGGAATTTTAAACTTTGAACTTTAACTGCATAAGCATGGCTGGTTATGAAATGCAGGCAAAAGTCTTAAAATAAGAACAAAGGCACTCTGATCCAAACATTTTAGCATGCAGAACTGTGAATGACAACAGTATTAAATGATAAAATAAGCTTAATGTTTACATTAACAGAGGCCAATTAAAAATGAAACAAATATTTAAATTAGACATCAAAAACTGATACACTGAACTTCCCACATTTCATACCAGCTTTCATAGCAATCAAAATAAAATATACCAGACATAAAATGTACAACTAAAGAAAACAACTTAGCAATAGACTTCATTTAACAAGAAAGGGAGGAGGGAAAATAAAGTTGGAGAATATTTTTAGAAGACAATGACTAATTTAAACTGCAAAGAAAAAAATTACTAAGAAAGACTGGAAGAGTGCCTCGTCAAGATCTTTGGAAGAACCTTCAAAGAAAAACGTATTAGAGTAGTTCACATAAAATAAGATTTAAAAAATGCAATGACACATAAGCATGAAATGAACAAGCAAATAATTAGAAAAGGCAAAGGGCAAAACTTTTACAGTTAAATCTGCAAATTAGATCACATTTGCTTCTGAGAACAACAAAAAAAGATAAAAAGCCAAACTACAGTACTTCACCATATTTTTCTTAGGAAAAATAGGTAGTTAGATTAAAAATAATAATAATAATATATATATAGATATAAAAAATAAAGTATTACCTAAACAAGTACGTAGATTTTATTCAGAAACAGAAACATACAGAAAATACTCTGACTAATGAATGTACATAAAAAGAAAGGCAAGTGCAAAATGATATAAACATGAAAAACTTTCACGAATGAAATGAAGTTAAAGGATAAACATTAGAAAATTAATGTACTAACCTCTTCGTTTAAATTGCTAACCAACAGGACTGTATTGCCACCAGCTGAGACTCCAGGCATACCCACTCGGCCAGCGGCAGCTGCAGCAGCTGCTGCAGCAGCATTTGGAATAGCCAAAGGACTCAGAGCTCCTGGAACAGCTGCAACAGGAAGCCCTAATTTTAAAATAAAGCATATTTTACGAAACACACACAAGTCGTTTACAAAAACCAATTTAACCATGATGGCTGGCTGCAACGGCTTACGGCTGGCTGACCATTCCAAATGGTTCCTGAAAGTTAATTTTTATAACATTTAGAAAAATGTATCCCAATATGCAGTAATTAGAGAAAAATAACTGGCTTCAGAGAAGCCATTAATTATTAGAACTAAAGTACCTACCTGTATTTTTTTAAAAAGTATGTAGTAATTCATTTCCTATGAAAAAGCAAACAAAGCATAAAAAAATACATTGCTTCCAAGTCAGAGACTTGAAAATTTACTTTCATAGTTTATAGTGAGAAGCCAAATATAAAAAATTATCTCTAACGTAACATATACTTTTTCTAAAATTGCTACCTTCTTCATAAACTCCCACTTGGAATAATATAGTTACAGCTTATGAAAAACGTACAGTCTAAGGCTCTTCAGCTCCTAGAGGCAAAACACCACAAACATCATTATTTCAATGACCTAAGGAAAATCTTATCGAAATTTATTTGCCTATTAAATTCCACACTCAAGTAGTTACAATGAACACAAGTTTCTCAAAAACACGTTCCCAGTAGAATGTGAAGACCTCACTACAGGAAGCAGACCTTCTCCTTCCGATTTTCCTACCCTTTGCCAACCAGTTTTAACACTTATTTCTATTGTTCCACTTTCCAGTCTTACTTTTGTCCTATAATCTTTAAATAATCGTATCTTCAGTCATTTTTTCTATACAGAATACCCTTCTGTTTGAGCGCCCTTTATCCGCTTCTCAATTATCAATGAACTCAAAATCTTTTCATCTCTTAAATTCTTACATATCAGCTTATTTCTCAATATTAATTCACTAAAAAAAAAAAATGAACCATATTGTTCCTTTTTACCTTCCTATGAGAAAGGAAAAAATCTCCAACCTAAATGAAGTTGACTTCAGAACATACCTGGATAAAATTGGCCCTTAACACTGTGGTCCCATAAGTTGAAGTTTTATTTCTTCTCTTTTCAGTCTTCTTGTGTTTGTCAAGAGGAACTGTTATCTTTGGTTTCAAATATTATTTTAGTTATCTTTTCGATTTTTTTACTTTATGGAAACTACTATAACCTGTCATTGGCAATCTGAAGCATTCTTTAGTATCATAATTCTTACCCTCTTTAGTTTTTTACTTAAAAATATTTTCCCTCCAATCTCCTCTTAGTTCTGTTTGGATCATTTCTGAGGATTCCATCAGTGAAATGATACGTTTCTTTTGCTCTGGATGAGTGTATTTTACATTTTTTACTCACACCATTTTTTAAGATTCCCCTCTTTTTTCTTACTTTTCCATTTTTCTGTTTGGAAATTTTCTAACATATACAAAAGCAGAGATGAGAATAATGAACCCCCAATGAGCCAGCACCCAGGTTCAACAATTATTAACTCATAACCAAACTTGTTTGATCTACTCACCCACTTTCTTTTTAAAGTAAATCCCAGAGATAAGGATCTAGTGTATAAAGATGCATTCCTAATTCCTAAGAATTCACTCATAATAACTTTGTTCTTGCATAGCTTCTATTATTTTTTAACACTGTTCCTCAGAATTTTCAGATAACTTTAGCTGAATACGCATAGCATTCCACTGAAGTTTACCCAGCAGAGATTTATTTAATAGCAGCAGAAACTCCTGATTTATTTATACTGTCAAATCATCCCTCTGTTTTCTTGCCTTTAATTGGTATTTATTTAACTGGCAAAATACCGTCTTTTATTAGAAAAAGTAACAAAACTCTATTAAGTTCCTTGGTCTTTAATGGTATCCACTAGACAGCAAAAAAAAAAAAAAAAAGTAATGCGGCATGCAGAAGAAAACAAATTCAGTCCCCGGAGGTGCCTCAGAAGAAAGGTCTGGCAATCTATTTCTGAAAAATCATCCATTAAAAACTCTATAGATCGGTTCTACTCTGACACACATCGGGTCACCACGAGTCCTAATCAACTTGAAGGCAACTAGTTTACTTGGTCATCAAGCCTCAAATTTCCTTCTGACAACAGGTGTCTTTTTTTTGAAATCTACTAAAGAATTCTGACCAGCTCTCATGCACGATAAAAAACTATCAGTTTAACTTCTGGTTTCATTTCATGAGGTGATTATCAGAGCGCATTAATACAGAAAAACTACTGATAACTAGTTATAATTATTCACCAAAATTAAAATATTCTTAAAAAACTGCCAAGTCCCTAAAATTTTCTCTGTACCTCTCGACTCTTACCACCATTTCATATTTATTGTAATATTCTGTATATCCTCCAACTAATCTACTATAAGTATCTTGAACTTTGTATATCACAGTGATGCAGTTCTCAAAACTTTTTGGTCAGGGTGCCCCTTTACACTTATAAAAGTTACCGAGGACTCCAAAGTGATTTTGTTTTATCTATATATATTTGTATCTGCATCTTTTGTTATCTGTGGGTTATGGTTGATATTTATTGTATCAGAAATTAAAACTGAGAACTTTTTAAGGCACAAGAACACATGATCACATATCCATTAGCTTTCAGAATGATGTAGAAAACTCTACTGTACACTAGTGAGACAATGAGAGTGAAAAAGCAAATAACATTTCAGTACCACCATGAAAACAGTTTTCCCGTTGTAGACTCTCTGAGAAGGTCTCATGGATTCCTAAGGATCTTTGGAAACATTCTGCAAATCGCTGCCATATACACTTGGTATGATGCCTTGTGTATACATATGAGCTCAAAAAATACTATGGGATAAAAAAAGATGCATTTATTCATGTCAAAGAAAATGCTATCATATTTAACAGACACGTTTAATAAAGAACGTTGAGGAATGCAGTTGGATTATACCCTATGACACTCTGAAAATGTATAGCTCTAAGTGATCTATTACGCCTTTCCCTGTTGCTGTCCCCAGAAAAACTACTAACAAATGTAACATACTCAAAATATCTACTTAAATTCAACATACCAATCTAAACACAACAGTGTAAGGTAAACACTTCATTTTGCAGAAAGTGGTTTCTTCTAAAATATCTATCATGCAAATACACAATTCATAAAATTAATTTAATGAAAATTACCAAAAAAATTCCAAAAACTTATGGGGGAAAAAAAATTTGCAATACTCAAGACACTGAGTTAAGATAAATTTCCTTCTTGAAGTACAAGTTTTAAAAGGGATAACTTGGTGGCACAGTATGATTTAGAACACCAAGCCTTACCACAGAAAAATGATAACTGAGAAAAACATTTTAAAAGTCTAGGCGAACACTCTTTTTAGGGTGGTAAACTTGACAATTTTTTAAAAAATGCCAGAGAACATCATTAATTTTATGAATATTGTGTTTTAGTAAAAATATGACTACAATTTTGCTAGTGAGAAAAACGTGGGCTCAAATAGATGCAATCTACCTCCTTCTAGTAAGGATGCTGAAAACCCTGGTGGCGCAGTGGTTAAGAGATTGGCTGCTAACTGTAAAGGTCTGCAGTTCGAATCCACCAGGCGCTCCTTGGAAACCCTACGGGGCAGATATACTCTGTCCTACAGGGTTGCTATGAGTTGGAATCGACCCGACAGCAATGGGTTTGGTTTCTTTGGTTTAGTAAGGGTATCTGAGAGCTTACCTGGAAGTAGAGTATAAGCTCTCAGTGAGGGCCCCACCATTGTTATTGCTGTCCAAATGCTACTTCATAGTCTCCTTACTTTCCAATTTATTATTCTGGGCTATCGTGCTACTAAGTCAGGTGATCTACTCATCCGCCAAATGATCCTTCTTCATTTTAGGCAGCCAAAGCATGAGGGGCACTCACTGTCTATCCTTATGCTACTAGAGGTATTTTTCTTCATTATTTCTTCTTCTGGGCGGATAACTTAGAAAAACTACTCAAGCCACCTTTAGGCAGCTATAAATCATTGGAGCAATCTAAATTTTCAAGGAATTTTAGAGCCCTACACACCACAAAGGACAGGTTCATAGTGACCCTACGAACAAGGTTGCTGTGAGCTGGGACCAACTCAAGAGCACACAACACAAGGACAGATTCTACCATTTCCCTCATTATACTCTTCTTTGATAAATTTTGTCAATGAATAAAACTTCTTTAGATTTAATACATTTTTGTCCAATAAAAATATAAAAACCTATAAAATATTTCATGATAGTCTTTATAACAAAATGATAAATTCTGAAGAAACCTGTAGTATATTTCTGATACAAATGCTAAATTCCAGCTGTAAAACAATAAATGTACCATCTTTCCTTTGAAAAATTATAAAACGTTACATGCATTATATATATACACATTGGTTCCAATGGATTGTTTTTAGTGATAAAATAATTCTAACTGTATAATTTACACCTTTAGCTAAAGCAGCAGCATGGTAGGAAAAAAAAAAGTTTATGCATATTGAGGAGCCCTGGTGGCACAGCGGTTAAGTGCTCGGCTGCTAACCAAAAGTTCTAGCCCACCAGCTGCTCTGCAGAAGAAGGATGTAGCAATCTGCTTCCATAAAGATTTACAGCTTTGGAAACCCTATGGAGCAGTTCTACTCTGTCCTACAGGGTCACTATGGATTGAGATCGATTCAGTGGCAGAAGGTTTGGGTTCTTGGTTTAGTTATGCATACTGAAGATGGATGACAAAAATTCCTGTTATAAGACTGTTGTAAGGAAAAGGTAATCTAAAAAGGCTTCATGAACTGCCAGATGCTGAAGAAAAGGAAGGTGTTACAGGGATCCTTTCCACGTGAAATGATTCTCATTAGCCAGGTCACCCACACATTTTGAATGATTCAGCAATTTTATAAATATACAACATTGGTTCTGACACTGTATTATTTCTAATCCTTCCTCCACTGAAACTGATGGACACAAAGCCATGTCTATGATATAGACTCAAAGTTCCAAAGTCCAGAGACAAAAATATGAATTATTTATCCTTCTTCTCCCCTCTAGGTCGTATTTCATTGACAAACCAAGGCATCCTGAATCTTGCCCATTTTTACTTGCTGGAATACTGAAGAATTCCTTCACTTATTCTAAATCATTTATAAATTTAATCTCATTTTTAAATAAATTTTATTTTAGAATGGTTTGATTTCTAGAAAAATTGCAAAGATACTACAGTCTCCATTTTCCCCTATTATTACTACTTAGATTAGTATATTTGTTGCAGTTAATGAACCAGTATTTACATACTAACATCTATATTTTATTCGTATTTCCTTAGTTTGTACCTAATATCTTTTTTATTTTTTCCAGAATGCCATCCAGGATCCCATATTACATTCAGTTGTTCTGTTTCCCTAGATTCCTCTTGGTTGTGACAGTTACATGTGAAGATTTTTAGGATGGAGAATTTGTTTTACCTTATTTCTCATTCTAAAACTCCTATCCTAAGCCAACTGCTTCCCGTTCAAGACATCTGGTAGTTGTTAGTCTCATACACAGGATTAGTGGTAGGACTCAGTGGTCCCTTCTAATTCCTGAAGTATGGAGAAAGGAAGTTTTTACTTTATTTCTTGATTGGCAAAAGAAAATGTTACTTTTGACAAGAATAATTGTTATTCATTATAGTACATTTCTCCTCTTCCGTCAACCTTCCCTTCAATTCCTATTTTACCTCTGAAATCCATTCTCTTTTCTAATCATTAACAATTGCATTTTTATTCAACTTGTTCCTTAGACAAACTTTTTAATTAAAAGGTTGCTTTGTCCTAATGACACTTCTCTTATAACCCTCTCAAAAAACTCATTTTTATCTCAACGAATCCTTCTTCAAAGAGAAGAAAAAGGATGCATTATTCAGCACTCTTCCCCACTACCCACTGTTACTTGTAGGCTGTTCTAGCATCATCAATTTGGCTGACTTCTAATATCAACACCATCCAATCAGACCACCCTCTTCTTATTAAAATAGCCAGCAACTGCCTTTATTTCTCTCTTCACCACAAGCCTGTTAATTCTGGTCTCTCAATTTTTTTTTAAACCTCTACTTTGATGATTTTTACATCAATTCACTTTAACACGTTTTCATTTTTGCCAATTTCTAACATTTAAATTTATTTTTCTGACTTCATTCTTCAACCTCCTTGATCCTCCTACTCCCACAGAACCACTGAAACCACTTTTGGCCTTTATGGTAGACAGTTTCCTTTCTCATCTCCCTTGGATTTACTTTACAAAGCAGCCTGAGCCTTCTGGACCACCATTTTGCTCACATACTATTATCCTTTCATGCTCTGCAATGCAAGACACAGATAAGAAAGATTTTTGATTAATGATAATCATATTATGGTTACCAAACCAAAACCAAACTCATGCTGTCAAACTGATCCCAACTCACAGCAACACTACGGGATAGAGCAGAACTGCCCCACAGGGTTTCCAAGGCTGTAAATCTTTATGGAAGCAGGCTGCCACATCTTTCTCCCATGGAGCAGCTGGTGAGGTTGAACCACCAACCTTTAAGTTTGTAGCTGAGTGCTTTAACCATTGTGCCACCAGAGCCATGTCATTATTTTAGAAATACTATCGTAATGATGGAGCCCTGGTGGCTCAGTGGCAAAGAGCTCTGCTGCTAACCAAAAGGTCAGCAGTTTAAATTCACCAGCCTGCTCCTTGGAAACCTAACGGGGCAGTTCTATTCCATCCTATAGGGTTGCTATGAGTCAGAGTCAACTCAACAGTAAGATTTGTTTTGGTTTTATGGTAACCTATGAGATGACATGACATGATGTCAAGGATTTCCTTTAAATACAATAGAAAAAAATGAGTAGATAAAGCAAGTGTGGGAACTACTGAATTAAGATGATGGACATACGGCATTTACATGATGATTATAATCTGTGGATTATACAGTTTTTTTTTTAAATTACCATGTGAATGACCTATCCAAAAATAACAAAGAAGAAAAACTAAAGCTTTCAGGAATCATTTCAAAATAAGCTTACATGCTAAATTTCATGCATCATCAACACAGTGGAGAAAAAAATAAAATCAATTTACCAGCCAAACTGAACAGTAATCTTATCTGCAGAACAATTATCAAAACTTAGCTATGTAAATCTGATGTTAACCTTAAATCACATAAATAGAGAAGAAGTATTAAGATACTACTTAATGACTTTAAGAAACATTTTTATGAGGGCACCACTAGTTAACTCTGCCAAAAAGCTAAAATTTAGCATCTAAAAAACTACAGATGTTTTTCTACAGTAGCAGTTCTCAACTTTCACTACACAGTAAACCACCTTGTTGGGATCTTTTAAAAAAGACTAGTGCCTGAGACCCACATCCAATGATTCTTAGACTGGGGTGGGACCTGGTGATTTCCATGTGCAGTAAGGTTTGAGAAACACCAATCTGTAATGCCTGTATTTTACCTTCTTGATTAAATGTTTACTTTTTTTTTTATATTTATTCCCTATTAATTATTTAAATGTTAACAGATTTCCCACAAAAAGCTTTCTTTGCCTTTCTGTTTAGACTGTATCATGGGAATGTGTGCTACTTTATTCAACTTAATTACATATAAAGTTCTAAAATAAGTATTCATAGGTATTATCTGCCTTAATTTTCTTTTAATGTAGACAACACAATCACCAAAAATTATTTCTGGCAATTTTTCAAAGTAATCCACCCCTTAATAAATTAACTACACCGCTTAAACATGATAAAATGATCATTATAATGTTATCTCAATTTATAAAATCTCAAGGATTTTTTGATCACCTTGTTCTTTGAAGCAGAATACGTGAATGACTAATAGTCTGCCAGGTCTATGATAATGTATTTAGATGTCAGATTTCTAACTAATTACAAAGCACTGAAAGTCTCCCTTTTTTAAATAAATTACATTTTCTGGGATACTGTGATCGCTAGCATTAAAAGAGAAAAGCAGAGAAACCAAGTGTAAGTGTTAGTGTTAAGAAAGTACCATGCAAAATAAATCAATTAACATTTATAACACTGATTCTAAGTAAGTAAATTTAGTGAAGTGGCTATGAAAATCATATAAGGTAATTTCCCTCTAAATACTTAGTATAAGAAAGTGTAACCTTGCATTTGTTTTTATAAAATCTTTGAAATAAAAGGATACTCTCCCAATTACTTCATTTTAAAACAAGTACTATTTGTAGCAGACTCATCTGAAAATGAATCCAATCAATACTAGTTTAATTTTACTTTGAAGTGACCAGGCTAATTAAATTGAGGCAAAGAAATATAGGAAAGATTTAGTCATCATTCCAGGAGGAACGACCTCACTACTACAATTCTGAATGTCACTGTAAAGAGCTTTTGAAGACTTCTTTAAAAACAAATACAGTAACCGGTTACTCAGAAAGATCACAAATATCCCCTAAGTATGTGATAACTTTATCTTAATGTCTGGTAAATTGATACTTTTGGATTGAGATTTAAAAATAATTTTTAAAAAATGTCCAAAAGAAATAAATTTGAAGACTCACCTCCCATCAAATATGAACATAATATCCTTAATAAGTATTTTACAGGAATTACTATACATCTCAACAGAAAGAATGTGAACAGCTAATGCAAAGAAGAACGGCAAATGCCTAACAAGCATTTAAAAAGATCAAACTAGCTCTTAAAGTAATAAAGTTAAAATAATAACTAGACACTTTCCTATCAAATAAAAATAATACAGTGTCAGGACAGCTCCTCTCATATATCATTCATGTTAGTTTATAACATGACAGTTACAGTAAAATACAACACGAAGTTGCAAACATGGTGTGATTTTAATTTTATACAAAAATACATAGATATACTGACTAAAAGAAAAAGTGAGAAGCAATATTAACAAAATTTAAGAGTGGTTATCTTTTGTGAATTATCAAAACGAAAGTGTCCGCTATTTGGTTTTCAAAACTTGTAACTTACTTCCAAAAACTATTTGAGAATATTTAAAATAAAAAGCCCAGTTACAACAAGATATGAAATCATTAAAAAGGGAAAAAAGATGACGACATCCAGTAAACCCAAACCAAACCAAACCCGTTGCCGTTGAGTTGATTCTGACTCATACTGACCCCAAAGGACAGAGTATAACTGCCCCATAGGGTTTCCAAGAAGCACCTGGTGGATTCGAACCGATGACCTTTTCGTTAGCAGCTGCAGCTATTAACCGCTACGCCACGAGGGTTTCCAACATCCAGTAAAGGATGTAAATTCACCATATTTTCAAAGGAGCACCACAAAACCGTCTTTTTTCTTATCAGGCACAGATGTAGAAACAAAAATGCATTACATTAAAAAATTCAACACAGAGCTCAAAGATAATGCCATATAAATCAAAGATATGCTATATAACTTATTAAGAACTGAGCAAATTACTTATATGCTTTTAACGTAAAAACACAGAATCCTTGAAAAATGAATAAAAGCACAGGGGGCAAGATAGAAGTTACGTGTGCCAAGGCTTCAAAATTGTTTTTGAGAAAGACTTGCTCTTACATTTTAAAAAATTACATGAAGGCCATGAGATTGCAGAGAAAAACTGTAGAATTTCCTAGAAGTGTCCAAGTGACTCCTAGCCATGCCTACACCCAAGTTCCAAACATAAACAAACACATCTAAATATATCCAGATGGACTCCTTGAAGTCTTAGGTAGTGATGGGCGTGTGTTCTTACGAAGTAGGGGCATATGCCTGATGCCAGCTGGAGTACCTTGCTATTATTATCTTTGTTACTTTAATGAGCTGCGTGTGAATTTGTAAACCTCTCAGAAACTGCATGTAAAATCCAGATGCCATCAACTATTTCATTTGGCTACTGTAAGGATTAAATGATGTATCTGTTAGTGCAGATCTGCCCAGCAGACCCAGAAGCTACTCAGTAAATGTTGAGTCTTTTCTATAAAAATAATACAATCTCTCTCAGCAAAGAATTTAACAATCTATAGTAGTAGTTATAAGGGCCATATATAATTCACTATTTTCTCACCCTTAGATGGTGTCTTTAAAAATTATACACTATAAAATAATCAATATTAATAATTTTTGAGCTGAGATGAGGGAAATAAGGCTTAAACCAAACCAATTAGAGACCCAGATTCTTTCACAAAGACTGTTATCAACCCTAAAGCATCTGTTATAATTGTGATAAATAGCTATGACCTGTGCTAGATTACTCAAAAAATTAGAATAAGGGATCAGTTTTGTTTAAGTCACTAGCATTAACTTCAAATATCAATTGTTTTTCTTGTGTGTTATGGTGTCTCTCTTCATAGATGCATCACTTATGTATGTCATACAAATGGACAGCACTATTGTTAAAAACAGCCCTGGTGGTGCAGCGGTTAAGAGCTCTACTGCTAACTAAAAGGGCTTATTGTTAAAAAAAACAAAACCAAGCCTATTGACATCAAGTTGATTCCAACTCACAGGGACCCTATAGGACAGAGCAGAATTGCCCCATAGGGTTTCCAAGGAGTGGCTGTTGGATTCAAACTGCTGATCTTTTGGTTAGCAGCAGAGCTCTTAACCACTGTGCCACCAGGGCTCCACATGCCCTCAAAATTAATATATATTTCTAAGAATTAATTATAATGCATTTTCTTTTTTATTGATGGACATAAACTAAGAGCTAGTTTGTGACTCATCAGTCTCACAGTCCGTATGGATAGAAACCCTCATTTAAAATACAACCTTACAAATGTCAGAAATCAAAAAACAATTTCCCAAACTCATCAAATAAAAGGAAACTATATAGTTTCATCTTAAGGTATAATCATCACTTTACTCGTTTTACTTACAAAATAACATTTCCCCTTATTTTTTCTTCATCTCAACTCCATCAACTCTTATTTGTATATTTTTGCACTGTATTTTTGTTAGGTGGTTTAAAATCATTGTAGAACAGAGTGAAATATAAATAATTAAGACAAAATGAACAGCAAAATAATCTCTATAGAAAATTCTAATTTGTTTTTTTAAGAGAGGCTGTAATATGCTTCAAAAAAACCCATGTGTCTCCTCCTATTATATATATTTTGTCTTTTCACACTTCACTGTTTCTATGTAACATTAAATTAAAACAACCAGATTAGTCCTAAAGTATACGCACATGGTCACATAAACATCAAGTCTGAAGTGTAAATATTACATTAAGAAGTCTGAAGAATTTCTTCGTTAGAGCTTTTCTTCTTTTGTTTGTGGAGAATGGTACAGAACAAAAAGGTGAGGGTGAAGAAAGGAATAAAGAGGATATACTTTTAATTACACTTATGAAGAACGCTACATTTTTCTCTTAACAGCATTCATCAGCTTTCTCACCTGAGAAAAACAAAACCCATAAAACTTAACACAATCTGTTAACTACCAAAATGCAGAATTCATTATACTTACTGGAGTTTAACAGGCACTTTCCCTTTTGGTAAAATGGGAGAAAAGTGGTATAGACATTAAAAATCATACCTAAAAGAGATGTTTCCTTGGCAAATGCTGCAGCAATAGCTGGGTCCAATGCAGGTTGCCCATCTCCGGATGGAAGATCAGGTCGAGTATAATCCCTACTTTTATCATTGTTGTATTTTACATTCAAATTCACAAGTTTGGAAAAATCAATCCTTAGGGTACAGCAAGCATTATAAATATTCTGACCATCTAGGGCCTGTAAAAGGGAATTATGTATGTCAGCAATCTTAAATAAGGCATTAAAATTAGGAAAAAGTAAAGATTTGATAATAAAACCCAACAACAAAAACCTGTACATAAAAAATGCCATCAGGAAAGTGACCAAATTTCACACATCATACTTTGCTGTGTTTGTTAGCTGCCATCGAGTTGGCTCCGACTTTTTAGTTACCACCAAATACTATCTTCTTTAATAGAAAACCCGTTGCCGTTGAGTCGTTATATTTTTTTTAAGATTTAAGTAGCACTCTTTAATAGAAAGTGCTACTTAAATCTAAAATATAACCAGTTGAGCATCCATTATAATATTTTTAATTAAAAAATCTAAAAGCTGCAAATAGTATAATTTAAAAAATTAATGAGGGACACAAATATATAGTTGGCTCTACCACGGTCTCCACAAGTTTCGATTTTATACATATATATATGTATTTTTGGTGGATGGCAGTACTCATATGAATTGGTACAGTTATAAAGTAACGTCTTTTTAATGCCACACTATATGAGGCTGGCTCAAACGAAGTAAGTATCACTGTGGTGCATAACAGCAATTTCCCTGAAACTGAACAGATATTAGAACCTCAGGTGTTCAATCTGAACCAAAATAACTAGAGGAAATTGGCAAATCTAATACTATTTCAGTGAAGTTCTGGGATAAAAGAGTGCCAGGTATAGAGCTGGAAGTCTGGACTCAATGAGGTCATCTTGAACAAGTTACTTAGCCTCTCTATGAATCTCAATTTCTTAATCTGGAAACAGATGATAATGGCTGCCATGCTTCCTCACAAGGTTACTGTGAGGATCAAATAAAATCACATATGTGAATGAAAGTACATCACGAATTATAAAGAACTAAGAAAATACTGCTGTCATGATTATTATGTTTTATTCTGCTCCTATATAGTCACCATTTCTAGACTAGCTGGATACAAGCCTGGAACAAACTAGAGAACAAGGTAATATACTGTTAATTCTTCATTAGAATAATACAACATTTACTGCAATAATACAACAGCTCAAAAATGAAGAACATGCTTAGCTCTATGAATCACTGTGAAATCAAACAACACTTCTGGTAACAGCAGACAAAGGGATCAAATCTGATGTTTTACCTAGTCCGAAATCCATTAGGCATGTAAAAGTAAATCCAGAACTGTGTTAACAGTAGACTTAACATCAGACCAAATATTTTTGGTCATATACTGGATGTTTGCAAGATAACTTTTATATTACTTCAGTATGATTATTTTAATTGTCATATGGTTGACTATGGAAAATAACTGAAACATAATTAAAACCAGGAGTGTCTTGTTATGGAGAAAGTAAGCTTCTATAGCTACTAATGTACGTAAAAACTTATAATGCCTTCAAATATTCCCACTCTGGAAATATAAACTGCTTTCTCTTAATATACAAAATTAAACTTTATATATTTATCAACCTAAGAACTAACCTAAAAATAATTCCTGAATTTTTAACATAAGTTCATCCATTTCAAAAGAGTACTGGTGAAAATTCAACTAAAGGAACTACATACCTCTCAGGGTCTGAAATACACTTGGGTCAGGCAAGGCACCTACCACCACATAAGAATGGAAGCCAAGTATCAACTCTATTAGTGAGAATAACATAATTATGAATTCAATACCCTGCTGTAAAGGCAATAAAAGCACTGAAAATAGGTATTCATTTACCTTTGCAGCATTCCTATAGTGGAAATATGAGAGAAGTAATAAAATCTGTGTCTCAATGAAATATGCAAGTATCAAAAGATGAGGAGCAAAAATTTACTCTTAGGTAACTGATACTATCAAAGGAAAAATGTTATCTTGGAAAAACAGACCTGGCTTTGAGTCAGTGTTCAAGTTAATGTTAAAACACTGACCTAAAATTACTAAATTAACAATAACATAAGTGCAATTTCTTTGGGCTGAGTTCTTTCCAAGCAATACTAAGGCTGGTTGACCCTGCCAAATGTCTAGAATGAATGTGCCGATTTTTAAAAAGCCCTCTATTTTGATTTTTTCCCTTTCAATTAAAAAAAAAAATCTTTATGTAGGTGGAATTTACACAGTATACCTGCATTGTAAAATCTAGAGATATCAGCAAATAGTTAATATGCAAATTAAAAACCTGTTAGCAAGAGAAAAAGAGTAGAAGCTGAAGATGCAAGAAAATAGGAACCTAGGCATTTTCAATAGTCTGAACTAAGGTGACCATGAACAAATAAGGTAAGAAGAAAAATTAGATTAGAATATATATATGCAATCTCACTGTAAGCAGTCTCACTTCACACTCAAAATCCCAGGAAATAACAGTAGCACACAATCAGTCCTGTATTTTAGCAATCAGGAATGCAATGATACCGCTGGAGTAAAGATTTTCTGACAGTAAAAACAAAAGATAATTTACAGAAAGACCAATCAAATACATCTATTCATAGGGAAAGTTTAGGGAGCAAGTAAAAACAATCATGAAAAAAATTTTCATAGTAAATATAGGATTTAGCTAAAATAATAATATAATATAATCAAAACTCAGGGAATAGGTTGTAGACACAGAACGAACACTTAAAGCAGCACAATGATACACTGGATATGGATCAAAAATGCAGAAAGCCACAAGAAAACTTCCAATTTTATCTCAACGTTTGTTACCATTTATTTACATATCTTACTTTTTTTGAGGAGATGGTTGCAGAGGGAAAGGGGGTCACAGATTTAACAGATGCTCAAGGAAATCTTAAGCTCCAAATCCCTAAATAACTAACTTAATTTTTAGTAGTCATGAAAAAATCATCAAAATTCAGAATGTAAAAATGGTTTTATAACATCAATAAAATACTTCAGACTAATTATTTGTCAAAGTAATAAAATAACCTCAGACTAGTAGCTCATGCAAAATCAATGGTTTCAATCATCAGTAGCTTCCAACCATATGAACATGGAAGACATAGATTCTAAACACTACAAAGGTAAAAAGAATTAAGCAGGTGTCAAGGAGAATCTTTGTCTAAGAAAATAAGAAAGGATAAATTTTATTAGTTCTCTCAAAGAATTACGTGAAGCAATGAAAAGTGGGTAAGAAAGAATCATCAATGGCCAATCAGTAGTTACCAAATCAGCTAAAAACAAGCCCCTCAACTCAAGTAAGGTTAGGTTCCAGTTCCAAAAAGAACTAGTCAATGTTCAGCCATTTCAGGAGGTAGCATATGATCAGGAACCGATGGTATTGAAGGAAGAAGTCTAAGCTGTTCTGAAGGCACTGGCGAAAAACAAGGCTCCAGGAATTGATGGAATATCAGTTGAGATGTTTCAACAAACGGATGCAGTGCTGGAGGTGCTCACTGGTCTATGTCAAGAAATATGGAAGACAGCTTCCTGGCCAACTGACTGGAAGAGATCCATAGTTATGCCTATTCCCAAGAAAGGTGATCCAACCAAATGTGGAAATTATAGAATATCATTAATATCATACGCAAGCAAAATTTTGCTGGAGGATCATTCAAAAACAGCTGCAGCAGTATATCAACAGGGAATTGTCAGAAATTCAGGCTGGTTTCAGAAGAGGACGTGGTACCGGGGATATCACTGATGATGTCAGATGGATCCTGGCTGAAAGCAGAGAATACCAGAAGGATGTTTACCTGTGTTTCATTGACTATGCAAAGGCATTTGACTGTGTGGATCATAACAAATTATGGATAACGTTGCGAAGAATGAGAATTCCAGAACACTGAATTGTGCTCATGAGGAACCTTTACATAGATCAAGAGGCAGTTGTTCGGACAGAACAAGGGGATACCGATTGGTTTAAAGTCAGGAAAGGTGTGTGTCAGGGTGATATTCTTTCACCATACCTATTCAATCTGTATGCTGAACAAATAATATGAGAAGCCAGACTATATGAAGAAGAACGGGGCATCTGGACTGGAGGAAGACTCATTAACAACCTGCGTTATGCAGATGACACAAGCTTGCTTGCTGAAAGTGAAGAGGACTTGAAGCACTTACTAATGACGATCAAAGACCACAGCCTTCAGTATGGATTTGACCTCAGCATAAAGAAAACAAAAATCCTCACAACTGGACCAATAAGGAACATCATGATAAAAGGAAGAAAGGTTGAAGTTATCAAGGATTTCATTTTACTTGGATCCACAATCAACAGCCATGGAAGCAGCAGTCAAGAAATCAAAAGATGCGTTGCATTGGGTGAATCCGCTGCAAAGGACCTCTTCTAAGTGTTGAAGAGCAAAGATGTCACCTTGAAGACTAACGTGCGCCTAACCCAAACCATGGTATTTTCAGTCGCATCATATGCATGTGAAAGCTGGACAATGGATAAGGAAGAATGAAGAATTGACACCTTTGAATTGTGGTGTTGGCGAAGAATACTGAATATACCACGGACTGCCAAAACAACAAACAGATTTGTCTTAGAAGAAGTATAACCACAATGCTCCTTAGAAATAGGATGGCGAGAGTGAGTCTTACATAATTTGGACATGTTGTCAGGAGGGATCAGGCCCTGGAGAAGTACATCATGCTTGGCAGAGTACAGGGTCAGCGGAAAAGAGGAAGACCCTCAACGAGGTGGATTGACACAGTGGCTGCAACAATGAGCTCAAGCATAACAACAATTTTAAGGATGGCTCAGGGCCAGGCAGTGTTTCGTTCTGTTGTACACAGGGTCGCTATGAGTCGAAGCTGACTCGACAGCACCTAACAACAACAACCAGTTCCAGCCAATCATGTTTAAATCTAGCTTTGCTTCCTCATTTATTCTACAAAAGCTTTTTCCACTCTTTCTTCAGAACTTCCAACCATTTTCAGTTTGGTTGTTGCCCAATTCGTGAACTGCTGATGTATGTGAATAAACTCACAATATTTCAACAACAACAGAACTGTAACACCTCAACTAGAAAGCCAAAGAAAGGGTTATCTTTGTCCAATGAAGTGCTTACCAATAAACAAGACTTTCTAAAAAAAATTAGGGGGTTTTCTTATTGTAATAAATATGAGGATCATATAAAACATTTACTTTTTATCTGATAATTACGACCATTACTATGACTTGAGATTATCATCCTGAATGTCGACTTTTCAATATAAACAATATCTTTTGCTGCTGACTGAAGAGATTATTAAGAGACTGGAATATAATACATATTAACCAAAGGACAAATAAAGGAGATAATTGGCTCCTGCCCCCAACCCTCATAATAAATATCATTAATCTTCTTTTTCCTAAATTGCTACTGTCTTAAAAAGCAAAATGCTAGAAGGAAAAAAAAAAATTAACTGAAAGTACTTGCCAAAGATTAGATAACTAGTGAATGGGAAGAATTCGGTTGGCTCTGTCACTCAAAGCTGTCTTTAAACAGCACTGACTCCCAGTGCTTTCTGAAAAAAAAAAAAAGAGTACTGTGCCCCAAAGCCCAATAATCTGATATGGGAGCTAAGGTGACCCAGGAGTACCATCTCTAATGACAAGAATAAAGGTGGTCTCTGGACCATACTTTGAAGAACACTATAAATTCTCTTTCTCAAAACCTGAAAGGTACTTTTTGCATGCTAAATGGATTCTCACTGCTTAATAAGAGATATTTTGAAATCTCTCATCCATTTAAAAAACTATCATTAGAAGCCGAGAGAAAATTGAGATTCTCTTCTCAAATTATTTCTTGCCTATAATGTTACATAACCTCCATTGTTTTAACAAGTCTAAAAATCTGAGTTTAGAACCAACTCATTTTATAATATGCTGAGACACACACTGATAGTTGAAGAGCAGAAGAGATATACAGCACACTAGGCATTGGGAAAGTTTTGACACAAGATAAAGAACTTCCTACTATCTAAAGTATGCCATACCTTGTGCCAGGAACGTATCAAAAAACAAAGTGGACATGATACTTTATGTAACAATTGGCCAAGAGAAACTACATTTAACATATAATTGATGTGTGGCAATAAGAATTAAGAAAGGAAGGGATCAATCTAGTTAAAAGGTCATGGAAGACCACTCTGAGATGTGACTTCTGACCTTATACAGTAAAACCTGCAAAAGCTGAAACCTGCGTAAGGCAGAAACCTGTCAGAGAAGGAAAACACAAATGTTTTTCCACTTAAAAGAACAACAGAAAAGTGGTAAGGCTGCACCCTGTCAATGGCGGAAAATCTGCAAGACCCAGAAAAGCAACACAGTCCTGTCCAGTTCTGGCTCTCACAGTTTCACTTAACTGAAAGAGGAAGATAACAACAGGAGCTGGGCTAAGGAGGTAAAGAGAAAACACACTACTAGCAAATTACTAGCAAAACCATAATAATAGCAAGTTGAAAATCTGACAGAACAGAGAAACACAGGATAGATATAAGCTATTTAAAGAAGTCCAGCACAGGTAAAGAGGTAGGAGCTGAGACTGGAGAGGCATGCTGAATATTGATTACAGAGGCCTTGTAAACCATGTTAAGGCAGTAGATTTTATCCTAAGGGCAAAAGTCAGTCACTGAAGGGCATTAAGAATGGAAGTAATATGACTTTAAGTTGAGATAATTCTTACCACTCTGGAAAAATAATGAATGTGGGAGAAGAAGGCAAAGTGGTGTGCAGCCTTACCGGAAGCCTGGATCACAATGCATGAAGATTAGGAGTTTATGCCGAAATTTAAATCAACATCAATGCTAAACATGCTGTAGCTGTAAGTGTGCTGACTTGTACGGTTAACACAAGTTCCTTATAGCAACAGAGATCAATACTTTGAGTAGCACTGGCTTAGACTAGGTTAGTAGCAGAGTTGAAGACAAGAATATTCAACAAAAACTGAGGAGCCAGAATCAGTAAGATTTGGTGATTGGCTGAAGGGAGAAGAATAAAGGCTGACCATGTTTTCTGGGTGGCCAACTAGACTGAAGTTCATATGTTTAACTTTATTGATACAGGGAACACCAGAGGTTAAGCAGTGGGGGAGGGGGAGTAAGGAGTTGGACTGATTAAGCTTGAAGGTCACCTTATGGTCCCACTGGGCTCCTAGTCTGGGACTCTTAGGAAAGGCCTGAGCTAGAGAAAGTAATGTGAGCATAGTCAGAGTCACAAAGGTATACCTGAGCTTTAGGAGCAGGTGAGTCTCTAGGCAGAGAGGAAGGGATGTGACAAGGAAGAACTCATCAGAGAGGCAGGATAAGTCTAGGTGAGGTGTATCAGAGACCAGAAGAGTTTTAAGAAAAAGAGTGGTCTGCACTATCGAATGTTACCTAGAGGTTAGGTATAAGAACTAAATAGGGTTACTGGGATTTAGCTACTCCAAATGATCACTGGTGCACTAGGAAGAGCAATTTAGGTGAATTGAGGGTAGAAACCAAATTACAGTGGGTAGAGGAATGAGAAGGAGGTAAGAAGTATAAACAGCATAGACAGCTTATATAAGAAGTCTGGTCATAAACAGGAAAAGAAAGAAGACACAGGGTGATATATGAACATACAAGAAGTTAAGGATAAGTTTAAATGGGAGAGACTTGAGCATGCTTGTAACACTAGTAAGAAGCAGCCACTAGAGAGAAAAATATGGGAGAAATGGGACTGACAGGTAGTGCAAAGTTTCCTGGGAGGCACAAGGGGACTGGGTCCAGGGTTTCCTGGTCTTACATAGTTAAAAAAAAAAAAAAAAAAAAAATACTATGCCTTTTATCAGAAGAAAAAATAGGTGTGGGTATTGCAGATTTTGAAAGAAAAGCTGACTGAGTTTTCATCTGATAGTTTCTATTTTTTCCTGTGAAGTAGAAGGTAAAGTCATAAGCAGAAGAGACATGGTTGGAAGGGGAATTTCCATCCGATATGGAAGAATGTGTTGACTAGAGGAATGTGGTGAGATTTCTGAAGCAGGGTAAAGCCAACTATCTGTGGTTGATACTCATGAATTTAAACTGGTACAAACTGTTAGATTTATGTGTTATTCTCTACATATACTCAACAGCTCTGATGCAGGCATAAAGAAGGAAAATGACTGAAGTCATCAAAATATAAATTTTACCAAGGAGTATGAATTACAAGATATTAGGACAAGCAGGTTTGGGATACAAACTCCTTTTTCCTTCCCTAATAAGTGAAGCTGAGTCCAGACACTAGGACAAGAACTTAAAACAATCATCTATTCTCTTAGAATTATAATTTTAGATCTTTGTAAAGAGGGCCTCAGTGAATACATCTATACAGTCACATTACAGTTTGGATTCTCTTGAGATGCTTATTATCTGTTTGAGATTGGTTACACGAAAGCCTCAAGTATTTAATAAACATAAAAGATACTACCTTTTATCTTTATTGTAATAATAAATGTAATTATACATTAATTCAGACAAAATATACATTAAACAATTTCCCCATAAAAATGACAGCTCAAATGCAGCACAATTACAAATCAAATTTCATTTCATTGGTCCTTTATATCAACAAATACTCTTCCTCTGGATTAGAAGGAAACAATAGGTACAACAAAGAAAATACTCTACATTAAGAAAATGTACACTATATTTAAAAATATTTGAAGCTATAAAAAATGCCACGGAGACCATGGCTTCTAGACTGTCCCCTACAGGTCACCTCAAATCATACCACATACATTTGGTAACTAATTAAAAAAAAACATCTCTGAGGTTGGCTTGCTGGGGTGTGTGGAGAAAGACAATCATTCTGAAGAAAGAAAAATTCTAATTGTTAACCTATGTCTGAGGAAGAAAATTTAAGATTAGGTTATATAGCATGGGCATCAGTGAGTAGCAACATTATGGAAAGAAAA
The DNA here is from genome assembly GCF_030014295.1 of Loxodonta africana. Taxonomy (NCBI): domain Eukaryota; kingdom Metazoa; phylum Chordata; class Mammalia; order Proboscidea; family Elephantidae; genus Loxodonta; species Loxodonta africana. The sequence goes on from NC_087344.1 coordinate 139,343,103, forward strand.
AATATATCTGAAAGGTAGACTGAAAATGTCTACCTTACAACAGTGCACGACAAGTAATTCACCTCTTTAAATCTTGGCAGCCCCTTGTAACAGGAAAAATTCCTCTTCAGTTTACAATATAGAGCAGTGGTCAGAAAACATGAGATAATGGTACTTGGTAAACTATTCCAAATATGCTATTATTATCGATATATCCTTTCTACTTTTTTTACTACCTGAAGCAATTTTACTTTCTTTCCTTGAATGAGATTTGGAGATTGGAAATGAAATAAAACAATAATCAAAAATAGTCTGTGCTGTATACAAGTAATTTAGACGTGGAAAATCACTGCAATATCAGAGACCATAATCAGTCTAAGAGTAGAACATGCAAATGAAGAGTAAAATGAAAAAGAGGGGGTAAGGCAAGGGTATATAAAGATAGCTGATTTAGTAGTTTAATAATGAAGAAATATACAATGATATAGAATGGCACAGAAAAACTAAAGAGATACACAGCAAGGGTAGAGTTAAGTATGATATACAAAGAGAAAATTAACAGACTTGGAAGTAAAGATATGACATGCAGTTTTCAACGGTAGCCATGACACTGGAAGATTCTGCTTCTTGTCACCGTATCTTAGCAATCATATATAACAATAACAACAACAACAAAAAGATAAATGGGTTGACTAAGACTAAAACCTATTCAGAAAATCTATCTTTGAATACAAAAATTAAAATGTTTTACAACTCACATGGGACTCTTCATAGGTGAGCTTATTATAGCTCACTGAAGTGAAAAAATATAGGTAACAAATAATTTCTCCATCTTTCTAAAATGATACATAGTAATTAGTGGAAAACCTTAATCTGTAAGCTCCCTTCAAGAAAATTTCTGTTAAATCTGATTCGTTCAATTGTTCTAGGTCACAGAAATAACATTAGACATAGTCTCAAGTAAATCGAGAGCATTTCACAGCCTTCTGGGCCACATCTGTACGGATATGGTATTTCAGACAAATTATCTCAACAGTTAATTACCAAGACTCTTCACTACTGAAAATCACTTAAAATTTCATGGTGGTATGCATGCAAAACATAACCCTACTATCTCCTTAAGAGCACAAAACTTTTGCACCCAAATTAACAAAAATGCAAATATAAACCTATACTATGGATAGGAGTCCCTTGGGGGTGCAAAAGGTTAACACGCTCAGCTACTAACAGGAAGGCTAGAGGTTTGAGACCACCCAGAGACACCTGGGAAGAAAATTCTGGAGATCTACTTCCGAAAAATTGGCCACTGAAAATCCTATGGGGCACAGTTCTACTCTGACACACACTGGGCTGCCGGTGGCGGGGGGGGGGGTCACCAAGCATTGAATTTGACTAGGCAGCAATTGGTTTTTATATTATGGATAAGAATAAATTCTTATTTAAGCTACTTCAAAAAATAAACATATTTCTTTTTATGACAAATACAAAAGCTTTCTAATTTCTTGCTCACACAAATGTCTACCACCTATAAAAGGCTACATGCTATTGTTAAGCTAGATCAGTATTAATAACATTAGCTATGCATCTTTGCCGTTGAAAAATATTACCATCTCAAAAAAATCTCTAGACTTACTAGTTTTGCTTGTTGAGCATTTACTGGATCACCATACTGGAGCAAAGCTTGAAACTGGTTATTTTTTGTAAATGTGATTATCTTCAGTACAGCACCAAACTTAGAAAATATCTGTTAAAACATTAAATTTAAGATATTATTTATATACCGGGTGACTATTTCTCTAATTTATAGGTAAACAAGCAAATTAAATCGAACTTACTTGGTGCAGAACATCAAGTGTTACAGGGTAGTACATATTGTCAATAATTATTCTAAGTACTGGACTCTGGGCTGGAGTCACTGCACTCTCACTAACTGTGGTGCCGCTAAGAGGAGTATTTGCTGTCTGCACTGCTGTCACAGCTTGAAGAACAGCCTGAGCACGCTACAAATTGAAAGGAAAGTACTTTAGAAACAGAGCCATTACAGACTTTGCTACATATTACACTACTAGTTGATTTGTCTTCTAGAACACAGATTGCATAAAATTTAATACTGTTTTTAAGTTTTTAAGCAACTGCTATAAGCCTAATATTGTCTGTGTACAATTCAAGAATTCTACTAGTATTTACTTCAAAACAACTATCTAGGGTTCAGAACCAATGTTGAAAAAGAAAACATAGGCAATGTAACTTATTCTCAAAAGAAGATGTAGTTTGGCTGATCCACATAACCAGAAAATACTTTAAAGAGAAACTCAGAAGACTCGAAATTCAGCTGAACATCAGTCACTTCATAGAACAGGTGTCATGAAAGACTTCACAAGTGTATTACTGAATTATCCAAAAGAACTCCAATAAAGGTTGTTATTTCTAAAACAACCTTAAAAGAAGAATATTCAGGGTAAAATAAGCCTTTTTTTCATACTATTCTAATATATCAGAAATTTTAGAAAGAAATTGATGTACGCTTTAGTACAAAACCACAACACTTTCAGTAATTATTCAAGATATAATATGAAGGATATTTCCCATATATTTTATGGTATCTATTTTATTACACCAACCATTATAAATTGCACTATTATTTTGTATATGACTAGTAACATACTGCCAATTAAACCATTACAGATCAACTACTTTAAGACCCATCCTAATTTCTGAGATTTTGAAATGTGAAATATACATATAGAATTGAAGAAAGTTATTTTTTTTAGAAAATCTGTCAATCAAATCATATATTAAATGTTTTAGAACAACTGTATTATTATTTCCAACTATTATTTCGACAGATTCTCTGATAAGGAAATAATTTTTTTTTTAATTGTATCTGGACTCCAGGAGCCCTGGTGCCTCAGTGGTTGGTTAAGAGCTCGGCTCCTAACCAAAAGGCTGGCAGTTCAAATCCACCAGCCACTCCTTGGAAACCCTATTGGGCAGTTCCACTCTGTCCTATAGGGTCTCTACAAGTCAGATTTGACATTGCAGCAATGAGTTTGGTTTTCGGTTTTGGTCATTCTTGTTGTCAAATGGTATTCCACTGAATGAATACACAATAACATATTTCACAGCTGTTGGACATCTGGATTGTTGCCATCAATGGCTATTATATATAGTCTCATACATATCTTTTGTTACATATGTATACGCATACGTATACACATTTTTCTCAAGTATGTAACAAGGAATGGATTTACTGAGCCAAAGAATTCACATATACCCCCGCTTAAGTAAATAAATTAAGTTTTCCAAAATGCCTCTACCATTTACATTCCCACCACTTAAATACATGAAAGCCCAAGCTTCTCTATGCTGTCACCAACACTAGGTGTTACCTGTCTTTTTAATTTTAGCCAATCTGGTATGTGTACAGTAGTATCTCACTGTGATTTTAATTTGCATTAAAGGCACTCAATCCAAATCTAATCTGTTCTATGAATCAGGGGGTGGCTTTCTGGAGGAAGAAAAAGGTAAGGTGAGACCTAAAGTTATTAATCAACTAGCCACGAGAAGTGGGGAGGGGGACAAGAGGTAGCCCAAAGGACGGCAGACCATAATATTCTAAGTAAAAGTGGCAGCATATGCAAAAGACTGAAATCAAGAGAAAGCACACCAGGTTAAAGCACAAATCAAACCCACTGCCGTCAAGTTGATTCTGACTCACAGTAACCCTGCAGGACAGAGTAGAACGGTCCCACAGGGTTACAAGGCTATAAATCTTCATGGAAGAAGACTGCACACATTTCTCCGGTACAGCAGCTGGTGAGTTCGAACTGCCAACCTTTCTGTTAGCAGCTGAGCTCTTTAGCCACTGCACAGCCAGGGGTCCTTACACCAGGTTAGAGGATCTACAATTACTTCTAGGACAGAAGCACAGGCAAATATGGTGGGACTGGGAAAAAGACAGAAGACAGAGTAGTGGCCATCTCAGAAAAAAGGCTCTTATATCCTGGGCTCAAAAATGACCCGCTGCAGCGGAACAACTTAAATTTGAGCATTTTAGAAAGACAGACGCTTGGCTGCACTAAAAGAAAAGAACTCAAGAGGGAAAAGTTACATAAGTTGATCAGTAAGGGAGCTGTTGCAGTAATATAGTCAAGAGGCGATTGTGTCTGAGCAATAAAAGAAGCACGAGGGATAGTGAAAACTAGGCAGGTATTAAGGAATGAACTGATAGGACTTGGTAATTTGATGAAGGGCTGAGGAAGACGTCATGGCTGACACATATTCTTTTGCCTTTCTTTCACTATAAAACCCTATTAAAATATCTGTAAATGAATATAAAAGGGAATAAATGCAATACTGATGAGAGGAAGGTCATCATTAGCTCAGAATAATTTTTATCAAATGCCTGGAATAGAGAAAATGAATGGTGACAAATTTACAGAAGTCACAGAGCAAAGGAGCAAACAGGAACCCTAAAAAGGCTGCAGGTTAAAAATTGGCAGGTTCACAGGAGGAAGGATAGGGTGAAAACAATGGGACTAATGGAAAGGCTGGCTAACTAATAACAGGTGAACTCCTCTTTCCCCCTCTCCGCCCAATCTCACCATTAAAAAAAGCAACTCCTTAAAAAAAAAAAAAACTCTAAAGGGAGTTTTGCTGGCCCAAACAAAAGCCTCCTTTGGCATCTAGGAAACTCAACTTAGTACCCATTACTTTGCCCTAAAGGAAAGCATGCAAGTCCAATAAAAACTAATTGTCCATTCCAAAATATGAAGAGAGAGGACACACACATGGGTAGGGGTGGGGAAAGAGTAAAGACAGGGAGGGAGGGAAGACAGAGGGAAGCTGTAAATCATGACCAACTGCAATGTAAAAAACATCAAAAGGCTTTTGAAAATTAAAAATATAAATTCAATTTTTTTTTCTTCAATAGAAGGAACTCTGCATTGTTTCCTCTGTCTAGAATAATCCAGACTAGAATAAATGGTTTATTCCCATACTTCTTTGAAGTTCATTAATCAAGTGTAACTTCTAAATAGAGCTTTCACGGTTCCTATTTAATATACAAGCCCTCCTCCCTCACATACATCTATATACTCCCTATCTTTTTACTCTTTACACTTCCCTTTCATTTCAATCTTTATAAAGGAGAATGCGTTCTGAATTATTTCATTAATAAAAATATTTTTAAATAAAACTGGGCTTTCAAATGCCATTTTAAATTATAAATAAAAAGCTATTTTCCTTTGGCATATTTCCTCATGATAAATTCTTAGAAGTACAATTTGTTTAAAAAAAAAAAAAATTACCAAATTAAAAAAAAAAAAAGTCTTACCTTTTAGTTAAAAGAATGTACAAGTTCATTGTGAGGAGCAAGTCCTTCAGATAAGCCAGAAGGCCTCTGTTCCTCTCCCTGCTAGCATCGTTAGGCCCCAAAACCAACCACCACCCTCACCGAGGCCTGATATTTGTTAGCAAGGCTAAAACTAAAAACCAAACTCACACCGATCCTATACAACAGATTAGAACTGCCCCATAGGGTTGTCAAGGCTGTAATCTTTACAGAAGCAGACTGCCACATCTTTCTCCTGCAGAGTGGTGCGTGGGTTCGAAATACTGACCTTTCAGTTAGCAGCTGTGCACTTTTAACCACAGCACCACCAGGGCTCCTTGTTAGCAAGGTTAAGAAGATATAATTCTGGGCTAACCATACCTCCTTCTCAGGAAGTCAAGGGGCATGATGCAGTGGGATGTTTGTCAGCAGCGTTAAAAAGATAAAATTGGCCCCTTAGGCTAGGGGTATAAAGTAATTGGGAAAGGAAATTTTCTTTGTCTCTTCAGCTATGGTGCAGGTGGGGAACACATAACTTAAGCTTACAGTCCACCTAAGTGCACCTGTCTGGCCACAGGGAGAAGAGCAGTAGGAGAGTCCCATCACCCAAGGCACAAAGTTGGATGTACATGGAAGAGTTGTCATTTCTGCCTAGATAGCTTTTGAGCTATGAGGTACTGTTCATGATGAACTTTTCGTGCTGTATACTGTCTGATTCTTCTAAGTAATAAAATCTACCTTCCATGTGCCAATGTGTGCTCAGGCTGATGGGGAAGATCTTGCTTATGGAGCAATCCATACTAGTTATTGGTGTCCTTTTTCTAATGGCCTCCTGGCTATCTAGAAATTGGGCACAACCTGTGAGCACTACGCAGATTTGTAGTGTTCTTATAATTATTTTTCATAAACTATCAAAATAATTTCAAGTCATTCAAAGGTTAAAATCTATGCAGAATTATTTTCCATTAAGTTTTCTGTAAGATAAAGACAGATACAGTTTATATTTTACTGAAACAGATATAATTAGCTAAAAAACTATATTCTGAACATTAAAGATTTAGCATTACTGCAGTTGTATATATTTAGGTCTAAAGGCATTCTTATACTATTTTTTTAATATATTAATTTACGAGTATCTTCTATTTTTCACAAAATCAATCTATTCATATATTCTCCATTCTTAGGTTTTGTTCAAGAAAATCATTAACATTTTTTAATAGGAATTCTTCCATAAGAAAATAAGATGTATAAGCCCAATAACCAAATGCACAGAATGCCATGCCTTAAAGTCTAAACAGAATTGTACAGTTTTTTCTAGTAAGTCCTATCTCATCAAGTCTGTATACAACAATTTTAACTTGCAACAAGAATAAGAACATTCCGATTCCCCACACATTAAGCTATTATTCTAGAATTCCTTTTGAACAGGACCTTAAAAGAACTTTAAAAATTTAACTGAAATCATACAGCACTAACACTTTAAAACATATGAAAATAACAGACCACACATTTTCCTTCTAAATTAATGTAATATTTAACATGTAGGGACATACTGTAAGAAAATACCTTAAAAATAAGAAAATTCCTACAGACACATCTTCTGAATGGCTAAACATTTTATTTTCTGTTAACACGTTCATGAGATTCTTAATACATTCTAGGCCAATTATGTACCTACACATACTCACTTGGTTTAATGTATTATCTGTCTTTAGTTCTTTGTGATTAGAATACTGGATATAAATCGGTTGGTTACGAAGATGAGGTGTCACAGCAGAATAATAATTAACCATAGTAATAGCTGCTTCCTCTGTTGCTAGTTCCAAAAATGCCTGAAATAAAATTTAAATAACAAAAATTTTAATACTATGAATTAAATTCAAATAAACTTCAATATCTACGTAATCTATTCAGCTGATTTACAAAAAATCAATGTCTAGAATATAACCTTTCAAACTGCATTTAGATGTTCTAATAAGTAGAATTAGAATCCCCTTACTAAGCTTAGGTATACAGTTAAAGCTAAGCTCAGAGGAACGCTGAGTATGTGCTGCTTCCATTTTCCTACGATTATCCATTCCCCATAAATTTATTCCCCACAACACAACTAGAGAAAATCAAATCAAAATATTTCCTAGCATTACAATTTTGGCACTCTTAACCTAGAGAACGTAAGAGATCTCAAAGCTTTTGAAAAGCAATGTAATTTAACAGAGATGAAAAAAAAATTTAAACATTAAGTGTCAGATTATTAGTGACATTAACTATATTGAGGGGATGTTAAATGTCATATTTAATGTACCTGAGCCTACCGCTGTAAACACATCTATTCGATGAAGAATATTCAGGATTAATGACTAATTTATTCTAATGTTGCCAGATAAATATTTTCATGGGGCAAACTTAAAGGATAAGATGGTACTACTGCCCCTGCTAATTTCTGATACTACAAGGAACAAAGTCTCAATAAAAGAAATACTTTATTTGTATTTTCCACAACCTCGATGTAACAATTGTTCAGTTAAGAGTCCTAAAGTGAATTCAAAAGGTAAGAATCGACAACTACGGTGACTCACTCATTCTGGCTCCCTAGAAGTAGTTTCCCACAAAGCTACCAAGAGAATTCCAATTTGAGACTTTCATAATGTTCTTTCAGAAAATTAACCTACTGTGCTGTACCCTTTACTATATATAGTTGATTTATGCCTGCTGGGTAGTTTGAGGTTTAACATTTTACAAGCCCTGAAAGAAGTATACCTGATTTTTTCCTTTCAGCATAAGGATGTTGGTCACCTTACCAAAAGGTAAGCCTAAAGCAATAACTTCAGTTTCTGTCACTTCACCAGGTAATTTTCGAATATGAAGTACACGAGAAGGGGCACCATCCATTTTATCTTCTCCTTTAAATTTTTTACTATCATTACCATTGGCTGAAAGATATTTAAAAAAACACAATCTTCATATATGAACAATGAAATAACGTATTAATTTTTCTTTATATGTGTGAAAAACAGCAAAACAAAAGTTTAAAGAAACTTAAAAACTTAGCTGAGGGTACTTGAATCATTCCTAAGGAATAAAAAACAGGGCTTTCAAAGGAATGGAGAATTATACCCACCAATTATTAGTAAATGGAATTGTCATCAACTACTTAAGATTATGGTCTAGTAATATGTTTCTGAACAGTTCATGTGAAAATAAATAAGCAAAAACATAAAAAAAACTAACAGTTTCATAAAGATATTATTGCCCAATAGCTAAAGAACACAATTAGCATGCAATTTAATTGTCTTATTAAAGATTAGGGCACCCTGGTGGTATAGTGGTTAGGTGCTATAACTGCTAACGGAAAGGTTAGCAGTTCAAATCCACCAGGTGCTCCTTGAAAACTCTATGGGGCAGTTCTACAATGCCCTATAGGGTCGTTAGCAGTCGGACTCAACTCAAAGGCAACGTTTTTTGTTTTTTAATAGACTAACAGAAATAAAGAGGGAAAAAATGTGAAAAATTTGGATTGGCAAAAATAAGTGAGGTTGTATTATACCTGAGAAATATAAATTGTTCAATAAGGAAACTAGTGTACTTAAAAGCAGGATCAAAGAAGGCAATGCTGTAAAAATGATTATACAGTCAATATACATTATGACTTATCTACAAGGAGCCTCTAATTACCATCATATCTACTTAAAAATTAATATTTGTCACTATCTATACTACAAATCACTCATGAATTTCACCAATCTATTGTTATGCTGACTTTTAAACTGATAGATTTCAATCCACAAAGTAGATAGCTACCTTCATTCCAAAGCTTCATCAGAGATAAAAATCTTTAAAGACGCCAATAAAATAGGTGATGCTTTATACAGAAAGGACTTGTTTAAAGGACTTGCAATCTATCCACGATGCCAGATCAGTGGTTCTTAATCTTCTTAGACTCAACGGTCTTTTTGAGAATCTAACTAAAATGAAAGACCCTCATGAACTGTGAATATACATGTGTACTCCATTTTGCATATAACTTTAGGTACTTCATGGGACTTTCCCAAACATTCTGCACAATCCATACACCTGAGATCATCTTCATCTCTACATGACCTCAAAATTCATTCAATCACACCCCCATGGGGCAGCTGCACCATTGCATGCAGTCGCTATGAGTCAAAATTGTCTAGGTGGCACATAAGAACAACAAAAATATTAAATTTTATAACATAAATAAACTCATTCTTAGTTAAACCATAAATGTTTAGCTCCAAATGATATTGTTCAAGTCAGTCTAAACTTGTGATTTATAAACCTGGCTGTTTATCAAAATCTTGATTAGAAATCTTGAGGGATGAGACCAAGAATGCACATCTCTACAAAGCCTCTCAAGTTACTACAATACACAATCACAGCCGATACTTACTACCATAAATCATTATTTAGACTCAAAGACTGGTGTTCAGGTTGCCTAAAACTGGATGAATAAAACACAGGAAAAAAAAAATTCATTCATTTATTCTTTAAACATTTACTGAGTATTAATGATGTTGTCTGGTACTGATCTAGACTCTGGGAGTACAGCAGTGAACAAGATGAACAGGTTCCTATAGTCTAGTGGGAGAGGCAGATTAATACATGAGCAAGTTAATTTCTTCCAGTGATAAGTGCTATAAAGAAAGTACAACAAAGTGATGCGGTGAAAAGTCCCTTCGCTGAAGACTGCAAGAAGGTAGTGTGGCGTCTCTGTTGGATGGTCAGAGAAGGTATCTCTAGAAGATAATATGTGAACTCACTCGATAATTTACTTGAGTTACACTTGTTATATTTTACTCTAAGAGTTTCACTCAAGTTTATATACCCCAATGGCCAGCATTTTCAAATATCCTTAAGTTGACTTGGTACAGAAGAGTATTAAGTTTTGGTTTCTGAACATATAACCAAGAAAATCTTCTGGCTAGCTCCCCCTCACTCCAGCAATACGGAAAACTACAAGACGCTCTCCACCTCGCCTTTTAACTGAGGAAAATGTGTGCATGCATAGCCATCTGAACTTATCAAAAAAAAAGAGGCTGTACTTTCTTTTTAAAATCATCAATATTAGTCTATTGAAATTAGTCTATTAACTGAAAAACTAAGCTAATGCAGGAATAAAAAAATACCCACATGCCTTAAAATATATCATTAGCATACAAATACATATTCTTCTGATGCCAGACTGAGGCTTTTTCTGGTCTTAGTAAAGCAATCTGAGTATAGGAAAAAACCTAACAGCTTGTTGTTCTTATTCATTAAGCTTGTCTTTGCACAACGACAAATCATAATCCAACAGAGACTAGCGAGTTATGGTATAAGGATACTCAAAACAGCAAATTTCACTTTCTCCTAATTTAATCTGTCCTCTTTCTGCGAGAAGGGTAAGGAAAATCATCACAATGAAGATACTACCCAAAACTAGATATGGGGCAAAAAACAATTCCCTTTTCAAATGGTTTTTAGAATATGATTGCCAAAAGGCAGAAGTCTGTTTAAGGCTATTAAGAGAACACAATAGTTTGTTTTGGATATTTTCTGGGGAATGGATGGTGGGCAGAAAGAAAAGAGCTAAATAATTTAGGAAGTGAGATACTTTGGATAGTCAAAGAATAAGATAAAAATATCACTTTTGTTTTGTTTTTGAGAAATACAGAAAAAAATGCTACTTTTCTTTTGCATTAATACTTAACACTGATTGCAAGCTGACTATTTGACAGGCACTTCACAACTCTAAGATTGCTATTATCATGACCCTTTAACTCATTTATAGATAAGGAGCTAGTAAATCGTCCAAGGTCAGACAGTTGTCCAAGGTCAGACAGTTACTAAGTACCGAAGACAGGAAGTAGGAGAAAAGGATCAAAACTCAGGGAGTGTAACTCCATAGCCTGCGCTCATAAACCAGTACACTATTAAGATGGTTTCAAAGAAAAACTTCACATTACATACATATATATGATGGTCTAGAGATCTGTCCTCTTCTACCAAAGACCAAGCAAGCTACCTTTTAACTATCAAAATCTATACCCTCTTTTCACAGTACCTGATACTACCTGATATTAACTAAACTTCACCTTACCTTGGAGCCCTGGTGGCACAGTGGTTAAGAGGTACGGCTGCTAACGAAGAGGTCAGCAGTTTGAGTACACCAGCCATTCCTTGGAAGCCCTATGGGGCAGCTCCACTCTGTCCCACAGGGTCAACAGGACTCAGAATCGACTCGACGGCAATGGGTTGGCCTTAGGAGTCACCAGGTGGCTGAAATGGTTAAGTGCTGGACTACTAACTGAAAGGTTGACAGTTCAAACCCACCCAGAGGTGTCTTGGAAGTAAGGCCTGGCATTCTGCTTCGAAAAGGTCACAGTCTTGTAAACCCTATGGAGCAGTTTTGCTCTGCACATACGGGTTGCTGAGATGTAACAACCACCACCTTACCTTAGGAGTCCCTGGGTGGCACAAGTGGTTAAGCACTGGGCTACTAACCACAGGCTGGTGGCTTGCATCTACCCAGGGTGCCATGAAAGAAAAGGTCTGGCAATCTAGAAATCTACTTCTGAAAGATCAAAGCCATTGAAAACCCTAGGGAGCACAGTCTGCTCTGAAACACATGGGGTTGCCATGAGTCAGAATCGACTTGCTGGCAACTGGTACGGGTTTTGTTTTTTAACTTACCTTAACCCTTACCTTGGAAACCCTGGTGGCATAGTGATTAAGTCTGAATCCACCAGGCGCTCCTTGGAAGCCCTATGGGACAGTTCTACTCTGTCCTATGGGGTCGCTATGAGTCAGAATTTTGGGGTTTTAATCCTCAGTGCTAAATATTAGGAATGTCTTCCTATTAAATAATTGATATTTTAAGAATGTGAAACTGGGAGATGGGGACTCCCCTAATCATACAACTAAGCCTATCTTCACATATAAAAAAATTTCATTCCCTGGAAAAGAACTGCAACAAAAAACATGTGGCTCTCAGGTTCAAGAACTCCTAGACCATTTATTACCCTGTCACAGAAGTAAGGAGGATTAGGTTGTCTGGTTTACAGATCTATGATTACTTCAGAAGACAAAAACAAAATAATGTGGACTTTTTTCAATGATCCTTCCCCCTTTCATTCGCCAGGTGAACTCAAAAACGTTTGGTTCGGGTATATAAAACCAACCGTAATTAAAATGATTTTAAAGAATTTATGCTCAATAAACAAGGCACATAGTAATGCTTATGCAAAGAAGTTGTACTATAAATAGTAGAGATCTTTAAGTACATCATTGCCCTTAATACTATATTTTATATAAAATCTTTTTAGCCTTTTGCTTTGGGAGGATGTTCATCTACTCATAAACCACATGCAAATGAAAATTTTAAAATGTCTCCACTTAGTACTTCTTTCTTCCAAACTCAGAAAGTTTTCTGCCTCAATTCTAAAACCCACGTTTTCACCTTTCATCAGTCCATCACTTTTCTTCTCCTGACTTTTGCTCTCCTCTGGTTTTTACCTACCAGGAGCCCTGGTGGTGCAACGGTTAAAGCACTCAGCTGCTAACTGAAAAGTCGGAGATTCAAACCTGCCAGTCGCTCTGTGGGACAAAGGTTTGGTGGTCTGCTTCCATAAAGATTTACATCCTTGGAAACCCTACAGGGGCAGTTCTACTCTAGCCTATAGGGTCACTAAGCCAGGACCGACTCAATCGCTATGGTTTTTTGTTAGTTTTGGCTTTTACCTGTGGTTTTCACATAAACAGGTCTCACCAAGATCACGGGTGACTTAAGTCACCAAATCTATCAACCAGCCAAAGAACTGTGAACCCTCTCTTCCTTAGTGAATCACTCTATTATCACAGCACACCTACTAATTTCCATTTCTAAGTGTTCTTACTTCCCTGACTCATTTGATACCTGCTTTGAATCCTCGGCTTACTCTTACAAATATACACCAACCTGAACTACAACATTTCACAACTTCATACTTTCATCTGTCCAGTTAAAACTGGCTATTTGACAAAAGCCCTTCTATTTCTTAAATTTCACATTCCCCAATTTGAATTCCCCACCTTCAAATTCAAACATTTATAAAACATTGGTATCTATCATAAACGATACTGAGACTCAAAGCAATTTTAATTCTAAACAATTTTAGTTAAGACTTAAAAACAAAGGGTTACAAAAGTTTCTGGCTTTAAAATAAACAAATAATCTAAGCTAAAAAAAAAAATAAATGTCGGGACTCTTTATGTTCCTATATGGAAAAACAAATGCCAACGAAGAGTGAATATACAGATAGTACTTCTGTTATTCTTCCAGCTATTTAGTTAACTCCAACAGCTACTGTAAAAGCTGGATATACCTTTCTGGGTTTCTGAGTAGCAGCACGGTTGTTTAAAGTGCCTTAGGCATGAGATGGATGAAGAAAAAAACAGACTACAACTAGAGGAAGGCTGTTGTTACCTCTATATGCACAAGAAGATATGTTGTTATAATTCTCATAAACATTCAAAATGTCAAACATTATGCTGGAACACTCTCTCAAAAGCATTTTAATAAAATGACATATCAAAAATATCTGTGAAAATTAAAATGGAAATTCTGAAGAGCTCTGAGTAACAGACACCAAAAAAACCAAAACCAAACCTACTGCCATCGAGTCGATTCTGACTCACAGCGACCCTATAGGACAGAGTTTCCAAGGAGCGCCTGGCGGATTCGAACTGCCGACCTCTTGGTTAGCAGCTGGAGCACTTAACCACTATGCCAGCAGCGTTTCCAACAGGCACCAGAATCTATAGAATGACTTCAGTTCCTTCGCATAAAGCAAAATGTCACATTTTAACAATAAGAAGCCCTGTTATTACAGAATGACAATCAGCACTGGCAGAAATACGTATACTTAAATGCGTATTCCATTTCCACAAATATAAAGAAATAACTGAAAAATGAAATAGTCCATAATACTTAAAATTGTTAAGCCTCTTCCCTACTGCCAAATAGTTACGAATTCCTTTCGATAAATCCTAATTCCAATGCCTGTTAGGGAATTGTGTTTTTAAATATTTCATTTTTATTTCGCCTAAAGAAGGAACTGATTATAAAATAGTCTAAATGTGTCAATTTATTAGATATTTACCTGAGATTGTTTCCAATAATATTAATTTTTCTCACTTCTAAGCAATTTTTTTTTTCTTTTCACAAAACATCTGGTATATATAGAGATAAAACAGAGAAAGGAGCTCTGGATAGGTAAAGACTGTTGAGACAGGCGCTCTTGGAAACAGGATTCTATGGTAAAGTCAATCTGAAGAAGCAGCATTTTGGATAAAAGCCAGAAGCTGGAATATAAGAATGAAATCCTGTACTGTATTTGCTATCTATGACAGTGGTCCTGTAACACTGGCCTACAAAGGTTCCTTTTTGAGATATCTGGAGCACAATGATATGAAATATATCCAAGCAAATGCAATCACTGGTTTTTAAAGGTCTTTTAATATGTTCTCAGCAGTAACAGTATTCAAACTGGGGTCTGTTAGAACATATGAAGACTCTCATATTATTAGAAAACAAAAAACCCTTACAATTCAATGTTTTCTCAGTGCACAAAGGTAAAATAAACTGATAGCATGCAAACTCTTTATTATACAACATGGCTTTAAGGGATTTTATTCAATCATTACAAAAAGACTAGATTCATTCTTTATTCATACAGTACATTAAGTGTATTTATGCATTCCTAAACATACCTTGTGGTGCAGTGATTAAGCGTTTGGCTGCCAATAAGAAGGCTGGCAGTTCAAATCCACCAGCCACTCCTTGGAAACCCTATGGGGCAGTTCTACTGTGTCCTACAGGGTCACTGTGAGTCGGAATTGACTTGACGGCAATGGGTATGTATGTGGGATATACTCTGGTGCCCTGGTGGTACAGTGGTTAAGAGCTCAGGCTGCTAACCAAAAGGCTGGCAGTTTGAATCCACCAGCCATTCCTTAGAAGCCCTACCAGACAGTTCTACCCTATCCTACAAGATCGTTATGAGCTGGAATCAACTCCACGGCAACAGGTTTTGGGTTGGTTTTTGGTAAACATAACTTAAGAATATAAGAATAGTAACTTACACATCCACTTTATTCTCTTTCTACCAAAAATAAACCTCCTTTTATCCTTTTCTCCTTTGTTAATGATTCCAGCACCCATCTCCCTACACAATGATTCTAAGCCAAAACTCTAATACTCCTTCCTCTATTTCCAAGAACCTCAGAAGTTCTTCTCATTTCTTAATACGTCATCTCTTCCACATCCTCCTTCCAAGAACCTAAAATTCAGGACCCTAGTATCACTAGACTACATAATTGAAGAGTTTTTAACTGGCTGTGTACAGTATTGACCCTCTTGCCTCTGAAATACAAATGGAACAAAAATCTTTTCTAAATGTAGATCTGGTGAAGTCGGAGTTTCTTAGTACAACAAAAATCAAATTCTGTCCCCAGGCCCCTAACTCTCTGGACTCACCTTTCATCATTCGCATCTCATTCTTTACATTTCAAGACCAAACTATTTATAGTTCATTTTCCCACGGATAACGTACTGTTTCAAAAACATTTTTAAATTTACTTTATAATTTTATAGAGAACATTTCCATCACCCTAAAAAACTCCCTTGCACTTCTTTCTGTTAAGTCTCAACACCCATAAATAACCACTACTCTGGAATCTGTTCTAAATATTAATTTTGTCTGCTTTTAAGTTTATAGAAAAGGAAATACAGTATGTATACTTCTGTGTCAGGCTTCTTTTACTTCATGTAATGTTTATTAAGATTCACCCAGGTTGTTGTACATATAAGTAGCTATTCTTTTGTTATGAATGAATGGTAATACGCTATATAATTATAATTTATCTGTTTTCCAGTTGATAGATATTTGGGTTATTTTCAATTTGAGGCCATTATGAATAAAAAAGTTTTTAAATACACTTTTGTACAAGTCTTTTATTGAATGCAGCCCTGGTGGCACAGTAGTTAACAGCCTGGCTGCTAACCAAAAGGTCGAAAATTCAAATCCATGGAAACCCTATGGGGCAGTTCTACTCTGTCCTATAGGGTCACTAGGAGATGGAATCGACTCCAAGCCAATGGGTTTGGGTTGTAGTGAGCATATGTGTCTTAGTCATCTAGTGATGCTGTAACAGAAATACCACAAATTGGTGGCTTTAAAGAAGAGATGTTTATTTCCTTACAGTAAAGTAGGCTAAAAGTCCAAATTCAAGGCGACAGCTCCAGGTAAATGCTCTCTCTCTCTGCTGGCCTGCTCATCAATCTTCCCCTGGACTAGGCGCTTCTCCATGCAGGGACCTGGGTTTAAAGGATGCGCTCTGCACCAGACACTGATTTCTTGGTAGTATGAGATCCCCAACTCTCTGCTTGCTTCCCTTTCCTTTTATCTCTTGTAAGATAAAAGGTGGTGCAGGCCACACCCTAGGGAAACTCTTCTTTACAATGAATCAGGATGTGACCTTAGTAAGGGTGTTACAATCCTACCCAATCATCTTTAACATAAAATAACAATCACAAAATGGAAGACAACCACACAGAACTGGGGATCACGGCCTAAACAAGGTGACATATAGTTTTGGAGGGACACAATTCAATCCATGATAGTATGTTTTCAACAGACAAACACAGAAATAGAAGTAGGTCACAGGATATGTTTATCAGAAACTGTCAAATGCTTTTCCAAACTATTTTATATTTTACACTTTCACCAGCATGGAGGAAAGTTCCAATTGCTCCACATCCTCATCAGCATGTGGTGCTGTCAATCTATTTAGTCATTCTAGTGGCTGTGCAGTGTATCTCACGTTGTTTGCGTTAGGTGCTGTAGAGACAGTTCCGATTAATAGCCACCCAATCCACAACAGAACTAAACACTGCCCGGTCCTGCGCCATCCTTACAATCACTGTTATGTTTGAGCTCACTGTTGCAGCCACTGTGTCAATCCACTTTGTTGAGGGTCTTCCTCTTTTCCACTGACCCTGTGCTCTGCCAAGCATGATGTCCTTCTTCAGGGACTGATCCCTTCTGATAACGTCCAAAGTATGTGAGATGTAGTCTTGCCATACTTGCTTCTAAGGAACACTCTGGTTGTACTTCTTCCAACACAGATTTGTTCATTCTTTTGGCAGTCCATGATATATTCAATATTCTTCACCAACACCACAATTCAAAGGCGCCAATTCTTCTTCAGTCTTCCTTATTCATTGTCCAACTTTCCCATACATATGATGCAACTGAAAATATCATGGCTTAGATCAGGCACACCTTAAAGGTGACATCTTTGCTCTTCAACACTTTGAAGAGGTCCTTTGCAGCAGATTTACCCAATGCAATGCGTCTTTTGATTTCTTGACTGCCGCTTCCATGGCTGTTGATTGTGGATCCAAATAAAACGAAATCCTTGACAACTTCAATCTTTTCTCCTTTTATTATGATGTTGCTCATTGGTCCAGCTGTGAGGATTTTTGTTTTCTTTATGTTGAGGTGCAATCCATACTGAAGGCTGTGGTCTTTGATCTTCATTAGTAAGTGCTTCAAGTCCTCTTCACTTTCAGCAAGCAAGGTTGTGTCATCTGCATAACGCAGGTTGTTAATGAGTCTTCCTCCAATCCTGATGTCCCGTTCCTCTTCATATAGTCCAGCTTCTCAGATTATTTGCTCAGCACACACACTGAATAGGTATGGTGAAAAAACACAACCCTGATGCACACCTTTCCTGACTTTAAACCAATCAGGACCCCCTTGTTCTGTCTGAACAAATGCCTCTTGATCTATATAAAGGTTTCTCATGACATGATTAAGTGTTCTGGAATTCCCGTTTTTCGCAATGCTATACATAATTTGTTATGATCCGCACAATTGAATGCCTTTGCATAGTCAATAAAACACAGGTAAACATCCTTCTGGTATTCTCTGCTTTCAGCCAGGGTCCATCTGGCATCAGCAATGATATCCCTGGTTCCACATCCTCTTCTGAAACTGGCCTGAATCTCTAGCAGTTCCCTGTTGATATACTGCTGCAGCTGTTTTTGAATGATCCTTCAGCAAAATTTTGCTTGCGTATGATATTAATGATATTCTTCTAACATTTCCACATTCGGCTGAATCACCTTTCCTGGAAATAGGCATAAATATGGACCTCTTCCAGTCAGTTGGCCAGGAAGCTGTCTTCCATATTTCTTGGCATAGACAAGTGGGCATCTCCAGCACTGCATCTGTTTGTTGAAACATCTCAATTGATATTCCATCAATTCTTGGAGCCTTGTTTTTTGCCAATGCCTTCAAAACAGCTCGGACTGCTTCCTTCTGTACCATTGGTTCCTGAGCTTATGCCACCTCTTGAAATGGCTGAAGATCGACTAACTCTTTTTGGTATAATGGCTCTGTGTATTCCTTCCATCTTCTTTTGATGCTTCCTTCGTCGTTTAGTATTTTCCCCATAGAATCCTTCACTTTTGCAACTCGAGACTTGAATTTTTTCTTCAGTTCTTTCAGCTTGAGAAACACCGAGCATGTTCTTCCCTTTTGGTTTTCCATCTCCAACTCTTTGCACACGTCATTATAATACTTTATCTTCTCGAAAGGCCCTTTGAAATCTTCAGTTCTTTTACTTCCTCAATTCTTCCTTTTAGCTTTAGCTGCTCAACGTTCAAGAGCAAGTTTCAGAGTCTCCTCTGACATCCACCTCGGTCTTTTTTTTCCTGTCTTTTCAATGATCTCTTGCTTTCTTCATGTATGATGTCCTTGATGTCATTCCACAACTCGTCTGGTCTTCAGTCACTAGTGTTCAATGCGTCAAATCTGTACTTCAGATAGTCTCTAAATTCGGGTGGGATATACTCAAGCTCATATTTTGGCTCTCATGGACTTGCTCTGATTTTTTTCAGTTTCAGCTCGAACATGCATATGAGCAACTGATGGTCTGTTCCACAGTTGGCCCCTGGCCTTTTTCGGACTGATGATATTGAGCTTTTCCATCGTCTCTTCCCACAGATATAGTCAATTTGATTTCTGTGTGTTCCATCTGGCGAGGTCCATGTGTATAGTCACTGTTTATGTTGGTGAAAGAAGATATTTGCAATGAAGAAGTGGTTGGTCTTGCAAAATTCTATCATTCGATCTCCGGCATTGTTTCTATCACCGAGGCCATATTTTCCAACTACTGATCCCTCTTCTGTTTCCAACTTTCGCATTCCAACCGCCAGTAATTATCAATGCATCTTGACTGCATGTTCAATCAGTTTCAGACTGCAGCAGCTGATAAAAATCTTCTATTTCTTCATCTTTTGCCCTAGTGGTTGGTGCGTGAATTGGAATAAGTCATATCAGCTGGTCTTCCTTGTAGGCGTATAGATATTATCCTATCACTGACAGCACTGTACTTTAGGATAGAGCTCGAAACTTTTTTTTTTTTTGATGGTGAATGCGACACCATACCTCTTTGAGTTGTCACTGCCAGCGTAGTAGACTATATGATTGTCTGATTCACAATAGCCAACACCAGTCCATTTCAGCTCACTAATGCCTAGAATATCGATGTTTATGCATTCCATTTCATTTTTGATAATTTCCCATTTTCCTAGATTCATACTTTGTACATTCCAGGTTCTGATTATTAATAGATGTTTGCAGCTGTTTCTTCTCATTTTGAGTAGTGTCATGTCAGTAAATTAAGGTCCCGAAAGCTTTACTTCATCCATGTCATTAAGGTCGACTCTACTTTGAGGAGGCAGCTCTTCCCCAGTCATCTCTTGAGTGCCTTCCAATGTGGGGGGCTCATCTTCCAGCACTATATCAGACAGTGCTCTGCTGCTATTCATTAGGTTTTCACTGGCTAATGCTTTTCAGAAGTAGAATGCCGGGTCCTTGTTCCTAGTGTGTTTGGAAGCTCAGCTGAAACCTGTCCTCGATGGGTGACCCTGCTGGTATCTGAACACCAGTGGCATAGCTTCCAGCATCACAGCAATGTGCAAGCCCCCACAGTACGACAAACTGAATGGTGGTGGTGTATCTCACAGTGGTTTTAAGTTGGTTTTTCCTGATGACTAAGGTATCTTTTCATGTGTTTATTAGCCATTTACCTTATTTTGCCTGTTCAAAAAAAAAAAGTGGGTTGTCTGTATTTAATTATTGGTGTGGAAGAGTCCTTTATATACTCTAAACACAAGTCCCTTGTCAGATAAATATATCATGAATATTTTCTTCCAGTTTATGCCTTGCCTTTTTTTTTTAACAGTGTCTTTTGATAAGAAGTTATTTTGGTAGAGTCTAGTTTATAAATTATTTCTTTATGGTTATTGCTTTTTGAGTCTTTTCTAAGAAATCTTCATATATCCCCAGGTTGAGAATATACTCTACGATTTTTCCTAATAGTTTCATATAGTAGCCTTCAGGTTTAGGAATATAATTCATCTCAAATGCATTTTTATATATGGCATGATACGCAGTTTTTGAGCCTTGGTGGTATAATGGTTAGGAACTTGGCTGCTAACCAAAAGGTCAGCAGTTCAAATCCACCAGCCGCTTCTTGGAAATGCTATGGGATAGTTCTATCGTATCTGATAAGATCACTATGAGTCAGAATCAACGTCAAAGGGTTTGGTTTTGGTCAGTATAATACGTAGGGCTTGAGGTTCTTTTTTGTTGTTGTTGTTCATGTGTATTAGCATCATTTGTTGAAAAAACTTTTCTTTCCCCATTGAGGACCAAGGTATCTTTGGAAATAATTGACCTTAAATATGAGTTTATTTTTGAACATTATTCTGTGACTGTAATCATGCTAACACTAAACTGTTGTGATTACTACAGGTTTTCAGGGAGTCTTGAAATCAGATAGTATATACTGGCGCAACTTTTCTTTTCTTTTTCCAAATTGTTTCCGTTATTCTAAGTCTCAACAAATTTCAAATGACTGAACGCTTATATAACATAGTTTTATGCAAATAACGTGCAGCTTCTACATTTGTTTGCCAACTGCTCTCTCACCCCACAAAGTATTTTCGTAAGCTCCTATGGAGGTATTTTTATAAGTGTCACCATGCCATAGCAACACCTACGAAAATACCTCGCGGGGGGAGGGAATGGTTGGCAAACGTAGACAGCATACATTATTTGCATATAAAAATACAGTAGTCACTGATAAAAAATCAAAAATAAGAAACAGAAAATTACCAAATATTTAGAAATTAAACGACACAATTCTAACAATGCATAGAGAAAATTACCAAAGCCTGTTGGGATTTTTGATTGGGTCTAACTTCCAGCTATTTATCTTTTAGTTGTCCCATATTGTTGTTCTATTGCACTGGGTTAATGGAATATTTGATAGTATTCCATTTTAATTATTCTATATAGGGTCGCTATGAGTCGGAATCAACTCAATGGCAATGGGTTTGGTTTTTTTTTTTGCGTTATGGGCTTTAAAAACACCACCACCAACAAAAAATAGCATTTTGAGGTAAAATTCACACACATTAACTAGATATTAATATATATATTAAAAGGGTACAATTTGATAATCTTTGAACTATGTATAGTACACCTGTGAAACCTTTATCATTATTAAATCTTCTCGTGATCCTCTGCAATCCCTCGCTTCCTATCCTTCTCCACCTCAAAATCCTAGCAGCCACCAATTTGCTTTCCATAACTACAGATTACTTTGCATTTTCTAGAGTTTTATATAAATGGAATCATACAGGCTATCTTCTTTATTGCCTTCTTTCACACAGCATAATTATTTGAAGATTGACCTCTGCTGTTGTGTGTATTAACAGCTCATTCTATATTTCCACTGTATGGACAAAGAGCAATTTTTTTATTCATTCATCTGTTGATGGACATTTAAGTTGTTTCCAGGTTTGGGTTATTACAAATAAAGTTGCAATGAACATTTATGTACAAGTTTTATTTCATGACTATATGACTTTTCTTGAGAAAATGACTAGGAGACAAATGGCTGAAACATAATTAAGTTTTAAAAAACGGCCAAATTGTTTTCAAAACTATTTCCACCATTTTACATTCCCATTAGCTGTAAATGAGCACTACAGTTCCTCCATGTCTTTTCCAAAAGTTGGTATGGTCAGTCTTTTTAATTTCAGCTACTCTAACAGGTATGTAATATTATGACTATAGTTTTAATTTGCATTTCCCCAACAACTAATGATGAATTGATAGAATAGCTGCAAAAATGGACTCAAACACACCATCGATCATGAATACAGCACAGGATCAGGCGACATTTCATTCTGTTATACACAGGGTCACCCTGAGTTAGAGCTGACTCAAGGGAAACTACCAACAACTGACGAATCATGTGCAGCATCATTTTTCATATACTTATTTGCTACCTGTTTATCTTCTTTGCTGAACTATCTGTTCAGATCCTTTGCCCATTTTTTTAAATTGCGTTGCTTGTTACCTTATTGTTGAGTTTTAGTATATACATACACACAACACACATGCACACACATATATTCTGGATAGGAGCCCTTTAACATCTATAAGCTTTGCAAAGGAAATCTATGGCTCGTCTATTTATTCTCTTAACAGTAGCTTTTGAAGTGCCGAGTTTTTAATTCAGATGAAGCCTAATTTATCCATCCGTTTCTACAGACTGTGCTTTTAAGGTCATATCTAAAAAATCTCTGCTTCAGGGTCACAAAGATTTTCTCCTATAGTTTCTTTTAGAAATTTTATAATTTTAGGTTTTACATGCAGGTCCAGGGTCCATTAGCAGTTTTTAAAATATGATGTGAAGCATGGATGCAAGATTTTTTAAGGGAGGAGGGTGTTGTTGTTGTTGTTTTTAGGTGCCGCTGAATTGGTTCCGACTCATAGCAACACCATGCATGACAGAACAAAATACTGCCTGGTCCTGCGCCACCCTTACAATCACTGCTATACTTGAGCTCATTGTTCCAGCCACTGTGTCAATCCACCTGGTTGAGCGTCTTCCTTTTTTCCACTGAGCCTGTACTCTGCCAAGCATGATGGCCTTCTCCAGGGACTGATCCCTCCTGACAACATGTCCAAAGTATGTAGGACGCGGTCTCGCCACCCTTGCTTCTAAGGAATGTTCTGGTACTTCTTCCAAGACAGATTTATTCGTTCTTTTGGCAGTCCATGGTATATTCAATATTCTTCACCAACATCACAATTCAACGGCGTCAATTCTTCTTCCGTCTTCCTTATTCACTGTCCAGCTTTCACATGCATACGATGCAACTGAAAATACCACGGCTAGAGTCAGGCGCACCTTAGTCTTCAAGGTGACACCTTTGCTTTTCAACAATTTATAGAGGTCCTTTGCAGATTTACCCAATGCAACGCATCTTTTGATTTCTTGACTGCTGCTTCCATGGCTGTTGATTGTGGATCCAATTAAAATGAAATCCTTGTCAACTTCAATCTTTTCTCCTTTTATCATGGTGTTGCTCACTGGTCCAGTTGTGAGGATTTTTGTTTTCTTTATGTTGAGGTGCAATCCATACTGAAGGCTGTGGTCTTTGATCTTCATTAGTGAGTGCTTCAAGTCCTTTTCACTTTCGGCAAGCAAGGTTCTGACATCTGCATAATGCAGGTTGTTAATGAGTCTTCCTCCAATCCCGATGCCCCGTTCTTCTTCATATAGTCCAGCTTCTCAGATTATGTGCTCAGCATACAGACTGAATAGGTATGCTGAAAGGATACAACCCTGACACACACCTTTCCTGACTTTAAATCAATCAGTATCCCCTTGTTCTGTCTGAACTGCCTCTTGATCTATGTAAAGGTTCTTCACGAGCTCAATTAAGTGTTCTGGAATTCCCATTCTTTGCAATGTTATCCATAATGTGTTATGATCCACACAGTCGAGGGCCTTTGCATAGCCAATAAAACAAGGTAAGCATCCTTCTGGTATTCTCTGCTCTCAGCCAGGATCCATGCGACATCAGCAATGATATCCCTGGTTCCACGTCCTCTCCTGAAACCTGCCTGAATTTCTGGGAGTTCCCTGCAGCTGTTTTTGAATGATCTTCAGCAAAATTTTGTTTACATGTGATATTAATGATATCGTTCTATCATTTTCACATTCGGTTGGATCACCTTTCTTGGGAATAGGCGTAAATATAGATCTCTTCCAGTCCGTTGGTCAGGAAGCTGTCTTCCACATTTCTTGGCACAGATGAGTGAGCACCTCCAGCACTGCATCCGTTTGTTGAAACATCTTAATTGATATTCCATCAATTCCTGGAGCCTTGTGTCTTGCCAATGCCTTCAGAGCAGCTCGGACTTCTTCCTTCAGTACTTTTGGTTCCTGAGCATATGCTACCTCTTGAAATGGTTGAACATCAACTAATTCTTTTTGATGGTTCCTGCGTCGTTTAATATTTCCCCCATAGAATCCTTCACTACTGCAACTCGAGGCTTGAATTTTTTTTTTTCAGTTCCTTCAGTTTCAGAAATGCCGAGCATGTTCTTACCTTTTGGTTTTCCATCTCCAGCTCTTTGCACATGTCATTATAATACTTTGTCTTCTCGAGCCGCCCTCTGAAATCTTTTCTTCAGTTCTTTTACTTCATCATTTCTTCCTTTTGCTTTAGCTGATCAACATTCATAAGCAAGTTTCAGAGTCTCCTCTGACATCCATCTTGGTCTTTTCTTTCTTTCCTGTCTTTTCAATGACCTCTTGCTTTCTTCATGTATGATGTCCTTCCACAACTCATCTGGTCTTCAGTCACTAGTGTCAGTGTTTCAAATCTATTCTTCAGATTGCCTCTAAATTCCGGTGGGATATACTCAAGGTCATATCTTGAAACTGATTTTCTTCAGTTCCAACCTGAACTTGCATATGAGCAGTTGATGGTCTGTTCCACAGTCGGCCCCTGGCATTCTTCTGACTGATAATATTGACCTTTTCTATCATTGCTTTCCACAGATGTAGTCAATTTGATTCCTGTGTGTTCCATATGGTGAGGTCCATGCGTATAGTTGCCGTTGATGTTGGTGAAAGAAAGTATTTGCAACGAAGAAGTCATTGGTCTTGCAAGTTCTATCATTTGATCTCCGGCATCATTTCTATCACCAAGAACATATTTTCCAACTACTGATCCTTCTTTGCCTCCAACTTTCTCATTTCAATCACCAGTAATTATCAATGCATCTTGATTGCATGTTCGATCAATTTCAGACTGCAATAGCTAATAAAAATCTTCTATTTCTTCATCTCTGGCCTTAGTGGTTGGTGCATAAATTTGAGCAATAGTCGTATTAACTGGTCTTCCTTGTAGGCGTACGGGCGTTATCCTATCACTTCAGGATAGATCTTGAAACGTTCTTTTTGACAATGAATGCAACACCATTCCTCTTTGTCATTTCCAGCATAGTTGTCTATATGATTGTCTGATTCAAAATGGCCAATACCAGTCCATTTCAGCTCACTAATGCCTAGGATATCGATGTTTATGCATTCCATTTCATTTCTAAAGATTTCCAATTTTCCTAGATTCATACTTCATACATTCCAGGTTCCGATTATTAATGGATGTTTGCAGCTGTTCTCATTTTGAGTCGTGCCACATCAGCAAATGAAGGTCCCGAAAGCTTTACTCCATCCACATCATTAAGGTCGACTCTACTCTGAGGAGGCAACTCTTCCCCAGTCACCTTTTGAGTGCCTTCCAACCTGGGGGCTTACCTTCCAGCAATGTATCAGACAATTTTCTGCTGCTATTCGTAACATTTTCACTGGCTAATGCTTTTCAGAAGTAGACTGTCGGGTCCTTCTTCCTACTGTGTCTCAGTCTGGAAGCTCATCTGAAACCTGTCTTCCATGGGTGACCCTGTTGGTATCTGAACACCAGTGGAACAGCTTCCAGCATCACAGCAACACGCAAGCCCTCACAGTACCACAAAGTGACAGACACATGGGGGGGAGGGGGGCAGGTAAACATACGCATATCCAATTTTAAAGCAGCATTTGGTGAAAGGCTGTTCTTACTCCAATAAATTCACACTTTGTACCTTCGTTAAAAATCAGTCGCCCAGATATATGTGGATTTATTTCTGGACTCTTTATTCTGTTCCATTGATCTATTTATCTTTTTTATGTCAACATGATCTTCTTTGATTAATGTAGTTTTACAGTCGTTCTGGGAAACAGGGAGTCTCAGTCCTCCCAACTTTATTTTACTCTACTGGGTTTCAGCTATGTTTTTGGTAGGTATTGTCGAGTTGAGTTGACTCACTGCAACCCCATGTGACACAGCAGTACTGCCCCACAGGGTTTCTAGGCTGTAATCCTTATGAAAGCAGATTACCAGGTCTTTCTCCCATGGTGCCACTGGGTAAGTTCAAACTACCATCCTTCCAGTTAGCAGCCGAGTACTTATCTGTTTTGTATTTTATTAAGAGGATGTTCTAGAGACTTCAATGTGCAATCTTAATGATCAGTCTATTACAGTTAATACTGTATCACTTCAGGTAAAATATAATAACCTTACAATTGCAAAAGTCCATTTAACCTTCCCTTCGCATTGTTATATTTTACATATACGTATATATACACACACATATATAAAATAAATCCCATAATACAATGTTACCATACTGTTACTTAAAGTCCTTTCAGAGAAAATTAGAGAAAAACCAATAGCCTTTTTTAAATTTATGCACATATTTACCACTCCCAGTGCTCTTCATTACTTCCTGCAGATCTGAGTTTTTATCTGGTATCATTTCACTCAACTTTATGAGCTTTTTTGTTTTTTGTGTACTTGTGTTTGCACGTGTGTTTTGGTAATGTACAGTGCTGGTCTACTGCTAAATGTTTTTGTCCTGGCTGCTTCTTGATTTGCTATATAATCATTAATTTTTAATACTTTGGCTATTACCTGCCTAGGTATGGTTCCTTCTATTTATCTGACATGAAATTTACTAGGCTTCTTAAAACTCTAAGTTGGTATTTTTCCTCAAACTTTGGAAGTTTTTGGCCATTACTACTTCAAATAATTTTTTCTTCATTCTCTCTCCCCTCTCCCTCTGGGATTCCAATTACATGTAGCTTGATTGTATCACTGATATATTCAGTTCTCTCTGGCAGACTGAACAATTTCTCTTCAGACTCACTAATGTTTCTTTTGTTGTCTTCATCTACTGTTAAATCCCATCCAGTGAATTTTTCACTTCAAACACTGAGTTTTTCACTAAGAGCACTAAGAGCATTTCTATGATTGGTTTTCCTTTATTTCTTAATACATTCCCTCATCTGTTCCCTGATCATTTCAATCTTTTCCTTTATAACTTTGAAAACATTCTATAGTCTTTGCCAATCTAAAAAAAAAAAATCTCAACATCTAGGTTATTTTAGGAAACCCTGCTGGCGTAGTGGTGAAGTGCTTCAGCTGCTAACCAAGAGGTGGGCAGTTCAAATCCGCCAGGCGCTCCTTGGAAACTCTATGGGGCAGTTCTACTCTGTCCTATAGGGTCGCTCTGAGTTGGAATCGACTCGACGGCAGTGAGTGAGTGAGTGAGGTTATTTTGGGATATGTTTCTATTGACTACTGCTGCTCTAGTTCACGGATTATTTTCCTGCTTCATCACATGGTTTTTAAGTTTTGATTCTATCCTGGACATCGTAGGTGATAGCTGTAGGGAGCCTGAATCATGTCATCTTCCTTAGGGGATGTCATTTTGTCTCAGCAGGGAATCAAATTCCTGGTGAATTCTCCAGGTCTTGTCAAGTTAGACTATTTGACTTTCTTAACTTACTCTTATGGCGTGTTAACTATAAGATGTGATCTTTTGTCTTAAAGCTTGGCTTTTCTGCAGTATAAATTAAACGTTTGAGGTGCTCGGCAAGATGCCTCCACCTTGCCTTCTAAGAATGTCAATGTCTGCACAACCGTTGGTATTACCACCTAGGTCTCAGCCCCCAAACAGGCAATTTTTGATAGACCTTGCAAAGTCTCAAGCTGTACATGTACAGCCCAGATGTTATCCAAAGTTCTGAATGACATGACTCCCCATACCAAATTCTACCCCCTTGCTCTATGCCTCAGCCGCTGGACAACTTCTTTTTCTCCGGGACCCTGCCCCAAAAATTCCAGGTGTGTGAGCACCCTTGCTTTCCAGTCTCAGCCTCTTTGGCTCAGTGAGATCTGCATGGCCCGTTTGGACTTCACTTCCCTGTGCCACAGCAGTAAGGTATCGTATTTTTACACAAATAGCGTACTCCTTCTACATCTGTTTGCCAACTGCGCCCTCCATCTATGAAGTCTTTTTCTAAGTGCCACTATATCAATTTTTTTTTTTACACGTTGCCATAAAAAATCAGCATAGTGCACTTACGAAAATATCTCACGGAGGAGAAGGCGTGGCTGGCAAACAAATGTAGAAGGCACGTACTATTTGAATAAAAATATGGTACTCCAAAGCAGAAAGCTGGAGTGATCATGGGATTCACCCTGTGTTTCCCTTTTCTCAAGAATCATGATCTTGTTCTGTCTGTCCATCAATTCGAAACAACAGTCGCCCCATACATTTTATTCAGTTTTACAGATTTTTTTTTTTGGTGAGGGGAGAGGCCAGGCTGGTACCAGTTATTCTGTTACAGCTCTGCATACTAATTTTAAAGAAATTTCCCTATCAATCACTATATACAATATAAGAGAAAAATAATACTGACGAAGCAGAGTTATATCCACTCGAACCTATTTGTTCAATTATTTGGTACACGTACATGGTACATCATTGCGTAGTTATTTTGCTTTGTGATCACGACACTGAAAAATCTGTAAGGATGTGCTGACAGGTTCATCTTCACATATAAGTACATCATTATCACTATATTTGGTAAGTACTTCATTATAATTATAACTGAACTGTCAAGGATGTCTATGTGTATGCCTAGGCTTAGATATACACAGTAGCTACTTGAAGGAAGTTAAAACACCTTATAATCTTTTACTAGTCTTTTGATACCCAATACGAATCAAGCAACTAATTTAGGAAAAAGTACGAAAGAAGGAAATTTTTTGGTTTCAGGGAAATAATGTGAAATGTAGGGTTATAAGATAAACTCATTCAATAATAACCACAGCAATAAACAGTATACAAAACTGGGCCCATCAACCATGAAACTATGGTCTAAACTTATCTATTTTTGTTTACACAGACAGATATTACAAACAAATATGTTACTTCAGACATATATCATTTTAGGAAAATCCTAATCTTGTAGATTCAATAACTCAAATAAATTCCCAAGTAGGTAATACTGAAATCAATTCAAAGAATTAAAATATTGTTAGAGCAAAGAAAAAAAAGAAAAGGTGAAAACCGAGAAAGAAAACAATTACGTAGTTGAATCATTTGGTTGTTATTTACAGTTTGTGCTTTTGGGCTCATGGGACAGAATAGTAAAAATAAAAAAATCTTATGACATCTACACACAAAAAATAAAAACAAAAGTACAGAGGGAGTGAGAGGGCTTGTAACATGACAGACAAAAGATTGCATTTTTGTGATTAAACTAAAAAAAAGAAAACATCAGACTTGAGAGTTATCAGCCTATAAAAGTCACCAACTTCAGGGTTTTTTATTTGGCACATGTATTCACTAGTGGAATTTCACTTAAAACATTTCAACACATAGCACTAAATTTCAGTTTTAACATTCTGTCGCATAACAAGGCAAATAATGACAAACTTGAGAGAACAACACTTACCTGTAACTACCATGCTGCTCATGTTAGAGTTTGGACTACTGAGAACACTTCCTGAAAGTAGTTCGTCAGATCCTCTCTATAAAGACAATAACAAATTAGCATACACAATCTTTAAATTTAAAAGGTTAATCTGAAAGCCTGTCACATACCTGTAACTTTTCAAATATTCACTGAGAAGTGTTATGTCGAGTATTACACTACTACAGTTAAAATTCTACTCTAAGTACAAAATATGACAAAAAAATTAACTTCATCCCTCCATTTTCCTATGTATCCTTCCTCTCCCTTTTCTACAAAGCCAACAGTTCACCAAGTTCAAAAAGAAAAAAAAAAAAAGATTACGTCTCAATCAAAAGCTTAGGAAAAAAAAATAGCTACTCCAATTCTTTATAAACAAGCTAATCCCACAGGAGTTGGGCTTTCTCAGAAATGTTCTGTGAATCTTCCATCCCCACAAAGCCCTTTATTCATCTAGATAACTTAGGTCTTTAAACTTCATACTGATGAGTGGGCCAACAGTATCATCATTACCAAAATTAAACAGTCAGGCATAAACTTCAGTGGCTAGAAAATTGAAAGCAGAAGCAAAATCTATAAAATAAAAATTTTGTCAACATAAAGAAAGATTTGAATCATGTTCTAAACTCTAGAGAACACAGTTGTTAAATCATTACACATTCTGGGAACTGCATAGTTGTTCAAATGAGCAAATTGTTGTTTTAAAGCTATTTTAAATATGTGTATATTTACAAAAATGTGTATGAACAAACTCATTATTTAAAATAGCTAGATCAACTATTCTGCCTATTTTTAAAATGTGCATAATTATACGCACAGGTACTAATATTTAAAATAGCTAAATCAATACTGGCAAATTTAAACAACCGATCAGTACACAGAAGTTGAATAAAACCATCAAAAATATATCAAAAAAGATGTCAAAGCATTTCAGACAGCTCCCCCCTCAAAATCCAAATTAACCATAAATTTTATGCTAATTTGAGCTTAAACTCAAAATTAATGAGCAGCATTACAACAAAATAACGAAAATTTGAAGCAAACAGATCTCCATAGGTCATCTCTCTTAAATGTTTTAAAAGCTTTCAGCTCATTAACATCAAATGCTCAAAGACATACAAATACGAGACAAACATAGTGTCAAACCATATAATATTTATTATATTTACATCAAGTCTAAGATCTTAACAAGACATAAGAGAGTCAACATTAATGTCGTGTAAGGACATGATGAGCACAAATAGGATACTTTATATCAGAGATTCTCAAAATGTGGTCCATGGACAAGCATTATCAGCCTTAGATCTAGAAATCTGTTAGCAACGGATGTTCTCAAGTCACTCCAGACCTACTGAACACACGAAACTCTGGGGATGAAGTCCAGCAACCTGAGTTTTACCAAAGTTCTTCATGCGCTTCTGATGCATGCTAAAGTTTAAGGACCACTGCTATATATTATTGGTTCACCATTAACAATAAATATTTCCTAGTTTTCACTATGTTTTTATGACAAGTTTGTAATAAGGTGTCAAGAAAAAGGGCTGTGAGGTCCAACTCCCACAACTTCCACTTACATAACTTCAGTAAATTACTTAAACCACTCTAAGCTTTAATTCTCTCATTTGTAAAGCAGTGATAACATCTACATCACAGCCTTTAGGATCTGATGTGGTAAATGCATAGGAAGTATTCACCAGGCAAAGTGCTTGGCGCACTTCACTAGCGTTCTCTATAATACAATTCAACCAAGCACAGGGTCTACACATATTTTTTATTAAGTAAATGAATGAATGCTGATTATTATTACTAACAATTGCTGTATTTTTTTGGTCTCTGTTCTTGGAACAAATAACTGAAGTCAAATTACTCCATGCACAAAAACAAAGTCAGCTCCCCCCATAAACCAAATCAAACCCACTGCAGTCAAGTCAATTTCGACCCACAGCGACCCCACAGGACAGAGCAGAACTCACTGCCCCTTAGGGTTTCCAAGGAGTGGCTGGTGGATTCAAACTGCTGACCTTTAGGTCAGCTGCCAAGCTCTTAACCGCTGCGAAATTTCTCATACAGAGTGGATAACATCAGCTCCTCCATAATAAATCAAGAGAATTCCAGACCAAGTACTCTAAAAGTTGGGGTGGGGGGGTGGGGGAAGAACTGAAGAGATCCTTAATGTCTTACTCACCAAAACTTATAACCAGCCCCTTAAAAGACTTTCAGTATCGTATCTCTTTAGTTCCTTCCAGCAAATACTATGACTGTCCTAGTTTTCAAAAAGTATATTTCATCTCTTTTCAAATATATTTTATCAGTTTATTATTTAGACATTTGGTTACTTGTGAGTCAAAATCCTTCCACCTCAGTGGATCACAAGTAATTCTGGAAGATGGGTGAGAAATTCCGGGTCTACTCAAGTAAAAAAGAAAGCCTGTCATTCTACTGTGTAGTATGTAGGACATGTCAGTCCCACCCCAAATCCTATCAAAAGTTTCATACCTGCTGCTAAGAGAGTAAGTGTAACAGTCTTCATAACGGAGTCAGAAGAATTAATACCAAATTACTTGCAACTTTGTGATTACTTATAAAACTTAAGTTTTTGACAAATTTATTATTTAAAAAAATTGTCTGACTTTCCATTGAGTAAAAAGTCTACCACTATTATGCACAAAAGAAGTGATTCTGCAGTCACTACTAGTAATGTTAACATGATAGAACAATTTTACTTTAAATATCTCAGCCTAGTTTAATTTGGAGAAGATATGAAACCAAATGAATCAATGGCAAAGAGACTAATAGCTGTTCCACACTAGTGGTTGCTGACTTACTAAATTAGTGGTACTTAAGCACAAAAATGAGTATCTTTATTTGGTGTATATATCTTTAACTTAATTCATTTAAAATAGATGTCATTTGAACTCAGAATCAATTAAAAAAGAAATTAAATGTTAAACTGACATGAATGCCCTTTGTTAAATCTCATCACAGAAACTTTTCCCCCTATGTGATATCAATGACCATTTCAAAAGAAACTAGTATTACAAAACAAAATCAATTAGTAAAATGATGACATAGAAAGACACAATTTCTATGTCAATCACAAAAGAAAGAAATAAGTAAAAAAGATAAATGGAAAAATAGATACAGAATAATGGACAGTTAACATTCATTCTAATGATATAAATTTTCTTGTTTTGTCTTCTTTTGGCTACTGGATAACCTGTCCATCATAATACTCCAATCCAACTACCATCTATTACTCACAGGTGAAGAGCTGTTGGAGCTACCAGGAAGGCAGGTAAGAGCTGAAGGTGGAGGCTGACAAGAGTCCTCAGGCTCTGCTGAGAGCTGGCCAAAGACTTCTCCTCTAGAGATGTCAGCCAAGGGAACCATGACAGGAAGACATGGGGCAGGTATGCAAATATCAGATTCCTGAAGAGAACACAGTTCTGGGTGAGGAAGGAAAGTACTCACCCATGTATTTCTGGTCTCCCTGTACATGAAGTACTGCCAGGAAGAACTCAGTGCCACCTACCTACCAGAGATGGGAAAAGCACTAATTCATACAACCAGTAAAAATATAGAATAGAGAAAACAAAGATACAATGAAGAGGAT
Organism: Loxodonta africana; assembly: GCF_030014295.1. Lineage (NCBI taxonomy): Eukaryota > Metazoa > Chordata > Mammalia > Proboscidea > Elephantidae > Loxodonta > Loxodonta africana. The sequence continues at coordinate 139,376,813 of NC_087344.1, forward strand.
AAATAACAGCAAAAGCTGATTTTCTAAACAGGACTACAAAACAGACAAACCTCCAGGAAGAATAATTAAGAGAAAAAAAGGTGACACAACTATACAACATCAGATCATACAGATAATTACAAAAGTCTAAGCCTAGAATACTGAAGCAAAAAGATGAAAAAGTTGGCCTGGTGAATAACCTCAAGGAGCAAAGTGGTTCCATTTTCCTAGACTAGCAGGATTTTTTGTTTATGAGAGAAATAAAAGTTCTAGCCTATTTATGTCCCTATATTCTTCATTTTGTTAGAAGAGCTTAGCCTTTACCCTAAGATGTTATCTACTCATAGAAGAACTGGCACGTGAATTTTAATTTAATTGGTTATCCCTACAAGGGCAAAGAAACAAAACTGCATCCCTATCAAATACAATACACACACACAAAAAAATTTTCTGATGTATTAGACAATTATTTGAAAGGTAAAATTTTAAAAGGAAATATCTTTATGATTGCTGGGTAAGACTTCTGAAATTAAAACACAAACCAAACTAATCATAAAATACTGATGACAAATTCTACTATAATGTGGTCACAAAATTTCTATGTAAGAAAGTGTATTTCAACAACAGTTGAAAACTTAAGAAGTTATGAAGGATTGCTTTAAAGACTTCCAACAATCAACATGGAAGACATCCATAACCAGGGAAAAATAAAAATTAGCAGAGAAATACTGGGAACATGCCAATAATTTCTAACTAGTTCATAAAAGTATAACTTCCAAAAACACCATAAAAGAGTGAAAAGACAAGCTGTGAACTTGGAGAATATATAAGCAAAATATAAAATGAAAAGAAAATCAACAACCACAGTCTATTAAAAAAAAAAAAACTGCAAATAACTAAAATCAGAAATGAAAGTAGGGTCATTATTACCAACCGTACAGAAATAAAAAGAATTACAAGAGAACACGATAAGCAACTGCACGTCAACAGATTGAATTAACCTCAATGAAATGGACAAATCCCTAGAAACACATAAATTACCTAAACTGACTTCAGAAGAAAATCTCAACAGTGCCATAACAAATGAATAGATTAAATCAGTAATTAAAAACCTCTCAATAAAGAGAAGTCTTGGACAAGATGGCTTCACTGGGGAATTCTATCACACATTTAAAGAACTGACACCAATCCTTCTGAGATGCTTCCAAAGAATTGAAGACTAGGAAACACTATGTAACTCATTCTAGGAGGCCAGTGTTACCCTTATACCAAAGCAAAAGGTACAATAAAAGAAAAATAAAGACCAATATCCCTGACGAATATGATGTAAATATTCTCAACAAAATACTAGCAAACCAAATCCAACAGCATACTAAAAGAATTATTCAAGTGAGATTTACCCCAAGAATGCAAGGGTGGATCAACATAAGAAAACAAACCAATGTAATATACCACATTAAAAGAAAAACCACCAAATGATCACCTCAATTGGTACACAAAAGGGATTTCATAAAAAAAAAAAAAAAAAACTGAACCCGTTGCTGTCGATTCCAACTCACAGAAACCCTGTAGGATAGGGTAGAACTGCCTTAAAGAATTTCCAAGGAGCGCCTGGTGGATTCAAACTGCAACCTTTTGATTAGCAGCCACAGCACTTAACCACTATGCCACCAGTTTCCTCATCAAAGCCATCAACCTTTTATTACAAAAACACTCAACAAACTAGGAGTAGAAGGGAAATTCCTCAACATAATAAAGGGCATTTATCAAAAACACGGAGCTAACATCATGCTCAATAACGGTAAAGACTGAAAGCATTTCCCTTAACATCAACAACAAGATAAGGATGCCCATTTCACTGCTGTTGTTCAACACTACTGGAAGTTCTAGCCAAAGCAATTAGGCAAGAAAAAGAAATAAAATATATCCAACTGGAAAGGAAAAAGTAAAACTACCTCTATTCTTAGATGATATGATCCCATATATATATATATATATATATATATATATATATATATATATATATATAATATCCCAAAGAATTCACAAGAAAGCTACTAGAGCTAAAAAAAAATGAATTCATCAAAATTTTAAGGTACAAGATCAACACACAAAAAATCAGTTGTGTTCCTATACACCAACAATGAACAATCTCCATAGGAAAAAAAAAAAAAAACTAAGAAAACAATTCCATTTACAATAGCATCTAAAAGAATAAACTACCTAGGAATATATTTAACCAAGTAGGTGAAAGACTTGTCCACTGAGAACCATAAAATATTGCTGAAAGAAATGATAAAGATCTAAATAAATTGAAAGATATCCTATGTACAGAGTGGAAGACTTAATACTGTTAAGATGCCTATGCTACCCAACATGATCTACAAACGCAACACCTATCAAAATCTCAACAGCCTTTTAGCAGAAACAGTAAAGTCAATTATCAAATTCATAAGGAACTGCAAAAGGCCCTAAATAGTCAAAGCAATATTTAAAAAGAACAAAGTAAGAAGAGTCACACTTCTTAACTTCAAAACATACTATAAAGCTACAATAACTGAAACAGTCTTGTACTAGTATAAGGATAGAAATAGAGACCAGTGGAATAGAACTGAGAGTCCAGAAGCAAACCCATACATTTATGGTCAATTAATTCCACTGTATGGATGGGTGCTAAGTTGATTCAATGGTGAAAGAAGAGTCTCTTTAATAAATGGTGCTGGAACAAGTGGACCATGGCCTATAAAAGAATGAAGTTGGACCCATACCTGTACCTCATACAATACAAAAAATTTAACAAAACCAAAAGGTGGAAACGACCCAAGTGTCCAACAGATAAATGAATAAAAAAAGGTGTATTCATACAATGGAATATTACTCAGTCATAACAGGAAGTGAAGTTCTGACTCGTGCGACAACACGGATGGACCCTGAAAATATCCTAAATGAAATAAGTCGGACACAAAAGGACAAATCTAGCTTGCTTTTCTTACACAAGGTGTACTTCGGTGTGATCAAATAGGTACTGGAAAAAGTTTTAATAGAGGGATTCTAGCTAATATATGTAGGGGAAAAATGATAAGAGTATCACCATTTTTTAATACCCAATCAAATTATGCAATCAATACTTACTAAAACCTATTAGGTGAAAGCATGATGGAGCATTCTCTAATGGATGCATCAGGATGACAAATGTTAATAATATCACAAAAATTAGACATTATGTTCCTCCCAGTATGATACAATGCAAATTATAAAGCATATCTATAAAATATTCTTGCTAAAAATAAACCTGAATCTGATCGAACCCCCTCTATAAGTTCACAGGAAATATACAGAATATGAGATACATATGAAATGATAACTTGGAGATACAATCAGCCAAATCCAGAATGTGCAAATTGTGCAGGATAGATGACCCAGTTTCTCTAACAAAGAAATGGGAACAAAAGAGGGGCAGGTGTTAAACTGTAATAGGTACTTAAGAGAAGAAAAATAAACCACATTGATCCATGGACTTTCCTTGATTCCTAACTTAAAAGGAAAAAGGCCAAGATTTTTTAGGCAACTGAGAAATTTTGAACACTGCTGCAGATGATATTAAAAAGTTACTTTATACTGTATTAGGTATAATAATGGTATCAACGCTATTTTCCAGAGAAAGAGCCTATTTGTTAGAAGCAGATACTGATGTATTTGGGGATGATATATAATCTCTTGAGATTTGCTGTAATATTCTCCAACAGGAAGGAAAAAGAAGTGAATTATAATTCCACTTTCTCTACCTTTGTGTATTTTGAAACTTTTAAAATGAAGTTTTTAAAAAAAGGGATCTTTCAATGCCAAAAAGTATTGCCAAAACAATAATAATTGCTCATTCTTAACGGTGAATGTATTAATTTTTAAGCAAGAAAATAAACTGGTTCAGACTCTAACTTAAAGTAACCAAGATATAACAGTAAAAGAAATCTAACATAAGGTAGAAAAAGATAAAAACAAATTTATGAGTTATGAAACAATAAAAAATAAATATAAAAGCTGGTTCTTTGAAAAAAAACAGTAAAATAAATCTCTCATAAGATGCCTTTTTATTACTAATGTTGAACATTTTGTTTTCTCAATAAATAGGAGAAAACAAAATGTTCAACATTAGTAATAAAAAAGAGAAAATTTTAAAATGCTATATAATAGGTCTGAGAAATTTGAAACTCTCAAAAGACAATTTTTTAGGAAAATGCTAAATCACTGAATAAACTTTAAGGAGAAATGGACTACTTATCAAAATATTACTGTTCCCTCACCTCCTGAACCTCCTTCAAAAGGCATGGGAATTACATAAAAGCTGTTTAAAATCCTTCTAACTACTCAGAAAAAATTATGGGAAGTACATACAATGATGATTAGCTTTGGTAGTGGGAATACTGGTGATTAACTTATTTTCCTCTATGCCCTTCTGCATTAAGCGTGCCTTTTATTTTTTTTATCATGCTTTAAGTGAAGGTTTACAGTTCAAGTTAGTTTCTCATACAAATATTTATACACACATTGTTATGTGACCCTAGTTGACACCTCCTTTCCACCCTGTATCTCCCATGTCCATTCAACCAGCTCCTCTCCCTTTCTGCCTTTTCATCTTGCCTCTGGACGGGACCCACCCACTTAGTCTCATGCGCCTACTTGAGCTAAGCAGCACACTCCTTGCCAGTAACAGTTTATGTCTCACAGTCCAGTCTACTCTCTGTCTGAATTGCCTTGCGAAATGGTTTTAGTTTTGGGCTAACAGAGAATCCAGGGACCGTAATCTCTGGGGTCCCTTCAGTCTCAGTACGACTTTTAAGTCTGGTCTTTTTACTAGAATTTGAATTTTGCATCCCACTTTACTCCTGCTCCATCAGGGGCTCCCTGTCAGGGCAGTCACTGGTGGTAGCCGGGCACCATTTAGTTCTTCCAGTCTCAGGCTGATGGAGTCTCTGGTTTATGTAGCCCTTTCTGTCTCTTGGGTTCATATTTTCCTTGTGTCTTTGGTGTTCTTCATTCTTCTCTGCTCCAGGTGGCTTGGGACCAACTGATCCATCTTAGATGGCCACTTGCTGGCTTTTAAGACTCCAGACACCACTCATCAAAGTGGGTTGCAGAACATTTTCTTAACAAACTTTGCTATAGCAATTGACGTAGATGTCTCCTGAAGCCATGGTCCCTGGACCCCCAACCCTGCTACTCTGTCCCTCAAAGTTTGGTTGTATTCAGGAAACTTCTTAGCTTTTGGTTTAGTCCAACTGTGCTGACGTCCCCTCTATTGTGTGTTGTCCTTCCCTTCACCTATGATAATTCTTACCTACTATTAGTGAATATCCTCCCCCTCCCTCCTCACCCTCCTACCCATCAAAGTATGTTTTCTTCTGTGTTTAAACTTTTCTTGAGTTCTTAAAATAGTGATCTCATACAACATTCGTCCTTTTCTGACTAATTGCACTCAGCATAATACCTTCCAGATTCCTCCATGTTATGAGATGTTTCAAGAATTCATCATTGGTCTTTTATTGTTGTATAGTATTCCACTGAGTGAACAGACTATAATTTGTTTAAGCATATCTTTTGTAATGAGACAATATTATGGTAAACAAATGGGAAATTCCTCAAAGAAATGTTATAGTTCTCTGCCTTTGAGCTCAAGCAAACACTGCCATTTTATTTTATTAAATATGCAAATACAAATATCCCCAATTAACTTATAAAATTAATGCAATTATAATCAAAACTCAAAAATTCATCATGGAACTTGGTCAACTGATTTTACATACAGTAAAGAAAATGCCAAAACAATTTTAATTGACAAACGTGTGAAATCCACCCTACAAGATTTCAAGACTTGTTCTGATGCTATAGTAATTAAGACACTGTAGTACTGGTACCAAAACAGACAATGAAACAGAACAGATAGCCCAGAAACAGTTCCATGCATATATGAAAACCTGACAAAATTGATACTGCAAATCAGTGAGGAAAAAATGGACTATTCTATTCAGTGGGTACTCAGTTTGTTATCCATAAGGGAAAAAATAAAACTTTACCACACACTGCACACATAAAATAAACTCCAGGTGTAATGAGGCTCTAAAAGTGAAAACCAGAATTTTAAAACTTGCGGAAGAAAATTCACAAGACTGTATATAATATACTGAGTTAAATTTAAAAATCTCAAAAGAAAGACATAAAATCAATTTCAGATGTTACAACTTCTATTCATCAAAGTAAAAAAAAAAAAACAGTCACAAACAGGAGACAAGGGGATCAGCAGAGGGATTATCTGCAGCACATATACCTGACAAAGCATTAGTATCCAAACCAAATCCGCTGCTGAGTCAATTCCGACTCACAGCAACCCTACAGGACAGAGAACTGCCCCACAGTTTCCAAGGAGCACCCGGCAGATATGAACTGCCAACCTTTTGGTTAGTAGCTGTAGCTTTTAACCACCAGGATTTCCTGTTAGTATCCAGAATACATAAAAATGCATATGAATCAATAAGAAAAAGATAAGCTACATAAAAGATGCATAACTACATAAAGAAAACTGACAGCCTATATAAACACACATTTAACAGAGAAGGAACATGAATTGCCAATAAACTAATAAAAAAACATCAATAGTAAACCAAAAACCACCAAATCCAGTGCCAACAAGTCGATTTCGACTCACAGCAATCCTATAGGACAGTGTAAAACTGCCCCCAAAGGTTTCTGAGGCTGAAATCTTTATGGAAGCAGATCGCCACATCTTTCTTCCACAGAGTGGCTGGTGGGTTTGAACTGCCAACCTTTCATGTAGCAGCTGAGTGCTTAACCATTGCAATAGGGAATTCATAAAAACCACAACAAGAAACCGTTCGCATGTACATTATATTGACAATAATTAAACTGACAAAATTAAGAAGTCTGACCATGGTAATTATCAGAGAGGATACAAAGGAACAGGAATTGTCATATGTTACTGATGGAGCATAAATTAACACAATTACTTAGGCAAGCAACATGCTAATATCCAGTGAACCTGAAACTAGATATATCCTATAATCCAGCCCATTTTCTGTCAGTTTGTCATACTGTGGTACCTTGTGTGTTTTTCTGATGCTGGAAGCTATTCCATTGGTATTTGAAATATCAGCAGTCACCCACAGTAAACAGGTTTCTGTAGAGCTTCCAGACTAAGACCAGGAAGAAAAGACTGGAGATCTACTTTTGAAAATTAGCCAATTAAAACCTACAGATCACAACAGAACACTGTCTGACTCACTTGCTTTGGACAATAAATAGAGGAAGATATGTTTGGTGGAGTAGAGGGACGGCTAGGGTGAGGACAAGACTCAGTGAAATGGATTGGCACAAAGCCACAACAATGACCTTGAACATTCCGACAATATCATGAGGATGACACAGGACCAGATGACATTTTGTTCTATTGTTCATAAGCCATGTGTCAGAGTAAACCTGACAGCAGTACCTCTCTATAATCCATCAGTTCAACTTCTAGACAAATTCTAATTTAGATACATATAGAAATATGCATATGAATGTTCACAGCAAGTTTTTAATAGGAAAAAATTCTAACAATCTCAAGATCTGTCAACAGGGTAATGGTATATTCATATAGTCACACACTATATGGCAACAAAAACATGAATTAGAGCTTACACTTACAAACTTGGAGTAAAACATAAAACAAAAATAGTATCAAACAAAAAGCAAATTACAAACTACATACAGTAGGTGTATACTTTAAACATGCAAAACAAAATCACGTGACTGCTTAAGATAAATAAGCATGTAGTAAAACTATAGAGAATTTCAAGGGAATGGTAAACATCAAATTCAGAGTAGTGGTTACCTAGGGTGGTGGTGGGGAAAATACACGCAGGAGGCTTCATCTGTACTAGTATTTTGGTACGCAGGTGCCTTAGTTATCTAATGCTGCTATAACAAAAATAGCGAAAGTAGGTGGCTTTAACAAAGAAAAATTTATTCTTTCACAGTTTAGGGAAGTCTGAGTTCACGGTACCACCTCTGGGGGAAGGTCCTTGTCATGGATCTTACCCAGTCGAGGAGCTTCTCAGCACAGGGACTCAGGGTCCAAAGGACACAGTATTCTCCTGGCTCTTGTTTCTTGGTGGTATGAGGGCCTCCTGCCTCTCTACTTGTGGCTTCTCTCTTTTATATCTCAAAAGAGATGGACTCAAGACACAACCTAATCTTGTAGATTAAGTCCTGCCTCATTAACATAACTGCTGCTAATACCACTTCATTAACATCATAGAGGTAGGATTTACAACACACAGGAAAATCGTATCAGATGACAAAATGCTGTACAATCACATGATACTGGGAATCATGGACTAGCCAAGTTTACACACATTTTTGGAGGGACACAATTCAATCCTAACAGGTGTTATTGGATTATCATCATCAGTGGCTCTCAATTTTTTTGGTCTTTACACTCTTACAGCACCCTTTATACTTGAGAATTCCAATGAGCATTTGTTTGTTTGGATATGTTCTATATTCTGCCAGTGCTCACCATATTAGAAATCATATCTGAGAAATTTTTATAATATTTTAAATTCATTTAGTAATAAACCCATTACACATTAATCAATTTTATGAAAAATAACTATATTTAAACCTCTTATTATACACTTATGAGTAAATGAAAGCTATATCTTACTATTAGTAATGAAAATAGTTTTAACCTTGCAGATTCCCCGAAAGCATGCCAGGGATACTCAAGGGTCCCCAGACCACACTTTGAGAAAAGGTGCCTTTTTATATTAAATACTTCATTTTTAAAAAGTATATGGTCACGCATTGCTTATCGTACATGATACGTTCTGTGAAACAAGAAGTCACGTGATTTGGATGTTGTGCGAAAACCGTATTATGGATGAAGGTCCTTTCAGGCATTCACTTCCATAAAAACAAGGAGGTTTCATCCATATTAAAAATTTGCTAGGGCAAATAACCTCCCTCTACAACTAATCTATCTAAGGTTTAAAAAAATTCTGCTGCCTTCGCATCAGCACTTGCAGACTCACCATTTGGCAGCAAAAAACGGTTTTTGAAGTGTTTGAACCACCCAGAGCTAGCACTAAACTCAATATCATAGTCTGGTCCTGCTTTTCTCTTTTAAGCATCTCAAACAAGCTTCATGCCTTAACAGTGATCATCAATGAGCTGACTTCGCTTTTGTGTACAGAGCTCAATTCACATCATTAGCAATTTCTCCATATCTGATATAGGCCCCCCTTTCGAATTTTTTTAACCCTGTAGTTTGTGGAGCCGATCCTTTAACAGCTCGAATAATTTTTCCTTTGTTTTTGAGGATCATTGTGACTTTCCAGTGTGACATCCCTAAATCTGCTACGTCCTGTTCTCCAATCAGAATTTATAAACTCTATCACAACCTTCTGAGACCACAGACATATACGCACTCGGACGTTGCCCTGACGAGAGTTATGCAGCATGTAACCATATATTAAAACTAAATACCAAATAAAAAAGCACAACTCATAAAAGTTTTATACTTTTCTGTATTATCCTCTAAATGGTAATCCTCAGTACTTTAACAATTATTTTTCTTTCATAATAGAAACAAAGACCTACTAAACAATCAATCTGAAATAGACATCATTTAAGATTGATACCAAATTATGATATATACTGTTTTTTAAAGAAACTACAAAAGCTACGTGTTAAAACTAATTTTATCAAAACAGTAAATTAGGTATTTCTATCTCATTACAAAATAAATCATATTGGGAAATTTGGAATTCGTAGAAAGAATAAAAAAATTAACCTCATCAACAAGGAGGAACAACTCCATCTCTTTGTACTTCCCTTCAGCTTTTGAAACACACAGAAATTGTATATACAGCATTTTTTTTTAAAACACTGCTTTTAATTCACTACATTAAAAGTATTTAGAAAACATTTCTAATGTTTATTAGTTCCCTGCAGCTACATAATTTATTTTATCATTTTACATTTATATTATTTCTATGATTTAATGTAAATCAACACCTGTATATATAAAATACACACACACCTGATCATTTCCTTCTAAGAGTTACCAAGATAAAACACTAAGAAAAAGAATATGAACAAAGCATTCATTTCTAAAGTATATCAAGGATCACTCATCAACAGCCATGTAAAACTGAGTATTTATTTCACCAAGGAAATATATTTTGAAAATATGACAATGAAAACTTAAAAATAAATCAGAATATTCACAAAGTCAGAAAAAAATTACTAATCTATAAATGTATTTTATTATGCTGTTATAAAAAGACATTAGAGATTACAGGATAATTGATGTGCTCCTTAAATACTCCCACATTAGAAGTGTACATATTTTATTCCAAAATTTTAAAAGTGGTATTTTTGTATTAAAACCCCCATATGGTTTTTTTTTTAATAGTTCATTGTGTATGTGAGAGATACTCTAAACTGCTCCTATCTACGTCAGTGTCGTATTTTTATCTTCACGACAATCACTTGAGATAGGAATAATCATCCCCATATTATAAACTACGAAAAGATGACTGAGAATAAATGACTTGTCCATAGCATACATTAAGCAGTAAAGCAGTGGCTCAAGCCCAATCAATGTAACCAGTAATACTGAAAAAACAAAAATCTTTTAAGAATATACCACATAAATTCATTCAAACAAAGGCCAAGCAGGAGCTTATACATACCACTTGTTTTTTATTATGTTGTTGCTGGGAATATACACAACAAAACATACATCAACTCAACAGTTTCTACACGTACAATTCAGTGGCACTCATTACATTCTTGGAGTTTTGCAATGATTACCACTTGTTCATTTTTATAAGTTAGACTAACAAAAATAAGTATAGCAAAACTTTGCAGTTTTTACTGAATAGAGTATTTCTCTTAACAGTCAATACTTACTTATGTCTTACCCTAAAACTCTAGTCATATTACGACTATCGTAATTATATGTCATGAAATTGTAAAGTATCTTTTTGGGAAATTAAGGGAAGTGGAAGTATGTCGATTAGAGGACTTCAACATCATAAAACCCTGGTCTTTTCAAAAGTTCATTAAAAAATGGGGACTAGAATCCTTAAAATAGCCCATAAATATTTAGTCAGTAGTGTGACTTGACAACAAAACTAGTTAAAAAAAAAAAAAATACTACAATAGTGGTTTTCAAAACATATACAACAAATTCAATAATAAAGTTTATTTAAACAAGCAGGTCAAATCTTCCAAGGTTCTCTCTGCAAATTCTTTGCATTCAAAGCTCTCCATATTATGGTCCAAACTACTTTTCTGGTTTTGTCTCATACTATTCCAATCTACATTCCAAACAAACTACTTATCTCCAACATGTCCCAGTTTTCCTCCTCATTGCTATCACTATAATTTCCTCCACTTGAAATGAACAAGGACAATTCCTCTCTCAAAAGCTGTTTAAAGGCTCAAAGAAATCCTCCATAAGAGCCTCTCTTAACACTTCCAAAATACGAGCTCGCTTTCTGACCCATTTTTTCGTTTAGTTTTTCCTCATCCCCTGCCTTCTTGTGGATTAAAAATATATATACACACACTTAAATTACATATTTTAATCACAGTGTACCTCAAACCCAAATTATTCAGCTCCCTGTTCAATGGCCATGAATTGTGCCATCCCATCTCCAAAACTTTGTTCATGTTATCTCACTGTATACTCCTCACTCTGCCACTTATCTACCAGACACAGGTCACACCCCACTTATTTTCATGAAACCTACTTGGAACTTACAGACCAAAACTAATATCTCCCGCTACAGCAATACGGCACTTAATTAAAATTAAAACCCTGTGAGGTTATCTCTTCAACTATGTGACGTCCTGGAAGACAATGTTTCTTCTACATCTTCAGCAAACAGGAAGACTGTTGTGCAATAAAATTGTTATTTATCTTTTTATTGATAAATGTCTCATGAAATTATGAGATGAAGCCAATTCAACAGTCATTAAATATTTACTAAGTATGCACTATGTAATATGCACTGTTAAAGATGGACTAGTAGTAAACTAAACAAACAAGGTCCTTGCTCCTTAAGGAGCGTATGCATATTCTGTCTCAATTGTCTGTGAACTAGTTTTTAACACAGTGCAGTCAGATTTAGTAGAAACACTATGTCTGTAAATTGAAATTCTGATACAAATACCCTAGCATTATGCACACATTGCATTTTAAGAAAAATAAAAATCTAAAAACCAAAACAGTTTTCCAATAACATATCAATTACAAACAACCAGTTATATTTAACAACAACAAAAACAAAGGTTTCTTAGCATTATTTAATTGTAATTTATCTAAGAAAGCCAATGATGGTGAATTCAACAGCCACATCACAATGTAAACCGAGTTCTGACAATTTACAGTCAGTGCTTTCAGAAAACTAGTAAAATCCAACTTGGAAAAAGCTAACAACTTATTTTCACAAACAGGACCTCAATTAGTCACCCAGTTGTTAAGTCTTCATTTAGTTAACTTACTAAAGAGAGAACTGCCTAAAATTTCCCTGTATTTAAAATCTGCGATGTAAAAGTTAACATTTTTCAATACTGGGTATCACCTTGTCATCCTGCAATCATTCCATGTTTCTGTCTTCCTAAATAACAGACACATTATTTTGCAAAGATTTCACCTCGGCAAGACGGTAGAGTATAGAAATGAACCCTGGAATTACAAGAAATTCCAAACTGGGAAGAATGTAAAAAGCTATTTTAAAGAAATGTAACAAACCTCATTAAAAATTCACAAACTTCCTTTCTTGTTTTATAGTCTCACTGATCTAACAAAAAGGAGCCTAAAATCAACGAAAGCTGAATAACTATAGCATATTTATAAAAGAGTAGTGGAAATTTAAACATGGGACCTAAAGCTATAAAACTTGGATGCTGTTCATACAGTGCACATCACTTTACGTTGAGGACCTAGTTTGTAAAAAAATACATTTTATGCATTTGTTGTTATTAGGTGCCGTCAAGTCCATTTCGAGTCATAGTGACCCTATGGACAAGAGAATGAAACACTGCCCAGTCCTTCGCCATCCTCATGATTGCTGTTATGCTTGAGCCCGCTGTGGCAGCCACTGTGTCAATCCACCTCCTTAAGCATCTTCCTCTTTTTTGCTGACCCTTTACCAAGCATGTTGTCCTTGTCCAAGGACTGATCCCTCCTGACAACAGGTCCAAAGTATGTTAGACACAGTTTACCATCCTTGCTTCTAAGGAGCGCTCCGGCTGTAGTTCCTCCACGACAGATTTCTTCGTTCTTCTGGCAGTGCATGGTATATTCAGTATTCTTTGCCAACACTATAATTCAAAGGCATCAATCCTTCTTCAATCTTCCTTACTCATTGCCCAGCTTTCGCATGCTTATTAGGCGAATGAAAACACCATGGCTTGGGTCTGGCGCAGTTTAGTCCTTAAAATGACATCTTTGCTTTTTAACACTTTAAGGAGGTCTTCTGCAGCAAATTTGCCCAATGCAATGCGTCTTTTGATTTCGTGACTGCTGCTTCCATGTTCATTGATTGCGGATCCAAGTAAATGAAATCCCTGACGACTTCGATCTTTTCTCCACTTATCATGTTGCTTATTGGTCCAGTTGTGAGGATTTTTGTTTTCTTTATGTTGCGGTGTAATCCATACAGAAGGCTGTGGTCTTTGATCTTCATCAGTAAGTGCTTTAAGACCTCTTCAGTTTCAGCAAGCAAGGTTGTGTCACTGCATAACTCAGGTTACTTATGAGTCTTCCTCCAATACTGATGTCCCATTCTTCTTCATACAGTCCAGCTTCTGGGGTTATTTGCACATGGGGGATTTTATGCATAATCACGTTTAATCTTTGTAACTATTATAGTCCCAATTTTAAGCATGAAGAAACAGAATTAAGTACCCAGTAGACAAAAAAATAATAAATTATACTACACAAAAATAAACTGGAAGAAAAAGAATCTGCAAAGCATATGAAAACAATTTTCTCTACAAAGAGTTGTAACAAATAAGACAAACAGGATCATTAAAATAGGTTAAGTAAACAAAAAGGCAGAGCCCTGGTGGTGCAATGGTTAACAGCTCGGTTGCCAACCAAAAGGTTGGCAGTTTAAACCCACCAGTCGCTCCTTGGAAACCCCATGGGCCAGTTCTACTCTGTCCTACAGGGTCATTATGAGCAGGAATCAACTCGATGGCCACAGGTTTGGTTTTTGTTTTTGTTGTTATTACAAAAAGGCAGTTCACAGAAAAAGAACTATTAGCAGCAAATATATGAAAAATCTCAACTATTTTAAAATGTAAATCATAAGATACTTTTTTAGCCTAAAATTAGTTAATATGCTGAATTTTGTTAAAACCCAGAACTGTCAAGGGTGTGGAGAAACAGGTACTCTCATACAGTTTATGGGACTGCATATTAGTGAATTCTTTGGCATTGCAGTTTTCATAAATTTTTAAATGTAAATTTTATTTGACACAGGATTTCTACTTCTAAATATTTCCACACTTTTAAGTTGTAAACTAGAATCAAACCAAAATATCCATCAATTTAGGAACTAAATTTGGTACGTCCATATAAGAGTATCAGTATCATTAAAAAAGAATGAGATAGATGTATAACTGTTGATACTTTATTACGTAATTAAACCAAAAATCAAACCAGCTGCCACTGAGTCGATTATAGCTCATGGGACCCCACATGTGTCAGGGTAGTACAGTGCTCCATAGGATTTTCAATGGCTGATGGTTTGGAAGTAGATCGCCAGATCTTTCTCCTAAGGCACATCGGGGTAGAACTGAACCACCAACCTTTCAGTCAGCAGCTGAGGGGTTTAAAAAAAAAAAAAAAGTGGACTTCTGCCTCCAGCCAAGATGGAGCAGGCAGGACTAAATTAATCCTGTTAAAACAATTTAAAAATGATACAAAATATACAGAAGCAGGATTTCAAAACACTGGACATCAGGCAATGAAGAACGATGATCCCTGACAGAAAAACGAAGTTGAGTCCATGAATGCCCCAGGTTATTTCCTTGAGAGTAAGTTCAGACCACGGCACAGCTTAGATAGGGAATCCAGGCAGAGACTGGAAGACTCCCTGAGTTGAAAGGAGCCAAGAGTTCAAGGAGACCAAAACAACTAGAGTGTGTATGGCAGAGTACCAGAAAGGAAGAGTTGCAGGGAGAGAGAATTACAGAGATCTGCACAGAACTCCCTTCAAGTACTGAGCAGAGTACTAACAAATGCAAACATCTAACTATGGGAGGAAATGTAGAAGGATTTTTCTTACCGTTAAAATCTTTTAAAAAGATAACTTACTATTCTAACGAATAATAATAATAAAAAAGAATGCAGTGTGGAAATTATTAGACGTACTGATGTAGCCCAAACCAAAAGCAAACTCACTGCTGATGAGTTGATTCTGGCTCACAGTAACCCCACAGAATAGAACCACCCCATAGGGTTTCCAAGGAGTGGCTGGTGGATTCGAACTGACCTTTTGCTTAACAGCCTGAGCTCTTAACCACCATGCCACCAGGGCTCCTACATGGAAACCCCAAAATATTTGGAAATTAAGTAACATACTGAAAGCAGTATCTAAAGGAAATCATATAGCACTAAACACCTAAATTAGATAAGGTACCCAATGATATCAGCTTCAATGCTAACTAAGCAGAAAATAAGCAAACTAAACAGAAAGTACACAGAAAAAAATAAAAACAGCAAGTCAATAAAATAGGAAACAGAGAAAAATCAATGAAATCAAAAGCTGATTTTTTTTAGAAGATTAATAAAATCAATACATCTTCAGCCAGACTGATGAGGAAAAAAAGAGAAGGCATGAACTGCCAGTTATCAGGAATAAGTGACATCATTATAGATTCTAAAGATATCAAAAGGATAAAAATGTAAAATCATGAAAAACACTATGCAAAAAAATCATCAACTTTGATGATATGAACAAATTCTATGGAAGATACAAATTACCAAAGCTCACTGAAGAATTAAATACCCAGAATAAACTTGTATCTATTAAATAAATTAAATGTACAGATTAAAACTTTCCCAGAAAGAAAACACCAGGCCCTCATGGCCTCACAGGTGAATTTTATCAATTATTTAAGGAAGAAATAATACCATTTAGGGCTTTACCTTAATATCAGGAATAAGGTAAAGATGCTTACTCTTAGCTTTTCAATTCAACATTGTACTAGAAGCCATAGCACGAAGAAAAAAAAAAAAAAAAGGAATCCAGATTGGGATGGAAGAAGTAAACTTCCTTCAGACACAAACGGTGTATGCAGAAAATTTGATGCAACCTCCAAAAAAGCTATTAGAACTAATAAGGGAGTTTAGCAAGAGTGCAGAATACAATAGCAGTATGCAAAAATCAGTTATTTTTCTATATGCTAGAGAAAAAAAAAATTTTTTGATAGCAATGAATAATTGGAAACTGAAATTTTTAAAAACACTATTTACAATGGTATTAAAAAATAATACTTAGAAATAAATCCAACAAAAGATCTGCACAGTGAAAACTACAAACAATGCTAAATTAAAAAAAACCTAAGTAAATGGAGGAGTCCCTGAATGGTGCCAACAGTTAACATACTCAGCTGCTAAGTGAAAGGTTGGAGATTCATGTCTACCCGAAGAGACCTTGAAAGGAAGGGCTGGCAATCTACTTCTGAAAAATCAGTCATTGAAAACCCTACGGAGCACACATGGGGTCGCCAAAAATTAGAATCAACCTCAACAGCAACCAGTTTAACATATAAACTAATAATTTCAGGAAAAAGGAATAAAAAAAAAGTTTTTAAGTAATTACCTACACCTTAAGGAATAGGTCTGGGAATCCAGGAAAATACTTCACATTGAATTTTTTTTTTTTTTTACCCATGTACGTGTATTAATTTTTTAAAAAATCTTTTTAAAAAAAACTTAATTACTTGTATACATATCTGACACTAAAGTAAAAATTCTTAACCAGTAACTTAGAAAATTTTAAAACATAACTTCAGTTATTCAAACTTTTATATTAAATAATGGATAAAATATGTGTAGAAATTATTTTTGTATTTTTTCTAATATTTTCCTATCAAACCACTAACACAAAAAACTGGTATAATCAATAAACCATATCCACACATCATATTCCCAATCTCCTCACTTCTTTCTGGGTCTTTATAAGATCCTCTTCTCCTCATCCAGTAGAAGCAGACACCTCAAACTTGTATCATTTATTCTCTTACAGAATTCACTTCCAGAAGTCTGTTTGGATGGCAACTACATCTACACCTTGAGCTTTTGAGTTATCCCTGACTTTAAACTCTACAATCATCTCAACTTAGAAAATATCAATGCCAAATAAAATGAAATATGCTCCCCCCCACCACCAAAGAACTCAATATCTCTTCCCCAGTCTCCACAGTATGAACTCAAGAAATAAGCCTACATATTAAAACATGGACAAGTATTTAGTTCCCTACAGAGCCAAAAACGAAACCCGTTGCCGTCAAGTTGATTCCAACTCATAGCGACCCTCACAGGTTTGAGAAAGCAAGGAGAATTGCCCCATAGGGTTTCCAAGGAGCACCTGGCAGATTCGAACTGCTGAACTTTTGGTTAGCAGCTGTAGCTCTTAACCTCTACACCACCAGGGTTTCCCACTACAGAGCAGAGAACAGAAAATAAGCAAGAAAACAAATTAACAAGATAAAGTCAAACAATGATGTGACTGAGAGGATTCGAATCAGCTACTAGGGTAGGCAGCTACTAGATGCGTAGCGTAGCTATCTAAGGTGTCATTTAAACCGCAGTTCAAGCAGCAGCTAATAACACAGATTTTATTTGGCGTGAGAAATTTTCAGAGAGAATAAAACCAGCCAGTGCAAAGGCACTAAGGTGGGAGTTCACTGTGTTCACGGAACAGCGGGCTGTATGCCTGGCACAAGTAAGGGAAGAAAGAGGACGATTAAAGGATGAAGTTTGATCATATGAGGCCTTGCAGACCAACATAAGATTTTAACTTTACTGAGCACACTGGGCAACAAATCAGGGGCTTTACCCAGGAAAGTAACAAGATATAACTTATTTTAAAAAGATCTTCTGGCTACTACAAAGAGAATGGATGATAAAGAGGCAAAATTGGAAGAGTGTCTAAAAAAAAAATATAAAAAAAAAAGACCAAACCCATTGCTGTCAAGTCGATTCTGACTCAGTGACTCTACAGGACAGAGAACTGCCCCACGGGGTTTCCACGGAGCACCCGGTGGATTCGAATTGCTGAACATTTGTTTAGCATCTGTAGCTCTTAACCACTATACCACCAGAGTACCTAGGGAGACTAGAATTATAGTTGCCCAGGTGAGAGAACAATGGGTTTGAACTAAGGTAGTAATGCAGGATATGGTATGAAGCAGACAGAATGAGGACATATTGCAGATACAAAGCCAAATGTTTTGCTGGTAAACATTAGGGGAAGAGAGAAAAAAGACTCCAAAACGAGCTCTTGTTTTTGGCTTGATCACAGAGATGACTCGTAGTGTCACTTTTTTTAATTAGGAAAGAATGGTGTTAAAAAAAAGTTTGGGAAAGTGAGAGAACTCAAGACTTCAGTTTTGGCCGTATAATCTTAAGAAATGAGAAAAAAAAAAAAAAAAGCACTAGATAACTAAAAGAATACATCAAATAGGGAGTTGGATAGATGGTCTAGGGATCAGCGGAGGGCTACAGATGCATATCTGGATGCCTAGACAACCTAGTAAGAGAATGTGATGTTAAGCAGAAGACACAGCAACAAAGGAGAATTAGAAATGGTCTGTAATATGGCAATGCAGTGCAATCAAATCCATTCAAGATGGCAGGGAGAATTAAATACACATGTCACTTGCTCACTTCCCTCAAACAGATAAATTTAGCAGCTCCACCTTCTCACCTTATTCCAACAGATTAAAAATCACAATCAAGAACTTTTAACCATGTCATGCCTAATAAATTCCTTATAGTCTCTCATAAGACAAACTAACTCAACTGCATGTTCTAATGTCTCTTCCTAGTACAGGTTTGCTCAGATTTTATTATCTGTTATGGTCAAAATCCTCTTTAAACATTTTTAAACCAGTCCCATGTAAATTAACTGTACTCATTTTTACACATGGAAACCCTGGTGGTATAGTGGTTAAGTGACTATGGCTGCTCACCAAAAGGCTGGCAGTTCAAATCTACCAGGTGCTCCTTGGAAACTCTATGGGGCAATTCTACTCTGTCTTATAGGGGTGCTGTGAGCGGAACCGACTCAACGGCAACAGGTTTGGGTTTTTTTGGTTATTTTTACACTTCAACCCTTTTATTATTCCCCGCAAACACTGAGTGCACCCTAATATACACAATTTTTTAAATTACGAGGTTATCCTTCAGAGTAGCATCCTCAGAGACTATCATTTCAACAATGTAGTAATTATACCATAAACATTTTCAGAATAATTGACAATTTACAAACCACACAAGAAATATCAGTATCACTACTGTATAACTTAGTATTTTAATGTTAAAATGTGTATTACAGTACTAGTCAAATTCACCCCTGAGAAACAGAGTGGCCACCTTCAAGAATACTCTAAAGACTATCACACTGTTATGAACACAATTTTAAGAGTTCCAAAAAATATTTTGAATAATCAGCATCAATGGAGTAAGCACACAGCCTCTCAAGACTACTAGCATTTGTAAGGGAAAAAAATCTCACTGTATTTGTCAAGTGTGAGTACTACGCTTGGTAGATGTGTCACGCTTGAGAAATTATCGATAAAAAACAAGGACCCTAACAGGGCAAACAAGCTTGCAAACAAAAAATTATCATACACCATGATGTTAAAATCTGCAAAGACCCAAGGCAACTGAAGCACTAAGCACTAGAATTAAAGTTTAAAGGATGAACAGGAGTTTGCCTGGCCAAAAAGTGAGTGAGCAGAGATTCCAAACAATCTCTACCATACGGCCTATACTCCTTTAGCAGAAAGACAAACCAGCTCTTTACTTCTAGAGCAAGTGTGAAGCTAACTGCCTAAACAAGTTTCCTTTCTTTTTAAAGGTCAGAAAACTATTTTGTTTTCTAATGTTAATAAAAAAAAAAAAAAACCTTAGATTAATAAAATTATATATTCTAGGTCATATCACTCTTGATTCCACTCAGAACCAGTCTCCCCTCAGAAAATTGGGATAACATTTTGTATTCACAGGAAACCATTCCTGAAAAAACATTTTTAATTCCTTGAACACCACTCATACCTACTCTGTTATTCTCAAAATTGCCAGTTTTAGAAAAACATATACATAATCATTCTAGCTAGTGACCTATGTAATACAACTTTATAAATCCAACAAAAGATTTATAGTTGAGTTTTGTCAGCTACACTATTGTTTTCAAAAGCTTACTGAAAACTTCCATTAATGAGGAAAACAGCAGATTCAACAATCCCTGCTTTCATAATAGTTTCAAACAATCTTATCCTACCTTCACGCCAACTGCAACCTCAGTGACAATTCTGTAAAGAAAAAATAAATAATTTAAATCTCTTTTTTTTCCTGTGGATTATCAACTTTTTAGAGTAGTTCATAAATCTCCCATACATCCTCAATACAGATGCTAAAGTAAAACACAGATAATGACACTTCTCTGTACTATTTCACTCTGGTTTTCTGGAAATAACTTTCAAAGTGAGGCAAAATTCAGCAGACTCATGGTATTTGTGAACATTACTTTAAATAAATACTAAAAACGGCAAAACTCAAAACACTATAAAATGCCATTTCCGCAAGGTTAGTACATTTAGATTAATAATTTAACACTTAGACCAACTTTTCAGTAAATCCTGTTAAGAGCAGAAACGTGAATTCCAATGCAAGTTTTGCCATCAGTTTCCAAGTTGATCGGGGGGAATACTGAACTCTGGATCTGTTTCCTCATGTAAAATAATCTCCAGGTAACCTTTAGGATGACTTAAATTCTATTAACAACTTTTAAATGATCATCATTTAACATCTTAAAAAAACACCAAACTCTAGACCCTTAACCAAAATAAATGTACATTTTACTTCTGGTTCTTCAAGTACTGTCACTGGTTCCAAGAAATGTACTTTTAAAGTGATAGTTTTTCTATCCCCAAACAGGCTGACTACACCTATAGTTTCTCCCTGAAGTGTGCCCTTTCTAACAACGGGTTAAATTATTGAGCCTTTTCAGACCCGGAGCAGTAATACCAAAGAGGCACTGGTCCATAGCATGTCCCCCAGCCCTCCCCTCATCTCACTCAGCATTCTATCACCACCCTTGGGCTCGCAAAGATGCAGCATGGTTCTGGCTTTTTGTAGTTCTTTTTGTTTTTCCAGAAACTGGTCAAAGTAGCTAAAAAGATGGCCCTGTGTCGACTATCTACTCTTGTTTCTGCCATGGCTGTTGGCCTTTGCACATGTGACTGATGTCGACCACAAACACTTCGTTTTTCAAATGATTTAATTTCTGGCCCTCCTGCAAAGCCTTGAATGTCCTTAGGCCCCACAAAAAGCCATTTTTTTCCTGCCTCCCGCCCCCACCACAGACTCCAGTGAAAACAAAGGAGTATGACATCTGCCCTCCGCTTTCCTCCCGCCGCCGCACGCCCTCCCCGCCCCCTCTTCCCCAGCGGCTCCCCCTTCGCTTTCCGGGAGCTCCCGCCACCGGCATCTCCCCGTCAGGGCGGGCCGGGCGAGGCCAGGGAGATTTAGGATGGCCAGATTCACAATGGGTGCCTCTCTCCTCTCTCCCACAGAAATCCCCACACAGGCCTCTCTCCGGCCATCACACTCCCTCACTCCCCACAGGCGCCGCCAGCCCGGGGTTCGGATCCCAGGTTACGGATCGAAATGGCTCCTAGAGGGGGCAGGGACCGGCGATACGTCCTGGGGTTCCTACCCCATCCCCCGCAGCCAAGCCGGTGCCCTCTCCCTCCTCGGGGTCGTCTCCACCGCCATCGCCCCAAAGCCTCCCCTGCCTGCATAACCCGCTTTCTTCTCATTTTCTCGACTAGAAACCCAACGGGGAAAGCAAAGGGAGGGGTGTGTGCGATGGGGCGGGGGTTGGGTAACGGCAGCCCAACCCTGGGAGGGGCCGCCGGAGGGTTTATGCACGACCCCTAAACGGGTCGAAGGAGGCTCCAACTCCTCTCTCACACACACCTCCTCGCTGGCCCGATTACCTACCCGTCCATTGCCGAACCGGACAAAGCTTCGCT
Organism: Loxodonta africana; assembly: GCF_030014295.1. Lineage (NCBI taxonomy): Eukaryota > Metazoa > Chordata > Mammalia > Proboscidea > Elephantidae > Loxodonta > Loxodonta africana. The sequence goes on from NC_087344.1 coordinate 139,399,139, forward strand.
CACAAGAACCGAGCCACGCAGCCAGCGAGACACACAAGCGGCGAGAAAATGGCGGCCACAGCCCGACGGAAATTGCCGAAGGTGCCGGAGCGCACGGGGAAGCGCGCGGCAGCGGCGGCGGCGGAAAGAGCCGAGCGCGCGGGCCCCGGCTGCAGGCGGCGAACGGCGGGGCGCGGGGACGAGGGGGAGTGGGCGCAGCCGCCTCCGCGCCGCCGCGCCCGGGTCCCTCCGCCCTCCGTCCTCTGGGACGTGGCTTGCTGCTGCGAAGCATGGCGTCGTGGGCTCTTTTTTGTGTGTTCCACTAGGAAATCCCTATAGCCCAACTCTGGGCGGTGTGAGTGGGACATCCACCGCCCCCCCCCCTCAGCTTCCCACACCTTCTGCACTGGACCTCGGGAGGATGGCCCCTGGACTGCAGGGCTGCCCCCAGACAACCTCCACTTTTTCTTCAAATCGAAATGCCAACTTGGCTAACTCCGACCAATGCAGGCGGAGGAAAAAAATACTTTATAGCTTTCTTCCTATGCAATTTTTTATTTTCAGACCCTCTCCATTCCATCGAATAAAAAACTTTACCCCATTAAACAAGACCATTGTTTAATAAAAACAATGCTTTCTAAAGCAAATAGATCTCTTCAGACGGAAAATAGGCTTTTGCATCCAGACGAACTTCTGAGTCTCATCTCACTTGATTAGGTGCAGCTGTAGGAAATACGCACACGGGTTGATGAATGTGTTAAAGAGCTTATACTGAAAATAGTCATGGTTTAACATTTGGGGGCGTGAAAGGGAAGGTGTGGGTGGGCGTGGGGGCAGCTGAGTCTGAAGCTTACAATTTGACTTCCTGTTCTATATGCCTTGTAGTCTCAATTTTAATTTTAATAGCATATTGGACGTTTTCCTTTAATGTGTGTTTATCAGAGGGTCAACAAACTTTGGAGAATTTGCTCAGTAGTTGTGACTGTTTTGCCAGCAACCTCCCTCTCTCCCACCCTTCATCCCAGTCCTAGTATACACACACTCTTTTTAATCCCGAGAATAAAAAATACTCCCTACATCCATCCAGTTACTTTTCGATGCCCACTCTGGGCTTTCGTGTATCTCCTTCAGGCCCAAACATCTTCTCTTTCTACTAACTGAAATTTCACTGCGTTTTAAGGTAATTAGAAACCCTGGTGGCGCAGTGGTTAAGAGCTAGGGCTGCTAACCATAAAGGTCAGCTAGTTCAAATCCACCAGGTGCTCCTTGGAAACCGTATGAGGCAGTTCTATTCTGTCCGATAGGGTCGTTGTGAGTCGGAATCCACTTGACCGCAACGGGTTTATTTATTTTAATTCTTAAAATTATACTATTTTTTAAGTTAGGCGGAATCTTAGAAGAGCATCTTGTCCAAATACTTTGCTAGAGCTCTTCAAAGCACTTAAATGTTTAAAAATTCTTTATTTGCCTCAGGGATTTGGTAATGTTTAAAAAAAATCAAATCAAATTTTCTACAATGCCTTCACTTCAACGACTGACTTGTGATTCATAGAGGACCTATTATCAGTACAATTAATAATCACACTCTGCATTTTTTTTTTTTTACATATTTGTGGTTTCGTACATGTATTGTCATTCAACAATTAAATATGTACGTTCCCAAAGGGCGGGAACTGTAGCATAATTCTCTATATTTCCCCCATTGGTTCAATCAGTATTGATTGATTGGTTCTCACCTTATCTTGCCGAAAACAAACTGTCCATAGGTGGCAGAAGAAATTATTATATTCACAAAAACCCATTTTTCTTTATTTTTTATCCTAGCAAAATACAAGCCTACAAACATACAGTAGTCAATATGCTTGCTTATTTAAACCTATCACTTTCTAGAAACAATTTAAAGTTGTTTACAAGTCAAGACACATAATGTACTAGATGAAATAAATGAAGTTTAATAATGAATACACCCGTTGCTGTTGAGTCAATTCCGACTCATAACGGTCCTATAGGACAGAGTAGAACTGCCCCGTAGGGTTTCCAAGGAGTGGCTGGGGGATTCAAACTGCCAACCTTTCGGTTAGCACCTGAGCTCTTAACCACTGCACCACTGCCAGGGCCCCATGTACCACAGAAGCATGTTGCTTAAAGTCTGGGAGCTTTCATTTAGTATCTAGGTGATGTTGTGCATGTCCATTAATCTCTCTAGGAAAAAGTTTCCTTTACTGTAAAATAGGATTAGAGTAGGACATACATCCTAGATGGTTGTGAGGTCTAAATATCTTAATGCATGTGAAGCACCTCCCTAACCCAGTGACTGACTATAGCAAATACGCAATAAAGGGTGCTATCATAATCCATTATTGTTTTTATTATTACTATTATTATTTACTTGAGAAGGAACTGGCCACAAATTTGGCTTTTGGATTTTTAACAGCCAACAATATTCATATAAATCTATACAGAGATTTTCACAAAGGTTAAGCATGTCACTAAAGTAATTAGATTGGCTGCTATCTAGTGAAATAAATCTGGGAAAATGTCATGAATAAGTTTCTAAAGCCCTTCGAAATCTAAATTTGTATGATTTTATGAGTTAACCATGGGGTAGATTATTAATCTCAACGTTAGCAGATGGCCAACCTTTGTAATATATGACAAGATTATGTTAGTGTTTATGGATTCCTAACAAAATAAGGCAATAAAAAGTGAAGTGCTTGCACAGTGTTATTTTCATACCCATATCTTTTTTTTCAGTATAATGATTTCTTCTTTCCCTTCTGAGTGGTAAATTTTTTGACCTTTTACAGAGATTTATACTTACGTGAACAATAATTAAATCTAAATTTCAGTGTATGCTGAGTTAAAATGAGCTCTAATATTGATGCGATAAAAATAGGAAGTACGATCTTGTTCATAGTGTTCTTATTTTTTTCCTAGTCTCGTTTGCTTATAGCACCCAAGACATTTAACTTTTTCGTGTTGCAGCTTCCGCTTATGAGAAGATGGAATAATAATAGGATCAATTAGGTAGTATTTTATTTTTGTAAGTATTTTTAAATAGGTGAAGTCAACTCAAAATAGGCAAAACTAATTGGAAAGGTAGAAAGACAAAATGAACAGAAAATGCAAATATGTATTGAAAAAAAGTAGTCTAGGGTTTTGGTTTTAGTGGTTACCTAGGGCTGGAAGTGGGAATGGGCACTGACTACAGATGGGCACAAAGTTTCTTTTTTGGATGATGCAAATGGTTTAAAACTAGATTGTGGTGGTTATACAAATCTGCAAATATACTAAAATTCATTGAATTATACACCTAATGCAGGTGAATTTCAGAGTATGTAAATTGTATCTCAAAAAAGCTGTTAAAAAAGAAAAAGCACATGCCTTCTACTGCTGCTCTCAGCTACAGAATTCCATGCTTCTAAGGCAAACCCTCTTACCAGTTCATTGTGGTTTATATCTGGTTATATACACCAGTTTTCGCCCTCATAGAAATGTTCTGATGCACGTATTGATTACACACAGTTTTCCTTTTTTATCCCAATGTGGTAATTACTAGACAAACTGTTCTGCAAAATTTTTAACTTAAAAAGTGTATCAGAGGTCTTTCCCTATCAGTGTATTTAAAACTGTCTCACTATATATGGCTGCATAATATTCCACTGAAAAAATAAATCTTGATTTATTTAACTATATGTTATTGACAGACATTTAGATTGTCTCCAGTCTTGCTATTTACAAACAGTTCTGCAATAAATACCCTTGTTTTTAAGTCTTTTTCCACATATGTGAATATATCTGCTGGATAAATACCTACAATTAAAATTATTGAGTAACATGCATTTTTCATTTTAAAAGATGCTAGCAAATTGCCCTCCATGGAGCTTTAGCCCTGGGGAAAATATTTGCAATTCCTATTATCAACAAAGGGCTAGCTTGTTTAATATATAGAGAGTGGAGCCCTGGTGACACAGTGGGTAAGAGCTCAGCGGTTAACCAAAAGATCGGCAGTTCAAATCCACCAGCTGCTCCTTGGAAACCCTAAGGGGCAGTTCTACTCTGTCCCATAGGGTCACTATGAGTCGGAATCGACTCAGTGGCAATGAGTTTTGTTTTGGTTTTGGTTTTCCCACAAATAAAGAAGTCAAAGACCAACAACCAACTAGAAAAATGGTTAAAGAATAAATGCAGGTGAACAGATTGGTTACAGAAAAACAAAAACAAACATACTCAGCCTCACTTATAATAAAAGAAATTCAAGTTAAAACTGTACCAGGATGCTCTTTTGATGTGTCAATGTCCCCTCTAGATAGACACAAACCCATAGGCACAAAATTTCCTGAGTACTGAGGAAAAGAATTCCTTTCCAAACTACCAATAAAGTGTGAGAATAGAATAAAGATAAAATGGGGACATTGATGGGTCAGTGGTATAATTCTCGCCTTCCATACAGGAGACACAGATTTGGTTCCTGAGCGATGCTCCTCGTGTGCAGCTGCTACCCGTCTGTCAGTAGAGTCTTGCATGTTGCTATGATGCCGAACAGGTTGTAGGGAAAAGAAACCAGCCGACGAAAATCCTATGAATCACAATGATCTGATCAATCATGGGGATGGTGAAGGACTAGGCAGCATTTTGTTCTGTTGTGCTGAGGTCACCACGCATTGGGGACTGATTCAATGGCAGCTAACAGCAATAACAAGATAGATATACTGAATATCGAAAAGCTCTTCTCCCGTACATTTTTTCTTTAAAATCTTCTGAAAGATGTAGTTCCCAATAATGAAGGAGTACATCAGGAAAGAAGATTGTGGGGGATCGAGGAAAACAGAGATCCAACACAGAAAAGCAGAGAAGGAAATTAAGAGGATTTTGGTGAAAGAAGTCCCAGGACAACAGCTAATACCACAGACCTAGGGTTCCAAAGGAGCATGAGGCTAGAGGTCTCCAGAAAAGATGTCTCCAACAAATGAAAAGAAAAACATGGGACTGATGTATCAAAAATGTCTGAATTGAGCAGTGTTTTATAGTTCTGTTGGCAAGCTTAGGGGAAGAATACATGGAAATTTTTTTTTTTAATTTTTTAAGTTAACTCCAGGATAAACAAAAGTTTTAAGACAATGTAATCATAGTACTATGGCTCAGTTGTGAAAATAGTTACATTTTTATAATAATATAGGCACAGAATATTAATTAAATCAAGATTGTGAAACAACCAGGTAGGAGGATGGAAGAAAAGTATGGATGTGAGCATATGTGTGTGGCAGGGTTATAAATTCTCATCTTCCGAAGTAGGAAGACAATAGAGAATGTAAACAATTGGTACGGGAAGAAATACCAGTATAGGCATATTATTTTGAAAGCAAGGTGGTAAATACTAGGAGAATCAGGGAGAAGAGTTAAAAGAGTTTGCTTCCAGGGAGTGGTGGTTGGGGGTGAAAAAGGGTGAGACCGTAAGCTGTTATTTTGGGTTTTGTTTATTTCATGATATAGCTTCAATAACTATTTACTTCTAAACCTATATACATGTGTTACTTTAATAAAAAATAAATGTTACATTTAAAAAAAAAGGCATGAAATGGTAGCAGGCAAAAGACTGTCTTACCGCAACACTGCCTCTTTTGTATTCAGCAACAGTGACTGCTTATCTATATGTTCACTGAATAAAGCTCAGTGTAGCTGGCTGCCCTTCCTATACAGGCACATAATGAAGATTATTCTTGGAAGAGAACACAAAAGTTTGAGTGGATCAGCAATTTTTAGAATGATCATGCATAAAGAACTAAACTAGGGGAGAGAATGGGAAAAGAAAAAAAAACAGAAAAGTAAAAGATAAAAAAATGCTAAATACAAAGGAAACAACATCTTTTTGCTTTGTAGTGTTATATACTATGAAATATTACAAAGAGATTTTAAAATCAGCATCATAATTTATGTGGATTTATTCAAACGGAAACATAAATGGAAACTCTTACATGATCTGGTTGCTTGTCCTCTCTCTGACCTCATCTCTTACGACTCTCCCTTTCACCACCACTACATTGGCCTACTTTGCCATCCCTAGAACATACCAGACATTGTTTCACTTTAGGGCCTTTGCTTAAGCTAATTCTCTACTCTCCCCTCGAATATCACCTGTCCCACAGATAACTCCCTCATCTGTGAGTCTGTTCAAATCTTTCCTTCTCAATGAGTGGCACACTGATCACTCTCTTTAATATTGCCAACTGTTCCCCCTACCCTGACAATCTCAATACCCCTTTTCTTGCTCTACTCTTTTTTCCCCCAAAGCGTATATCCTATTCTAACATAACACATAATTTGCTTATTTTTACATTTATTATTTACTATCTATCTCCCCAGAAGCCCAGGTGGTGTAGTGGTTAAAGCGCTTGGCTGCTAACCAAAAGGTCAGTGATTAGAATCACCATCCACTCCAAGGAAGGAAGATGTGGCAGTCTGCTTCTGTAAAGATTTACAGCCTTGGAAACCCTATGGGGCAGTTCTCCTCTGTCCTACAGTGTTGCTACAAGTTGGAATCAACTATATGACAACAGGTGTAGGTGTGTATCTATCTCCCTCTGCTAGAACGTAAGTTGTAGGAGGCCAACTTGTTTTGTTTTTGATTTATCTCATGTGCCTAGAGCAATACTTGGTGTATATAGTAGATACTCCCTAAGCATTTTTTGAAGGATGAGTGGGTAACTGAACTGCTGGATCACCCACCTTCTGAAGACTGACTCTGGATTTGCCAGTGATATGAGCCAAGGTGATTCCTTTATTGCTTTATACACTTGGAGTAGGAATTTCTTTTTTAGGCAATTGAAAACAAAATAACTACTAAAATAGTGAAGGATGAGGGATCCATATCAATGAAAAAATATTCGCAGAAATTGGAGATGTCTAAACAATGAAAACCAGTGAAGAACACATTAGCTATCTTCAAATAAAGGGCTGTCATATAAAAAAAAGGAATTACCCATATTACTTATTGTTCCACAAATTAGGATGGATTAGTGTTACAGAAAGGCAAATTTCAGCTCAACCTAAGAACAAACCTTCTAACAATGAAAATTGCCTTACAGTGGAAATAGTTGCCTCATGCTTTGGCCAACTTTCCATTATTATGGGTGTTCGAGCAGAGGTTGAATGCATCTCTCAGAGAGATAATAGAAGAGATTACTGCACTAGTGATTTCTTTCTTTTTTTTTTTTTGATCCCTTTCAATCCTACAATTTGGTTTGAAGTATTTTGATGTGGGCACTTATAGGATATCTGCTCGCCCCATAAGCAAATTCTTTTTTCTGTGTGCTATTTCTTTCCTTATTTCTTGAGCCTCTTTGCATGGATACACTTTCAGCAACCATATTTGTACTGTATGTGTCCATTCCCTTTGGCCCTAGTTGACTGGACCAGGAGTGGGCAGCTTATCAAAATGCATCAATCAGATTCTTCTATCCAGAAATTTAAGGACAGGAGAAAAGACTCTCAGTCAGTCTCCTCGTGGGATTAGAAAGGCAACATCTTAACTCAGAAACAAAGGACAGCCGTAGACCAAGGAGTGGTGATAACTGGTCTGCAGGAGAAAAGAATGAAGCTGATACAAAGAGAGAGCAAAACTAAGTGACAGAGAAAACATAGCCTGGGTAACTACAATAACTTTTCAGTGCTTAGTTCTAGTCTTTCCTAAGTCTTAATGGTATTCTTATTCTTTAGTTTAATAAGACATTCCTTTACACTTATAAAAATTCTTTCTCTCTCATTTTTCTTTAAGACAATCAAGTTGCTTCTGTTACATGCACCAAATACATATTTTATTTTGCTTTTAATCTCTGTTGATCCATATTTATAAGAGCTAGGTCAATAAGCTAAACCTTTTTACCATTTGTATAACCCCCCCCACCAAAAAAAAACCAAACCCAGTGCTGTCGAGTCGATTCCGACTCCTAGCGACCCTGTAGGACAGAGTAAAACCACCCCATAGAGTTTCCAAGGAGTGCCTGGCAGATCCGAACTGCTGACCCTTTGGTTAGCAGCCATAGCACTTAATCACTACACCACCAGGGTTTTCGTTTGTATACACCACCAGGGTTTTCGTTTGTATAGGAAGGGTAAATATAAGACTCTCTTTACACATTAATTGGAACCGCATATATATGGCATTGCTTTCTGTAGATAGTAGCCTATCATATTAATACCTGATGTAAATTTCTAAAGGAAATTGTGGTAACAATTCTAAAAAGTTGAGTATTTTAGGACTTCATAAATGTACTACATATTTCTATTTGGATATCTTAAAGCCTTTGTTATATCCTAGACACTTCAGGGTATTAGCACTTCCCGTTCTTAGCCTTTAACCTAGCTCTTTCATTCTTCCAGGTTAGATGTTAGTGGTATTGTGAATGTGATGTATTAAAGATCAAAGGGAGAAACTAAACATTTTTAAAAGGCAGGAATGCGGGCATAAGGGCAAGTGTGGGAAGAAGTGTTTTCACTGACACCATTTGCCAATTGCAAGGAGCAGTAACCACTAAGTTTACCTCAAGTATCCCTTAAGGGAGACTGTAAAGATATGCAAGGAAACAAACACAACCATTTGACCAGGTCTCCATCCTGTAAACAGGTCTTACACTGGTGACTTCACCTCTGTGCTCTTCCCTCCCTCCTTGCACTGGCACATAGGCTGTGGTGGGCTGCTAAATGTTTTATAGCCAGCTCCCTAGGAGAATAGCACCGATTTGTAGTGTTTGCCAGTTTGCATGGTGTAAATACTCTTACCATGGCTCATTTCAAGCTACAAACATGGCTAAACACGAGGTTTGGAAGAAATATGCACAATGGGCTCTCCTGAGCTTTGTACAAACCAATTCTAGCACACCATTGTATAAGCTACCCTGCTTTATCTAGAATACTCTGAGCAGGTCAGCCTTAGGCTGTGCTTTCTGCCTTGAATGCACTTCTCCCTAATTTTTGGATGGTTTTCTCCTTTTCTTCATTCAGATCTTGCTTAGAGGGGGTGGCCTCAGCGAGGCCTCTCCTGATAAAACCAGAACCAAACCCATTGCCATTGAGTTGATTCCAACCCGTAGCAACCCTATAGTCCTATTTAAAACAACATATTTCTAACCCATCACCTTTATCCCCTTCCTTATTTTATGTTTCTTCTTAGGAATTATCTGCCTAACTAAGATTCTGTTAAAGATTATGAAAAATTTAGAAATCGATAGTGGTGATGGTTCTTCAGTAAGGTGAATGTAATTAATCTCACTGAATTTGTACACATAAAAGTGGTTGATGTGGCAAATGTTTTGTTATATATATATTTTACCACAATAAAAAAAAAGATTTATCTGCCTAATATGATATCTATATGTTTAGTTGATTATTTGTGTCACCTTCAAAAATGCAAGCTACTTGTGAGAAGTGACTTTGCAATTTTTGTTCTTTGCTGCTCTCCCAGCACCTACAAAATGCCTGGCACAAATAGTCAAAAAATAACTTTCGGATAAATTAACAAGTAGACTCTTAAATCAAGTGGTAATCATCTCTGGTATCCTTGGTATTTAGCACAGTGTCTAGTCCAGAATTGGCACTCAATAAAAATGTTTGAAAATAAGAAATAAATAAGTACATTTTATAAGACAAATGAGCAAAAGCGGGGTATTAAAACAAAGTTCACTGAAGAACAATATTATTTCTGGTGAATCTTATTTTATAACTTGAAGGAGTGAAATACAGAACAAATAAATTGACTTTACCTAAAGACCTAGCATGTGTTACATTTATGAAAGGCTAGTAGATCAACTCAGAAATGAAAGTTTGGTTTGGAACTAGCCTGATATAATGGAAACAGCAGAGGACTGATAGTTTAGGAGACTGTTTTTTTCCTCTACTGACTAAGCTAGATACATCACTTAGCTTCTTTTCACTAAAGGAAATGACATGAAATGTTATAACTAGGAGGTGTACTACTTTAGTTCTATGATCAAATACCTTACTTAAAAAATATAGATTTTCAAATCATTTTTTATATTAGCTGAAATATACAATTCAAACAAAAGGAAATTTTCATTCCAAAAGTTTCCATTCATATTGTTGTTAGTGAACCAAAGTAATTTAACTAATCCAAGCTAATGACAAATATATATACATATATACACATAATAAAAAGAATAAAACTTTTTCCTGTTCAGTCTATTCTGACTCATGGGGACCCCAAGCATTACAGAAGAGAACTGCTTCATAGAGTTTTCATGGGTGTAATATTTATGGAAGCAGATTACCAAATCTTTCTCCTGTGACACTGCTGGGTGGCATCCAACCACCATCCTTTAAATTAGCAGCTGATTGCAAGCCACTTGTGCCACCCCAGGACCTTCATATATATCAAGCATGCTAAGGGGGCAGGTTACTCTATTAAATAGGGTGGTCAAATAAATATTTATGGTTAGATAAATATTTATTGGACGAACAAATATGTACTGTATAAATATTTGTTGAATGAATGAATGAATATATCTTCTATTCCATTTGGTCTGTTCTTCTATATGCAGTTTTTTTTTTTATATACAGGTATACTTTTTTTTGTATATATATACATGGCATAATATCTGTTCAGGCAACATCTAAACGTGTATACCTCCATGGTCCTGTAAGGTTATAGTAGAGTTCAGAAATCCAGATTGGAGAACAAGATGTAGCTGATGTACTTTGATAAGTATTGCAGATCCTATCTGTCTTCACTAGTTCTTTGGGTCTTATGCCAGCCTGGGCCTTGGGGTGGCAGGGAGAGAGGATCCCAGTGCATATCTGCAGCTACCCGTCACACCAGTGCTCATCTAAGGCTAGGACAGTGCAGATGCCTCTGGAGCCACCAAGGAGGATGCCCCTCGGGGCCTCTGCCCCACTCAGCCAGGGTGTGTTGCATGTCATGCCCAGGACCAAGACCACAATGCTCCGTGCAGTGGCAGTCCCTGAGATCTCTGGGCTGTGGCAGTGGTGGAGGAGGAGCAGAAAGGTTGGGGGGGGAGAGACAGAGGTGGAGGCAGAGGCAGAGGTGTAGGAGGGGTGGGTGAGGCTGCAAGAGTTCAAAGGTATTGGGGAGGCGGAGCCAAGATGGTGGAAAGACAGATGCTTCTGTTGAGCACTCTTTACAACAAAGACCTGAAAACACAAGTGAAATGAGTATATTTATGACTGAGGAGCCCTGAACATCAAAGGAAAGCTGAGAAAACAAAATGAGGGTCAGGGGGAGGAAGAGACATTTCAGAAACAGAGAGGAGTTACTGGACCTGAATCACGGGAAGCCCTCAGGCACCATTCCAGGAGTGGTGGCATTCAGATGCAGTTTGCTCAGGGAGAAACAGCCAGCCACACAGCATACTCACACCTCCAGAACCAGAGAAGAATGGTGCTCTCCACAAAAGCTAAGTATTTGCGTATATTTTACTGCCCCTCCCTCCAAGCCTGCTTCAGCGGATGTTGAGTTCCCTGGACCTGAGATAGGCCCGGGTGAGCATCCTTCCAGCCTTGGAGAAGGAATAAATTTGCAATTATTTGCCAGCTCCCCTAACCGAGGGAGCTCAGGACAGAAGCGGCTCCTGTCCAGGCATAAACGGTCTGTGGACTTTGAGTACATCTACTCTCTGCTTGAACTGTGTGGGCCTATTTCAGGAGAATAGGTCCTTGTTGGCAGGCTCCAACCATTTCAGCTGTGCAGTGGAGAGGTGGGTGTTTCATGTTTGACATTGCTTCGCCTATCAAACAGGGTTCTCACCTACCCTCATCATGGGCCTAAGGACTGGTAGCTCCACTCAGGTCACCCAGCCACCTGTGACAGGGGTCCAAGGATAACTGGTACCTCCCAGTCCTTACAACCAAAAACATTGGGTGCTCGTGGTCCATCTGTAGAACCTACCCACCTGTACCATCTAGGGAACAGGAACACACTTTTCCCAGAGACACATGGTGGATGATACTCAGCCCCCTGTCTTGTTCAGAATGTGACCCCCTGCTGCAACCAGATACCGGTACCTACACCAATCACCCCTGCCCCTCTAAGACTGTAGGACAGAGCCTGTACCACACACGTGATGATCAGCTGCCCGGACACCTGAGCTGAATTCATATAAGAAAAGTGAATGGACTCCTAGACTGATATATCTGATAACAGCTTTAGCCATCTGGAGACAGGACATCAGAGCTCCAAAGGTGAGAATAATCAAGCTAGCTCACTCAAGCAACCCATCTGGGCATATCAAAACAACACAAAGCAAGAAGTTAAGACACAGTAAGCAAACATAAAATAAACTAATAACTTATGGATGGCTCTGAGACAGCAGTCAATATCAAGTCACATAAAGAAACAGACCATGATCACCTCAACAAGCCCTCAAAATAAAGAATCCAGGGATCTTCTAGACGAAAGTGCATCCCTGGAATTACCAGAGGCAGAATACGAAAGTTTGATATACAGAACCCTTGAAGACATCAAGAAGGAAATGAGGCAATACTCAGAACAAGCCAAGAAACACACAGATAAAGTAATTGAAGAAATTAAAAAGATTATTCAGGAACATAATGAAAAATATAATAAGCTGAAAAAATCCATAGGGAGGCAGCAATGAGAAATTCAGAAGATTAACAATAAAATCACAGAAGTAGGCAACTCAACAGAAAGTTAGAGAAGCACATTTGAGCAAGCGGAAGGCAGAGTTTTGGAACATGAAGATAAAGCACATGGCATTAATGTATTTGAAGAAAAATCAGATAAAAGAATTAAAAAAAAATGAAGAAACCTTAAGAATCACGTGGAACTCTATTAAGAGAAATAACCTACGAGTGATTAGAGTACCAGAACAGGGAAGGATAACAGAAAGTGCAGAGAGAATTGTTGAAGATTTGTTGGAAGAAAACTTCCCTGACATCATGAAAGATGAGAAGATATCTATCCAATATTCTCATTGAACTCCACATAAGGTAGAAGTCAGAAGAAAGTCACCAAGACATATTATAATCAAATTTGCCAAAACCAAAGATAAACAGACAATTTTAAGAGCATCTAGGGATAAATGAAAAGTCACCTACAAAGGAAAGCTAATAAGAATAAGCTTGGACTACTTGGCAGAAACCATGCAGGCAAGAAGGCAATGGGATGACTTATATAAAAAATTGAAGAACATAAATTGCGTGCCAAGAATCATATATCCAGAAAACTCTCTCTCAAATATGAAGGTGAAATTAGGACATTTCCAGATAAAAAGAAGTTTAAGGAATTCATAAAAACCAAACCAAAACTACAAGAAATACTAAAGGGAGTTCTTTGGTTAGAAAATCAATAATATCATGTATCAACCCAAGATTAAAACACTGGGCTGAGCAATCAGATGATAGCCCAGACAGGGAAATCACAAAAATAAGTTAAGAAAAACAAAAAAACAAACAAAGGCTCAAAACAAGGAAGCAGTGATGTTATTACGTAAAAGAAGACAACATTAAAGCAATAAAGAGGGACTAAGAAATGTAGTCATAGGTCTTTCATATGGAGAGGAAGATAAGGGGATACAAAGAAATAAATTTTAGGTTTAAATTTAGAAAAATAGGGGTAAATATTAAGGTAAACACATGGGAGACAAACTATCCTTCGTACAAAAATAAATACAAGAAAAAAATAGAGACTCAGCAGAAGCAAAATCAACAACAAACAAAAGGAAATGATAATATATAACGATAAACTACTCAGCACAAAAAAATTAGGTGGGAAAAGGAAGTTGTCAACAACACACAAAAGAAAGAATTAACAAGACCAAAAGCTGGTTCTTTGAAAAAAATCAACAAAATTGATAAAACATTGGCCAAACTGACAAAAGAAAAACAGGAGAGGAAGCAAATAACCCAAATAAGAAATGAGATGGACGATATTACAACAGATCCAACTGAAATTAAAAGAATTATATCAGATTACTGTGAAAAATTGTACTCTAACAAATTTGAAAACCTAGAAGAAATGGATGAATTCCTAGAAACACACTACCTACATAAACTAACACAAACTGAGGCAGAACAACTAAATAAACACATAACAAAAGAAAAGATTCAAAAGGTAATCAAAAAACTCCCAAGAAAAAAAAAAGCCCTGGCCCAGATGACTTTACTGCAGAGTTCTACCAAACTTTGAGGGAAGAGTTAACACCACTACTACTAAAGGTATTTCAGAGCATAGAAAAGGACGGAATACTCCCAAGCTCATTCTATGAAGCCAGCATATCCCTGATACCAAAACCAGGTAAAGACTCCACAAAAAAAGAAAATTACAGACCAATATACCTCATGAACTTAGATGCAAAAATCCTCAATAAAATTCTGGCCAATAGAATTCAACAAGATATCAAAAAAAGAATTCACGAAGACCAAATGGGTAAATACGACTATTATTCAAATTTACACACCAACCACTAGGGCTAAAGATGAAGAAATAGAAGATTTTTTATCAGCTGCTGCAGTCTGAAATTGATCTAACGTGCAATCAAGATGCTTTGATAATTACTGGCAATTGCAACGCGAAAGTTGGAAACAAAGAAGAAGGATCAGTAGTTGGAAAATAAGGCCTTGGTAATAGAAACAATGCTGGAGATTGAATGATAGGATTTTGCAAGACCAATGACTTCTTCATTGCAAATACCTTCTTTCACCAACATAAATGGCGATTATACACATGGACCTCGCCAGATGGAACACACAGAAATCAAATTGACTACATCTGTGGAAAGAGATGATGGAAAAGCTCAATATCATCAGTCAGAACAAGGCCAGAGGCCTACTGTGGAACAGACCATCAATTGCTCCTATGCAAGTTCAAGTTGAAACTGAAGAAAATCAGAGCAAGTCCACGAGAGCCAAAATATGACCTTGAGTATATCCCACCTGAATTTAGAGACCATCTCAAGAATAGATTTGACTCATTGAACACTAGTGACCGCAGACCAGATGAGTTGTGGAATGACATCACGGACATCATCCATGAAGAAAGCAAGAGGCCACTGAAAAGACAGGAAAGAAAAGACCAAGATGGATGTCAGAGGAGACTCTGAAACTTGCTCTTGAGCATCGAGCAGCTAAAGCAAAAGGAAGAACTGATGAAGTAAAAGAACTGAGCAGAAGATTTCAAAGGGCCTCTCAAGAAGACAAAGTAAAGTATTATAATGACGTCCGCAAAGAGCTGGAGATGGAAAACCAAAAGGGAAGAACACGCTCGGCGTTTCTCAAGCTGCAAGAACTGAAGAAAAAACTCAAGCCCCGAGTTGCAATAGCGAAGAAGTCCATAGGGAAAATATTAAACCAAGCAGGAAACATCAAAAGAAGATGGAAGGAATATACAGAGTCGTTATACCAAAAAGAATTAGCCGATATTCAACCATTTCAAGAGGTGGCATATGATCAGGAGCCGATGGTACTGAAGGAAGAAGTCCAAGCTGCTCTGAAGGCATTGGTGAAAAACAAGGCTCCAGGAACTGATGGAATATCGATTGAGGTGTTTCAACAAACAGATGCAGCGCTGGAGGTGCTCACTCGTCCATGCCAAGAAATATAGAAGACATCTTCCTGGCCAACTGACTGGAAAAAAGAGATCCATATTTATGCCTATTTCCAAGAAAGGTGATTCAACTGAATGTGGAAATCATAGAACAATATCATTAATATCACATGCAAGCAAAATTTTGCTCAGGATCATTCAAAAACGGCTGCTGCAGTATATTGACAGGGAACTGCCAGAAATGCAGGCCGGTTTCAGAAGAGGATGTGGAAACAGGGATGTCATTGTTGATGTCAGATGGATCCTGGCTGAGAGCAGAGAATACCAGAAGGATGTTTACCTGTGTTTTATTGACTATGCAAAGGCATTTGACTGTGTGGGTCATAACAAATTATGCATAACATTGCGAAGAACGGAATTCCAGAACACTTAATTGTGCTCATGAAGAACATTTACATAGATCAAGAGGCAGTTGTTCTACAGAACAAGGGGATACTGATTGCTTTAAAGTCAGGAAAGGCGTTAAATACCTATTTAATATGTATGCTGAACAAATAATCCGAGAAGCTGGACTATATGAAGAATGGGGCATCAGGATTGGAGGAAGACTCGTTACCAACCTGTGTCATTGCTTGCTGCAAGTGAAGAGGACTTGAAGCACTTATTAATGAAGATCAAAGACCACAGCCTTCAGTATGGATTACACTTCAACATAAAGGAAACAAAAATCCTCACAACTGGACAAATGAGCAACATCATGATAAATGGAGAAAAGATTGAAGTTGTTAAGGATTTCATTTTACTTGGATCCACAATCAACAGCCGTGGAAGCAGCAGTCAAGAAATCAAAAGACACATTGCATTGGGTAAATCTGCTGCCAAGGACCTCTCTAAAGTGTTGAAGAGCAAAGATGTCACCTTGAAGACTAAGGTGCGCCTGACACAAGCCATGTTGTTTTCAGTCACATCATATGCACGTGAAAGATGGACAATGAATAAGGAAGACGGAAGAAGAGTTGACGCCTTTGAATTGCGATGTTGGTGAAGAATATTGAATATACCATGGACTGCCAAAAGAAGGACAAATCTGTCTTGGAGGAAGTGAGGCCAGAACGATCCTTAGAAGCAAGGATGGTGAGACTGCATCTTACATACTTTGGACATGTTGTCGGGAGGGATCAGTCCCTGGAGAAGGACATCATGCTTGGCAGAGTACAGGGCCAGCGGAAAAGAGGAAGACCCTCAGTGAGGTGGATTGTCACAGTGGCTGCAACAATGAGCTCAAGCATAACAACGATTGTAAGGATGGAGTAGGACCGGCTGTGTTTTTTTCTGTTGTGCATAGGGTCGCTATGGGCCTGAACTGACTTGACGGCACCTAACAACAACAAAGTAGGATTCATACCAGGTATGCAGGGATGGTTCAACATTAGAAAAAAAATTAATGTAATCCATCACATAAATAAAGGAAAAGACAAGAAGCACATGATTTTATCAACTGATGCAGAAAAGGCATTTGACAAAGTTCAACACCCATTCATGATAAAAGGTCTTAGCAAAATAGGCATAGAAGGAAAATTTGTCAACATAATAAATGGCATTTATAGAACACCAATAGCCAACATCATCCTAAATGGAGAGAGGCTGAAAGCATTCCCCTTGAGATCGGGAACCAGACAAGGATGACCTTTATCACTGCTCTTTTTCAACATTGTGCTGGAGGTCCTTGCCAGAGAAATTAGCCAAAAAAAAAAAAAAAAAAAAACAGAAAGAAAGAAAGAAATGGCATCCGTATTGGCAAGGAAGAAGTAAAAATATCTCTCTTAGCACATGACATGATTTTACACACAGAAAACCCTAAGGAATCCTCAAGAAAACTGCTGAAACTAATAGAAGAGTTCAGCGGAGTATCGGGATACAAGATAAACATACAAAAATCAGTTGGATTCCTCTACACCAACAAAAAGAACATCGAAGAGGAAATCACCAAAGCAATACCATTTATGGTAGCCCCCAAGAAGGTAAAATACTTAGGGATAAACCTTACCAGAGATGTAAAAGATTTATACAAAGAAAACTACAGTACACTTCTGCAAGAAGCCCAAAGAGACTTACACAAGTGGAAATACATACCTTGCTCATGGATAGAAAGAGTTAACATTATAAAAAAGTCTATTCTACCAAAGCGATCTATAGATTTAATGCAATCCCGATCCAAATCCTAATGACGTTATTTAATTAGATGGAGAAACAAATCACCAACTTCATATGGAATGGAAAGAGGCTCCGGAAAAGGAAAGCATTACTGAAAAAGAAAAACTAAGTGGGAGGCCTTACTCTACCTGATTTTAGAACCTTTTATACAGCCACAGTAGTCAAAACAGCCTGGTACTGGTACAACAACAGATACACAGACCAAAGGAACAGAATTGAGAATCCAAACATAAATCCTTCCACATATGAGCAGTTGATATTTGACAAGATCCCAAAACAGTTAAATGGTGCTGGCATAACTGGATATCCATCTGGAAAAAAGTGAAATAAGACCGATACCTCACTCCATGCACAAAAACGAGCTCAATATGGATCAAAGACCTAAATACAAAATCTAAAATGATAAAAATCATGGAAGAAAAATAGGGACGTTAGAAGCCCTAACACATGGCATAAACAGTATACAAAACATTACTAACAATGCAGAAGGGAAACTAGATAACAGGGAGCCCCTAAAAATTGAACACCTATGCTCATCCAAAGACTTCACCAAAAGTGTAAAAAGATTACCTACAGACTGGGAAAAAGTTTTTAGCTATGATATTTCTGATCAGTACCTGATCTCTAAAACCTATATGATACTGCAAAAACTAAATTACAAAAAGACAAATAACCCGATTAAAAAATGGGCAAAAAATATGAACAGGCACTTCACTAAAGAAGATATTGAGGTAGCTAACAGATACGCGAGGAAATGCTCAGGATCATTAGCCATTAGAAAAATGCAAATCAAGAGGCGGGGCCAAGATGTCCAACTAGGTAGAAGCTACCTCAGATCCCTCTTGCAACAAAGACGCGGAAAAACAAGAGAATCGATCACATACATGACAATCTACGAACCCTGACCACCAAACACAGATCTAAAGAGTTGACCTGAGTGACAGAGACTGAGAACGAACAACCACGGGGAAGCAATGACTGTTTTCGGAGCCTGGGGCCAGTATCCCAGTCAGAAAACCTTGGTGCCAGGCTTTGGACTGGGCGCAGGGGAGCTGAGCATGGCATGCTGACATGGTTCAAACACGGGACGCAGCCCTAGCCCCCAGAAGTGACCTCAGGGGAAGCCCAGCCAGTGCACGCAGGCAGCGCAGTGACATGGCTGACAGGAGGAGAAATCACCAGGAGGCAGCGACTGGTTTTGAAGCCTGGAGTGCGGCATCCCAGCTGGGGAACCTTGGCACTGGGCTTTGGACTGGGAGCAGAGGAACTGACCACGGCTTCTGGGACAGCACAAGCACAGGACACGGGCCTGACCTTCGGGGGCACTCTCGACCCAGCCAACGCACACAGGCTACATGCCCCTCGGGAATCTCAGATAAAACAGTCATCACCAAACAAGATAAGTAACTTTGTCTATATTCCCGGGTGCTACTCTCTCCTATTTATCTGATCCCTCCCCTCCCCTTCCCAGGAGGCTTCATTAACATTGGAATTTTCTGAGCCAGACAGCGAAGTGCTCTGCGGTTTTTCTTTCTTTTTGGGTGTTTTCTTAACCCATTCTCCTGGCCTGAGAGAAGCAGCTCCAAAAAACCCGGGGACCAAAATCCTTCCCTAATTGGGTTAAAAATACAGAACCAGCTGTAGCCAAGCATATGAGATGCACACTCTTGGGCTTTCATCCCTGCAGGGAACAAGGCGGCTATTATAATGCAAAGGCAATTCTGATAGGGATCTGACTGTAATTGTTTTAGCAGATTACTGGAAAGACAAGTTTACCAAGTCTGATATATCTGCGTATTCAACAGAGCCCTCACTGACCCACAACGGGGAACTGAGGGCTGAAGCTCCCCCTCAGACCACCTAGCCTCCTGCCTTAGGGGTCTAAGGATCATGACACCTACCAATCTGTAGAGGTACTTGCATTGGGTGCCTAAGGTACAGCTGCAGAGCCCACCCACCAAAGTGCTTTAGGAATAGAGACACACCTATCTCACTGGCACTTGGGGGAAGTCTGTCAGCATCCTGCTCCCCTGGAGTGTGACCCCTTGGTGCTACTAGAATCTGGTGCACACAACTATCACCACTACTCCTCTAGGTGGATAGGTGACAGTCTGCACCACACACTTGATGACCCAAAATCAGATTCTACTCAAGAAAAGTGAACGGACTCTTAGGCTTATATATCTGGTAACAGCCCAAACCAGTTGGTAATAGGACATAAGTGATTCAAGGGCTACAACAATCAAGACAGTGCAATCTAGTAGCCCATCTACCTATATTGAAAGAAAACAAAACAAGATAAGACTCAGTGAGCAAATATAAAATTAATCCTTACAATATCTTGTAGATGGCTTGGAGACAGCAGTCGACATCAAACCACGTAAAGAAGCAGACCATGATTGCTTCTACAACTCCCCAAACTAAAGAATCAAAAGCTTTCCCAAATGAACATATAATCCTGGAATTGCCAGATGCAGAATATACAAAACTAATTTACAGAATGCTTCAAGACATCACGGATGACCTCAGAAATGAAATAAGGCAATCTACAGAACAAGCCAAGGAACACACTGATAAAGCAGTTGAAGAAATCAAAAAGATTATTCAAGAACATAGTGGAAAAATTAATAAGCTACAAGAATCCATAGAGAGACAGCATTCAGAAATCCAAAAGATTAACAATAAAATTACAGAATTAGACAACTCAATAGGAAGACAGAGGAGCAGAATCCAGCAATTGGAATGCAGAGTGGGGGACCTGGAGGATAAGGGAATTGACACCAATATAGCTGAAAAAACATCAGATAAAAGAATTTTAAAAAATGACGAAACCCTAAAAATCATGTGGGACTCTATCAAGAAGAATAACTTGCGTGTGATTGGAGTCCCAGAACAGGGAAGGATAACAGAAAATACAGAGAGAATAGTTGAAGATCTGTTGGCAGAAAACTTCCCTGACATCATGAAAGACAAAAGGATATCTATCCAAGATGTTCATCGAACCCCATATAAGATTGATCCAAAAAGAAAATCACCAAGACATATTATCATCAAACTTGCCAAAACCAAAGATAAAGAGAAAATTTTAAAAGCAGCCAGGGATAAAAGAAAGGTCTCCTACAAAGGAGAATCAATAAGAATAAGTTCAGACTACTTAGAAGAAACCATACAGTCAAGAAGGCAATGGAATGACATATATAGAGCACTGAAGGAGAAAAACTCCCAGCCAAGGATCATATATGCAGCAAAACTCTCTCTCAAATATGACGGTGAATTTAAAACATTTACAGATAAACACAAGCTTAGAGAATTTGCAAAAACCAAACCAAAGCTACAAGAAATACTACAGGAAATTGTTTGGTCAGAAAATCAATAATATCAGATACCAGTACAACATAAGGTCATAGAACAGAACATCCTGATATTAACTCAAATAGTGAAATTACAAAAACAAATTAAGATTAATTTTAAAAAGAAAAAATTTCTCAAAACAGGGAAGCATTGAAGTCAATACATAAAAGATCACAATAATCAAAAAGAGGGACTAAATACAGGAGGCATAGAACTGCCATATGGAGAGGAAAACAAGGCGATATAGGACAATACAAGTTAGGTTTTTACTTAGAAAAATAGGAGTAAATATTAAGGTAACCACAAAGAGGTATAACAACTCCACAACTCAAAATAAAAACCAAGAAATACATAACGACTCAGCAGACATAAATTCAACTACCATGAAAATGAGGAACACACAATGTACAATGAAAAACATCTCAGCGCAAAAAAGTAAGTGGAAAAATGAAATTGTCAACAACACACACAAAAAGGCATCAAAATGACAGCACTAAACACATACTTATCTTTAATTATGCTCAATGTAAATGGACTAAATGCACCAATAAAGAGACAGAGAGTCTCAGACTGGATAAAGAAACACGAAGCGTCTATATGCTGCCTACAGGAGACACACCTTAGACTTAGAGACACAAACTAAAACTCAAAGAATGGAAAAAAATATATCAAGCAAACAACAAGCAAAAAAGAGTGGGAGTAGCAATATTAATTTTTGACAAAATAGACCTTAAAGTTAAATCCACCAGAAAGGATGAAGAAGGACACTACGTAATGATTAAAGGGACAAAAAAAAAAAAAAAAAAAATTTCTTTTTTAGACCGGGAAGTTATAACAATATTAAATATTTATGCACCGAATGGTAGGGCTGCAAGATACATAAAACAAACATTAACAGAACTGAAGAGTGAGATAGACACCTCCACAATTATAGTAGGAGACTTCAAAACACAACTTTCGGAGAAGGACAGGACTTCCAGTAAGAAGCTCAATAGAGACACAGAAGACCTAATTGCTACAATCAACCAACATGACCTCATTGACTTATACAGAACACTCCACCCAACAGCTGCAAAGTATACTTTTTTTTTTCTAGCACACATGGAACATTCTCTAGAATAGACCACATATTAGGTCATAAAAAACCTTTGCAGAATCCAAACTATCGAAATATTACAAAGCATCTTCTCAGACCACAAGGCCATAAAAGTGGAAATCAATAACAGAAAAATCAGGGAAAAGAAATCAAATACTTGGACAGTGAACAATACCCTCTTCAAAAAAGACTACGTTATAGAAGACATTAAGGAGGGAATAAAGAAATTCATAGAATGCAATGAGAATGAAAACACTTCCTACCAAAACCTCTGGGACACAGCAAAAGCAGTGCGCAGAGGTCAATTTATATCGATAAATGCACACATACATAAAGAAGAAAGAGCCTAAATCACAGAACTGTCCCTACAACTTGAACAAATAGAAAGCGAGCAACAAAAGAAACCATCAGGCACCAGAAGAAAACAAATAATAAAAATTAGACCTGAACAAAAGGAATCAGAGAATAGGAAAACAACTGAAAGAATTAACACAGCCAAAAGCTGGTTCTTGAAAAAATTAACAAAATTGATAAACCATTGGCCAGGCTGACTAAAGAAATACAGGAAAGGAAACAAATAAAGTGAATAAGAAACGAGATGGGCCACATCACAACAGACCCAACTGAAATTAAAAGAATCATATCAGATTATTACGAAAAATTGTACTCTAACAAATTTGCAAACCTAGAAGAAATGGATGAATTCCTAGAAAAACACTACCTACCTAAACTAACACAATCAGAAGGAGAACAACTAAATAGACCCATAACAAAAAAGAGATTGAAAAGGTAATCAAAAAACTCCCAACAAAAAAAAGCCCTGGCCCGGACAACTTCACTGCAGAGTTCTACCAAACTTTCAGAGGAGAGTTAACACCACTACTACTAAAGCTATTTGAAAGCATAGAAAATGATGGAATACTACCTAAGTCATTCTATGAAGCCACCATATCCCTGATACCCAAATCAGGTAAAGATACCACAAAAAAAGAAAATTCCAGACCTATATCCCTCATGAACATAGATGCAAAAATCCTCAACAAAATTCTAGCCAATAGAATTCAACAACATATCAAAAAAATAATCCACCATGACCAAGTGGGATTTATACCAGGTATGCAAGGCTGGTTTAATATTAGAAAAACCGTTAATGTAATCTACCATATAAATACAACAAAAGACAAAAACCACATGATCTTATCAATTGATGCGGAAAAGGCATTTGACAAAGTCCAACACCCATTCATGATAAAAACTCTCAGCAAAATAGGAATTGAAGGAAAATTCCTCAACATAATAAAGGGCATCTATACAAAGCCAACAGCTAACATCATTCTAAAAGGAGAGAGCCTGAAATCATTTCCCTTGAGAATGGGAACCAGGCAAGGATGCCCTTTATCACCACTCTTATTCAACACTGTGCTACAGGTCCTAGCCAGAGCAATTAGGCTAGACAAAGAAATAAAGGGCATCCGGATTGGCAAGGAAGAAGTAAAATTATCTCTATTTGCAGACGACATGATCTTATACACAGAAAACCCTAAGGAATCCTCCAGAAAACTACTGAAACTAATAGAAGAGTTCGCAGAGTCTCAGGTTATAAGATAAACATACAAAAATCACTTGGATTCCTCTACATCAATAAAAAGCACATCGAAGAGGAAATCATCAAATCAATACCATTCACAGTAGCCCCCAAGAAGATAAAATATTTAGGAATAAATCTTACCAAAGATGTAAAAGACCTATACAAAGAAAACTACAAAGTACTAGTACAAGAAACTAAAAAGGACCTACATAAGTGGAAAAACATACTTTGCTCATGGATAGGAAGACTTAACATAGTAAAAATGTCTATTCTACCAAAAGCCATCTATACATACAATGTACTTCTGATCCAAATTCCAATGACATTTTTTAATGTGATGGAGAAACAAATCACCAACTTCATATGGAAGGGAAAGAAGCCCCGGATAAGTAAAGCATTACTGAAAAAGAAGAACAAAGTGGGAGGCCTCACACTACCTGATTTTAGAACATGTTATACAGCCACAGTAGTCAAAACAGCCTGGTAACGGTACAACAACAGGCACATAGACCAATGGAACAGAATTGAGAACCCAGATATAAATCCATCCACATATGAGTGGCTGATATTTGACAAAGGTCCAGTGTCAGTTATTTGGGGAAAAGATAGCCTTTTTAACAAATGGTGCTGGCATAACTGGATATTTCCATCTGCAAAAAAATGAAACAGACTCATACCTCACACCATGCACAAAAACTAACTCCAAGTGGATCAAAGACCTAAACATAAAGACTAAAACGATAAAGATCATGGAAGAAAAAATAGGGACAACCTTAGGAGCCCTTATACAAGGCATAAACAGAATACAAAACATTACCAAAAATGACAAAGAGAAACCAGATAACTGGGAGCTCCTAAAAATCAAACACCTATGCTCATCTAAAGCCTTCACCAAAAGAGTAAAAAGACCACCTACAGATTGGGAAAAAATTTTCAGCTATGGCATCTCCGACCAGCGCCTGATCTTTAAAATCTATATGATTCTGTTAATACTCAACCACAAAAAGACAAACAACCCAACTGAAAAGTGGGCAAAGGATATGAACACGCACTTCACGAAAGAAGATATTCAGGCAGCTAACAGATACATGAGAAAATGCTCTTGATCATTAGCCATTAGAGAAATGCAAATTAAAACTAAGATGAGATTCCATCTCACTCCAAGAAGGCTGGCATTAATCCAAAAGACAGAAAATAATAAATGTTGGAGAGGCTGTGGAGAGATTGGAACTCTTACACACTGCTGGTGGGAATGTAAAATGGTACAACCACTTTGGAAATCTATCTGGTGTTTTCTTAAAAAGTTAGAAATAGAACTACCATACAACCCAGAAATCCCACTCCTCAGATTATACCCTAATGAAATAAGAGCCTTTACACCAACAGATATATGCATGCCCATGTTTATTGCAGTTCTGTTTACAATAGCAAAAAGCTGGAAGCAACCAAGGTGTCCAAGAATAGATGAATGGTTAAAAAATTATGGTATAGTCACACAATGGAATAATACGCATCGATAAAGAACAATGATGAATCTGTGAAATATTTCATAACATGGAGGAACCTGGAAGGCATTATGCTGAGTGAAATTAGTCAGAGGCAAAAGGACAAATATTGTATAAGACCACTATTATAAGATCTTGAGAAATAGTATAAACTGAGAAGAACACATACTTATGTTGTTACGGGGCGGGGAGGGAGGGAGAGTGGGAGAGGGTTACTTACTGATTAGTTAGTAGATAAGAACTACTTTAAATGAAGGGAAAAGACAATACTCAATACAGGGAAGGTCAGCTCAACTGGACTGGACCAAAAGCTAAGAAGTTTCTGGGATAAACTGAATGCTTTGAAGGTCAGTGGCGCAAAGGCGGGGGTTTGGGGACTATGGCTTAAGGGGACTTCTAAGTCAATTGGCAAAATAAATTCTATTGTGAAAACATTCTGCATCCCACTTTGAAATGTGGCTCCTGGGGTCTTAAATTCTAACAAGCGGCCGTCTAAGATGGATCAATTGGTCTCAACCCACCTGGATCAAAGGAGAATGAAGAACACCAAGGTCATACGATAACTATGAACCCAAGAGACAGAAAGGGCCCCATGAACTAGAGACTTACATCATTCTGAGACCAGAAGAACTAGATGGTGCCCGGCCACAACCGATGACTGTCCTGACAGGGAGCACAACAGAGAACCCCTTAGGGAGCAGGAGAACAGTGGGATGCAGACCCCAAATTCTCATAAAAAGACCAGACTTAATGGTCTGACTGAGACTAGAAGAATCCCGGCGGTCATGGTCCCCAAACCTTCTCTTGGCCCAGGACAGGAACCATTCCTGAAGACAACTCATCAGACATGGAAGAAACTGGACAATGGGTTGGAGGGAGATGCTGATGAAGAGTGAGCTACTTGTATCGTGTGGACGCTTGAGACTGTGTTGGCGTCTCCTGTCTGGAGGGGAGATAGGAGGGTAGAGAGGTTTAGAAACTGGCAAAACTGTCACGAAAGGAGAGACTGGAAGGAGGGAGCGGTTTGACTCATTAGGGAGAGAGTAAGTGGGAGTATGGAGTAAGGTGTTTATAAGCTTATATGTGACAGACTGACTTGATTTGTAAACTTTTACTTAAAGCACAATAAAAATTATTAAAAAAAAAAAGAAAAATGCAAATCAAAACCACAGTGAGATTTCAACTCACTCCAACGAGGCTGGCATCAATCTGTAAAATGCAAAATAATAAGTGTTAGAGAAGCTGTGGAGAGATTGGAACTCTTATACACTGCTGGTGGGAATGTAAAATGGTACAACCACTTTGGAAATCGATTTGGCGCTTCCTTAAAAAGCTAGAAATAGAACTACCATACTATCCAGCAATCCAACTCCTTGGAATATATCCTAGAGAAATAAGAGCCTTTACACGAACAGATATATGCACACCCATGTTCATTGCAGCACTGTTTACGATAGCAAAAAGATGGAAGCAACCAAGGTGCCCATCAATGGATGAATGGATAAATAAATTCTGGTATATTCACACAATGGAATACTATTCAGCATTAAAGAACAATGATGAATCTGTGAAACATTTCATAACCTGTAGGAACCTGGAAGGCATTATGCTGAGTGAAATTAGTCAGTTGCAAAAGGACAAATGTTGTATAAGACCACTATTATAAGAACTCCAGAAATAGTTTAAACAGAGAAGAAAATATTCTTTGATGGTTATGAGAGGGAGGAGGCGGGAGGGTGGGAGAGAGGTTTTCACTAATTAGATAGTAGATAAGAACTACTTAAGGTGAAGGGAAAGACAGCACACAATACAGGCGAGGTCAGCACAGCTGAACTAAACCAAAAGCAAAGACGTTTCCTGAATAAACTGAATGCTTCAAAGGCCAGCGTTGTAGGGGTGGGGGTTTGAGGACCATGGTTTTAGGGGACATCTAAGTCAATTGTCATAATAAAATCTATTAAGGAAACATTCTGCATCCTAATTTGAAGAGTGGCGTCTGGGGCCTTAAACACTAGCAAGTGGCCATTTAAGATGCATCAATTGGTCACAACGCACCTGGATCAAAGGAGAATGAAGAACACCAAAGACACAAGGTAATTATAAGCCCAAGAGACAGAAAGGGCCACATAAACCAGAGACTACATCAGCCTGAGACCAGAAGAACTAGATGGTGCCTGGCTACAAACCAATGACTGCCTTGACAGGGAACACAACAGAGAACCGTTGAGGGAATAGGAGAGCAGTGGGGTGCAGACCCCAAATTCTGGTAAAAAGACCAGACTTTAATGGTCCTACTGAGACTAAAAGGAGCCCAGAGGTCATTGTCCCCAGACCTTCTGTTAGACCAATACAGGAACCATTCCCAAAGCAAACTCTTCAGACAGGGATTGGACTGGACTATGGGATAGAAAATGGTACTGGTGAAGAGTGAGCTCCTTGGATCAAACAGACACATGAGACTATATGGGGAGCTCTTGTCTGGAGAAGAGATGAGAGGGCAGAAGAGGGCAGAAGCTGGCCACTGGCCGAATGGACATGAAAATAGAGACTGGAGGGAAGTACTGTACTGTCTCAGTAGAGGAGAGCCACTAGGAGTGTATAGCAAGGTGTATATAAGTTTTTGTATGAGAGACTGACTTGGTTTGTAAACTTTCACTCAAAGCACAATAAAAATTAAAACAAAAAAACTCCACAACATTCAGATTTTATGATGATTTGAATTTCTGAGGTTCAGCTGGACTTGAAGTTCACGTGTGCTTAAATGGTTCTTTGTTTACAGACAGTGCAATCTAATTGTATAAGTAAAATTGTAAGCAAGATGTTTAAAATGATATACACTATAAACCATTTCTAAGCACCTTCAACACCCTCAAGTACTTCAGAAGTAGTTAATTTACATACAAACAATTGATATGCTAATTATGATTTGTGTATGAATAATTCTTATCTATTCACTAAATCGGTCCCCCAAGGACTTCTATTATTCAACACAGTGTTAGCTTGAGCTGCTTAGGACCTGATAGCTGAATGAACAAAGCAAAAATGCAAAGCATTTTTTGCCCTTCAGCAACAAATGAATTTAGATATATTTTTCCTTCCCTCCTCAATGATGATCTCAACTTGTTTGTTACCTCTTACTTTAAAACCCAGCGCCATTTTGTCTGCTGATAATATCCAAATACAGAAGCCATAAGAATATTTTTTGAAGACATAATTACCAACAAAAGTGGAGTTTCAAACTCTCCAGCTTCCAACGTAATCCAAGACCAAAAGAATTCTAAGCATTGCCCAACAGGTTTTCCAATAGTGAGGACTTGGAAGCTTTTCATTGGAAAAAATATGATGCCCCTGTTTTGAGGCATCCTAAACACCAGCTTAGCCTGATTATTGGTTAATCCAGCATTAGCCATTATATAGTGACCATCCTGACAAACTTTTTCTAGACAATGTTCTGGACCAGCTAGAGGAGAACCGAGAGTCAGCTCTTACCTTTGGGAAAAGATGTCTTATGACTTTTGGTACAAGGTTGTTATAAGGGTAGTTTTACTTGTAGCTCAATCACAGGAATTTACAATAGTAATTGAATATACATTTCAGGCCATCCAGCCTCTCTCAGAAAATTTTCATGTGCTATCATAGTACTCTGATGTTTGAAAATGTCATGCCCTTGTTATACGAAAATGGCAGTGCTGAGCTGTGCTTGGAGTTGTTTATCTGAAGGCAATGAAAGGTCAGAGATCTGTCATTCTTTCTCTACAGCTCCTGTTACAAAAAGTAGCATGCATCCATGAGAGGGATGCCTCAGAACAGTTTATTTATTGGATGCTTCCTAAGTATAAGGTGTATGCTATGCAGTCTGGAGATACAGAGAAGAATCAGTTTGAATCCTGTCCTTGAGAAGCTGTAGTGGGGGCCTTTCTGCCATTGAAGGTAAACTTGGCTGAAATCACCAAATTTCACAACATGTGAAAATCCACTCCTGGGAGCTTGCATTTCCATGATCCACTCCAACGTCATGTCTTGAATCTGTGTATTCCGTGCCTGTTCACCTTTACACTAACCTGTATGTAAAATTCAGCCCCTTGGCTAGTTTATACAATAAATCAGTTTCCGTCATGTATTCATGAGGTTGTCTCCAAAAATTTTGGAGTGGCAATGAGGTGTTATATCCTGCAGAAGATTGAATTTTGCACTCTTTCATCTTCCTTCTCATTCCTTCCTGATTTGTACTCTTCTCTCTCCCTGATGGAACAAAACTTTTTTTTCTCCCTTTCATTCATGTTATTTTAGTGAGCATTATTTGTTGCTTGAACATGCTCTTGGGAGTCTCACCCTCAACCTCATGAAATAATTCTTCCAAATGTACTGTACATTGTTAACCCCAAGAGGAGCTCGGATGAATACAATTTTCTCTAGCTCATTATAGGATTATTGGGAAAGAAATTTTTAAAATATAAGTTTTGATCATCTAAAGAAAGCTCTTAACTGCCAGACAGAAATTCTGAATAACTATCTTCCCAACTCAGCCCAAAAAATCTTACTCCAAATTTCAATTTGTTGTCTTCTTTTCCCTACAACTGAGCAGTTAGAGATGATAGTGAAAAATTTCCCAGTCTTACAGACTTCTGCCCCCACAAAGCCATATTTTCAAAACTCACTTAGATTCTTAGCCTCTCCCATCGATCCTTTAATTTTTACTTATCCTTCTATGCCATATCCCTCAGCTACTATTCTAAATCTGTACAAATCTTATCAAGTTCTCCACTTGATAATACCACCTTCGTTTGGAAAACTGAGGCCATAATACATAATCTTCTTAACTTGCAGATCTCTTCTTATGGAATAATTTATATTTAAACCACTCCCTTTTACCCCTTTCCTCTACTCTGGAGGATGAAGGGTCATTCTTCCAATTCAAAATCAATTTATCTTTCTATGCTCTTGACACTGTACCACCTGGATCCTTGATTCATCAATTACTTCCCCTTTCTGTCATTAACCTTTTTCTCTTTGCTGGCCTCTTCCTGACCTATAAACACAATCTAGTCTCTCCCATCTTAAACACAACACACATACACACACACACACACACTCACACACACGAACAAATAAAATTCCTGCTTTGACACCATGAATCAAGCTTGTTGCTAACCTTTATGACACTATTGTGTGAATTAGTAAAGGCATCCCTTTCTCAAAACATTTATCTGTTGGGAAATGGTCATAATATATTAAATGTATTAGAACAAGGCACTTTGATGTTTTCTGCCACATTTGTCATAATAAGTACATAAACCTTTGATGCCAGTGGGTCCTGTGCACAGCCTGCACAATTATATGTGCTCACCATGTCCCTCTGTATTAGGTCAAATCTCTCTCTTCCTTTTTCTCCTACAACCTTATTTTTTTCAAAATTTTTGGTAAGATTTTTTTTTTCCCCATCACAATTTATTTCTCAACCTGTTCTAATCTGACTCCAGCAACCACTTTTTCATGTTAGTTGTGCTTTCTGAAAATTCACCAAGGGCTCCCTAGTTCTCATATTCATTGGTCTATTTTCAAACTATTAGATATTTCTTAACTACATTATCATTCTCCCCTTCTCGAAATCTTAGTTTCCATGACATTGCAATCTCCTGGTTATTCCTGCTGGTTTTTTTTTTTTTTTTCTTTCATTCTTTCTCTTTTGTTTGAAGGGGTATTTTTTGTATTTTTTTGGTCAATGTCAGTGTTTCTCAGGTTTGTCCTCAGATGAAGTACACTTTCCACTTTCTATGTTGTCTATAAGTAACTTACATTGATTTTTTAGCTACTACTACAGAGAAAAAGTGTTGATAATTCCCAAATTTATGTTTCCAGCTTATCTTGGCTTCAGGCTTTAAGACCAGTATAACCAGTTGCTTTATATATACTTCTGCCTTGGTATTCTACAAATGCTTTAAACTCAACATGTTCAAATTAGAACTTATCTTTATCATTTAACTGTCTTCTTCTTTTGGATTTTCCTTTTAGGCTGTGACAGTATTGGTTGCCGACCAATAGGTATCACTCTTTTCTCTCTGCCCTTCTTTGTAGCAAGCAAAGCTCCCATTTTGTTGTAGCACCTATTCTTCCTTCATGTAATTCAGGGACAAATTTGGATTATTCTAAGCCAGTTGTGTTGTGATAGTCCATTCCTTTTAAATTTTTTTTAGTGTCTTAAGCCAATCTCTTTTTATTAAAAAAAACTTTTACTGCACTTTAAGTGAAAGTCTATAAATCAAGTAAGTCTTTCACACAAAAACTTGTATATACCTTGCTACATACTCCCAATTGCTCTCCCCCTAATGAGATAGCCTGCTCCCTCCCTCCACTCTCTTCGTGTCCATTTCACCAGCTTCTAACCCTTTCTACACTCTCATCTCCCCTCCAGGCAGGAGATGCCAACATAGTCTCAAGTGTCCACCTGATCCAAGAAGCTCACTCCTCTCCAGCATCCCTCTCCATTCCATTGTCCAGCCCAACCCTGTCTAAAGAGTTGGCTTTGGGAATGGTTCCTGTCCTGGGCCAACAGAAGGTCTGGGGGCCATGATCACCGGGGTCCTCCTAGTCTCAGTCAGACCATTAAGTCTGGTCTTTTTAGGAGAATTTGGGGTCGCATCTCACTGTTCTCCTGCTCCCTCAGGGGTTCTCTGTTGTGTTCCCTGTCAGGGTAGTCATAAGTTGTAGCCGGGCTCCATCTCGTTCTTCTGGTCTCAGGCTGATATAGACTCTGGTTCATGTGGCCTTTTCTGTCTCTTGGGCTTGTAATTGCCTTGTGTCCTTGGTGTTCTTCCTTCTCCTTTGATCTGGGTGAGTTGAGACCAATTGGTGCATCTTAGATGGCTGCTTGCTAGTGTTTAAGGCCCCAGACACCACTCTCCAAAGTGGGATGCAGAATGTTTTCTAAATAGATTTTGTTATGCCAATTGATTTAGGTGTCCCCTGAAACCATGGTTCCCAAACCGCTGCCCCTGCTACGCCGGCCTTCGAAGCATTCAGTTTATTCAGGAAATGTCTTTGCTTTTGGTTTAGTCCAGCTGTGCTGACCTCGCCTGTATTGTGTGTTGTCTTTCCCCTCACCTAAAGTAGTTCTTATCTACTATCTAATTAGTGAATACCCTTTCCCACCCTCTCCTCCTCATAACCATCAAAGAATATTTTCTTCTCTGTTTTAACTATTTCTCGAGTTCTTATAATAGTGGTCTTATACAATGCTTGTCCTTTTGCAGCTAATTTCACTCAGCATAATGCCTT
Organism: Loxodonta africana; assembly: GCF_030014295.1. NCBI lineage: Eukaryota > Metazoa > Chordata > Mammalia > Proboscidea > Elephantidae > Loxodonta > Loxodonta africana. The sequence continues at coordinate 139,431,679 of NC_087344.1, forward strand.
CCAGGTTCCTCCACGTTATGAAATGTTTCAAGGATTCATCACTGTTCTTCATTGTAGTCCATTCCTTTTGCCAATGACTAAATGAGAATTAAACTTGTAATGTAGTTCTGGCCAAGGAAACTCGAGGAAATGGGGGTACTTCTAGGAAGGATTTCCTTGCCCAAAGGAAAGCTAGGTTGAAGATTAGACCAACATACTGAGAATGGCAGAGCTGAAAAATGGGAACAGCCTGGTCTTTGATGACATCAGTGAATCACAAAATAAACCAATTTTGTGGCTTCTCTATTGAGACTTCTTGTGTGAGATCAGAAATATTTCTCATTGTTTATACCATTCAAAGTAATCAGCTAATCACATAAACTAGGGTAATGAGGGTCATCTTTGAGGTTTTTCATAGCCATCAATTACCAAATTCCCACTTGCTCTCTACTCAGACAGTGGTTTTCAAACTTTAGTATACGAAAAATCCTCTAAGGCTTTGGTAAAAATGCCAATAGCTTAAACTTACGGCTCGATATTTGGATTCCAGAGTCTGTGTATTTAGTGAGTGCCTCTGGTTATTTTAATTCATATGGCTTCCAGATGATAAGAAACAATCCGTAATGTTCATCGCTTGGCTTTAATCCCTGATCTCCCTTCCTACCTCCTTTGTCTATGTTCAGGACTGACCCAGGCATCATCTCTTAACTCACTTGCTATAGTAATCTCCTCAAACTTCTCCTGACCTCTGTTTCCGTCCACCTTAACTTTACATTTCCCAGTATCTCTGTAAAACACAGATCTATTTATGGTACTAGATTTCTAATCTTTAAGGTCGGTGAACTTCAAGCTTGTTAACATGGCTTGCAAACCTTTTATGGTGTTGGGTATCATTTCTAGGTACTCCCTGTCTTCTGCTTTATGCTGCAGACAAATAGTGTGCTCCAGAGAAATAAAATACCAGTAGTTCCTGCACCCCTCATGCTATTTCTTGCTTCAGTGCCCTTGTTTATGCCTGTTTATGACTTTTCCACACTACACATGCCCTTCCCCTGATTACTCTCTGCTTACCTTATTGGAGTCAGTTAACATGTTACTTCCTCCCAAAAATCTTTCCCTTTGTACCATCATGATATTCTGTGGTTCTCTTTCACCCATTCTGACCTATTGTTTTCTAATTATCTTTTTAAATCAGTGTCTCCCCACTTCACTATCACAAACATCTTGTAGGTCCTTGAGAGTACAAACTGCATTTTATTCACCTTGATTCATCTTCCATTTTATTGTACTACGATCACTGAAATACATTTAATGAAGTTTCTTATAACACTTAATATTTTATCTGGATGCCTTGTTTTTTAAAGTATATGGAACCATTTAGTTTAGGTCTGCTTGGCAAATGAGTTTTTATTTTTTGGTTTGTTTGTTGTTTTATGCTAATAGTGAGTCCACAGGAAAATATTCACTCCACAATGGCTAAAATAGAAAATGTGAACTTCATAATTTCAAAGTTTTAACCTTGTAAGCAAAACAGTAAAATTTTTATTATGAAATTTTCATAAATGCTGAAATGTACTTAAAAGTTATGAATTGCTTAAAGAATATTTATAAAATTTATAGCACCAGGCTTAAGATATAATGGCCAAGATCCTGAGGGAGCCCTTGGTAGCAATAAGATTCACCACAGCCTGAGCATGTGGCCTGGCTGCAGTGGGGAAAAGGTTCTTGACCTATAGCAGAAATAAATGACCACAAGTAGTAGGTTGCTGCATATTTGTTGCCTATGAGACCACTGTGTTCTAAGTCCAGCTCTTAAGAGTAGATCAAACTGAACATACTTCTGTGGGGTAAAATTAGTGCCCCCAGCTGATCTAGCAGCAAGACATGAAGGGGTAACAGGAACTTAATCAGTCAATAGTCAAAACAAGTCAACCACAGATCAGAATCTGGGCCAGGCTCATCAACGTAATTTATCCTTAGCTATTACAGAGTAAACAAGACTTGACTTGCCCTCTGTTACGGGTTAAATTACGTTCTCCCAAAATATTTGCTGGAATCCTAACCCCTATACCTGTGCATGTAATCTAATATAATTATCTTATACAGAATGTAATGTAATTGCCGTCCATAATGGAATCTAATATAATGTAAAACATGTTGCTGTTGAATTGATTTCGACTTGTGATGACCCCATATGTTACAGAGTAGAACTGCTTCATAAGATTTTCTTGGTTTTAATTTTTATGGAACCAAATCACCAGGCCTTTCTCTTACAGCACTGCTGGGTAGGTTTGGACAGCCAACCTTTAGGTTAGTAAAAAAATGAGGTTAGTAGTTGAGCACAAACCGTTTTCACCACCCAGGGGACTTAATGTAATCACTTTCTATAATATAATCTAATGTAATGTAATCAATCAATTACTTGAGGCCATACCAGTATACTGTGGATCCTAAACCTTATCACATCTGACTTATACATAGAACAGCACTTACATAGAGACACACACAGGGGAAGACAGATCCCATGTGAGGATCATCAAGGAACAAAAGAATGCCTGGGACTACCTCTGTTAAAATATGGTGCCATCAAGTCAATTCTGAACCAGAAGAACTACCTACAAGGAAAAAATCTACATGCTGAGATCATGATTTGGACTTTTAGCTTCCAGAAGGGTGAGAAAGTAAATTTCTGTTCTTTAAATCCACCTACTTGTGGTATTTGTGTTACAGCAACACTTGGTAACTAAGGCAGTATATTTAAAGATGTTTTCTCACTTTTTAATGTCTTCAAAAGATAATTGACTATTTTTAAAACAAAACAAAAAAATAGCAATGTATTTTGGGGTTAATAGCGTATGTAGCCCCAAAATATATTGCTTTTGTTGTTGTTGTTGTTAAACAATTATCTTTTGAAGACATTAGAAAATGAGAAAAAAAAATTTCATTGTTTTATACAGGGTCACTATGAGTCAGAATTGACTTGATGGCACCTAATAACAACAACAAGCATGTACAGAAATAAACGTATGACAGCAATATTACATAGAGTGGGAGACAACAAATGGAAGTATAATGTAAGGCCTTTACATTATATGTGAAGTAGTTTAATATCATTTAAAGAGGAATTGTGATAAGTTAAAGAATCATAATGAAAAATCACAGAAACCACCGAAGAGATATAATAAAGAATTACAATCTATAAACCAATAAAGGAGATATAATAGGATAATAAAAAATACTCAATCAAAAAAAAGACAAGGGAAAAAAAAGCAAGAAGATGGAGAATATTAAAAACAGGTGGTAAATTTAAACACAGTTATATCTATATTGTTAGGTATTGTGCCATAGAGTCCGTTTTGACTCATAGCGACCCTGTGTACAAAAGAACAAAACAGTGCTTAGTCTAGCACCATCTTCACAATCGTTGCTGTATTTGAGTTCGTTGTTGGCAGCCACCGTGTCAGTCCATCTCCTTAAGGGTCTTCCTGTTTTTCCCTGTCCCTCTACTTCACCAAGCATAATATCCTTCTCCAGGGACTGGTCTCTCCTGATAACATGTCCAAAGCATATGAGACGAAGTCTCATCATTCGTGCTTCTAAGGAGCATTCTGGCTGTAGTTCTTCCAAGACAGATTTGTTCCTTCTTTTGGCAGTCCATGGATATATTCAATATTCTTCACAAATACTATAATTCAAAGGCATCAATTCTTCTTCGGCCTTTCTTATTCATTGTCCAGCTTTCTAATGCATATGAGGTGATTGAAAATACCATGGCTTGGGTCAGGTGCACATTAGTCCTTAAAGTGGCTTCTTTGCTTTTTAATACTCTAAAGAGGTCTTTTGCAGCAGATTTGCCCAATGCAATGTGTCTTTTGATTTCTTGACTGCTGCTTCCATTGGCATTGATTGTGGATCTAAGTAAAATGAAATCCTTGACAACTTCAATCTTTTCTCTATTTGTCATGATGTTGCTTATTGGTCCAGTTGTGAGGAGTTTTGTTTTCTTTATGTTGAGGTGTAATCCATGCTGAAGGCTACAATCTTTGATCTTCATGTGTCAGTGAGTGCTTCAACTGTGCTATACTTTCACTTTCAGCAAGCAAGGTTGTGTCATCTGCATATCGTAGTCACATGTGGCTAATGACTACTATTGACAGTGTTGGTCTAGTGCTTCTCCAACTACAGTTGACTAAAACATTAAAATTTCTAAGCATCCATGATGAATAATTTTAAGAGCTGTAAATGTATGTATGATCCCCACCCTATAAAACCCAAAATATGGCTGCAAAGGTCAGATAATCATTGCTTCAGTTAGAACTCAGGTGGGTAGGAGAGATAAGTAAACTTAAATAAGCTCAAATAAAAAGTGAACTTATTGGTTCATCTGAGACATATAGGAGTAGAATTTGCTTTACGTCCATGCAGCAGACTGATTTAAAAAATGTTCCCAATTCTTCATTCCGGCCTATATCCACACCCTTTCCAATGTGACTTGGCATCTCCTCCGATCAGCTCACCACCTGAATCTGGGGCTGCCCTTGTGACATGCTTTGGCCAATGGAATGTGGCAGGACTGATGGTCCTTATACAAGAGTCAATAGTCCTTTACATTTCTGCTCACTCTCTTGAAACACTGTCATTGCCATGTGAACAAGTGTGGGCTAGCTTGCTAGATGATGACAGATCAGGTGTAGTCCTCTTTGCCCCAGCCTACAGCCAGCCAACCAACAGATATGAAAATGAAGCCATTCCAGACCAGTCAGTCCACAGTTGACCAATACATATAAGCAAGCCTGACCAAAATGAACCTCCTGACCCGATCAACATAACTATCTAACTGTCCTATAGACTCATGAACAACAAATACTTATTGTTTTAATCCATCGAGTTTGGGTGTTGCTTTTAAACAGCAATAGATAACAGACATAGCACAGTTGAAATATCTGAGCACAGGAACTTTAAACAATTACATTCAGATCTGATTTTTCTTTCTTTAACTCTTGGCTCTGCTTTTTCTGTGTTCACCCCATTCTCAGGTAGGACCTTCGTTAAGTTTGAGAAGATGATTTCAGTCTATGTTCTTCCAAATTCAATCCAATGGAAATCAACAAATCTCTTTTTCAATAGCTCCTATAGAAGTATTGAGGTTCACTCTAACTGGACGGGTTGGCTCATGTATCCATCCCTGAACCACTGTGGCTATTGGAATTTGGTGTATTGATTGGCTCAGGATTGAATCACATCCCTTGAGCAGGGGCTGAATTCCTTCCCAGACATTACTTTTGTCAGTCACTACATACCTTTACTGCTTTGCCAGTTGTGTATAGCCAGCATACATTATAACTAGTTGGTGTATTTGTTTTCTATTGCTGCTGTAACAAATTACCACAAACAGTGGTTTAAAACAGCACAAATTTATTTTCTTACAGCTCTGGAGGTCAAGGTCCAAAATAAATCTTATGGGGCTAAAATAATGGAGTTGGAGAATCGAATCCTCCAATTCCTTCTGTAAGGAGACCTGGTGGCACAACAGTTAAGCATTAGGCTGCTAACTGAAAGGTTGACAGTTTGAATCCACCCACCAGCTCCACAAGAAAACAACCTGGTCACCTGCTTCGGTAGAGTTTACAGCCAAGAGAAGCCTACGAGGCAGTTGTGTTTTATCAAATGGGGTCACTATGAGTTGGAACAGACTCAATGTCACCCAACAAAAAAAACGACAATTCCTTTTGTAGCCTGTAAGGAAGAATGAATCCCTTTTCTTGCCTTTTCCAGCTTTTAGAGGCTGTCTGCATTCCTGGGCTGTGGCTTCTTCCTCCAGCTTCAAAGCACATCACTACAACCTCTGCTTTCATTGTTCTCACTCTCCTTTTTCTCTCTGACCCTCCAGCCTTCCTCTTCTAAGGACCGGTATAATTACATTGGGCCCACCTACATAATACAGGAAAATCTTCTCATCTAAGGACTCTTTATGTTATCAGATCTGCAAAGTCCCTGTTGCCACGTAACATAACGTATTTACAGGCTCCAAGGATTAGGACATAGACATGTTTGAGGGGCATTATTCTACTTATCACAGTTGGACATCCATTTTGTTTTAGTAAAGTAAGGTTCTTTGTAGTTGGCATTCTGCCTTATGATATTTAACACTTTGACTACCACTTTCCCATCCAATGGGATGAGCGTCAGGAGGGCAGGTAAAACCATGAAAGAAAACTGGACGACTGATGCTAAAAAAAGTGAGGATAGAGACAAGAACTGTGCCCAAGTTGACATCATAACTGCAAGAGCCTCCTAATGGTGTTCCCAAATTGTATGTTTGCCTCTAGAGCCCTTGATTGTTTATGCTTTATTAACATTGGTTCATCCACCTTCCCATTCCTCTTCCCACTCCAGCTCTCTTCCTCTCACTCACTAACTCCACAACCACTTCTGTATAATTTACCAGGCTCCTTGGTGGTTTTTGGTGGGGAGGAGCAAGAAGAAACTAAGAAACAAAAAATCTGTTGCCGTCAAGTCAATTCCAATTAATAGTCACCCTACGCAACAGAATAGAACAGCCATATAGGGTTTCAAAGGAGTGGCTGTTGTATTCCAACTGTCAACCTTTTGGTTAGCAGCTGAGCTTTTAACAACTGAACCGCCAGGCCTCCATGAAGAAACTAACAGAGACTTAATTAATAATTGGTATGATCTCCTTCTAACCCTACTCAGAGATATGCTTGACATCAAGCTTCTTTCCATTTCCTTCTCCTTGATGATCTCAAGACTTTGGGAAAATGAAAGTAGCTCCCACTTATTAAAATACCTGAACTCTTTTTCAAACATGCTGTATGACACTGGTTAACTAATGTGTTTCTGGCCTTCCAATATCTTAGAGGTAATGTTATGGATTGGATTTTATTCCCCCAAAATATGTATCAACTTGGCTAGGCCATAATTTCCAGTATTATGTGATCATTGACCAGTTTGTGATCTGATGTGATTTTCCCATGTGTTGTAAATCCTACCTCTATGATGTTAATGAAGTTGGATTAGTGGTAGTTACATTAATGAGGTGGGATTCAACCTACAAGATTAGATTGTGTCTTAAGTCAATCTCTGTTGAGGTATAAAAAGAGGAAAGTGAGCAGAGAGATATGGGGACCAGGAGAAGAGTGTGTCCTTTGGACCCCGGGTCCCTGCTCTGGAAAGCTCTTAGTCCAGGGGAAGATTGATGACAAGGACCTTCCTTGTAAGCTGACAGAGAGAGAAAGCCTTCCCTTGGAGCTGGCACCCTGAATTTGGACTTCTAGCCTTCTAGACTGTGAAAGAATAAACTTTTGTTTGTTGAAGGCATCCACCTGTGGTATTTCTGTTATAGCAGCACTGCATAACTAAGACAAGTAAAATATGAGTTAGTATTACTCAGTGAAGCTTCAGAACTTGAAAATCCTTCTATAAATAGCATGGAATATCTTAAAAATTAAACAAAGTGCTCCGGAATCAGAATCGCTAATTTTAATTTGTACCCACTCACCAGCCCTGTACCTTGGGTTAGTTACTTCTTGAAGCCTTAGTTTTCTCATCTGTAAAATAATAATTAGTAATAGAATATAGCTGTGAGGATTGAATGAAAAAAAAAAAAGTTAAGTCCTTAGGATACCAAACCAAACCCAGTGCCATTGAGTCCACTCCGACTCATAGCGACTCTATAGGACAGAGTAGAACTACCCCATAGAGTTTCCAAGGAGTGCCTGGCGGATTCAAACTGCTGACCCTTTGGTTAGCAGCCGTAGCACTTAACCACTACGCCACCAGGGTTTCCAAGTCCTTAGGATAATAGCCTACCATAATTCATTAAAAGGATGTTGTTAGGTGCTGTTGAGTTGGTTCCAACTCATACTGGCCCTGAGCACAACAGAACGAAACATGGTCCTGCACCATCCTCACAATTGTTGCTATACTTGAGTCCATTGTTGCAGCCTCTGTGTCAATCCGTCTTCTTGAGGATCTTCCTCTCTTCCTCTAACCTATTTTACCAAGCATGATGTGCTTCTCCAGGGACTGGTCCCTCCTGATAACATGTCCGAAGGACACGAGACAAAGTCTTGCCATCCTCCCTTCTAAGGAGCATTCTGTCTGTACTTCTTCCAAGATGGATTTGTTTATTTTTCTGGCAATACATGGTATATTCAGTATTCTTCGTCAACACCATAATTCAAAGGCATCAGTTCTTTGGTCTTCCTTATTCATTGTCCAGCTTTCTCATGCATATGAGGTGATTGAAAATATCAAGGCTTGGGTCACGTGGACCTTTGTCCTCAAAGTGACATCTTTACTTTCTAACAGTTTATAGAGGTCTTTTGCAGCAGCCTTGCCCAACGAATTGTTCTCTTTGATTTGACTGCTGCTTCCATGGGCGTTGACTGTAGATCCAAGTGAAATGGAATCCTTGACAACTTCAACATTTTCTCCATTTATCATGATATTGCTTTTTGGTCCCATAGTGAGGATTTTTGTTTTGTTTTGTTTTCAGGTGTAAACCATACTGAAGGCTTTAGTGTTTGATCTCCATTAGAAAGTGCTTCAAGTCCTTATCGCTTTCAGCAAGCAAGGTTGTGTCATCTGCATATCACAGGTTGTTAATGAGTCTTCCTTCGGTCCTGATGTCCTATTCTTCTTCATACAGTCCGGCTCCCTGGGTTATTTGCTCACATACAGATTAAATAAGTATGGAAAAAAGATACAACCCTGCCACACACCTTTCCTGACTTTAAACCGCACAATATCACCTTGTTCTTTTCAAAAGACTGCCTATAGGTCTATGTACAGGTTCCTCTTGGGCACAATTAAGTGTTCTTGAATTCTCATTCTTCAAAATGTTATCCATAATTTATTATAATCCACACAGTTGAATGCCTTTGCATAGTCAATAAAACACAGGTAAAAGTCTTTCTGGTGTTCTCTGCTTTTAGCCAAGATCCATGTGACATCAGCAACAAGAGCTCTTGTTCCATGTCCTCTTCTGAAGCTGGCTTGAATTTTTGGCAGTTCCCTATTGATGTACTGCTGCAATCACTTTTGAATTATCTCTAGCAAAATTTTACTTGAGTGTCACATTAATGGTATTGTTCGGTAATTTCCACATTCTATTGGATTACCTTTCTTTGGAATGGGCACAAATATGGATTTCTTCCAGTTGGTTGGCAAAATGGCTGTCTCCTACATTTTTGGCATAGATGAGTGAGCATCTCCAGTGTGCATCCATTTCTTGAAACATCTCAATTGGTATTCCATCAATTAATGGAGCTTTTTATTTTTTGCCAATGCCTTCAGTGCAGCTTGGACTTCTTCCTTCAATACCAACAGTTCTTGATCATCGTGTTACCTCCTGAAATGGTTGAACGTGGATCAATTCTTTTTGGTACAGTAACTCTGTGTATTCCTTCCATCTTCTTTTGATGCTTCTCGCATTGTTCAATATTTTGCCCATAGAATTATTTAGTATTGCAACCCTGGACAGAAGCTGCCCATTTAGTCTCATATATCTACTTGAACTAAGAAGCACACTCTTCACGAGTATCATTTTATGTCTTATAGTCCAGTCTAATCTTTGTCTGAAGAGTTGGCTTCAGGAATGGTTTTAGTTCTGGGTTAACAAAGAGTCCAGGGACCATGTCTTCTGGGGTTCTTCCAGCCTCAGTCAGACCATTAAGTCTGGTCTTTTTATTAGAATTTGAGTTCTGCACCCCACTTTTTCCTGCTCTGTCTAGGAGTTTCTGTTGTGCACTTGCAAGCTTTTAAGACCCCAGAAGCTACTCACCAAAGTAGGATGTAGAACATTTTCTTTATGAACTGTGTTATGTCAATTGACCTGGATGTCCCCTGAGACCGTGGTCCCTAGCCCTCTATCCCAATAACTTGGTCCCTCAATGGGTCTGGATTTGTCTAGGAAGTTTCCATGTCTTTGCCTTGATCAAGTTGTACTTACTTTCCCTGTGTTGTGTGTTGTCTTCCCCTTCACCAAAGTTAACACTTGTCTACTATCTAGTTGGTGATTTCTCCTCTCCATCCCTCCCCTCCCTTGTAAGCATCAAAGATTGTTTTTTTCTGTGTGTAAACCTTTTTTTGGGTTTCCGTAATAGTGGTTTCACACAACATTTGTCCTTTTGTGACTGACTTATTTCACTCAGCATAATTTGCTCCAGATTCATTCATGTCGTGATATAGTTTCACCGATTTGTCATTGTTCTTTATCATTGCATAGTATTCCATTTAGTGTATGTACCATAATTTGTTTATCCATTCATCTGTTGATGGGCATTTAGGTTGTTTCCATCTTTTTGATAAGTGAATAATGCTGCAGTGAACATGGGCATGCATATGTCTACTCATGTGACGGCTCTTATTCCTCTAGGATATAATCCTAGGAGTAGGATTGCTGTATCGTATGGTATTTCTATTTCTAGCTTTTTAAGAAAGAACCATATTGTTTTCATAGTGGTTGTACCATTTTACATTCCTACCTACAGTGCATAAGAGTTCCAATCTCTCCACAACCTCTCCAACATTTGTTATTTTCTATTTTTTCGATTCATGCCAGTAATGTTGGGGTGAGATGGTATCTCATCGTAGCTTTGGTTTGTATTTCTCTAATTATTTGCTGTTAGTTGCTTGAATGTCTTCTTTGGTGAAGTGCCTGTTCATATCCTTGGCCTATTTTTTTTTTTTTTATTGGATTATTTGTCTTATTTTTAAGGTGTTGAAGTATTTTATAGATTAGACCCTTGTTGGATATGTCGTAGTCAAATTTTTTTCCCAGTCTGTAGGCTCTCTTTTTATTTTTTCGGTGAGGTCTTTTGATGAGTATATGTGTTTAATTTTTAGGAGCTCCCAGTTTCTTTCCTGTCTTTTTAATGACTGTTTGCTTTCTTCGTGTATGATGTCCTTGATGTCATCCCACAACTTGTCTGATCTTTGATCTTTAGTGTTCGATGAGTCAAATTTATTCTTGGGGTGGTCTCTAAATTCAGGTGGGATATACTCAAGGTCGTATTTTGGCTCTCCTGAACTTGTTTTAGTTTTCTTCAGCTTCTACTTGAGCTTGCATGGGAGCAATATAATGGTCTGTTCCATAGTCGACTCCTGGCCTCTTTCTGACTGATGATATTGAGCTTCTCCATCGTACCTTTCCACAGATGTAGTTGATTTGATTCCTGTTTATTGCATCCGGCAATGTCCATGTATATAATAGCCATTTATGTTCTTGAATAAAGGTATTTGCGATGAATAAGTCATTGGTCCTGAAAAATTCTTTCATGCAATCTCTGGCATCATGTCTATCACCAAGACTGTATTTTCCAACTCCCATCCCCCAGTGCCGTCGCTCACCCTTTTTCTTTCTTTCCAACTTTTGCATTCCAATCAATAATTATCAATGCATCTTGGTTGCATGTTTGATCAATTTCAGACTTCAGAAGTTGGTAGAAATCCTTTATTTCTTCATCTTTGACATCAGTGGTTGGTGTGTAAATTTGAATAATGATTGTATTAACTGGTCTTCTTGTAGGCATATGAATATTATCCAGTCACTGATCTTGGAATGTTTTTTTTTGGTGATGAATGTGATGCTATTCCTCTTCAATTTGTCATCCCTGTTGTAGTAGACCCTATGATTTTTTAAATTTAAAATGGCCAATACCTGTTCATTTTAGCTCACTAATGCCTAGGATATTGATCTTTATGTGTTCCATTTCATTTTTGATGACTTCCAGTTTTCCTAGACTCGTACTTTGTACATTTAACGTTCTGATTATTAATGGATATTTGCAGCGATTTCTTCTCATTTTGAGTTGTGCCACATCAACAAATGAAGGTCCTGAAAACTGTATTACATCCTTGTCATTATTAAGGTTGACTCTACTTTCAGGAGGCAGCTTTTCCCCAGTCATTTTTTTGAATGTCTCCAACCTGAAGGGCTCATCTTCTGGCACTATATCAGTTAATATTCTGCTAGTATTCATAAAGTTTTCACTGGTCAATTTTTTCAGAAGTAGATAGCTGGGCCCTTCTTCTAGTTTATCTTAGTCCGGAAGCTCTGCTGTAACCTGTCCACCATGGGGGATCCTGCTGGTATTTGAAGTACAGTTGGCATAGCTTCCAGCATCACAGCAACAAGCAAGCCACCACAGTATGACAAACTGACAGACAAGCGGTGGATTAAAAGTACAAAAAAAAAAAAAAATTAAAAAAGTACAGTTATCATTAAAAATAAAATTCACTTTCATTTCAACAAACATTTACTGTACTTCTACTATGTGCCATGTTCTGTGTTAGATGCTTTCATGTGTGTCACTTTTGGCTCCTCAAAAAAGGTGTTTTAGTAAAATAAGTTTCTTTGTAATGGGTACTTTTCCTTATTCATTGTCTGATGGTGGTTTAATTAAGACATTGCTAGAGTAAGAATGTTTTCAAATTCAAGTAGCAGAAAACTCATTCAATTAGATTCAACAATAAAGAGAACATATCGGTTCGTGAAACTAAAAATCCCAGAGGTAGAGTAGAATTAAATAGGGTTTAAGCTCTACTTCTCTCTGATTTTCACAGCTTCATCTTACTCTGTGTTGACTCTGTTCTTGTACTGGTTTTCCTCATAGTAGCAAAATGGCTGCTTCAGTTATACACCATACGTTTGGATGCCATGTCATTCAGAAGTGAGAGGTATACATTTTTTTCCCTAACCTTAAATAGAAGTTCTGGGTTTGACACTGATTGGATCATCCTCTGTCTTGTGCCCATCTTCTAACTAATCATTGTAGCCAGAGAATTGCATGTGCTTAGATTAGCTGAGCAGTGGGTAAAGATGATCTTACTCAAAATGAAGGACTAAGTCACAATGTGGAGCCATGGAATAGTTGCTGGAGAAGAGACCAATAATGTATACTATACTCTTAGCAACAACAACAAAACCAAAAAAACAAATTTGAGATTTAATTACAATTACCTTGGCACTGAGAAATTTTACTCATAATTGCTGTCTACTTTAAAACTTGCTGCTTCTGGCAAGACTCTTGTTTGCAAGTGATAGATAACCCGTCTCAAACTCATTAAAACAGTAAAAGGGAATACATGGACTTATGAAACTGAAAAGTGCAGAGGTAGAAAAGGTCAGGTAGAGTTGGATTCAGGGATTCAAACCCTTGTCAGGAGGCTTCAGTCTTTCCCTTTCTCTCTGAATACAGTTCCTATGTATTCAGAGGAAAGAGGTTTCTTTTTCCAAGAATTCCAACAAAATAAAAGAACTGATTCTTACTTGGCCAAGCGCTGCTCACATTTCCACTCAGGAGATAATCACTCTTGAGGTGCAGATCAGGAGGAGGGATTACGACCATTAGTTGGTGCCAGATCACCTGCACACCTGGATCGATGTTTCAAGAATAAAGAGAAATGGAGGCAAAGCTGGGAAATATCAAACGTGCTGCTGCATTTGTCTAGCCAGTTTATCCCATTATTTACATAAACAACAAATATTCATTGTAAGCCTACTATAGACCTGGATTTCTATTAGGCCCAGGATATTGAGAAGGGAACACAAGGCAGCCCACATGAAGCATATAGTCTAGCACAGAGGAGCTGTTAAACAATCACCAGAAGGTGTGTTGGGCACCATAATAGCAAGGCACAGGGTGCCATATTTGATTCATCCTGCACAGAAACAAAAGGAGACTTTAGAAAAATCAGTAAGTTTGCAAAGAGAAAAAAAAATCTACTGTTTTCTTCATCTGATCTCTCAAATTTAGCTCTTCGCCCTTTGAAGCCCAAACCTAAATTACTTGATATTTACATTGAATAGTTCCTTAGCAACCACCTCATATATATGGAGAATGGTACAAAATTGCTGTAATATAGCTGGAACTTAAACGAATCTCAGGTACATCAAAATATTATTATATAAACATATTTCAAAAGATTTTTAAAAAGTTTTCCCATGGAGTTAAATGTATAGTCACCAAATACTGTTTTAAAATGGCCAGTGATGTGTCAGAGATTGTGTACTTCTCAAAATAAAAAAAGAATTCAGTTTATTTTAGCAACTATTTATTGTAGTTGTTCACTGAATATATTATAATGGGTTATCACCCACCCCAGCACAAGACAGTAGCCAGGAAGAAGTCTGGCAGGGATCTATGGTCAGACAATGTGTCAGAGGTTCAGGAAATTCAGCAAAGCTAGAAGAGGCAGGCAGCTTTGGACAGACCAGACTGATAAGCACCAGGGTTTAAAAATGGAAAAGCTGGAAGCAGCAGCACTCAGACAGAACAATGGAACAAATTAGATCCTATTGCAGGTAGTGTTAAACTCTGATTTCCCTTATTCTTTTACTGGGCACTGGAAGCTGTTAGCCTACAGATTTGCAACAGGAAGAATTACAGCTTGGATCTACAAAGTTCTGGAATTCGGTCAAAGCTTGAAAGACAATACGAAGATTACCTGGAGGTCCTTAAGCCAGTACACTAATAAATACAGAAAACATTCTAATAAAAACACATATAAGCATTCATTTGTTCATTTAACGTTATTGACCACCTACGACTAGGGTGGGGGCAGTGGTGGTTCAGTGGAAGGTTTTTGCCTTCCATGCAGGAGACCTGGGTTTGATTCTTGACCAATGCACCTCACGTGGAACCACCAATTGTCTGTCAGTGGAGGCTGGCACATTGCCATGATGCTTGTAAGGAATTGAACTGTGTTCCCCCAAAATATGTGTTGCAAATCCTAATCCCTATGCCTGTGGTTATAATACTTTTTGGGAATGAGTTTTCCTTGTTATGTTAATGAGAAAGTATTAATGTAGGGTGTGTCTTAAATCAATCTCTTTTGAAATATAAAACAGCAAATTAAGCAAGCAAGCAAGATACACACCACATGATCCCCAAGGAACCTAGGAATAGAAGCTGAAAAGAGACAAAGACTTTCCCCCAGAGAAGACAGAGAGAGGGATAGCCTTCCCCTAGAGCTGGTGCCTTCAGTTCGGACTCCAAGCCTCTTAAATTGTAAGAAAATACATTTCTGTTTGTTAAAGGCATCCACTTGTGGTATTTCTTTATAGCAGCAGTAGATAACTAAGACAATGCTGAACAGGCTTCAGTGAACCTCCAGACTAAGACTAGGAAAAAAGTCCTGACAATCTACTTCTGAAAATCTGCCAATGAACACCCTACAGATTAAAACCAGTCATGGGAATGGTGCGGTATTGAGCAGTGTTTCCTTCTGTGGTGCGTGGGGTTACCAAGAGCAGGGGCTGACTCATGAGCAGTTAACAACAATTAGGCTGGACAGGTAAAATACAGGATGCTCAGTGAATTTTGGAATTTTTGGTAACAATGAATATATATATATTTAGTGTAAGTACTAAATATATATGCCAATGAATATATATATATATATATATATATATAGTATAAATAAGTTCCATGCAAGATTTGGGACATACTTACACTAAAAAATATTTGCGTTTTATCTGACATTCAAATTTCACTTGGCGTCCTGTATTTTTATTTGCCAAATATGACAACCTTATTACTATGCATCAGACACTGTGGTTGGAACTGAAATATAATGACTCATAAGACATAATTCCAGCCTTTGAGGGATTTTCTTGAATTATGGTCGTTCTAGGAGTCCTGGTGGTACAGTAGTTAAGCATTGGGCTGCTAACTGAAAGGTTGGCAGTTCAAAGTCACCAGCTGCTCCGAGGGAGAAAGTTGTGGGAGTCTGCTTCCATAAAGATTACAGCCTTAGAAACCCCGTGGGGCAATTCTACTCTCTCCTATGAGTCTCTATGAGTCGGAATCCACTCGACGGCAATGGGTTTTGGGTTTGTGGTCATTCTTAGCTAGATTAGCAATATAAATTTCACCTTTATAAATTACTAAACATGAAAGTGATATAACTTCAAAAGAAGTCTCGGAGTTAAAATTTTTAAATGGCTAGGTTTGTATTAGGCAAATCTGCTACAAAAGACTGCTTTAAAGTGTTAAAAAGCAAACATGCCACTTGAAGGACTAAGGTGAACCTGACCGAAGCCATGGTGTTTTTAATCACCCCATATGCATGCAAAAGTTGGACAATGAATAAGGAAGACCGAAAAAGAATCGATGCCTCAATTACGGTGTTGGTGAAGAATGTTGAATATACCACGGTCTGCCAAAAGAATGAACAAATCTGTCTTAGAAGAAGTGCCATCAAAATGCTCCTTAGAAGCAAGAATGAAAAGTCCTCATCTTACATACTTCGGGCATGTTACCAGGAGGGATCAGTCCCTGGAGAAAGACATCATGCTTAGTAAAGTAGAAGGTCAGCATAAAAGAGGAAGACCCTTGATGAGATGGATTGACACAGTGGCTGTACTAATGGGCTCAAACACAGCAATGATTGTGAGGATGGTGCAGGACTGGGGAGTGCTTTGTTCTGTTGTACATAGGGTCGCTATGAGTTGGAATCAACTGAACGGCACCTAACAACAGCAACAGGAAAAAGAAAGCATAATACTAATAACAATAAAAGAAGAAAAGGCCTAGAAATTCATTCCCAATTTTTACTGTGTTTGTATGTAGTGTTGACATGGTATTATTATAGTGAAATTTTTTCTTCTTCCTATTTGAAAATGGGAAGGTTTTTTTTTCTTTCTTTTTTATATCTTCTTAAGAAAACACATCTATATTGGAACTTAGAGTAATGATGCTTTCCCCTATTTCAGTGTTTTAAAATTTATGAAGTATTTTTCATATGTATATATACTCATTGCCATTGAGTGGATTCCAACTCATAGAGATAGAGTAGAACTTTAAGACAGAGTAGAACTGCCTCATAGAGTTTCCAAGGCTGTAAATCTTTAGAGAAGCAGACTACCACATCTTTCTCCTGCGTGGAGTGGCTGGTGGGTTTGAACCACCGACCTTTTGGTTAACAGAACTGCTAACCTTGTTCTGTCTTTATTGAAATATGCCACTAACCTCTCCTCCACCTCCAATTTCTATTTCTTACAATCCGGTACCGACACATTAACCTCCTTAGTATGTAACTCTGGTGGTGTAGCCTCTCCGTCCAAAAAACTTCAATGGATTCTTCGACTATAGGCAAGAGCTGAAAAATATGGCTGTAACTTCAAGTACTCCACAATTCACCCCTTCCCTCACCTCATTTTACTTTCCAGCCTTATCTTATTTCTCCTAGTGAACCCCATCTTCCAGATGGTGAGCTACTTTTGTCCTTCAACATGTTTCTGTCTTTTAAACTCTGCCCCTGTCCGGAATGTGTCAATTCTCCTACGTCATTTCTCCTCCTTGAAATCTTTTCCATCATTTAAGGTAACGGCTTTCAAACTGGTTTTGTTTTGTATATTTTGTTTTACAGAGACCCACTGTAAGAAATATGTTTTAGATTGAAATGCGTGATATTTTCCTAAATCTGCCACAGAAAAGCACCACAAACTAGGTGGCTTAAAACTACAGAAATTTATTCTTTCACAGTTCTCGAGGCTAAAATTCTGAAATCAAGGTGTTGGTAGGGCCATGTTCGCTCCTTACCTCTTCCAGGTTTTGGGAGCTCCACATGTTTTCTTGGCTTGCTACTGTGTTGTCTTTGCGTGGCCTCTGTGTATCTCTCTATGTCTCTTCTCATCTTCTTATGAAGTTAACAGTCATTAAGGGACTGAAGTCCACCAATGACCTCAGCTTGACTAATTACATCTGCAATGACTGTATTTGCAAATAAGATCACATTCACAGGTACTGGGGGATTAGAATTTGAAGATATCTTCTAGAGTACCAAATTCAACACAAAACACAACTAAAATACACATTAAAAAAATAATAATAAAACCAATTGCCATGGAGCTGATTCCGACTCTTGGTGACCCCATATATTACAGAGTAGAACCGAACTCCATCGAGTTCCTTGGCTGTAATCCTCTTGGAAGCAGATCACCAGGCCTTTCTTTTCAGTGCCACCAGGTGGGTTTGAACTGCCAAACTTTTGGTTAGCAGCTGAGTGCAAACTGTACCACCCAGGGAAATATATAGAAAAAAAAAAACCAAAATTTTTATGGAAGCATATTTTTATTACCTTATGCATATTCATATTTTATTTTTTTATTACATTTATTCTCTGCCATCCCATTTCATTAAAAATGCTAGTCTCATTCCATCAAATTGATTTCTTGACTCAATTATAGATTACTACTCTCCAATAGAAAATATTGCTTTAAGGTTTATGTAAGATGTCCCCACCTTTATGAAGACTTTTATCTCTCTAATCAGAAACAGCCCTTCCTTTCTCCAAACTCTGATAGAAGCTTTTACTATGGGTACACTTACTAACACACATGCACAAAAAACCACATCCGTTGAGGTCAAGTCGATTCCAACAAATAGCGATCCTAAAGGACAGAGTAGGACTGCCCCACGGGGCTTCAAGGAGCAGCTGGTGGATTTGAACTGCCAGTCTTTTGGTTAGCAGCCAGTCTCTTAATTACTGTGCCACCAGGGCTCCTACTAACATGGTACTGTATTTTATACAGCTATTTGTGTGCATTTTTAAAAAAAAATTTATTGGGCCTTAAGTGAAAGTTTACAAATCAAGTCAGTCTGTCACATATAAGCTTATATACACCTTACCACATACTCCCATTTACTCTCCCCCTAATGAGTCAGCCCACTTCCTCCTTCCAGTCTCTTCTTTCGTGACCATTTTGGCAGTTTCTAACACTCTCTACCTTCCCATCTCCCCTCCAGACAGGAGATACCAATACAGTCTCAAGTGTCCACCTGATACAAGTAGCTCACTCTTCATCAGTATCTCTCTCCAACCCATTGTCCAGTCCCTTCCATGTCTGATGAGTTGTCTTTGGGAATGGTTCCTGTCCTGGGCCAAGAGAAGGTTTGGGGACCATGACTGCCGGGATTCTTCTAGTCTCAGTCAGACCATTAAGTCTGGTCTTTTTATGAGAATTTGGGGTCTGCATCCCACTGTTCTCCTGCTCCCTCAGGGGTTCTCTGTTGTGTTCCCTGTCAGGACAGTCATCGGTTGTGGCCAGGCACCATCTAGTTCTTCTGGTCTCAGGATGATGTAAGTCTCTGGTTCATGTGGCCCTTTCTGTCTCTTGGGCTCAGAGTTATCGTGTGACCTTGGTGTTCTTCATTCTCCTTTGATCCAGATGGGTTGAGACCACTTGATGCATCTTAGATGGCCGCTTGTTAGAATTTAAGACCCCAGACGCCACACTTCAAAGTGGGATGCAGAATGTTTTCATAATAGAATTTGTTTTGCCAATTGACTTAGAAGTCCCCTTAAGCCATAGTCCCCAAACCCCCGCCCTTGCTCCGCTGACCTTCGAAGCATTCAGTTTATCCTGGAATCTCCTTTGCTTTTGGTCCAGTCCAGTTGAGCCGACCTTCCCTGTATTGAGTATTGTCCTTCCTTTCACTTAAAGTAGTTCTTATCTACTAACTAATAAGTAAATAATCCTCTCCCACCTTCCCTCCCACCCCCCTCTCGTAACCACAAAAGAATGTGTTCTTCTCAGTTTATAGTATTTCTCAAGATCTTATAACAGTGTTCTTACACAACATTTGTTTTTTTGCCTCTGACTAATTTCACTCAGCATAATGCCTTCCAGGTTACTCCATGTTATGAAATGTTTCACAGATTCCTCACTGTTCTTTATCGAGGTGTACTATTCCATTGTGTGAATATACCATAACTTATTTAACCATTCATCTGTTGATGGACACCTTGGTTGCTTCCAGCTTTTCGCTATTGTAAACTGAACTGCAATTAACATGGGTGTGCATATATCTGTTCGTGTAAAGGCTCTTATTTCTCTAGGGTATATTCTGAGGAGTGGAATTTCTGGGTTGTATAGTAGTTTTATTTCGAACTTTTTAAGAAAACACCAGATAGATTTCCAAAGTAGTTGTACCATTTTACATTCCCACCAGCAGTGTATAAGAGTTCCAATCTCTCTGAAGCCTCTCCAACATTTATTATTTTCTGTTTTTTGGATTAATGCCAGCCTTCTTGGAGTGAGATGGAATCTCATCATAGTTTTAATTTGCATTTCTCTCATGGCTAACGATCGAGAGCATTTTCTCATGTATCTGTTAGGAGCCTGAATTATCTTCTTTAGTGAAGTGCGTGTTCATATCCTTTGCCCACTTTTCTATTGGGTTGTTTGTCTTTTTGTGGTTGAGTATTAACAGAATCATACAGATTTTAGAGATCAGGTGCTGGTCGGAGACGTCATAGCTGAAAATTTTTTCCCAATCTGTAGGTGGTCTTTTTAGTCTTTTGGTGAAGTCTTTAGATGAGCATAGGTGTTTGATGTTCAGGAGCTACCAGTTATTTGGTTTCTCTTCGTCATTTTTAGTAATGTTTTGTATTCTGTTTATGCCTTGTATAAGGGCTCCTAACTTTGTCCCTATTTTTTCTTCCATGATCTTTATCGTTTTAGTCTTTATGTTTAGGTCTTTGATCCACTTGGAGTTAGTTTTTGTGCATGGTGTGAGGCATGGGTCCTGTTTCATTTTTTTGCAAATAGATATCCAGTTATGCCAGCACCATTTGTTAAAAAGACTATCTTTTCCCCAATTAACTGACAATGGGCCTTTGTGAAATATCAGCTGCTCATATGTGGATGGATTTATGTCTGGGTTCTCAATTCTGTTCCATTGGTCTATGTGCCTGTTGTTGTACCAGTACCAGGCTGTTTTGACTACTGTGGCTGTATAATATGTTCTAAAATCAGGTAGAGTGAGGCCTCCCACTTTCTTCTTTTTCAGTAATGCTTTTTTTTTTTTTTTTTAACTTATCCGGGGCTTCTTTCCCTTCCATATGAAGTTGGTGATTTGTTTCTCCATCATATTAAAAAATGTCATTGGAATTTGGATCGGAAGTGCATTGTATATATAGATGGCTTTTGGTAAAATAGACATTTTTACCATGTTAAGTCTTCCTGTCCATGAGCAAGGTATGTTTTTCCACTTATGTAGGTCCTTTTTAGTTTCTTGCACTAGTACTTTGTAGTTTTCTTTGTATAGGTCTTTTACATCTTTGGTAAGATTTATTCCTAAGTATTTTATTTTCTTGGAGGCTACTGTGAATGGTATTGATTTGGTTATTTCCTCTTCGATGTGCTTTTTGTTGATGTAGAGGAATCCAAGTGATTTTTGTATGTTTATCTTATAACCTGAGACTCTGCCGAACTCTTCTATTAGTTTCAGTAGTTTTCTGGAGGATTTCTTAGGGTTTTCTGTGCATAAGATCATGTCATCTACAAATAGAGATAATTTTACTTCTCCTTTGCCAATCGGAATGCACTTTATTTCTTTGTCTAGCCTAATTGCTCTGGCTAGGACTTCTAGCACAATGTCGAATAAGAGCGGTGATAAAGGGCATCCTTGTCTGGTTCCTGTTCTCAAGGGAAATGCTTTCAGGCTCTCTCCATTTAGAATGATGTTGGCTGTTGGCTTTGTATAGATGCCCTTTATTACACTGAGGAATTTTCCTTCAATTCCTATTTTGCTGAGAGTTTTTATCATGAATGGGTGTTGGACTTTGTCAAATGCCTTTTCTGCATCAATTGATAAGATCATGTGGTTTTTGTCTTTTGTTTTATTTATATGGTGGATTACATTAATGGTTTTTCTAATATTAAACCAACCTTGCATAAAAAAAAACAAAAAAAAAACAAACCTTGCATACCTGGTATAAATCCCAGTTGGTCGCGGTGGGTTATTTTTTTGATATATTTTTGAATTCTGTTGGCTAGAATTTTGTTGAGGATTTTTGCATCTATGTTCAAGAGGGATATAGGTCTGGAATTTTCTTTTTTTGTGGTATCTTTACCTGGTTTTGGTATCAGGGATATGGTGGCTTCATAGAATGAGTTAGGTAGTATTCCATCATTTTCTATGCTTTGAAATAGCTTTAGTAGTAGTGGTGTTAACTCTCCTCTGAAAGTTTGGTAGAACTCTGCAGTGAAGTTGTCCGGGCCAGGGCTTTTTTTTTTATTGGGAGTTTTTTGATTACCGTTTCAATCTCTTTTTTTGTTATGGGTGTATTTAGTTGTTCTCCTTCTGATTGTGTTAGTTTAGGTGGGTGGTGTTTTCCTAGGAATTCATCCATTTCTTCTAGGTTTGCAAATTTGTTAGAGTACAATTTTTCGTAATAATCTGATATGATTCTTTTAATTTCAGTTGGGTCTGTTGTGATGTGGCCCATTTTGTTTCTTATTTGGGTTGTTTCCTTTCCTGTATTTCTTTAGTCAGTCTAGCCAATGGTTTATCAATTTTGTTAATTTTTTCAAAGGACCAGCTTTTGGCTTTGTTAATTCTTTCAATTGTTTTTCTGTTCTCTAATTAATTTAGTTCAGCTCTAATCTTTATTATTTGTTTTCCTCTGGTGCCTGATGGATTCTTTTGTTGCTCGCTTTCTATTTGTTCAAGTTGTAGGGACAGTTCTGTGATTTAGGCTCTTTCTTCTTCATGTATGTGTGCATTTATCGATATAAATTGACCTCTTCTATAACCCAGTCTTTTTTGAGCAGGGTATTGTTCACTTTCCAAGTATTTGATTTCTTTTCCCTGATTCTGTTATTGATTTCCACTTTTATGGCCTTGTGGTCTGAGAAGATGCTTTGTAATACTTCGATCTTTTGGATTGTGCAAAGGGTTGTTTTATGACCTAATATATCATCTATTCTGGAGAATGTTCCATGTGCACTAGAAAAAAAGTTATAATTTGCAGCTGTTGGGTGGAGTGTTCTGTATAAGTCTATGAGGTCAAGTTGGTTGATTGTAGCAATTAGGTCTTCTGTGTCTCTAATGAGCTTCTTACTGGAAGTCCTATCCTTCTCCGAAGGTGGCGTGTTGAAGTCTCCTACTATAATTGTGGAGGTGTCTATCTCACTTTTCAGTTCTGTTAAAGTTTGTTTTATGTATCTCGCAGCCCTGTCACTGGGTGCATAAATATTTAATATGGCTATATCTTCCTGGTCAATTGTCCCTTTAATCATTATGTAGTGTCCTTTTTTATCCTTTGTGGTGGATTTAACTTTAAAGTCTGTTTTGTCAGAAATTAATATTGCCACTCCTGTTCTTTTTTGCTTGTTGTTTGCTTGATATATTTTTTTTCCATCCTTTGAGTTTTAGTTTGTTTGTGTCTCTAAGTCTAAGGTGTGTCTCTTGTAGGCAGCATATAGACGGATTGTGTTTCTTTATCCAGTCTGTCTCTTTACTGGTGCATTTAGTCCATTTACATTCAGAGTAATTATAGATAAGTAGTGCTTTTTTAGTGCTTAGTCCTGTCATTTTGATGCCTTTTTATGTGTGTCGTTGACAATTTCATTTTTCCACTTACTTTTTTGTGCTGAGATGTTTTTCTTTGTAAATTGTGTGTTCCTCATTTTCATAGAATTGAATTTATGTTTGCTGAGTCGTTACGTTTTTCTTGGTTTTTATTTTGAGTTATGGAGTTGTTATACCTCTTTGTGGTTACCTTAATATTTACTCCTATTTTTCTAAGTAAAAACCTAACTCGTATTGTCCTATATTGCCTTGTTTTCCTCTCCATATGGCAGTTCTATGCCTCCTGTATTTAGTCCCTCTTTTTGATTATTGCGATCTTTTACATAATGACTTCAATGATTCCCTGTTTTGAGCATTTTTTTTTCTTTTTAAAATTAATCTTAATTTGTTTTTGTGATTTCCTTATTTGAGTTTATATCAGGATGTTCTGTTCTGTGTCTTTGTGTTGTGTTGGTATCTGATGTTTTTGATTTTCTGACCAAACAATTTCCTTTAGTATTTCTTGTAGCTTTGGTTTGGTTTTTGCAAATTCTCTAAGCTTGTGTTTATCTGTAAATGTTTTAATTTCACCTTCATATTTGAGAGAGAGTTTTGCTGGATATATGATCCTTGGCTGGCGGTTTTTCTCCTTCAGTGTTCTATATATGTCATCCCATTGCCTTCCTGACTGCATGGTTTCTGCTGAGTAGTCTGAACTTATTCTTATTGATTCTCCTTTGTAGGAGACCTTTCTTTTATCCCTGGCTGCTTTTAAATTTTTTTCTTTATCTTTGGTTTTGGCATGTTTGATGATAATATGTCTTGGTGATTTTCTTTTTGGATCAATCTTATATGGGGTTCGATGAGTATCTTGGATAGATATCCTTTCGTCTTTCATGATGTCAGGGAATTTTGCTGCCAACAGATCTTCAACTATTCTCTCTGTATTTTCTGTTATCCCTCCCTGTTCTGGAACTCCAATCACATGCATGTTATTCTTCTTGATAGAGCCCACATGATTCTTAGGGTTTCATCATTTTTTAAAATTCTTTTATCCGATGTTTTTTCAGCTATATTGGTGTCAACTCCCTTTTCCTCCATCTCCCCCACTCTGCATTCCAATTGCTCGATTCTGCTCCTATTGAGTTGTCTAATTCCCTAATTTTACTGTTAATCTTTTGGATTTCTGAATGCTGTTTCTCTATGGATTCTTGCAGCTCATTATTTTTTCCACTATGTTCTTGAATAATCTTTTTGATTTCTTCAACTGCTTTATCAGTGTGTTTCTTGGCTTGTTCTGTAGATTGCCTTATTTCATTTCTGAGGTCATCCCTGATGTCTTGAAGCATTCTGTAAATTAGTTTTTTATATTCTGCATCTGGCAATTCCTGGATTGTATCTTCATTTGGGAAAGATTTTGATTCATTAATTTGGGAAGTTGTAGAAGCACTCATGGTCTGCTTCTTTATGTGGTTTGATATCAACTGCTGTCTCTGAGCCATCTATAAGATATTGTAATGATTAATTTTATATTTTCTCACTGAGTCTTATCTTGTGTTGTTTTCTTTTGGTATATGTAGATGGGCTACTAGATTGCACTGTCTTGATTTTTGCAGCCTTTGAAGCACTTATGTCCTATTACCAGCTGGTTTGGGCTGTTACCAGATATATAAGCCTAAGAGTCCATTCACCATTCTTGAGTAGAATCTGATTTTGGGTCACCAAGCGTGTGGTGTAGACTGTCACCTATTCAGTTAGAGGAGTATTGGTGCTAGTTGTGTGCACCAGATTCTAGTAGCAGCAGGGGGTAACACTCCATGGGGGGCAGGATGCTGACAGGCTTCCCCCAAGTGCCAGTGAGGTAGGTGTGTCTCTATTCCTAAAGCACTTTGTTGGGTGGGCTCTGCAGCTCTACCTTAGGCACCCAATGCATGTACCTCTACAGACTGGTAGGTGTCACTATCCTCAGACCCCTATGGCAGGAGGTTAGGTGGTTTGGGTGGAGCTTCAGCCCTCAGTTCCCTGTTGTGGGTCGGTGAGAGCTCTAATAGGTAGAGATATCAGACCTGGGAAACTCGTCTTTCCAGTAATAAGTTATAACAATTACAGTCAGATCACTATCAGAATTTCCTTTGCATTATAATAGCCACCTTGTTCCCTGTAGGGATGAAAGCCCAAGAGTGTGGATCTCCTATGCTTGGCTGGAGCTGGTTCTGTATTTTTAGTCCAGTTTCAGGAAGTCAGGGAAGTATTTTTGGTCCCTGGGTTTTTTGTAGATGTTTCTCTGAGGCCAGGAGAATGGGTTAGAAAAGACAAAACAAACAAACAAACAAAAAACCCACAGAGCACTTCACTCTCTGCCTCAGGAAATTCCAATGTTAATGAAGCTGCCTGGGAAGGGGAGGGGAGGGATCAGATAGATAAGAGAGAGTAGCACCCATGAATATAGACAAAGTTACTTATCTTGCTTGTTGATGACTGTTTTATCTGAAATTCCCAAGGGATGCGTAGCCTGTGTGGGTTGGCTGGGTCGAGATTGTCTCCAAGGGCCAGGCCCTCATCCTGTGCTTGTGCTGTCTTAGATGCCGTGGTCAGTTCCTCCACTCTCAGTCCAAAGCCCAGTGCCAAAGTTCCCCGCCTGGGACGCCGCACTCCAGGCTCCAAAATCAGTTGCTGCCTCCCAGTGACTTCTCCTCCTGTCAGCCGTGTAGCTGCGCTGCCTGCATGCACTGGCTGGGCTTCCCCCGAGGTCACTTCTGGGGGCTAGGGCTGCGTCCCGTGTTTGTGCCATCTCAGGATGCTGTGCTCAGCTTCCCTGCACCCAGTCCAAAGCCCGGCACCAAGGTTTTCTGACTGGGATGCTGGCTCCAGGCTCCGAAAACAGTCGCTGCTCCCCCGTGGTTGCTCATTCTCTCTTTAGCCGCCTCAGTGTGCAGCCTGCTTGCGCTGGCTGAGTCTCTGTCACTCACGTCAACTCTTTAGACCTGTGTTTGATGGTCAGGGTTGGTAGATTGTCATGTATGTGATCGATTCACTTGTTTTTCCAAGTCTTTGTTGCAAGAGGGATCCGAGGTAGCTTCTACCTAGTCAGCCATCTTGGCCCCGCCTCCTATTTGTGTGCATTTTATGGCTTTGTAAACTTCTTGAGAATCAGGCTTGTGCCAAATTTATTCTATATCATCTTTGGCACCTAGGGCATAGTATGTCTCAGTAGAAGTTAGTCAAATGAAAGAAACCTGATATTAGTCAAAATATACCTCACCTAATCCACCCTAAAAGATTTGTTTTTCTCTACTTTAATTGTATCTGACTTAGGGATTAAAAAAAAAACCAAACCTACTGCCATCGAGTTGATTCCGACTCACAGCGACTCTATAGGACAGCGTAGAACTGCGCCATAGAGTTTCCAAGGAGCGCCTGGTAGATTCAAACTGCCAACCATATGATTATGAAATAATTCATGGAGATATTCCCTGTTATCTAAAACCAGTTCATGATGCTTTGGAGAAATTCATTCAGATATTGTCAATTCTTTTTTTTTTTTTTTATAAAACCTTCTATGTTGGTGAATTACTTCTTAGGGTAGTAATTTTTCTAGTATTTCTGAATCTGATCTGATGCAGGGGAGTGGCTGGGAAATCCAATCCTAATTTCATAGGGTGTAGTGACATTTCCCAACAATTAATAGGACAAGATAATTACTAAAATGAAGTAATTAAAGGTATAATACTAATGTGAAAAATGGAAAGAAAAGCAAACCACTTAAATAAAGAGTAACATTTTTCAGAATGGCAGCACTCAGTAATATGAAAACATTCAAAGGGGGGAAATCCTTTAAATATTGTTTTTAAAAAATCTTCAAGGAGGATATCCAAGTCATGCAACTGTTTTTTAACATGAAAATCTTCAAAGAATACATTTCCCATGCAATGCTTAAAATTCTCAAAAGGGGCTCCCTCTGGAGTAAAACTCTTTGAAGGTGAAATCTCTTCTATCATATGAGTTTTTTCAAAGGAAAACCTTTTCCAAATTTTCTTTAAGCCAGGGGCTTTCTTTAAGGAGGAATTATTTCAGAAATAGAAAAACTGCCTTCTGAGTGATTTGTGCATTTTTAGATTTCTCCAAGTAAAGCCCTTAAGAATAATGATAATAAAATACTGCAAATAATATATATGACAGTTAAGTTTGACAAGAGAAAGAAAATTATTGTAAGCACTGCCTATGATACCCTTCATTTTAATATTGTTAAAAATATAAATACCTTGTTAAGGCTGTTAGATTCATGTATTTAATTAAAATAATTTAAATAAATTTTTTTTTTCTAAGATCCTCCTTTGGATTCAAGGAGAAAGCAGAAATAATTTTATATATGTAGCTCAACTTAATTTCTAGCTCTTATACTTAATACACCCACTCCTCACTTATTGACATGGTTAGGTTCCAAAGACCAAGCTGTTATGTGTAAAAATTGACATTATGCAAAAATGGAGGATGACCACCTTAGATCACAAAATGGAGGATGACTACATCATGATGTAACCATTATATTACATCATTACATAACTGCCAAATCACATCATTCCAATAACTGCCAAACCACTGAGAATCATGGCCCAGCTAATTTGACACATGACCTTAACCATCACAGCCAGAGTTACTCTTGCCTCTCACCTTGGCGTTTGTTACTGCCAGATGTACATTGTTAATGCACAAAATAGTTGGATAGTAGATTTCTTACTATTGTTGTAAATGCACAATGTTGGATAATGAGACAGTCAATAAGTGAGGAGTAGGTGTATAACTTCTGATGAGCTCTTACAGGAAGTTTCTCTTCAACTATCTGTTATAAAAGAAATGTTGTAAGGTTAATATGAAATCTGAAGGGAAAAACTGCCAGACATACTGGGTCAGATCCATTGTCCATAGAGCCCAATATTCTATCCTTGTTACCAGCAGATGGACTTTGATGGCCTGACCATTCAGTCATTAATTTATTCATTTAACACATATTTATTACAGTTATTATGTGCCAGGCATCTACTGGGTGTCACGCCCCATGATATCAATATCAGATTCTTGGATATATGCCCACCAAACAGCCTTTTTTGTCTTCTGTTCTCTAGCAGCTGAAGGGTTATAGTAACTAAAGCCAAAACCTATTGCCATCAAGTCGATTCTGACTCATAGTGACCCTACAGGACAGAGTAGAACTGCCCTACAGGGTTTCCAAGGCTGTAATCTCTATGGAAAAGAGCCCTGGTGGTGCAGTGGTTAAGAACTGGGTGCTAAGTAAAAGGTTGGCCATTCAAACCTACCACCCTCCCTGTGGGAGAATGATCTGGCAATCTGTAAAGACTGACAGCCTTGGAAACCCTATGGAGCTGTTCTACTTTGTCCTGTAGGGTCACTATGAGTCAGAATCAACTCCATGCAATGGGTAATCCTTATGGAAACAGACTGCTGCATCTTTCTCCTGCAGACAGGCTGGCGAGTTTGAACTGCTGAACTTTAAGTTAGCAGCCAAACACTTAACTGCTGTACCACCAGAGAAAGACCAAAACAAGGGCAGGAAAACACAGCAGATGTTTCTCTCCAAACATTTAATTTAGGTTTTAAAACCCCCACTCCAGATAGGCTCCCAGCAAACCTTTGTATATCTAGAATATATATGTACTAAGGATTTCTATGGTTAGTACAACAAAAAACTGGCATAAGTTTTTGAAACTACATTTTTTTTTCCCCCAGAATGAATAAACCCTTTAAGAAGGGCTCACTCTCCAGTGACCAGAAGAAAATTCCTAGATGGGAGTGTGTGGGAGTTACCGCTATAACGGAGAAAGTCAGAGGTGGTGACAGGCTGATAGAGCCAACCATAGCCACATCAGACAACTGGCTTAGGGTAGTAAGATTAATTCCAGACCTGAGTCAATACTCTGGCCAGGATCTTTCGATCAGAATAGAAAGCTTAGTAATAATGACTTGTTTGTGTGAATGAGATTACACATTGCACGGGATATGAAATGCTCACATTGCTTTGTAATGTAACAGTATCATTTGGAATATTAAAAATGAATTGGCAAGTACACTTTACCTTTTTGGTGTTCTTTCCCAAAATCTGTAACCTTAATCTAATCACAGTACAATAGACATATCCAAATTGTGGGGCATTCTATAATACCCCTGACCGTAAATCTCCAAAATGTCAAGATCATAAAAACAAACAAACAAGCAGAGAGGCTGAGAAGGTGTTACAGGTTAAAGGGAGCTAAGGAGACCTGATGATTGAATGCAGCATGGTATTCTGGATTGGATCCTGGAACTGAGAAAGGATGTTAGTGGAAACACTGGTAAAATTCAAATAAAGCCTGTAGCTTAATTACTAGTATTGTGCCAATGTTAATTTCTTAGTTTTGACAAATGTGCTATGGTTATGTAAGATGTCAACACTAGGGAAAAGCTGTCTGAAGGGTACATGGGATCTCTCTGTACTGTCTTTATAATTCTTTTGTGAATCTAAATTACTTCATAATAAAAATTAAAAAATACTTTATACAACAGAGCAGCTGAGGTGTAGGGAAAGAGGCACCTCTATAAGTGACGCCTGAATGTTTGAACTCTGGAAAAGGCTGCCCTAAGTACATATATTATTTTCCTATGGCTGCTGTAACAAATTACCACAGACTTGGTAGCTTGAAGCAACAGAAATTTCTTTTCTCAGAGTTCTGGAGGACAAAAGTCTAAAATCAAGGTGTTGGCATGGTTGTGCTCCCTTCAGAAGCTCTAGGAGAGAAGTTTTCCTCAGTTTTCAGTAGCCCCAGGTGTTTCTTGGCTTATGGCTACATAGCTTGTCTCTACCTCTGTCTTTTCATGACCTTCTCCTCTTTGTGTGTTTTTTATAAGGACACTTATCATTGAGTTTGGGGCCCATCCAGATAATATAGGATGAGCTAGCTCATCTTGGGATCCTTAACTCAATTACAGCTGCAAAAACCCTTTTCCAAACAAGGACACATTCATAGGTTCTGGGGATTAGGATGTGGACATATCTTTTTTTGGGGGGGAGTGGGGAGGGCACCATGTAACCCACTACACTAATGCTCTGTCTTGAGAAACGCACCAACTTATGCACGGATTCCATAGAGAAAGTGAGTTACATTCTCATTTTTGTCCTGGAGCTCCACAGCTGACTAGGACGGTTTACAGGACACCTGATACTCAAAAATGACACCATGTGGCTCAAAAATAGCTTCCAATGTTCTATCTCTGGATTAGAAGGGAAATATTTTTTTCTATTAGTTCTACTCCCAAATGTTCAATTAAATAAGTCAGTGAGCACTCATTGATGCTGAGCAGGTTTCAGCCAGTTAACTGGACCTAGATCTACAAAGACTGATTAAACATGGTTCTTGCTCCCAAGGGTCACATAGTCTCCTGGGGAAGGGAGACCTATTCCACACACTGTTATTTTAATTTTTGGAGAAGGACATTATGCTTCGTAAAGTAGAGGGTCAGGTAAAGGAGGGAGACTCTCAAGGAGGTGAATTGACACTGTGGCTGCAACAATGAGCTCAAATATACCAATTGCGAAAATTGTGCAGCACTGGGTAACATTTTCTGTTACGCTTAAGATTGCTTGAGTTGAAGCTGACTCAATGGCAACTAACGACCCAATGATTGTGGCAAAAGTGAGCAAAACCCACAAAAAATTCCTGTCCCTGAAGCATTTACCTTCTCTCAGGGGTGGTTTTGGGGGAGATAGACAATTTATAATCAGGGAAATATATTAGTAAGCTATGGATCTTCTGATTCAAACCCAGGGTTTGTTTCTGCTAGTAGCCTTTGTAGGGGATGTGGCTGGCATATAACATAACTCCCTCTCAGATGCTATAATTCCATTATGCCCCACCTTCACTCCCATCTGGCCAAGCAGAGGCAGGGAGATGAGACACTCCTGTCAGAACAAAGGAACCCAGCCCTCTACTTGTGAAGAAGTCCTGTAATGTGGCTAGGAGCTGGGGAATTTTTTAGCTTGGAGTGTCTTTGTGGCACCTTTCTCCACAGGCCAGCAAACCAAACACTCACCTCTAAGCAACACTAGTTGGCCTCTCTATTTACTCACAGCTTTCTTCAAAATTCTCAGCAACATTTTATTCTTTTTCTGGTGGGTCCTTCAGATGTCTCATTAGCGTCCCTTGATAGTTCATACTAAGAGATTTATTTTTCCTCTGATATTCTTGCTTTGTTGGAGGTATACAGTTGTAATGACTTCAAATAATGTTTTCTTTGTTTTGTCAACCAATTCGTAGTATTTTTTTATTGTTGTTTTTATGTTATATTTTAATGTTTTTTACAGGTGCACAGTCCTCTTCCAGCGTTCTTTCAGAATTATTTGCTTTAAAAATTTTTATGTTTACAGGGAAATAACAATAAAACAATTTAATGAAACAAGCTTGATGTAAAATTGTAAAACAAACGAGAGGGACAAATGGTCACATCGGGAAGACACAACATCCGAAAGATTTCTGCCAGGATAGTGAAGGCTAACTTGGTGTAAACTGCAGTTTTTCAAATTGACTAGTGAGATAAGGGAACTTTCTTGGACACCAAGTGAAATGGTAACTCTTAACCACAAAAGAATATTTTCTTCTCAGTTTAAACTTTTTCTCAAGTTCTTATAATAGTGGTCTTATACAATATTAGTCCTTTTGCAACTGACTAATTTCACCCAGCATAATCCCTTCCAGGTCCCTCCATGTTATGAAATGTTTCACAGATTCCTCACTGTTCTTTATGGATGCGTAATATTCCATTGTGTGAATATACCATAATTTATTTACCCATTCATCCATTGATGGGCACCTTGGTTGCTTCCATCATTTTGCTATTGTAAACAGTGCTGCAATATACATGGGTGTACATATACCTGTTCGTGTAAAGGCTCTTATTTCTCTAGGATGTATTCCAAGGAGTGAGATTGCTGGACCGTAAGTTCTATTTCTAGCGTTTTTAAGGAAGCGCCAAATCGATTTCCAAAGTGGTTGTAACATTTTGCATTTCCACCAGCAGTGTGTAAGTGTTCCAATCTCTCTGCAGCCTCTCCAACAATTATTCTTTTGTGTTTTTTGGATTAATGCCAGCCTTGTTGGAGTGAGATGGAATCTCACTGTAGTTTTGATCTGCGTTTCTCTAATGACTAATGATCGTGAACATTTCCTCATGTGTCTGTCAGCTACCTGAATGTCTTCTTTAGTGAAGTGTCTATTCATATTTTTGCCCATTTTTTAATTGGGTTATTTGTCTTTTTGTAGTTGAGTTTTTGCAGTATCATGTAGCTTTTAGAGATCTGGCACTGACTGGAAATGTCATAGCTAAAAATTTTTTCCCAGTCTGTAGGTAGTCTTTTTACTCTTTTGGTGAAGTCTTTGGATGAGCATAGGTGTTTGATTTTTAGGAGCTCCCAGTTATCTGGTTTCTCTTCATCATTTTTGGTAATGTTTTGTATTCTGTTTATGCATGTATTAGGGCTCCTAACGTTGTCCCTATTTTTTCTTCCATGATCTTTATCATTTTAGATTTTATATTTAGGTCTTTGATCTATTTTGAGCTTGTTTTTGTGCATGGAGTGAGGTATGGGTCTTGTTTCGTTTTTTTGCAGATGGATATCCAGTTACACCAGCACCATTTGTTAAAAAGACTC
Organism: Loxodonta africana; assembly: GCF_030014295.1. Classification (NCBI taxonomy): domain Eukaryota; kingdom Metazoa; phylum Chordata; class Mammalia; order Proboscidea; family Elephantidae; genus Loxodonta; species Loxodonta africana. The sequence continues at coordinate 139,464,682 of NC_087344.1, forward strand.
TTTTCCCCATTAAACTGTTTTGGGGCCTTTGTCCAAAATCAACTACTCAAATGTGGATGGATTTATGTCTGGATTCTCACCTGTGTTCCGTTGGCCTATTTATCTGTTGTACCAGTATCAGGCTGTTTTGACTACTGTGGGGGTATAATAGGTTCTAAAATCCGGTAATGTAAGGCTTCCCACTTTGTTCTTCTTTCTCAGTAATGCCTTATTTATCTGGGGCCCCTTTCCCTTCCACATGAAGTTAGTGATTTGTTTCTCCATCTCATTAAAGAATGTTGTTGGGATTTGGGTCGGAATTGCATTAAATGTATAGATTGCTTTTGGTAGAATAGACATTTTTATACTGTTAAGTCTTCCCATCCCTGAGCAAGGTATGTATTTCCACTTATGTAAGTCTCTTTTGGTTTCTTGCAGAAGTGTACTGTAGTTTTCTTTGTATAAGTCTTTTACATCTCTGGTAAGATTTATTCCTAAGTATTTTATCTTTTGGGGGGCTGTTGTAAATGGCATTGATTTGGTGATTTCCTCTTCGATGTTCTTTTTTTTTTTTAAAAATTAATTTTTATTAAGCTTCAAGTGAACACTTACCATTCCAATCAGTCTGTCACATGTAGGTTTACATACATCTTACTCCCTTCTCCCACTTGCTCTCCCCCTATTGAGTCAGCCCTTTCAGTCTCTCGTTTCGTGCCAATTTTGCCATCTTCCCTCTCTATCTTCCCATCCCCCCTCCAGTCAAGAGTTGCCAACACTCTCTCCAGTGTCCACCTAATTTAACTGGCTCATTCTTCATCAGCATCTCTCTCCCCCCCCTCTGCTGACCAGTCCTTTTCATGCCTGATGAGTTATCTTCGGGGATGGTTCCTGTCCTGTGCCATCAGAAGTTCTGGGGAGCATTGTCTCTGGGATTCCTCTAGTCACATTCATATCATTAGGTATAGTCTTTTTATGAGAATTTGGGGTCTGTATCCCATTGGCCTCCTGCTCCCTCAGGAGTTGTCTGTTGTGCTCCCTAGCAGGGCAGACATCGATTGTGGCCGGGCACCAACTAGTTCTTCTGGTCTCAGGATAATGTAGGTCTCTGGTTCATGTGGCCCTTTCTGTCTCTTGGGTTCTTAGTTGTCGTGTGACCTTGGTGTTCTTCCTTTGCCTTTGCTCCAGGTGGGTTGAGACCAATTGATGTATCTTAGATGGCCGCTTGTTGGCATTTAGGACCCCAGGCGCCACAATTCAAAGTGGGATGCAGAATGTTTTCGTAATAGAATTATTTTGCCCGTTGACATAGAAGTCTCCTCAAACCATGTTCCCCAGACCCCAGCCTCTGCTCCACTGACCTTTGAAGCTTTCATTTTATCCCGGAAACCTCTTTGCTTTTAGTCCAGTCCAATTAGGCTGACCTTCCTTGTAGTGTGTGTTGTCTTTCCCTTCACCCAAAGCAGTTCTGATCTACTGATGGATCAATAAAAAACCCTCTCCCTCCCTCCCCCCTTTGTAACCACAAAAGTATGTGTTCTTCTCCGTTTTTTCTATTTCTCAAGATCTTATAATAGAGGTCTTATACAATATTTGTCCTTTTGCCTCTGACTCATTTCGCTCAGCATAATGCCTTCCAGATTCCTCCATGTTATGAAATGTTTCAGAGATTCGTCACTGTTCTTTATTGATGCGTAGTATTCCATTGTGTGAATATACCACAATTTATTTACCCATTCATCCGTTGACGGACACCTTGGTTGCTTCCAGGTTTTTGCTATTGTAAACAGAGCTGCAATAAACATGGGTGTGCATATATCTGTTTGTGTGAAGGCTCTTGTATCTCTAGGGTATATTCCGAGGAGTGGGATTTCTGGGTTGTATGGTAGTTCTATTTCTAACTGTTTAAGATAACGCCAGATGGATTTCCAAAGAGGTTCTACCATTTTACAATCCCACCAGCAGTGTATGAGAGTTCCAGTCTCTCCGCAGGCTCTCCAACATTTATTATTTTGTGTTTTTTGGATTAATGCCAGTCTAGTTGGTGTGAGATGAAATCTCATCGTAGTTTTAATTTGCATTTCTCTAATGGCTAATGATCGGGAGCATTTTCTCATGTATCTGTTGGCTGCCTGAATATCTTCTTTAGTGAAATGTGTGTTCATATCCTTTGCCCACTTCTTGATTGGGTTGTTTGTCTTTTTGTGGTTGAGTTTTGACAGAATCATGTAGATTTTAGAGATCAGGCGCTGGTCTGAGATGTCATAGCTGAATATTCTTTCCCAGTCTGTAGGTGGTCTTTTTACTCTTTTGGTGAAGTCTTTAGATGAGCATAGGTGTTAGATTTTTAGAAGCTCCCAGTTATCTGGTTTCTCTTCATCATTTTTGGTAATGTTTTGTATCCTGTTTATGCCCTGTATTAGGGCTCCTAGGGTTGTCCCTATTTTTTCTTCCATGATTTTTATCGTTTTAGTTTTTATGTTTAGGTCTTTGATCCACTTGGAGTTAGTTTTTGTGCATGGTGTGAGATATGGGTCCTGTTTCATTCTTTTGCAAATGGATATCCAGTTATGCCAGCACCATTTGTTAAAAAGACAATCTTTTCCCCAATTAACTGACACTGGTCCTTTGTCAAATATCAGCTGCTCGTACATGGATGGATTTATATCTGGGTTCTCAATTCTGTTCCATTGGTCTATGTGCCTGTTGTTGTACCAGTACCAGGCTGTTTTGACTACTGTCGCTGTATAATAGGTTCTGAAATCAGGTAGAGTGAGGCCTCCGACTTTCTTCTTCTTTTTCAGTAATGCTTTGCTTATCCGGGGGTTCTTTCCCTTCCATATGAAATTAGTGATTTGTTTCTCTATCCCCTTAAAATATAACATTGGTATTTGGATTGGAAGTGCGTTATATGTATAGATGGCTTTTGGTAGAAAAGACATTTTTACTATGTTAAGTCTTCCTATCCATGAGCAGGGTATGTTCTTCCACTTAAGTATGTCCTTTTGAATTTCTTGTAGCAGAGTTTTATAGTTTTCTTTGTATAGGTCTTTTACATCCTTGGTAAGATTTATTCCTAAGTACTTTATCTTCTTGGGGGCTACTGTGAATGGTATTGATTTGGTGATTTCCTCTTCGGTGTTCTTTTTGTTGATGTAGAGGAATCCAAGTGATTTTTGTATGTTTATTTTATAACCTGAGACTCTTCCAAACTCTTCTATTAGTTTCAGTAGTTTTCTGGAAGATTCCTTAGGGTTTTCCATGTATATGATCATGTCATCTGCAAATAGTGATAGCTTTACTTCCTCCTTACCAATCTGGATACCCTTTATTTCTTTGTCTAGCCTAATTGCCCTGGCTAGGACTTCAAGTACGATGTTGAATAAGAGTGGTGATAAAGGGCATCCTTGTCTGGTTCCTGTTCTCAGGGGAAATGCTTTCAGGTTCTCTCCATTTAGAGTGATATTGGCTGTTGGCTTTGCATAGATGCCCTTTATTATGTTGAGGAATTTTCCTTCAATTCCTATTTTGGTAAGAGTTTTTATCATAAATGGGTGTTGAACTTTGTCAAATGCCTTTTCTGCATCTATTGATAAGATCATGTGGTTTTTATCTTTTGTTTTATTTATGTGATGGATTACATTAATGGTTTTTCTGATATTAAACCAGCCTTGCATACCTGGTATAAATCCCACTTGATCAGGGTGAATTATTTTTTTGATGTGTTGTTAGATTCTATTGGCTAGAATTTTGTTGAGGATTTTTGCATCTATGTTCATGAGGGATATAGGTCTAAAATTTTTTTTTTTTTGTAATGTCTTTACCTGGTTTTGGTATCAGGGAGATGGTAGCTTCATAGAATGAGTTGGGTAGTATTCCGTCATTTTCTATGCTTTGAAATACCTTCAGTAGTCGTGTTAAGTCTTCTCTGAAGGTTTGGTAGAACTCTGCAGTGAAGCCGTCTGGGCCAGGACTTTTTTTTGTTGGAAGTTTTTTGATTACCGTTTCAATCTCTTTTTTTGTTATGGATCTATTTAGTTGTTCTACTTCTGAATGTGTTAGTTTAGGTAGGTAGTATTTTTCCAAGAATTTATCCATTTCTTCTAGGTTTTCAAATTTGTTAGAGTACAATTTTACGTAGTAATCCGAAATGATTCTTTTAATTTCGTTTGGCTCTGTTGTGATGTGGTCCTTCTCGTTTCTTATTTGGGTTATTTGTTTCCTTTCCTGTTTTTCTTTAGTCAGTCTGGCCAATGGTTTATCAATTTTGTTAATTTTTTCAAAAAATCAGCTTTTGGCTTTGTTAATTATTTCAATTGTTTTTCTGTTCTCTAATTCATTTAGTTCAGCTCTAATTTTTATTATTTGTTTTCTTCTGGTGCCTGATGGGTTCTTTTGTTGCTCGCTTTCTATTTGTTCAAGTTGTCGGGACAGTTCTCTGATTTTGGTCTTTCTTCTTTTTGTATGTGTGCATTTATCAATATAAATTGGCCTCTGAGCACTGCTTTTGCTGTGTCCCAGAGGTTTTGATAGGAAGTATTTTCATTCTCGTTGCTTTCTAAGAATTTCCTTATTCCCTCCTTGATGTCTTCTATAACCCAGTCTTTTTTTAGGGGGGTATTGTTCAGTTCCCAAGTATTTGATTTCTTTTCCCTAGTTTTTCTGTTATTGATTTCTAGCTTCATTGCCTTGTGGTCTGAGACGATGCTTTGTAATATTTCGACGTTTTGGATTCTACCAAGATTTGTTTTGTGACCTAATATGTGGTCTATTCTAGAAAATGTTCCATGTGCACTAGAAAAAAAAGTATATTTTGCAGCAGTTGGCTGGAGAGTTCTGTATAAGTCTATGAGGTCAAGTTGGTTGATTGTTGTAAGTAGGTCTTCCGTGTCTCTGCTGAGCTTGTTACTGGATGTCCTGTCCTTCTCCGAATGTGGTGTGTTGAAGTCTCCTACTATAAACGTGGAGGTGTCTATCTCGCTTTTCAATTCTGTTAAAATTTGATTTATGTATCTTGCAGCCCTGTCATTGGGTGCGTAAATATTTAACATGGTTATATCTTCCTGATCAATTGTCCCTTTTATCATTATATAGTGTCCTTCTTTATCCTTTGTGGCGGATTTAAATCTAAAGTCTATTTTGTCAGAAATTAATATTTCTACTCCTCTTCTTTTTTGCTTATTATTTGCTTGATATATTTTTTTCCATCCTTTGAGTTTTAGTTTGTTTGTGTCTCTAAGTCTAAGGTGTGTCTCTTGTAGGCAGCATATAGATGGATCGCGTTTCTTTATCCAGTCCGTGACTCTCTGTCTCTTTATTGGTGCATTTAGTCCCTTTTCATTCAGCGTAATTATAGATAAATAAGTTTTTAGTGCTGTCATTTTGATGCCTTTTCATGTGTGTTGTTGGCCATTTCATTTTTCCACATACTTTTTTGTGCTGAGGCGTTTTTCTTAGTAGCTTGTGAGATCCTCATTTTCATAATGTTTAACTTTATGTTTGTTGAGTCGTTACATTTTTCTTGAGTTATGGAATTGTTATTCCTTTTTGTGGTTACCTTATTATTTACCCCTATTTTTCTAAGTAAAAACCTAACTTGTATCGTTCTATATCGCCTTGTATCACTCTCCATCTGGCAGTTCAATGCCTCCTATATTTAGTCCCTCTTTTTGATTATTGTGATCGTTTATCTATTGATTTCCATGATTTCCTGTTATGTGTATTATTTTGTTTATTTATTTAGTTTTTAGAATTAGTCTTAATTTGTTTGTTTTTGTGCTTTCCCTATTTGAGTTGCGTTGATATCAGGACGTTCTGTTTTGTGACCTTGTATTGTGCTGGTACCTGATATTATTGGTCATCAAGCCAAACAATCTCCTTAAGCATTTCTTGCAGTCTTGGTTTAGTTTTTGCAAATTCTCTAAACTTATGTTTATCTGTAAACATCTTAATTTCTCCTTCATATTTCAGAGAGAGTTTTGCTGGATATATGATCCTTGTTTGGCAGTTTTTCTCGTTCAGTGCTCTGTATACGTCGTCCCATTCCCTTCTTGCTTGAATGGTTTCTGCTGAGTAGTCTGGACTTATTCTTATTGATTCTCCCTTGAAGGAAACCTTTCTTTTCTCCCTGGCTGCTTTTAAAATTTTCTGTTTGTCTTTGGTTTTGGCAAGTTTGATGATAATATGTCTTGGTGTTTTTCTTTTTGGATCAATCTTAAATGGGGTTCGATGAGCATCTTGGATAGATATCCTTTCTTCTTTCATGATGTCAGGGAAGTTTTGTGTCAGGAGTTCTTCAACTATTTTCTCTGTGTTTTCTGTCCCCCCTCCCTGTTCTGGGACTCCAATCACATGCAAGTTATCCTTCTTGATAGAGTCCCACATGATTCTTAGGGTTTCTTCATTTTTTTAAATTCTTTTATCTGATTTTTTTTCAGCTATGTTGGAGTTGATTCCCTGGTCCTCCAGAAGTCCCAGTCTACATTCTAATTGCTCGAGTCTGCTCCTCTGACTTTCTATTGCGTTATCTAATTCTGTAATTTTATTGTTAATCTTTTGGATTTCTACATGCTGTCTCTCTATGGATTCTTGCAACTTATTAATTTTTCCACTATGTTCTTGAATAACCTTTTTGAGGTCTTCAACAGTTTTATCGGTGTGTTCCTTGGCTTTTTCTGCAGTTATCCTAATTTCATTTGTGATGTCTTGAAGCATTGTGTAAATTAGTTTTTTATATTCTGTATCTGATAATTCCAGGATTGTATCTTCATTTGAGAAAGATTTTGATTCTTTTGTTTGGGGGGTTGGAGAAGCTGTCATGGTCTGTTTCTTTATGTGGTTTGATATGGACTGCTGTCTCCGAGCCATCACTGGGAAACTAGATTTTCCAGGTAATCAGCTAAAAAAAAAAATGCAGTCAGATCCCTATCTGAATTCTCCTTCTGGCTCAGGGTATTCGGACGTTAATGGAGCCGCCTGGGGAGGGTGGGGGAGGGATCAGAGAGCTAGGCGTGTAGCACCACAGAATATAGAGCTGATCCCCGCGTTCACGCTCTGCCCCCGTCCGCCAGAATCCCAGCAGGATGGCTACCCGGCTGGGACGCTATTCTCCTCGCTCCAAGATCAGTCACTTCCTCCCAGGGATTTCTCCCTCTGGTGTGCCGCACCGCTTGTGCAAACTGAGTGGGCGTGGCCCTCACGAACAGCTGGGCCCGCCCCCCGGGACGGCTCCCTGGCTGGGATGCTGCTCTCCCCGCTCCAAGACCAGTCACTTCCTCCCAGGGATTTCTCCCTCCGGTGTGCTGCACTGCTCGCGCGAACTGGGTAGGCGTGGCCCTCACGAACGTCTGGGCGCCCCCCCCCCGGGGTCGCTTTAGGGAAATATAGCTGATCCCCACGCTCGCCTCTAGTCTGCTTCCCGCCAAACTCCCGGCAGGACAGCTCCCGGCTGGGATGCTGCTCTCCCCGCTCCAAGATAAGTCACTGCCTCCCGGGTTCTCCCGCCGGCTGCGCCGCTACGCCGCCCGCGCCAACCATCTAGACTCCCTCCCGGGATGGGTTCGGGGGGGTAGGGCTGGGCCCTTTGTCTGTGCCGTCTGCCCCCCTGGGCTGTGCCCCAGCCTGGGCTCCGAAGGTCACCTGCCTGGTACGCTGGCTCTTAGTTCTGAAAATGATCGCTCTCTGCCCGTATTTTTTCTTTCTCCGTCTCTAAGTCTGTGTTTGTTGTTCAGAGTTCGTAGATTGTTATGTATGTGATCGATTCACTTGTTTTTCCAAGTCTTTGTTGCAAGAGGGATCCGCGGTAGCGTCCACCTAGTCCGCCATCTTGGCCCCGCCTCTTCGATGTTCTTTTTGTTGGTGTAGAGGAATCCAACTGAGTTTTGTATATTTATCTTGTATCCCGATGCTCTGCTGAACTCTTCTATTAGTTTCAATAGTTTTCTTGAGGATTCCTTAGGGTTTTCTGTGTATAAGATCATGTCAGCTGCAAATAGAGATACTTTTATTTCTTCCTTGTCAATCCAGATGCCCTTTATTTCTTTATCTAGCCTTATTGCTCTGGCTATGACCTCCAACACAATTTTGGATGAGAGCGGTGATAAAGGGCATCCTTGTCTGGTTTCCTGATCTCAATGGGAATGCTTTCAGGCTCTCTCCATTTAGGGTGATACTGACAGTTGACTTTGTGTAAATGCCCTTTATTATGTTAAGGAATTTTCCTTCTATTCCTATTTTGCTGAGAGTTTTTATCATGAATGGGTGTTGAACTTTGTCCAAAGCCTTTTCTGCATCAATTGATAACATCATGTGATTCTTATCTTTTGTTTTATTTATGTGGTGGATTACATTAATTGTTTTTCTAATGTTGAACCAGCCCTGCATTCCTGATATGAATCCCATTTGGTCATGGTGAATTATTTTTTTGATATGTTGTTGAATTCTATTGGCTAGAATTTTGTTGAGGATTTTTGCATCTATGTTCATGAAGGATATAGGTCTATAATTTTCTTTGCTTGTGGTGTCTTTACCTGGTTTTGGTATCAGGGATATGGTGGCTGCATAGAATGAGTTTGGTAGTATTCCATCCTTATCTATGCTCTGAAATACCTTTAGTAGCAGTGGTGTTAACTCTTCTCTGAAAGTTTGGTGGAACTCTGCAGTGAAGTTGTCCAGGCCAGGGCTTTTTTTTGTTGGGAGTTTTTTGATTACCTTTTCAATCTCTTCTTTTGCTATGGGTCTATTTAGTTGTTCTAGCTCTGTGTTAGTTTAGGTAGGTAGTGTGTTTCTAGGAATTCATCCATTTCTTCTAGCTTTTCAAATTTGTTAGAGTACAGTTTCTCATAGTAATCTGAAATGATTCTTTTAATTTCAGTTGGGTCTGTTGTAATATCACCCACCTCATTTCTTATTTGCATTATTTGCTTCCTCTCCCGTTTTTCTTTTGTCAGTTTTACAAATGGTTTATCAATTTTGTTGATTTTTTCAAAGAACCAGCTTTTGGTCTTATTAATTCTTTCTCTTGTTTTTCTGTTTTCTATTTCATTTAGTGCAGCTCTAATTTTCATTATTTGTTTTCTTCTGGTGCCTGAGGGTTTCTTTTGTTTCTCTCTTTCTATTTGTTAAAGTTGTAGGGATAATTCTTTGATTTTGGCCCTTTCTTCTTTTTGTGTGTGCATTTATTCATACAAATTGGCCTCTGAGCACCGCTTTTGCTGTGTCCCAAAGGTTCTGATAGGAAGTGTTTTCATTCTCATTGGACTCTATGAATTTCTGTATTCCACCCATAATGTCTTCTATAATCCAGGCTTTTATGAGCAGGGTATTGTTCAGAGTCCGAGTATTTGATTTCTTTTCCCTGCTTTTCCTGTTATTGATTTCCACTTGTATGGCCTTATGGTCAGAGAAGATGCTTTGTAATATTCAATGTTTTGGATTCTGCTAAGGCTTGCCTTATGACCTAATATGTGGTATATTCTAGAGAATGTTCCATTTGCACTAGGAAAGAAAATATACTCAGTTGCTTTTGGGTGGAGTGTTGTGTATATGTCTATGAGGTCAAGTTGGTTGATTGTGGCATTTAGATCTTACACGTCTTTATTGAGATTCTTTCTGGATGTCCTGTCCTTCATCAAAAGTGATGTGTTGAAGTCTCCTACTATAATTGTGGAGCTGTCTATCTCACTTTTCAATGCTGATAGAGTTTGTTTTATGTATCTTGCAGCCCTGTCATTGGGTGCATAAATATTTAATATGGTTATATCTTCTTGGTGTACTGTCCCTTTAACCACTGTATAGTGCCCTTCCTTATCCTTTCTGATGGATTTAACTTTAAAGTCTATTTTGTCAGAAATTAATATTGCCACTCCTGCTCTTTTTTGATTGTTGTTTGCTTGATACATTTTTTTCTATCCTTTGAGTTTTAGTTTGTTTGTGTCTCTAAGTTTAAGGTGTGTCTCTTGTAGGCAGCGTATACACAGTTGTTCTTTTTTAATCCATTCCGCCACTCTGACTCCTTATTGGTGCATTTAGTCCATTTACATTCAGGGTAATTTTGGATAGGTATGAATTTAGTGCTATCATTTTGATGTCTTTTTTTGTGTGTTGTTGACAGATTCTTTTTCCCACTTAATTTTATGTGCTGATTGTCTTTATATATTGTCCTTTCCTCATATTTGTTGTTGTTGATTTTATTTCTGCTGAGTCTCTATTCTTTTCTTGTATTTTATTTTGATGAGCAGGATAGTTTTTCTCCTTTGTGGTTACCTTATCATTTACCCATAGTTTTCTAAATTTAAACCTAACTTTTATTTCTGTGTATCACCGTATATTCCTCTCCATATGGAAGGTGTATGATTACATTTCTTAGTCCCTCTTTATTATTTTAATGTTGTCTTCTTTTATACAATAACATCGCTGTTACCCCGTTTTTAGGTTTTTTAAAAAATTTTTTTATTATGATTTTCTTACATTCTTGCTTTGTTTGTTTGTATTTCCCTGCCTGGGTTGACTTCTAGTTGCTCTGTCCAGTGCTCTAGTTTTGAGTTGATACCTGATATTATTGATTTTCTAACCAAAGAACTCCCTTTAATAATTCTTGTTGTTTTGGTTTGGTTTTTACGAATTCCTAAACTTGTGTTTATCTGGAAATGTCTTAATTTCACCTTCATATTTAAGAGACAGTTTTGCTGGATATATGATTCTTAGCAGGCAATTTTTTCCCTCAATTTTTTAAATATGTCATCCCATTGCCTTCTTGCCTGCATAGTTTCTGCCGAGTAGTCCCAGCTTATTCTTAATGGATCTCCTTTGTAGGTGACTTTTCACTTGTCCCTCGCTGCTGTTATAATTCTCTCTTTATCTTTGGTTTTGGCAAGTTTGATTATAATATGCCTCGGTGACTTTCTTTTAACATCTACCTTATGTGGAGTTTGATAAGCATCTTGGATAGATATTTTCTCATCTTTCGCGATATCAAGGAAGTTTTCTCCCAACAAATCTACAATTCTCTCCGTATTTCCTGTTATCTCTCCCTGTTCTGGTACTCCAATCACTCATAGGTTATTTCTCTTGATAGAGTCTCGCATGATTCTTAAGGTTTCTTCATTTTTTTACTTTTTTTTAATCTAATTTTTCTTCAAATATATTAGTGCCAAATGATTTATCTTCGAGTTCAGAAATTCTAACTTCTACTTGCTCAATTCTGCTCCTATGACTTTCTATTGAGTTGTCTACTTCTGTTATTTTATCGTTAGTCTTCTGAATTTCTGATTCCTGCCTGTCTATGGATTTTTCCAGCTTATTAAACTTTGCATTATTTTCCTGAATGATCTTTCTAATTTCTTCAAATGGCTTTATCTGTGTGTTCCTTGGCTTGTTCTGCGTATCGCCTCATTTCCTTCCTGATGTCTTGAATGGTTCTGTATATTAAACTTTTGTATTCTGCCTCTGGTACGTCCAGGAATGCACTTTCATCTAGAAGATCCCTGGATTCTTTGTTTTGAAAGCTTGTTGAGGTGATCATGGTCTGTTTGTTTATGTGACTTGGTCTTGACTGTTGTCTCCAAGCTATCTAGTAGTTATTGTATTAGTTTATGCTTATTTACTGTGCTGTATCTTCTTGTTTTGTTTTGATATACCCCAGTGGGTTGCTTGAGTGAGCTAGCTTGATTATTTTTGCCCTTGGAGCTCTGAAGTCCTGTCCCCAGCTGGCTAGAGCTATTATCAGGTAGATCAGTCTAGGAGTCCATTCAGTTTTCTTGTATGAATTCAGCTCAAGTTTCCACGTAGCTGATCATCAAGTGTGTGTTAGAGGCTGTGTCCTATAGTCTTAGAGGGGCAGGGGTGATTGGTGTATATACCAGTATCCTTTTGCAGCAGGGGGTCACACTCTGAACAAGGCAGGGAGCTGAGAAATGACCCCTGAGTGCCTCTGAGGAAAGCGTGTCCCTGTTCCCTAAAGCGTGCAGGTGGGTGGGTTCTGCAGAGGTACCATGGGCACCCAAAGTTTTTGGTTGTAAGGACTGGGAGGTACCAGTTATCTTTGGACTCCTGTCACAGGCGGCTGTGTGACCTGAGTGGAGCTACCAGTCCTTAGGTCCCTGATAACTGTAAGTGAGGACCTTGTTTAATAGGCAAAGCAATGTCAAATATCAAATACCCACCTCTTCACTGCACAGCTGAAATGGTTGGAGTCTACCAACCATTTCTTCTGTTCTCCCAACATAGGCCCACACAGGTCCATGCAGAAGAAAAAGGTGCTCAAATCCATGGACGATTGATGCCTGGACAGGAGCCACTTCTGTCTTGAGCTCCTCCAGTTAGTGGAGCTAGCAAATTATGTTTTCCCCCATCTGCAAATTTTTTCCTTCCCCAAGATACAGAGGATGGCTCTAGGTGGTCAACAGGGCCTATCTCAGGCCCAGGGAATTCAGCTGCTGAAGCTGGCTTCGGCGTGGGGGTACTCGGTAAAATATATGCAAGTACTTAGCTTTTGCCAAGAACGCTGTTTTTCTCAGGTTCCAGAGGTGTGAGTAGGCTGTGTGGCTGGATGCTTCTCCCTGAGGAAACTGAAGCCAAATGCTAGTACCAGCCCGTGCCGCTGTGAATCCGGGAATGGTGCCTGAGGGCTCCCCGCGATTCTGGTCAGGTAACTCCTCTCTGCTCCTGAACAGTCTCTTCCTCCACCTTCCCCTCGGTTTGTTTTCTAAGCTTGCCTTTGAAGCTTAGGGCTCCCAGCTTGTCACAAATATACTCATTTCACTTGTTTTTTGGGGACTTTGTTGTAAAGAGGGTTCACCGGAAGCATCTGTCTATTCCGCCATCTTGGTTCCACCTCCCTAAAGTTATATGTCTTGATTCATGGACTTTAGGTAGACTCTATTGAGTTCCCTTTATGTAATATGAGGAATTAGCTCTCTTACCTGTCCCTGCATACCTTTCAATTTTTCTCTTTTTTGTAGTATCTTTCAACTTGGAAGATATTATTTAACTGAAATCATTCTGCAACTATAATGAAGGCTTTTGTGATCTTTGATTCTAGGCTGAATCTAAAAAGTATAAGCTAAAAACATTAGTTATAATAATCTATAAATATGGTACCCTGAGATGCAAATTGTGAGATTTATCAGTAGAGAACCCAACCCACTGCCATCGAGTCGATATAAACATAAATGGGTAAAAGTCTGCTGTTCAAGGATGAGTGTTCTAAGATGAGATCAAATGGGTTCTTTTCTTACAGAATATAAATTACTAAAAATCATGACTTTTTTTTCCAATTTTAGAAACATGCCTTTCTTGTAGAGCTCTTTTTTTTTTTTCCTGAGTTTCTAGTTGTCTTTCCTTTTCCTTATTGACAGAAGATCATCACATTTCTTAGTAACATTTATTGTTGAAAGGAACAGGCTTTCTTTTTGAAGCGATGTGTCACAGAACCCTTTTGACTTCTGTATTAATTTCTACTGCAGTTTTTTAGTCTTATCACCTAGCAGTCATTCTGCAATTTTCTTATTAATTCTAAAATTCCTCTGAGCACATGTCTAACTCTTTACGGGACTTCTTTTTGTGTTGTTTGGAATATATTGTCTAGAAGTTTTACAAAAATATATGTTGGAGATAAACTCTTTGAGTTCTTCATGCATTCAGTCTTTGGCAGATTTGGAATTCCAGTTTCCAATTTTAGACTTTTTCAGGCAGTCTTCTATTGTCTCCTGGCATCCAGAGTTACTGATGTAAATCTGATTTCTCACTTCTTCGTAGGGGACGTGCTTTTTCTGTCTGAAAGATTTTAGAATTTTTTTTCTTAATATTTCTAGTATTTAGGAGTTTTTTCCACATGAGTTTAATTTCTATATCCTACTGAAACTCAAGACCTTAAAATATAGATTAATTCTTTTATTTATTCTAATATTGCTTTGATTATACTGTTTCTTTCATTTTCTTCTCTTCCAGTTTTCTTTAGTCTTTCCTTTTGCTTTTTCTTATTTCCTTCTTCCCTCCCTTCCTCCCTCCCTTCCCTTCTCCCTTCTTCCCTTTTTCCATGCTTCCTTCCTTTCCTTGCTCCCTCCCTCCCTTCTTCCCTTCCTTATTTTCTGCCTCTCTCTCATTCTAAATAGATTGATATTGGGCCACAGATCAATTCTGCAGGCATGTTAACTACTTTTCTCATATTCTTCAAGTGTACAGGTTTTTTTTTTCTCATTTTCAGTAACAATATTTTATATTTCCAAGAATTTTTTTCTGATCTTTTTTCAAAACAGCCTGATCATATTTTATAGATACAAAAGTCCCTTGAATCTTTTTAAGGCTCCTAATGATAATTTTACTAGCATCCTGAATTAATTTTGTCTCCTATAAGGTTACTTTTTCTTTTTGTTCATTTTGGTTCTTCTTTTTGGTGTCTTGGGTTTACCTCAAGTGTCTTGTTTTCCTTAGTTTTCATTTCTATTAACACATGGAGAACAAGGTTGATTAACATAGGGAAATGACATGGGTTTCTTCTACAAAGACATTGGTGGCTAAGAGTACTGGTTTAGAATTTCTGTTAATATCACACGCAAGCAAAATCTTGCTGAAGGTCATTCAAAAACTGCTGCAGCACTGTATCGACAGGGAACTGCCAGAAATCCAGGCTGGTTTCAGAAGAGGACGTGGAACCAGGGATATCATTGCTGATGTCAGATGGGTCCTGGCTGAAAGCATAGAATACCAGAAAGGATGTTTACCTGTGTTTTATTGACCATGCAAAGGCATTCAACTGTGCATATCATAAGAAATTATGGATAACATTGTGGAGAGTGGGAATTCCTGAACACTCAATTGTGCTCATGAGGAACCTTTACCTAGATCAAGAGGCAGTTGTTTGGACAGAACAAGGGGGTACTGCATGGTTTAGGGTCAGGAAAGGTGTGTGCCAGCATTGTATTCTTTTACCATACCTATCCAATCTGTATGCTGAACAAATAATATGAGAAGCTGGACTATATGAAGAAGAATGGGGCATCAGGTTTGGAGGAAGACTCATTAACAACCTGCGTTATGCAGATGACACAACCTTGCTTGCTGAAAGTGAAGAGGACTTGAAGCACTTACTAATGAAGATCAAAGACCACAGCCTTCAGTATGGATTGCACTTCAACATAAAGAAAACAGAAATCCTCACAACTGGACCGATGAGCAACATCATGATAAAAAGATTGAAGTTGTCAAGGATTTCATTTTACTTGGATCCACAATCAACAGCCATGGAGGCAGCAGTCAAGAAATCAAAGGACGCATTGCATTGGGTAAATCTGCTGCAAAGGACCTCTTTAAAGTGCTGAAGAGCAAAGATGTCACCTTGAAGACTAAGGTGTGCCTGACCCAAGCCCTGGTATTTTCAATCCCATCATATGCATGTGAAAGCTGGACAATGAATAAGGAAGACTGAAAAAGAATTGATGCCTTTGAATTGTGGTGTTGGTGAAGAATATTGAATACACCATGGAATGCCAGAAGAATGAACAGATCTGTCTTAGAAGAAGTACAACCAGAATGCTCCTTAAAAGCAAGGATGGCGAGACTGCGTCTTACATGCTTTGAACATGTTGTCAGGAGGGATCAGTCCCTGGAGAAGGGTATCATGCTTGGTACAGTACAGCATCAGCAGAAAAGAGGAAGACCCTCCACGAGGTGGATTGGCACAGTGGCTGCAACAATGGGCTCAAGCATAACAACGAGTAAGGATGGCTCAGAACCGGGCGGTGTTTTGTTCTTTTGTGCATACGGTCGCTATGAGTCGGAACTGACTCGAGGGCACCTAACGACAACAACAACTCAAAAGCTGTGTAGCCTTGGGTGGGTCACTTGACCATCTCTGTGCATACTCTGTAAAATAGGTGAATAACAATTGCATACCTCAGGGGTAGTTGTGGTGATTAAATGAATTAATACATTAAAGCACTTATAATAATTCTCAGCATGTGGCAAATGCTATGCAAGTGTTAATTATAAATACAGTCGTGTAGATCTGTATCTAAAAAGTTTTCTTTTTTCACTTGGATTACTGACTTCTGGCTCTATAAAAACAATCATGGCCTACAAATGAACAAGCTTCAATTTAGGGGAGTAGAGGAGGAGGAGTAGACATGCTGGATACCTGCCTGCCAGGAGGTATAGGTCAGGTTTACTTAGGATATTTTCCAAAGATGGTGTGGCCTTCCCTCTCCTTTTCTTCTTTGTCCTAAAGGTCCACGCTTACTTCAGTCTCTGCTCTGCCTCTATCTCAGGTATTAGTTCTCATCTACATTAAGAGTTCTAGATCTTTCCAAGAGGGGTGTTCATTTTCTTTAGCGTGTAACTCTCTGATTTTAGTTTTAGGAAAAGCCCTTGTGTGACTCATTCTCTATGGGGGAATTAAAGGGCAGGGATCCACTGTCTCAGGTACCCTATAGATAGCCCCTTAGTAAAAAGCCTTGCTTTTCCCCATGACCTTTTTCACTCCTTATACTTGGTAACTCTAAGTTTAGAAATTCTCATGTGTGCTTCCAAGAGGAATTGCCCCCACTTCGATTAAACTCTTTCCTGTGCATGTTTTGTGTTGAGAAGTCCTACCTGATGTATTTATTGTACAAGTATTTACCGAATGTGTACTCTGTGTCAGGAGCTGTTCAAGAAGCTGAGGATACAGGAATAAAAAAGACAATGTCTCTCCATCATGAGGTTCATATTTTATTTGAGGGGGTAATAAGAAGTAAACAAATCCAAAATGACATTTTAAATCCACAATCCTATAAGGGCCATGAAGAAAATAAAGCAGAATAAAGAGTGATAGGGGCCTAAGGTGAAAAGGGGAGCATTATTTAATGTAGATTCTCAAGAAAAAAGCTGTCAAAGGAGCATACTACACCCTGATTGTTACGTGAACGATGAACTATATTAAGGAATCCCCTTAGAAGCAGACAGAAGAGGTAAGAGGCTATTGCAAGAGTCCTGGTGAAGATGAGAGAACATTCTTTTAGGGGCTAGAATGCAAGAGCCTTGACAGCAAGGTCTTTAGTCACTGCCTTATCCCCTATGATTAAAACAACTTTTCACATGATAAACCAAAAAACCTGCAAACCTGTTGCTGTCAAGTCAATTCTGACTCATTTACTAAATAAATATGTGCAGAATGGGTGCGTAGATGACTAGGATGGTATAATGGCCACAAGGAAGGAACAGCCTGGCATTTTTTGAGAAAGAACTGAAAGACCAGTGTCGGAAGGACAGTGAGCAAGAGATAGAGGGTTTTAGACAAGGTCGGAGAGCTAGGTAGTGGCCTGAGATGTAGAGCCCTCTTCAGCATAATTATAAGCTTAGATTTTATGCTAATTATAATGGGGGAATTGCTGGGGGGAGATTGAACTGTGCAATGACATGGTCTGGTTAATATTTTTAAAATATCGCCCTGATTGTTGTGTGGAGGATAGTCTCTAAAGGGAACAAGAACTAAAGCAGGCAGAAGAATTAGGAGTCATGATGGGAAAGGATAGTGGCTTGTACTAGCTCATCACAGTACAGCATGGTTTGTGTAAGGTTTCGTATAGTGAGGTTAGAGCTGGCAGGACATGCTATAGGATTGCAGTAGGACACAGGAGTGGAGAATTGAGGATGACTTCTAGGATTTGGGCTTAGTATATGTAAGAATGGTGGTGATATTAATTAAATGGGAAAGATTTAGGAAAGATTAGGTTTGGGTGGGGCTGGAAAATACAAATTTGGCTGTCATCAGTGTTGTTATTTTTAGGTGCCTTTTTTCCAGTTACCTCTAGCTAATACTAATCCTATGTGTAAATCTTTTTCACTGAAAATCTCTGTTTTTCACTGACCCTTTCCTTTACCAACCAATTGGTTCATTCTAATGACATGTCCGGAGGAAGTAAGACAAAGTCTTGTCACCCTTGCTTCCAAGGAGCATTCTGTCTTCCTTCAAGACTGATTTGATCCTTCTTCTAGCAGTCCATGGTATATTAAATATTTCTTGCCAACACCACGATTAGAATGTGTCAATTCTTATTCAGTCTTCCTTTTTCATTGTCCAGCTTTCGCATGCATATGAAAAAAAAAGATGAAAAGACCATGGCTTGGGTCAGATGTGCCTTAATCATCAAAGTGACATCTTTGTTTTTTAATATTTTAAAGAAGTCCTTTGCAGCAAATTTGCTCATTATAATATGTCGTTTGATTTCTTAACTGCTGCTTACATGGGCATTGATCCAGGAAGAATGAAATCCTTGGAAGCTTCAATTTCTTTCTTCACTGTTTATCATAATATTGTTTACAGGCCCAGTTGTGAGGGTTTCCATTTTCTTCATGTTTAGGTAGAATTCATAGTGAAGGCTGTAGTCTCTGACATTCATCAGTAAGTGCTTCAAGTCATCATCTTTAGCAAGGAAAGTTGTGTCATCTGTATATTATAGGTGGTTAATGAGTCTTCTTCCATTCCTGATGCTGCTTTCTTCTTCATGTAGTCTAGCTTCTCAAATCATTTGCTCAGTATACAGATTGAATAAGTAAGGTGAAAGGATACAATCCTGCCACACATCTTTTCCAATTCTAGACCTTGCAGGATCCCTTATTCTGTTGGAAGAACTGCTTCTTGATCTGTGTACAAGTTCCACATGAGCACAATTAAGTGTTCTATAATTCACATTCTTCATAACAGAACATCCATAATTTGTTAAGATCCACACAGTTGAATGTCTTTGCGTGGTTGATGAAACACAGGTAAACATCTTTCTGGCATTCTCTGCTTTTGCCCAAGATCTATCCGATACGAGCAATGATATCCCTTGTTTCACATCCTCCTTTGTATCCAGCTTGAATTTCTGGCAACTCCTTGTCAATGTACATCTGCAGCCATTTTTGCATTATCTTTCAGCAAAAATGGTATTTAAAGGCATAATAACTACCTGGAAGGTAAGGGTAGATAGAATAGAGGGTCAAGAACTGAATCTTGGGGCTCTCCAACATTTACAGAATGTGTTCTCAGGGCTCTATCTCTGAAAAGATGTTGTTTCCTAATTTTTACAAAGATGTTTTCCAGAGTTCTTTAGAGAGATACGAAGACAGAGATAGAGATTGATTTTAAAGAACTGATTCACACCATTGTGGGGGCTGACAAGGGCAAAATCTGCAGGGCAGGTAGCAGGCTGGAAACTTTGGGAAGATTTCTACATTACAATCTGAGGCAGAATTCCTTCTTCTCTAGTTTTTGCCCTTAAGGTTTTGAACTGATTGGATGAGGCCCATCCACATCATCTAGGTTCCAAAATCTCTTTTACTTAGCGTCAACTGATAGCCAATATTAATCACATCTACAAAAATATCTTCACAGCAACATCCAGACTATTTGATCAAACAAATGGGCACAGTTGACATATAAAATTAACCATCACACTGTTATGTGGTCAGCACCCTCAATATGATCACTCATATTTTGTCCTTCTGAACTGTACCGATTTCTCCAATCTGCAAACAGGTCTTAACCACTTTCAGTGTGGATGTGGATTCTTCCACTTTTGATCATGTTTAGTACATGGAAGGTAAGTATATAAAAATGTGAGTATGGAAGTTTATTACACAGTTTGAACAACCAACAATTACTCCAGGATCTTTCACATTTTGATGTAAAGAAAAGATTGCATTTCAACACTAACAATAATTTTGGAGCCTTTGAATTTGCTTATGACGTTTGATATCTTTAAAAATCTCGGAAATTGCCATCTCCATACAAGATTTGAGTTTTCATATCTGCATAAATGGTTAGTAAGAGTTTGCAAGAAATCATCAAGTAGCTTAGAAATTAGTTAAATCTAATGATGATAGTGTTAATGCAGGCATTATCTGCAAATGCTAATATATACATAATAACAATAAACATACATTTTAGATGCTCAGGAATAGGAGGTTTAACAACTATAAAAAAATCAAGAGTGTGTGTATTGTATATGAGATGACAAATCTTCATTAAGCTGTTTTATATGCATCACTTGATCATCCCATGCTTCCATTTACTATCCTTTTAAATTTTATCTTTCTGTAGTGTTACTGATACAAAAAAGTAGAAAACAGACAAGACATATTGCTCCTAATATGAGTGTTCTAAGATTATTATTATTTCCACTTGAACATCTCAATGTGAGTGGTCATTTTGGGCTTCCGTTCGTTTCTTGGATGAGTTGTTATCAGCAGCTACCAAGTCGATTTCAATTCATGGTGACCCCATCTGTTACAAAATTGAAGTGCTCCATCACAGGGTTTTCTTGGCTGTAATATCAATGGAATCAGTTCACTTCCATTACTGCTTTTCTTCTGTGGTATCGCTGAAGGCCTTTTCTTCTTTGGTTCTCCTGAGTGGCTCAAACTGCCAACCTTTAGGTTAATATTCTAGGGCAAAAGGAACTAAAAATACTGAAGCAGAGAGCAGTGAATCAAGTGCAGGTTAAAGAAGCTATAAACAGGTGTGGATTAGGGCAGTGTTTTTGTCCTGGGCCTGCCACTGCTGTGCTGGGCTTCACTGCACCTGCTGTTTTGCTAGGGAGTCAGACTTTGAAATTGATCCCTACGCGGAAGCATAGCGGGAAGTTTTTTGACAGGTGCCACACAAAGAAGCAGCAGAACCACCAGCCACCCACCTTGCAATCTGGCCCTGGTCTCCAGTTCCACTCCTAATTCCTCTAATCAGACATCTTGGCAGTAATAGACCGTCCCACCATCAGGGACATGCTGCTGAAACTGAAGTAGTAATACCCAGAGCAGAGATAAATTTCACAGATTATTTATTATTAGTAAAGTACTTTGAGAATAACAGATGACAGGCAGTATGAGTTCAAATAATTCTGTTATTAGAAGTAGGGTTTTAAATATATATGCATGAGGGATTCAGCAGGAAAAGGAAGTGGATTCTAAGATCATAAATTCTATACTTTGGGGGAATTTGACACTGCCATCGCTTGCTGGCACACATTGGAAATATTTAAGTGGTCGGACATTTATTTTAGCAGCTGACAAGTTACGGTACTTAATACATAATAGGTGGATGATGGGTTGTTATTGCTTTCAGTTCGGTAGAATAAACAAAAGAAAATTTCGGGTTGTCATTGTGACATTCAGAGTTTTTCCCACCCCTTAAAATTGTTGCTTTCTGCTACATAGACACTATTTCATCAAGTTTTGCTTTAAATTCAGATTTGGCTCTCTATGCAGAACCATGGTAAATCCACCCTTAGAAGAGTATTGCATCACTAATGGTGTCAGCATGTCATTATAAACATCCAGAGCCCAGGCCCACTGGCATTTTCCTCACACGCATTTAAATTGTCATATATGATTTTTGGTTCCTATTAGAAAATTACTGAAGCTGTCATTTTAAACATAACTGAAAAAAAAAACTAGTAGCATTTGATATTCTAAGGAAAAGGTGGCTTTTTTTTTTTTTAAAGTAAAGCTACTATAATTATTCTAGATTATAATATTGGCACAGAGAATGTAGTGCAAAAATATTCACCTTGAAAATGTGTATTGTTTTATAGTTAAGTCAGTTTCGAAACTTTAGTATAATACTCTATACTTACATAGTATCTCTCCTCTGAGTTTCCCGGAACGTTCTACAGACCTTAATTAAATCTTGTAATGCCCTTGTGAGAAAAGTATTACGTGAATATTCATTTTTATAATGCAAAGAAATCTTGGGGGAGAAAAGTAACATGCCAAGATTACAAAGCAAGTTAGGAAGAAAACAGGTTTAGAATTCACAGCTTCTCAGAGCATTTATAGGCATTTAAAAATATAGGTTCCCACTAACTGCATGCAGAGAAAGGTAGCCCCAGGAACATTCAGAAGTTCATTTATCCGTAATAGGTTTTGATGAGAGAGAATTCATACTCTGGCTACTTCATAATTACAGGAGAAAAAAAAACTAGGACCTAGGATTGCGGTGGGTTGAGGGTTGTTCCTAAATATGAAGTTAGATATTTCCAATACGTATTTGATTTTTAACTCAATGGTACTTTTCTGAAATGATTCATAAAAGCACTAATAAAATATATACATTATGTACCAGAATCTGACACATTCCTGATGTTCTAGAATTCTAGCTTTTATAATCTAGTAAATGTACTTTCATACACATTTCTTTCTTAGACAGAAAATATTCACTAGTCTCAACGGTTTATATATCTGTATCTATATCATCTATGTCTATGTCTAATACTGTGACTTATTGTTAAATGTACAAGATGGATCTAGAATCCCTGAGAGCTATGTGGAAACTCCTAGTAGTCTCAACATGCTCTGAGTATTTTCTCTTAGAGAAGAAAACAATCCAGTAAGCCCACTTATTTTTAAATTATTGATATTTAATGTTACACCTCCCAGTAGAATTTGCAATTTTTAAGAAAAAGAGCCTGAGACGGATGTTCATGGAAGTTTTGTCCTTCATGGGGAGAATAATTTTGGTTGAGCAACCTTTTGAGTTATCCAATGATGTGTGAGTCCTTGGACTTCACACAGAATATGTCTGAGCAGATACCCAAGAAGTTACTGGCTAGTGATCTGAATTCAGGTAGTGGGAAGAGCAAGAAAGATGTTCAAAGAACTCACTCAAGTACTACCTCAGGCAATTTGGCACATACATAGATAAAAACCCGTTGTTCTTGAGTCCATTCCAACTCATAGCTGGGAAATAAATGGAATCGCCATTGAAGTCTAAAATTCTACTACAAGGAAAAGGATTATTCTTTTGGAAAGAAGACTTTAGATTCACAATGACTAAGAAGTGGACCAGAAAACAGAAACATGTTTTTAAGATGAAGATCAATTCATGTGTTAAACAAATATTTATTCAGTGCTCACTATGAGCCAGATACTACATTAGATGATAGCAGTTGAGTAAAGAATGAAACAGACCCATGTTTAGTCTCCTAGGCTTAACAGAATAGGTTACAGAGAAAAAAAGAGGCAATCCTACTACCTGGCACATCGAAGGTGCTCAAAAAAAAAAAAAAAAAAAAACCTATGCTAAATGAATTAATGAATTTAAAATGTGACTATACTACTCTGATAAAACATTAGCTACTATTCATGAGATTACTATTAAATGTATGAATTATAATGTGCTTAAAAACATATTCGAGATTGTGGAATCATGGGGCATGTTGAGATGTTAAAAGTGGATTTTGAAGTGTTATCGAAAATGAAAACTATTATATAAGACTTGTAATGTTGAGATGCTGGAGATGTAGACCTCAAATGAAAATGACATTTTTTTCTAACTTTCAAGGTCATAATATAAATGTGTGGTAAATTGTATCTGCATTTTTATGTATAAGGGTATAAGCTAGGACAAAGGAGAAGACTAGACATTGGAGCATGTTATTGTCATTGTATCTTGTCTCATTAAAAAAAAAAAGTAAGAATTAAAGGGAATAATTTGAGAACATTTGTTCCCTTAAATAAAACTCCATACTCTAATGTTCCAATATCTTATTTTATTTATAAAATACACATATTTATTATTAAAATGTATATGTAATTTATTGAAACACTATAGAAAATGTATTACTATTTGGATTTAAAGTGTGTATATTTGTGTGTATAAAGGAAACAAAAAACAACAACAAAATCAAAGCCAAACCAGTTGCCATTGAGTCAATCTGACTCATGGTGACCCCATGTATGTCAGAGTAGAATTGTGCTCCACAGGGTTTTTAATGGCTAATTTTTCTGAAGTACATTACCAGACCTTTCCTGCAAGGTACCCCTGGGTTAATTTGAAAAGCCAAACTTCTGGTCAACAGCTGAGCACACTAACTATTTGCACCACCCAGGGACTACATACAAAGGGAAGGAGAGAGCAAATGAGAGGGTAAAAGAAAAGGGATAGAGCAAACAAAAAGAGGAAGAGAGAATAAACAAAGGATCTATGACTCACTCTAATGTCCATATACAGTATATTTTTAGCAAATTTTTCCTGAGTATATTTTAAAGTCAATTATTTGTTTGAATTCCTCAGATCAGATAGGGAAAAAAAAAAAAGAAGACATTGCTTTTTTAGCCTGTGGTCTAATACTATTAGGTAGTGTAAAAAAATCAATAATATTTTTTCCATATTAAAAATGTTATTATATAAGTGTTTTGTGGCGACATTAGAACATCTGGCTTTTTTCCGTCCCCTCAGCAACCTCATCAACACATTGGGAAGATGAGATTGAATATGAGCTGACTTTGATTTTGAGAAACAAGGACTCAGGATGGTTGTTTACTTACTTTCATCATATTTAATTCTGTTTTCTTTTCTCTATCTTTCATTTCTTAATGTGCTTCTTTTTCTATCACCCATTCCCTGTCATCTTCCTCTATTTGTTTCAAATGCTTTTGGCCCTGCAGTATAATGTTTAAGAAATTAGTTATTTTGCAAAATGTTTATCATTTGAAAGTTATTTATGTAGTGCCTTAAGCTCCCTAGTCAAAATCATAATAAAACTGATATGCATAGCAATATATACATTTCATGATTATAATTTCCTTAAGCTTTTAAGAAAAATTCTCTGATTTAATTTTCAATGCAGGGAGTACTATGTTTATAAAATTTGTGTTTTCTTCCATAGCATCTGGAAAGGTAAAATTCTTGATTTCTCAGTCATGGTTGCAGGTTGTGTTGGCACAGTTTTGGCCAATGTTAATGTAAACAGAAAGCTTCCGGAAAGGCAAGTCCAGAAGAAAAATATTGTGTGTATATATGGGTATAGTTGGCTCTTCTGTTTTCTTCTTACCTGGAACCAGATGTAATGTTTGACAGCAGTAGAATCAGCCTAGGTCTTTGATGACATTGTAGAGCAGCGACAGCAGACTTCATGTCTCTGAATTTATGATTAGGTAAGAAAAGTAAATTCCCAGTTGCTTTAACCTCTATTGGAAATGTTTCATTTTAATTTTAGCTGAATGCATCTAAATAGCTAGTAGATGGCTATTCATGAAAGGGAGAGTTCCCTAGGGGCATTAAGACTGCAAACAGTGCCCTTCCTAGTTAAACATGTTGCTGTATTGAGCAACCAAGATACCAGCAACACGAAAGAGAAATGATGCTGATATTGTTCTTAGAAAGGAAATAGGTTTCATCTCCCATGCGTTCCTCTTAGTCTAAGAACTATGACAGGTGGATCTCGTAATAATCCAGACAATCAACCACAAAACTTAGAATAAATCATAGACCAGAGAAGTTGCCCTGGGCTCTGCAAAGACCAGAGATTGTGTTCACATACACAGAACCAGAGAGAGAAGAATTAGGAGTACTGTATCAGAAGATATGACACAACAGCAGGAAAGACAGATTTTTCTTCTTAGGAAGGGGGGAAGAGAGAAGACTAGAGATAGGCTTTCAAGGACATCTACGTTTTAAGGAATAGAAATCTGAAGAAAAAAAAAAAAGGAATAGAACAGCAAATACAAGGAAAGGGCTAGGCTAGGAAAGGGCTAGGAAAGACTTTCCCTGCCATGGAGAAGTTGGTGAGCTTGTTTTGTTTTATAAGTGTTTTGTTACTTTGAAGGGTGTCTTAGACGTTCAAAGCCCTTTGACCTGGACTAACTCTACAAAGCATATCTGAAACAAGAAGGAATTCCCCAGTCAGGAGATCATGTCCTAAAGGTGCGAACATTAGGTTCTTAAGGGGAGGGAGGAGGTTCTCGTCATCAGTGCTCCCTTATTTTCTTATCTTAGAGGGGCACTTGCATATAGGAGGCAGCCAAAAGATGTTAGCTTCATTTTCCTCACTTATTAGGTAATTCCTATGTGATGTGATGGATCACTTTTGTGTGGCTTTTCTTGCCATGGTCTTCAAACTCCCACCCAATCAATTGGGTGGGACTGTGAAAATAAAGTAATTGTGGTCCACCAAAAGGATTGGTAACTTTTGCCATCCTGCTAGGATTCCAATGAGCCATACTAGAGGCAGGAAGGGAGAATCTCACCACCACCAAGACAGAGGAGCCAGAAGTGGAGCACATCCTTTGGACCCAGGATCCCTGCACTGAGAAGTTCCTGGAACTAGGAGACTGGGAGAGAAAGCTGTAACACTGAAGGCAGCAAGCAGCAGTGGCAGAGAAATGGCAGCAGGAGAGACCCACTGGAGACACTGTCAAGAGATGGCACAGTGGGCTTCCCAGTGCATGAAGCAAGAAATCTGAGTGCTTTCAGGCAGATGGCTTGCTGGAGGAGTAGGGTGCCTTTAGGCGCTTTGTGGAGCTAGGTTTGCCAACCCACAGAGCTAGAGTTGAGCACTTTCAGGCCAAGGATAACTGGCTTATTAGAGTACCTCTGGGCAATTATCGGCAGAGGTAAAAGAGCTTTGTAACACTCGTCCCAGCAGGGCAGAGGCTGAGGGGCTAAAAGAGATTTGTAACACTTGCTTGAGCAGGGCGGTGGCTGAGGGGCCAGAGAGAGGCCTGCCTGAGGGCACAACTGAAAGAGACTTTCCTAATGCAAGAGCTGTATTCTGAGCGTTTCGGAAGCTGAATTGTAACCTATTACTTCTCTAATAAACCCCATAACTGTATCATCTGAGAGTTTTGTGTGAGCATTGAAATGAATTATTGAACACAGCAGAGAAGTAGAGAGAGCTGTGGGATGGACACTTGGTGTCAGAATTGGTAAAGATGGTAGAAAAGGGGGCAAGTCTGACCTCTGCCTCATAGGAATAAGTCTTGGGCTGTTGACCTTGGCTCTTCTTCCCCTTTGTGACATTAGAGGAGGTCAGATGCCACCCACACATCAATTTTACATCCTACATCCCCAGAGAGATGTTATAAACCAGCGATTGAATAATTGCCATCCAGAGTCCAACCACCTGTAGATATGTTTTGTTTCACCAGTATATTGTATTTTATGAAACGGAATATGAATGTTTTAAAGCAGGGCTTCCATGTGGTATGCCTTCAGAGAGCACCACTTATGTGTACTGAGGTGGTCGTATGAATAGGGGGCATGTGTTCTCTCATAGCAACAGGACCCATCAACATGTGTTTTCTCAAGCCTGATTCACACATTTCTATTACCTTCTTCCCTCTATTGGTATTTGTGTTACCTCCTTGCTCACCCCTTTGATTTTTCATTCTTCAATTATTTATTAAGTGGATTCTATGTGCCAGACATTATCATAACGGTATCGATCTTATGAATGTGTATTATTATTTCCATTTTATTAAAAAAGAAACTAAGGCTTGGGAAAGTTAAATCAATTACCCAAGATCTCATAGTTACAAAGTAGCAGAATCACAATTTAAATCCAGATATGACTAAATCATTTGTTTTCATTCGTTTGGGCTTGTTCGTACCGACACAAGCTTTTGCCTTTAACGGAAAATATTTTTCTGTTTCAGGTCCCCAAACTCAAACTATGTTCATTTAAAGTAAACAAAGAGCAAGATATAATGTTACAAAACCCATTGTGATGGTTAAGGTTGTGTGTCAACTTGGCTGGGCCGTGATTCTCTGTGGTTTGGCAGTTATGATATCATTTGGCAGTTGCATGATGTTTGAAATCACTTTCATGATGAGATTTGATATAATGTGATCACCTCCATGATGGGATCTGTTGTGAGTAGCCAATCAGTTGAAAGGGAATTTCTCTGGGTGTGTGGCTTGCATTGAATATAAGTGGATATTTCTGGCAAGGCTTATGGGCTTTTGCTTGCTCTGGATACTGCAGCTGGCTCCTGTTTGTCTGACCTCTAGTTTTTGGAACTTGAGCAAGCAGCTTACCTGTGGTCTTGCCTGCTGATTTGGGGATTTGTTGATCTTCCCAGCCTGTAATCAAGAGCCTTGCTGTCTTACCTGCCACCTTGGGTTCACCAGCCCCTGAGGCTACATGAATCAGGAGAAGCCTCTATTCTGACCCACAGACTTGGGACGTTTCAGCCTTTAAAACCATGTGAACCATTTCCTTGATATAGATCTCTTTCTATATATATTTATACACTTTACTGGTTTTGTTTCTCTACAGAACCCAGCTTAAGACTCTCAAGTTAAAAAAAAAGGAAGGAATAAATATTAGAACCAGTAGAATGGCTTACGGAGGGGCTGGATATCTCATGATCAAAAGGATCTGAGAAACCTCCTTGGGTTTTTCTTATTTATAAAGGGCTATGATTTACCAGAACAAGGAAATACTGCATGGTTTTAAGTCAGGAAAGATGTGCATGGGGGTTGTATCTCTTCACCATATTATTCAATCTGTATGCTGAGCAAATCAACTGAGAAACTGGACTATATGGAGAAAAATGGGGCATCAGGACTGGAGGAAGACTCATTAACAACCTGTGAAATGCAGATGACATAACCTTGTGTGCTGAAAGCAAAGAGACTTGAAGCACTTACTGATGAAGACCAAAGACTGCATACAGCCTTCAGTATGGATTATATCTCAACATAAAGAAAACAAAAATCCCCACAACTGGACCAATAAGCAACATCATGATAAATGGAGAAAAGATTGAAGTTGTCAAGGATTTTGTTTTACTTGGATCCCCAATCATTACCTATGGAAACAGCAGTCAAGAAATCAAATGACCTATTGCATTGAGCAAATCTGCTGCAAAAGATCTCTTTAAAGTGTTAAAAAGCAAAGATGTCAATTTGAGGATTAAGGTGCACCTGAACCAAGCCATGATATTTTCAACTGCCTCCTGTACATGAGAAAGCTGGACAATGAATAAGGACTGAATAAGAATTGATGCCTTTGAATTACGGTGTTGGAAAAGAATACTGAATATACCATGGACTGCAGGAGAACAAACACGTCTGTCTTGGAAGAAGTACAGCTAGATTGCTCCTTAGAAGTGAGGGTGACGAGGCTTCTTCTCACTTACTTTGGACTTGTTATCAGCAGTGACCAGTCCCTGGAGAAGGACATCATGCTTGGTAGAGTAGTGTCAGGGAAAAAGGAGACTCTCAATGAGATGGATTGACACAGTGGCTGTACTAATGGGCTCAAACACAGCAATGATTGTGAGGATGGCGCAGGACTAGGCAGCATTTCATTCTGTTGTACATAGGGTCGATATGAGTCAGAACAGACTACATGGCACCTAACAACAACGTGATTTACCAATGGGCTAAAGCTGTTCTAACTGAGGGAAATTTCTACCCAGGGGTAGTCAAAATTACCCAACCTTAAATGTGAGATGATAACGGCTTGGATAAATGAATGGCAGTTAGAGTGTCACAAATGTCTATTTACAGAAGAATGAATCATTAAACTGTGGAATAGTCACGCAATATGATTTCATGCAGCAGTGAAAATGAATGACCTACAATTATATGCAATACCATGGATGGATTCTTGAAACTAAATGTTGCTTGAACAAAGCAAATCACCCAAGCCCACCAGCTTCGAGTCAATTCCAACTCATAGTGGCCCTATAGGACAGAATAGAACTGCCCAATAGGGTTTCGAAGCTGTAAATCTTTACGGAAGCAGGCTAATGGGTTGGAACTGCTGACCTTTCATTTCGCAGCAGAGCACTTTAACAGCTATGCCACCATGGCTGCTTAGCAAATCACAGAAGGCTGTTTGTAGTAGTTTACCATTTTCAAATCTCCAAACCAAGAAGCCAAAAAGTATATTGTTTAGACATAAATACAACTGTGATGAAACGATGGGAAAAAAAGCAAGGGAAGGATAAATACATACACATTTCAGAATAGCGGTTGCCTCTTGGGGCACTGGGAAGCAAAGTAGTGGTATAGGGAAGGGACGCACAAGTAGATGCAATGATATTGGTAATATTTTTGTGTTGGGAATAGGTTTGCAACTGTTCAATCTATTGTGTCACATAAATAATTTATTTTACATATATTTGTATGTATGTATCAACTTTTAATCAATTAAAAATGTTGGAACAGAAACCTAATTGATTAACATACTGATTTTTGTTAGCATGGGTATTGTCAATTACTGGTAACAAATATTGCTCTTCTTTTCTCCAGAAGATTGTCAATCATAAGCCTTCAAAGGAAGATTTTATTTTGAGACTTATTATTTAACTTGGCTGAGGACAGTAGAAAAAAATCTCAGAAACAAACTCCAAGGAAAGAAATTATAATGTAATAATATACCACGCACATACGCACATATACATTCTACATCTATTATCTATGCATATATTATACACCCCCCTCAATTCTTATCACATTTTTTCCCTCCAGAAGCAAAATTATTCCATAAATATGTCAAGCTCTTTTTGATCTCTAATGCGAGAAGGAGTCAGGAAAGAGAAGAGAAATGTGGGAAAGAGAAGCAGATAATAGTTGTAGAATCCTAGCCCTGATCAATCTGACATGCTAATAAGAAGCATATAAGCAGGAAAAAAATCTTGTCAAATTCCCACTATTTCCCCTTGAAGAACAGGACCATTTAACAGGCTTGATCGAGGATGTTCCTCACACTCTAAACCATGTGGTACAATCTGGAACTGTTGTGGTTCAACTAAGTTAAGCTGAATTTAAGAGTTGAGTATATGTGGTCACAAGTGGAAATGTTTTCTCAGAAGCTTAGTATTCTGCGTAATTTGCGCTTTTCTTAATCTCATAGACTTCTGCCTGTAGCAAAATCTGATTCCAGTCTTTTGTATGAAAAATCCATTTCACAATCAATTTGAATAGCAGAATTACTTTGCTTTGTTTCTGGACAATCAGCCAAAAAAAGGGCCAGATATAGTAATGTGTTTCCCATGTCAGCATCTCCATTATTTAAGCCGCAAGTAAGTTTTGGGGCTATCATGTTCCAGGAAGGCGAGAGCTTACAGCACTGTGCTCTGGTATATGTTCTGGAAGGTGGCAAACAAGCATTCCTTGGTCTGAGCCAGAGTAGTTTCTGTCCTTTACGCTTCCAGCAAGTCTTGGGATGCTGCACATGAAAACAGTTTCTTCATTCATTTTAATGAGTAGCAAGGAGTTTGGAATTTTTAGGTTCAGAAACTGATACAGCCTTGCTCTGACCTTTCTCAGCATGCTAAATGCCCTCCAGTATCGTGCACTGGAGCGTGGCGAGCACAGCTGAATTCTCATCAATCTCATGAAGGAAGGCAACACATCTGGGCTCCTGAATAGGTTGAAACCACTGCTTCAATAATTCAGAATACGTAGTTGCAGTCCACTTGTCGCAATGGTGGCTGCATCAGTGTCTATAGTCTGACACACTGAATATTCTTCCAAGAACCAATCCTTGTCTTCCATATCGCAAATATCCAATTTTCTGATGTCATTGCCTTCTAATCTTTAATTTAGAGGAAGGATGTAGCATTTTAGCAAATCCTTTTCAGAAAAAAGTTATTTGGAGAGATTGTAACCTCTCTTTAGACAAGGATTGGTTCTTTAGACAAGAGATTTATCTGACATCATGAGCTTTATGAGAAATTCCAAGGTCAATCAATTTTCTAAAGTAAGAAAATTTGTAAACATTTTTTCATGAATACAAAACCAAACTCAATTCTGATATATAGCGACTTTACAGGACAGAGTCGAACTAC
Organism: Loxodonta africana; assembly: GCF_030014295.1. Classification (NCBI taxonomy): domain Eukaryota; kingdom Metazoa; phylum Chordata; class Mammalia; order Proboscidea; family Elephantidae; genus Loxodonta; species Loxodonta africana. Next base: position 139,496,197 of record NC_087344.1, read on the forward strand.
CCCACAGGGCTTCCAAGGCTGTAATCTTCACAGACGCTGACGGTCACCTCTTTCTCCTGCGGAGCGGCTGGTAGATTAGAACAACTGACCTTTCACAGTTAGCAGCTGAGCACTTAACCAATGAGGACACTATAATGATCACAGAGTACAACTAATTGCGAAGTGACTGCTTGGATTTTGAGAATTTTTAAAAGAAGAATAATAGCATAATTTATAAGCTTCGAGCCACTCTATGAAACTGATAAGAATTTCCAAGTTTTTTTTTTAAAAAGACCTGAACTTTACATTCCAAAGTAGTTCCGTTATTAACTTAAAAAGACAGTAAATAATAGAAACAACAATTTGATGTCAAAATCTAATCCTTGGCTTTAACCTCACTCAATGAAATTCGATGTTTAATCAAACTCGTCATAGAAACTGATAACTCTAATTTTCTTGTGTCCTCTTTCCCTGAATTTATCTTCAGTGGTTCAGAACCAGCTTCTGTGGAGTAGATCCCAACTCATGGTGGCCCCAGGTATGTCAGAGTAGGACCGTTCTCAGTAGGATTTCCAATGGCTGATTTTCAGAAGTAGATCACCAGGCCCTTCTTTCAAGTCACCGTCTGGGTGGACTCGACCCTCGAAATTTTGATTAGCAGCTGAGCATGTTAACTGTTTGTACCACCCAGGGACTCCCATCTCCAGTGGAAGCCTCTCGTATTACCTTCAAATCTTTCGCATTTCTCCAGAGGACTTTATTTTCCTGCGTAAGTCATTGGATAAATCACACATTAATCTAGACCCTTACGTATCTGATGTATTATGGATTTGCGTATTTGAAGTGTATAGGCTCTTTAGCAGTATAAATATTCATATAGACTTGAAGTTAGAGGTGGAAGGACATTTCCACTTCAATCACATTCTGCATTATTTTTTATTTTGAAATAACTCAAGGCTCACAGGAAGTTCCCTGGGCACCCTTCTCCCCACTTTCCCCAGTGATAACATCTTACATAACTATGCTACATTATCAAACCAGGAAATTTTCATTGGCATAATACTATTAACTAAGCTATAGACCTTATTCGGATTTCTACAGTTTTTACGTACACTGTTTTCTTTGTTTAGGCGTGCACACGTGTGTGTGTATGTGTGTGTGTGTATGTAGTTCTGTGAAATGTTATCAGATGTGTAGATTCACGTAACCATCCCCACAAGTAGGATACAGAACTGTTCTCTCACCATGAAGAAACTCCCTTGTACTACTCCTTTATTGTGACACCATCTTCCCAATCTAACCTCTAGCAACCACTGATCTATTCTCCATCACTACAATTTTGTCATTGAGAGGGTGTACTATAAATGGAATCCTACAGAATGTAACATTTTGAGACTGGCTTCTCTAATGCAACATAATGTTCTTGAGATTCATCTATGTTTTTGCATATATCAATAATTTGTTCCTTTATATTACTGAGTAGTATTCCACTATTTGGACAGTTTGTTTATCCATTCACCCTTTGAAGGGCATTTGGGTTGTTTCTAGTGTTGGGCTATTACCAATAAAGCTTCTACAAACACTTGTGTGCAGATTCTCGTGTGGACGTAAGTTTTCGTTTCTCTACGGTAAGTATCTAAGAGTACAATTGCTGCCTCATATATGTTTAACTTTATCAGAAACTGCAGACTATTTTCCAGAATGGTTGTACCGTTTCATATTCCTCCAGCAATATATGAGAGGTCTAGTAGCTCCACATCCTTGTCAACATTTGGTATTGTCCGTATTTTTCATTTTAGTCATTCTGATAGGTGTGTAGTGGTACTTCATCAGGGCTTTAATGTGCATTAATGGCTAATGATGTTGAATACCTTTTCAAGTGCTTATTTTCCATTTGCATGTCCTTTTTGGACATACTCTGGTGGCATAATGGTTAAGTGCTATGGTCGCTAACCAAAAGGTCGGCAGTTCGAATCCACCAGGTTCTCCTTGGAAACTCTGTGCGGTAGCTCTACTCTGTCCTATAGGGCTGCTATGAATCTGAATTGACTTGATGGCAACAAGTTTTTTTTAATTTGGTCCTCTTTGCTGAACTGCTTGTCCAGGTCTTTTGTCCTTTTCCTGAATGGATTGTTTGTTTTCTTATTGTTGTTTGTTGAATTTATAGAGATCTTTTATGTATTCAACATAAAAATCCTTTGTCAGATACATAATTTACAAATATTTTCTCCCTGTCAATGATTCACCTTTTCATCTTTTTAAAAGGGTCTTTCACAGAGCAAAAGTTTAAGTTTTGATAAAGTCTAATTTATTATTTTTTTTTCCCTTGCTTTTGGTGTTGTGTCTCAAAACACTTTGTTTAACCTTAGGTCACAAGCATTTTCTCCTATCTTCTAAAAGTTTTACATTTTACATTTAGATCTATTTTGAGTTACTATTTTCATACAAGGTGAGGTTTAGGCCAAAGTTCTTTTTTTTTTTCCATTATGTCCAATTGTTCCAAAAAATTTATTGGAGAGACTATTGCCTTTGCACCATTTAAAAAATCAGTTGAGTACACTTGTATTTCTGGTTTTTCTAGTCTCTTCCATTGATGTAAGTGTTTATCCCTTCTCTAATTCCAGATTGTCTGGATTACTGTAGACATAATTCTTTACTATTTGTCATTTCTTAGTTAAAAACTCACTAGATATCATTGTTGTATATACATAGATATATTTCATCCGTCTGTTTATCTATCTAGCTATCTCCATATTTGGTTGTGAAGTAAGTCCATGGTAATATGAGTTCTGTCTCTCAGATGTTTTGGGGTTTCATTATGCTTAAATGAAACATTAACTACAAGTCATACACTCAATATAGAGGAGGCGGCTCAGTGTATAATTTTCTTGGTGTTTTTTGTTTGTTTCAGGTACATTAACCTCAGAATAAAATTTTATTTTCCTCACTGAACTGAATATCCATTATTTATCTGCTACCAACTCAGAGGTAATTATCTATATGTTTAACATTATACAACATAGAATATCATTATAAAACATCTGCACTCTCTATCAGAGTTAGATCCCTATTTACAGGTGAAAATATTTGAGAATATGCTTCATGGTAAATGTAAATTAATATAGGAAAAATTCTAAGCAAAACCTAAAAATCAGATATTTTAGGCTGTAATTGGCTATAAAAAAGAAAAGGGCTACAATTTTTCTCTACATTAAGACTGTCTTTGTCACATATATGTTAAAACAGTCTGGTAGAGAAGAAAACTGAAAGTATTTTAACATGCAAAGTTTTTTATTATTTTAAATAATAAAGCAAATTTGATGCAAGACATTTAATTTTCAAGATAATAACAATTGTATGTTAACTATTTCTTAAAGCACTCATTAAATTATTTAATATTAAATATATATGACTTAAAACTTTGGTTCAGGCCTAGGAAATATGTATTCTTAAGCTTCTAACATTTTTAGTCAAAGAGTTTTAAATCAAATACAAACTATACAAAAACCAATATATACTTGTAAATTATTTACCTAAAAGGGCGACAGAAGCCATTTAGATAGAAACACTATAGGGAAAAAAAAATTACTATGATATTCGTTGCTAGGAGTGAGTTTTTTAAATAGAAAATAATACTTTCTCTAATTATTAAATACACTCATTAACTAGTCTATGGCGAAAAAAAAAAAAAGGAAACGCTGGTGGAATGGTTTAAACTCACCAGGCGCTCCTTAGAAACTCTGCGGGGCAGTTCTACTCTGTCCTGTTGGGTCGCTAGGAGTCGGAATCCACTCTATAGCAAGAGTTACGGGTAGGACAAAAGAAGAATCCCTGGTGGGGCAGTGGTTAAAGTGCTAACTGAAAGGTCCGCAGTTTGAACTGCAGGCCACTCCACTGGCAACAATTGTAGCAGTCTGCTTCCATAGCGATTACAGCTTTGGAAACACTGAGGGACAGTTCTACTCTGTTCTATAGGGTCGCTAGGAGTCGGAATGGATTCCACCGCAACGGGTGTGGTTTTTTTGGTTTTCATGGTATAATCCATGAGGAGTTCATAATTTCTGATGTAAACTGTATCACCATAACTTGAAAACACATTTATTGGTGCCACTGTTTTAGTTTAGCGCTTTACGCCTAGCACAGTACAATCATGTGTTTAATAAGTGGTGTTTGACAATACTTAGAAATGACAATACCGCCCTTTCACTGTATTCTCCTAAACTCATAGAAAGCTTTAGAGCTTGAGGAAAGCTTTCTTTCAGTTTGTCTGTATTGATCTTTATCACAACCTACAGAGGCACAAATTGTTATCCTTGTTTTAAATTACACAGACTGATTTGATTGCATTTGTATTTGTAGAGTTATGGGAACCTCTTGCCACTCAACTTAAGCTTGTGATGAAGTTAGCAAAGCAGGCTTCATTTATAATTACACCAGAGGAGAACGGATGATGACCTGACTTTTGGAGGGCTATTGAGATTCCAATAAACAACAGATAGAAAAAGTCTAATGAAGGATCTCTTATCTTCTTAGATACACCCACACACATTATATACATATTGTATGTTTTTGTTAAGTTTTAAGATGGTAAGAGGGTGAATCTTTTGGTCTGTGAATCATATTATAAACTGAAATGATGGAAGTGCTTATGATACATTCAATATTTTCATATTCTGTTAAAATTTTATTTTATAATACTTATGTTTTCCAGGGGTAAGAATTTCAAAAGAAAAGGGTCAGCTCATTTGACAATTAAAACAAGACCATCAGACAATAGATGTGAAAATAAAACTTTCAATGTTTGTAATATGCACTCTGTGGTGCCAAGGCTGGATTTCAGGAGCACTGCTATTTGCATTTTCTGTACTTAAACATGTGATTGTGAGTGACTCTTGCTTTAAGTCTAGAGGGAATATGTGCTAGTTAGGAGAAAGTAAAACATTTTACTGTATAATGTGAATGACCCATAACTCCTAGCTGCCCAAGGCTGGTATTTAATTTACATAACGGACACTTTGGCATTCTCTCCACATTTTCAGGGAAAGAATTCCTTATAAAATACTTGAGTTTTGTATTCAGAACACTTGATATGCAGTATATCTCTGCTATTGTCCAGACTGACAATAAAACATAAACAAAATAAAACCAGTTCTTCTGATATATACTCTGCTAAAAATACACACAGGAGACAACCATTCTGTAGTGAATGTGCACTGAGTTTTAAGATAACTAAAGCAGTGTATGCGAATGTCTATGAAATTGAACTAAGAAAAGACCTTTACTCTAATTCTACCACTACATTGTGTAATTATAAAATATGGGAACAGAAAAATTGATTCCTATTAATTCTCATTAAAAGGTAATTGATGGGTGAAACTTTATGTTATGGCTGAAGAGGTGATTTGAGATAATTCATGGATTTCAATCACCCTGTACTATCTATAGAAAATTATCTCTAACATTGGCACTGAGTTTTTTCTTTTATATTACACATATATATTTTTGACAGTTAATTTAACCAATAGTAAAGAAATATTTAGCATATTATTCCTATTAAAATAACAGGTATAAGAGAAGGAAAGGGGAGATGAAGATAAAAGAGGGGACCAAACAGAACCTATAATTACTGAATGTTTCCACCAAGCCAGGCACTTGTTACATGGTAACTCATCTAAGCCTCATAACAGCCTTGAGAAGGAGTCATTTTTATCAGCAATTTTCACATAAGACATCTGAAGCCAGGGTACAGGGCTGGCATCAAGGGTGTGCGAACCCATAGTCACACAGAGCCCCACACTTAGAAGGGCCCCCACACTTGGTTTTAATCCTCTGCTGTCGCCATCTTGAAATTCTCAATAATTTTTGAACAAGGGACCCTGCATTTTCATGTTGCACTGAGTCCTGAAAATTATGTAGCTTGTCCTGCCTGAGGATGTTCAGTTCTTTCCCCAGAATTAAGATGTGAAACCAGATCTGTGTCACTACAAAGCACAAGGCCAGGATAAACATCTTTTGCTCCCCTCCACCTATACGAACCCAAAAACCAAGCCAAATCTATTGCCATTAAGTGGAGTCCAACTCATAGTGACCCTATAGGACAAAGTAGAACTTCCCCATAGGGTTTCCAAGGAATGGCTGGTGGATTTGAACTGCCGACCTTTTGGTTAGTAGTCGAGCTCTGAACTACTGTGCCACCAGGGCTCCTATACTACCAAACTGAAATGTTTTAAATGTTCATTCAATATTTATTTAGTAGAGAAGCTGAGACTGGTGGTGTAGTGGTTAAGTGCTACAGCTGCTAACCAATAGGCCGGCAGTTCAAATCCGCCAGGCGCTCCTTGGAAACTCTATGGGGCAGTTCTACTCTGTCCTATAGGGTTTCTACTAGTGGGAATCGACTCAATGGCAGTGGGTTTGGTTTTAGTTTTTTAGAGAAGCTGAGAAATGTGCAGGAGGAGAGAAAAGAGAGATGCCTAACAGCAGTGCCCAGCTTTTCCTCTTTTGGCTTCAGACCTGCCAAACTTTCTTGGAAACCAGAGTTTTGTAGTTTATGGTCCAATTTCCTGAAAAGGAGTCGCTGGATGGTGGAAACAGTTAATGAGCTTGGCTACTAACCAAAAGGTTGGAGGCTCAACCCCACTCAGAGGCTCCTTGGAAAAAAGAAGTAGCAATTTACTTCCGAAAAATTAACCTATGGAACACAGGTCAGCTCTGACACATCGGGGGTCACCATGAGTCAGAGTCAACTCTACAGCAATTGGTTTTCTACTTCCTGGAAATGCTGGTAATTATTACTGTGTTATTCCCTCCCCTCACCTGCCCCCAACAGCATATTAAAGAATTCTTTCCAATCTCTTACAATATTTTTCCATGTCCAGTGAGGAATTTTGGGAAAGAACAATGTTCTCCATTTCTTTACATTTTCATTGATACCTTCATGTCTCTTATATTCTGGGGTCCCTCGGTACCTGTACGGCTGGTCCAGCCCTTCATCAGCTTCTGTTAAAGCCCATGCCCTTTCCATTATACAAGGCCGACTCTCCTAATCAAAGGTTATTTGTTCCTCCTGGGTAATAAGTAAGGACTTGGGTTAAGATGGAACTTTGCCTCTGGGCTTTGAACCATGCCCTAACCCATTTAGGCCACAGGCTACACACAAATGAAATAAAATCATACAAGTCAAAGCCTCATTCTAATCTTTTCCTACTCTGAGCCTTAGTATGAGAACAGACTAGACAGAGTGCAGCATCTACAGGCAGTCGTTTCTTTTTTTATTCGCCCTTCCTTTCTACCTCAAACATTTATTAAATGCTTAAAAAAAAGAAAATTTTTTTTTTTTTTTTTTTTTAGTGTATGCTAGCCACTGAGGTAGGTGATAAGGATAAAAAAATAAATGAGACATGGTCCTGGCCCTTAGAAAAGAGTTAAGCAGTGAGGTATATCAACTACTAGGGAGGGGAGCATGGAGTAGAGAATAAGTCCACCTGGAAAAGAATGTAAAGGCTTCTCTGAAGATGGAAGATTTGAGCTGGTCTTAAAGGGCAAAATAGAGTTTGCTAAACCCAGAGGATTCAGCAGATTATAATCTTCATGAGGGTAGGAACTGTTTGTCTTCTCCACAGTTAGCACACCAACTGGTCCATAATAGTCCCTCAATATATATTTGTGGCTGACTGCATACAGCAGGGTATTCTAGTATGTTCAGAAATCCCTAGTAGTGAGAAGATTGGTGATATCCAAACAAGAATGAAAAATTTAATGAAGCAGGACCTAGGGCAGAAGGGAAAGAAGATGACATCGTAAAGCCCATAGTAATTATGGCCCTATGTGACAAATTAATGATTTTATTCTAGAACCATTAGGGAATAAAGAGAAGTATTTAAGTAAAGGAGTGGCATGAACAGCTATCCTCAGGTCAGCATTAGAAAAGGTAACATGTCAAGGCATGGTTTGACTTGTCTGATCATTCTGACCATTTTTAGAGATAGCTGCATTTGGCTGCAAGGAACTGTAGTTGTGCAGTGGGTTAAGCACCCAGTTGCTAATCAAAAAGTTGGCAGTTTGAACTCATCAGTGTCCCTGCGGGAGAAAGATGTGGGAGTCTGCTCCCATAAAGATTACAACCTAGGAAACCCTATGGGGCAATTCTACTCTGTCCTATAGTGTCGCCGTGAGTCAGAAATGACGCAATGGCAATGGGAAAGGTCATTTGGCTGCAGCCCCTGGTACCCATTATCAAATCTTTCTAAATGATAATATCAGCCCTGCTTTTGATCTGATTGTATGAATAAAACAGGGCAAGGGCTGAGAAAAACAACTTTATCCTTGATTGTATAATAACTGTTGAAACAACAAGCTGTGGATTGTCACGAACACTCCTTGCAAGCTAACCAGTCAGTCTGCTAGAGTTTCATGCATACCGACGGGAGACATACGACTCCTGGATCAGAGACAAAGGGGTTTATTACAAAAATTATCATGCGATTTATATTATTATTGGTTTCCTTTGCCATATGAGAAACTCAGGTAGATGCTGTGCTATTCTGGTGACTTGGTGTCACAGGTGAAGAGCCCTGAGTTTAGGGGACCCGAATCTTTATAATAGAATGAAAGCTACCTGCCTGACCTTTGCCTTAAAAAAAAAGGGAGACATTATTACATTTAACAGTAAGCATACCTGTTCTCTGCCTCCATAGTGTGATACTATTTCTTCCGAGGCTGTCTGCCATACAAGTTTTCTTTACAAGGTAGTCCAGAACAAAGACTACCAGTGCATGCTATTCTACTGAATGGCTGTATTGTTCTTCCTAACGTTGTTGTTGTTGTTGTTGTTAGTTGCCATCCAGTTGCTTCCAACGCATGGGGACTCACACGTGTAGAGTACAACTGTGCTCCATACGGTTTTCAAGGCTGTGACCTTTTGGAAGCAGATCACCACACCTGTCTTCTGAGGCTTTTCTGGGTGGGTTCAAACAGCAAACCTTTCGGCTGGTAGACAAGCATTCTTTCTAATAAAGAGAAATTTAAAAAAAAATTTAATTGACTGTTATTGCTGCTTAGGTTCAACCTACTTATTTATAAACTAGTATGTCATAGTCAAACTCCTTGTGAAGAAATATTTACTTTATGCTTTAAAATATTCCAAGTATAAATATTTAATGTTTCTGTCAACGTATATAAGAAAACCTTGGGTAGACATGGCTGTTAGAGGTTTGATTCTAAAAGTAAATAACCATAAACATTTGGAGAAAAAAAATGGATTTAAAGAGTACATTAAACATATATGTGAAATTAGGTATTGTCTCAGTTATCTAGTGCTGCTATAACAGAAATACCACAAGTAGATGCCTTTAACAAAGAGAAATTTATTTCTTTACAGTAAAGTAGGCTAAAAGTCTAAATTCAGGGTGTCAGCTCCAGAGAGAGGCTTCCTCTCTCTGTTAGCCTTCTCATCAATCTTCCCAAGGACTAGGAGCTTCTCTGGGCAGGGACCCTAGGTCCAAAGGACACACTCTTCTCCTGGCACTGCTTTCTTGGTGATATGAGCTTCTCAACTCTCTCCTGGCTTCCCTTTCCTTTAATCTCTTGTAAGATAAAAGTTGGTGCAGGCCACACCCAAGGGAAACGCCTTTTACATTGGATCAGGGATGCAACCTTAGTAAGCTTGTCACAATTCTACCCTAATCCTCTCTAACATAAAATTACAATCACAAAATGGAAGACAACCACACAATACTGGGAATCATGGCCCAGCCAAATTGATATGCACATCTTTTGGGGGACTTAATTCAATCCATGACAAGTAACATACAAAGCAATGTTATTCAGATGATCTATGTATCTCTAATCATACTATATTAATAGTATACTGTATTAATGGAGCACTCTCTGAATGTTAGGCTAGATTCCGTAAATGTATTGATTGAGTTATTTATCTGTAACTGATTTAATGTGACTAGTTAGTTGTCGTCGTGTGCTATGAGTCAATTCTGACTCAGTGACTTTGTAGGAAGGAGTAGAATTGTCCCATATAATTTCCTAGGCTGTAACCTTATGGGGAAACCCTGGTGGCATAGTGGTTAAGGGCTACAGCTGCTAACCAAAAGGTCGGCAGTTCGAATCCGCCAGGCACCCTTGGAAACTCTGTGGGTCAGTTCTAGTCTGTCCTATAGGGTCACTATGAGTCAGAACCGACTCAATGGCACTGGGTTTGGTTTGGTTTTGGTAATCTTCATGGCCACCACGTACCTGTTGTTTTATAGTACTGTGGTGGCTTACATGTTGCTGTGATACTGGAAATTTTACCACTGGTATTGCAAATACCAGCAGGGTCACCCTTGGTGGACAGGTTTCAGTGAAACTTCTGGGCTAAGACAAGCTAGGGAGAAGGACCTGGCAGCCTACTTCTAAAAAAACTGGCCAGTGAAAACCTTATGAATAGGAGCAGCTGAACACTGTCTGGTGTAGTGCCAGAAGATAAGCCCCTCAGGTTGGGGAAAAAAAAAAAAAGGCACTGAAAATACAACTGGAGAAGAGCTGCCTTCTCAAAGTCAACCTTAGTGACGTGAATGGAGTCAAGCTTTCGGGACCTTCATTTCCTGATGTGACATGACTCAAAATTAGAAGAAACAGCTGAAAACTTTCATTAATAATTGAAATATAGAATGTATGAAATATAAACATAGGACAATTGGAGATCATCAAAAATGAAATGAACTGCATAAAGATTGATATCCTGCACATTAGTGAGCTAAAATGGACTGGTATTGGCCATTTTGAATAGGACAATCATGTGGTCTGCTATGCCAAGAATGACAAATTTGAAGATGAATGTCATCAAATTCTTCATCAACAACAACATTCAAAGATGTATCCTGAAGTACAACACTGTCAGTGATAGGATAATATCCATATGAGGGTTTTGTTTTTTGATAAGAAGACCAGTTAATACGATCATTATTTAGATTTATGCACCAACCACTGATGCCAAAGATGAAGAAATTGAAGATTTTTACCAACTTCTGCAGTCTGAAACTGATCAAACATGCAATCGAGATGCATTGCTAATTATTAATGATTGGAATACGAAACTTGGAAACAAAGAAGAAGGATCAGTAGTTGGAAAATATGGCCTTGTTGATAGAAAGGATGCAAAAGACCCAATGATAGACTTTTGTAAGACCAACAACTTCATTGCAAATATCTTTTTTCAACATCATAAATGGTGACTGTACACATGGGCCTCACCAGGCTGAAAACACTGGCATTAAAGTGACTACATCTGTGGAAATAGATGTTGGAAAAGCTCGATATAATCTGTCAGAACAAGGCCAGAGACCAACTGTGGAGCAGGCCATCAATTGCTCATATGCAAGTTCAAGTTAAAGCTGAAGAAAATTAGAACAAGTCCATAAGAGCCCAAATAAGACCTTGAGTATATCCTGCCTGAATCTGGAGACCACCTCAAGAATAGACCTGACACATTGAACACTAATGACCGAAGACCTGATGAGTTGTGGAATGACATCAAAGACATCATACATGAAGAAAGCAAAAGGTCGTTAAAAAGACAGGGAAGAAAGAAAAGACCAAAATGGATGTCAGAAGAGATTCTGAAACTTGCTCTTGAATGCAGAGTAGCTAAAGTGAATGGAAGAAATGATGAAGTAAAAGAGCTGAGAAGAAGATTCCAAAATGCAGCTCAAGAAGACAAATGAAATGTGCAAAGACCTGGAGTTAGAAAATGAAAAAGGAAGAACAAGCTCAACATTTCTCCAACTGAAAGAACTGAAGAAAAAATTCAAGCCTCGATTTGCAATTTTGAAGGATTCTGTTGGAAAAACACTGAATGACACAGGGAGCATAAAAAGATGGAAGGAATACACAGAAACACTGTACCAAAAAAACCTGGTCGATGTTCAACCATTTCAGGAGGTAGGATACCTTTACTTACAATGACCAAAAACTGGGAAAATTCTGTGTCCATAAAAGGTAGAATGCATAAATAACTTGTGGCTTAATCATATAATGAACAGGGTTTTTGAATACTATGGAAGCTAAATTAGCATCATATGCAGTAGTCTTCATTGGATATATAGTTGGGAATAGAATTGCCCCGGTCATATGGTAGATGTAGGTTTAGCCCTAGTAAGTACTGCCAAAGAATTTTCCAAAGTAGCTGTACTGATTTACGTTTTCATCAGCAAAGTCTGCGAGTTATGATTACTCCATATTCACACCAGTATTTGGTATTACTGGTTTTTTTTTTTTTTTTTAAATTTTAGCTATTATGGTGAGTGTGTAGTGGAATCTATTGTGATTTCAGTTGGCATTCCTCAGATGACGAATGATGTCGAGCAGATTTTCATACGTTAATTGGTCATTTATATATCCTGCTTTGTAAAGTGCTTGTTCAAGTGTTTTGCCCTTGATTTAAAATTATATTTTCTATGTTTAACTAATTGATTTGTAGGAGTTCTTTAAATATTCCGAATATGAGTGCTTTATCAGAGATATGTATTGCAAATAATTTCTCTCTGTCTTTCCTTTCCAGTCTTTTAATAGTATTCTAACAAATAGAAGTTATTAATGTTACCAAAAAATAATTTATTAATGTTAATGAAGTCCTATTTGTCCATTTCCTTTTTATGGTTAGCACTTCAGGTATTTTGTTTAAGAAATCATTGCTTGTCCTGATGGCATGAAGATATTCTTCTATGTGTTCTACTATAAGCTTTATTGTTTTACTCTTCACATTTAGGCCTATGGTGCATCTGAAATAAATTTTTATTTATAGGATGAAATAGAGTCAAGGTTCATTTTTATCATATGAATACATATTAATCCATTAATATGTATCCAATTTATTCAATAGTTTATTGAAATGACCATCGTACCCCCACCGCATTGTTGTGACACCTGCCATAGGTAAATAAAATGGCTATGTATAGATGGATAGATGGATATTTTTCTAAATTCTTGATTTCATTCCTTTTGTCTCCTCTTTCCCCAATTCCATACTGTTTTAGTGACTATGACATCATAATAAATCTTGATAATTGGTAGTATAAACCCATCAACTTTATTCTTTTTCCTAAATGTCGTTACTATTTTTGACTATTTGCATTTCCAATTAAATTTTAGAATCAGCTTGTCAATATCCACTCCCTCCTCCCCCCACAATTTGTAGGGTTTTGGTTGGGATTGACAAGGGATTGAACAATTGTTTCTTAATGGTCATAATAAAAATATTAAGCCAAAAATATTTTATTTCTTGGTCTACTCCCAAGTGATTTTAGTTGTAATTGGGACTTGGAAAAGGGGAGAAAGAAGATAGCACAAATATAAAACTACTTCTCCAGATGTAATAATGATTATAGTATCAAATGTGAAGTTAGTCTTTCCTTCCTAGAAAGGGTACAAAAGTATTTAAGTAGATTTGGAGATAAGTTGGAGATTTCTTTGAATATCCTGATTGTTCAAAACTCCCCCTAACCCCATGAATAATATACCCTGTTATCCTCCTTCATTAATGGTGGCTTGATCAGTTAATGCAGATTGACTGTTTCCATTTTATGATAATTAAAATTGAATATAAACATAGTAACAATTTCCTTTGTTGTTATACATAATGCTATTATAATATCATTAAAACTTTGTAGAAATTTTACAATTCTTACCCATGTTAATATATTTCCTTTTATAACAGGTTTCAAGTGTACACACAAGAAGTTAAACAAGTTCAATTTTTTAAAGAAAGTTTCCATTTAAAGTATATAAAAGGTAATGATTCAGCAGAATCAGAATATTACAGGAAAGTGAGCATTCCTAGAAAAAAATGGACCATATCAGAGAAGTTTACATTTTATTGCTCTCGTTATCAAGGAAATCAGTAAATTAACAAAAAAATTGTTGCTGAGTTTGCATCCGTGCTTTTTAGAAAGAAACTAATTGGAGACATGAAGGCTACTAAAGATTGGGGTTGGAATCTATTTTATTTAACATATTTATAAATGACCAGAAAAACAAGGTAATGAAATCTCAAAGTCTGCAGAGAATACGAAGCTTGGCCAAATATGAAAAGATAAACTTGCATGTAACTTTTGGAAACACTTTTTGAGACAGTTCAGTGTTTCACTACTCAGTAGAGACACAAAGGTGGAAAACTATGAAGTTATAAACCTATGCTATTTTTTAATCTGAGATTCATCATTTTTACTTCAGGATTTGACAGTCATTCTACATTGACTCCTAAAATCAGTTTTTTTTTTTTTTTAAACATATTGGAGGAAGTTGGAGAGAGAATAGGTGGGTGAGAAGAACAGTGGTCAAGTTCTAAACTTAGATCACACCAAAGAAAAAACTGGAGCCAAAAAAGAGAAACAGAATATTTGCAGAATAAAGAATGAGTAGTGGTCCACACACTAAGACAATGTAATGTGCCTAGGATTCAAGGCAGGAATGAATATAAAGAAGCAGAATATGAACAACAGTGTTATGTATGGCAGGGAAATAAAAAGAATGGAAACTGAAAAGGGCTAATGTCTTGATATTTATCAGGTCATCAATGACAGTGACTTTAAAATATATTAAACAAACAGAACCTTTCGGTCCGAAGGTGAGAGGAGTCTAATCAAAATTTATAATAGGAAAGATCTGAAAAGGGTAACTCACATGGACTTGTTCACTGACTCTTGTAGAACTAAAACGGGAGCCTCCTCTGAGATTAAAATAAGGAAAATGTACAAGTAAAATGGGTAGTAGAACTTTACATGATGAATATTGAAATTACGGGAATATATTACTTCAAGATATAGTATAGATTGAAATAAGAATTGTCTTAGTTATCTGTTGCTGCTGTAGAAGAAATAACACAAGTGGAATGCTTTAACAAAGAGAAATTTATTCTCTCACAGCCTAGGAGGCTAGAAGTCCATATTCAGGGTGCCAGATCCAGGGGAAGTTTTTCTGTTTGGGCTCTGGGGCAAGGTCCTTTTCATCAGTCTTCCCCTGGTCTAGGTGCTTCTCAGTGCAGGGACTCTGGGTCCAGAGGACACACTCCCCTCCTGGTTCTCCATTCTTGGTGGTGGCGGTGTTAGGTACCATCCAGTCAGTTCAGACTCATAGCAACCCCATGTACAACAGAATGAAACACTGCCCAGTCTTGCACCAGCCTCACAATTGTTGTTATGCTTGAGCCCATTGTTGCAGGCACTGTGTCAGTCCGTCTCATTGAGGTTCTTCCTCTCTTTCTCTGACCATCTATTTTACCAAGCATCATGTCCGTCTCCAGGGACTGGTCCCTCCTGATAACATGTCCAAAGTATGTGAGACAAAGTCTCGCCATCCTTGCCTCTAAGGAGCATTCTGGCTGTACTTCTTCCAAGACAGATTTATTCATTCTTCCGGCAGTCCGTGATGTATACAATATTCTTTGCCAACACCATAATTCAAAGGTATCAATTCTTCAGTCTTCCTTATTCACTGTATAGCTTCAGCATGCATATGAGCCGATTGAAAACACCGTTGCTTGGATCAGGCACACCTTAGTCCTTAAACTTACATCTTTGCTTTTCAACACTTTAAAGAGGTCTTTTGCAGCAGATTTGCCTATTGCAATACATCATTTGATTTCTTGACTGCTGCTTCCGTGGGTGTTGATTGTGGACCCAAGTAAAATGAAATCCTTGACAATGTCAATCTTTTCTCCGTTATCATGATGTCGCTTATTGGGCCAGTTGTGAGGATTTTTATTTTCTTTATGTTGCAGTGTAATACATACTGAAGGCTGTAATCCTTAATGTTCATCAGTAAGTGCTTCAAGAAACCTTGCTTGCTGAAAGTGAAGAAGACTCCTTGGTGGTTGGATGTCCCTATCTCTCTGCTGGCTTCTCTCTCCTTTTATGTCTTGTAAGATAAAAGGTGGTGCAGGCCACACCTCAGGGAAACTCCCTTTATGTTGGATCAGTGATGTGACCTGAGTAAGGATACTGCATCCCACCCTAATTCTCATTAACATAACTTGATCTTGCCTCATTAACCACAGGCAGAGGTTAGGATTCGCAATACACAGGAAAAATAACGTCAATCACACAATACTGGGAATCATGGCCTAGCCACGCTGACACGTATTTTTGGGGGACACAATTCAGTCCATGACAAGAATGTATTTAAAAAGTTTTAGATACATGCATGGATGATAGCTCTCTGACGAGTTCTCGAGGAAAATGCCTTGGCATTCTGCTGTTAACATAATGGAGGGCCAACATATCCTCCCACAAACCATTTGTTTATACTGTTTTTAGGGACAGAATTCTCCAGCCAGTGAAGCTGAGATGTGTACTGATACAAGATTTCTTATTAATTTATGTGTGAATATTTGCATATTTTTTAAAATATAGAGAAAGAATTACAAATCTCTAGTACCAAAAATAGCAGTTGCTTAGCTCCCTTGGGAAAATGCCACCTGATAAATTAAAGATGAATCAATCATTAAGGCAAATGAAAGAACTGCAGTAACAACACAAAACTGTCCTTTCTAATTCAGAGTGAAAGAAATAAAAAATTTTGCTTTTTTAATTTATTTTCTTTTTAAATTTAAACATGCTTTTAAAATGTACATGTTTATAAAAATTACCAGGAACTATTGGTGTTTTTCATTATAGATATTTTAAATTAAACTTTTTTCTAATTAGGGAGAAATGCCAGATGGCTCTAAATCTGAGGAATTCAGTGTATTTTATAAACATCTAAACCTAATTAGTGGTAAGATTCTTGGCAAAAAGTTACATAAAACATAATCACTTCTCTGTTTTGCAAATTGAGAAATTGAGAATCAATAGCTTGTTCTAAGTTACCGACTGACTGCCACCATTCAAATTTCATTTTGTTGGAGGGAGCAGAGAGAGTGGGATGAAATCCTTTAGCAGAGGGATTTAGAAGATTTACATGGCATTCAGTTTCACATGGGCTCCATGGTAACCATATGGGCTATGCAAGCTGTTCAGTGAATAGCCAAAACATCTAGATAGACAGGGTGTCAAGTCAACTAAGGGTGAAATTTGAACACTTTAATTCTTCTGGCTTGAAATCCAAGCTTTAAGCAAAAGTGCCTTGGTGGAGTCCTCCATTTTTGGCTTTTTTAGCCAATATGAACAATTTAAAAGCTGAAGTATCAGAAAATTGCCCTCTCAGAGCCCTGGTAGAGCAGTGGTTAAGAGCTCGGCTGCTAACCAAAAGGTCGTCAGTTCGAATTCACTAACCTCTCTTTGGAAATCCTATGGGGTAGTTCTACTCTGTCCTCTAGGGTCACTGTGAATAGGAATCGACTCTACAGCAATGGGTTTTTTTTTTTTTTCAGCCTTTAGTATGGATTGCACCTCAACATAAAGAAAACAAAAATCTTCAAAACTGAACCTATAAGCAACAGCATGATAAACACAGAAAAGGCTGAAGTTGCCAAGGATTTCATTTTACTTGGATCCACAATCAATACCCATGGAAGCAGCAGTTGAGAAATCAAAAGACATATTGCACTGGGTAAATCTGCTGCAAAAGACCTCCTTCAAATGTTGAAAAGCAAAAATGTCACTTTGAGGGCTAAGGTGTGCCTGAACCAAGCCATGGTATTTTCAGTCGTTTCATATGCATGCTAAAGCTGGACAATGAATAAGGAAGACTGAAGAATTATGGTGTTGTTGACAAATATTGAATATACCATGGATTGTCAGAAGAATGAACATATCAGTCTTAGAAGAAGTACAGTCAGAATGCTCCTTAGAGGAGAGGATGGCAAGACTTCATCTCACATACTTTGGACATGGCATAGGAGGGACCAGTCCCTGGAGAAGGACATTATGCTTCGTAAAGTAAAGGGTCAGCGAAAAGGAGGAAGGACCTCAGTGAGATGGATTGACAATGGGCTGCAACAATGGGCTCAAACATATCAACAATCGTGAGGATGGCACAGGACCAGGAAGTGTTTCCTTCTGCTAGACATAGAATCACTATGAGTCGGAACCAACTGAATGGTACTTAATAATAGCAGTCCATATTCCTTCCAGTTCTTGAAAGTTGGTTTTGCTTCTAGTTTGTTTTTTGATAGAATTTTGGAGTGCAGCTGCCATGTTCTTCTTCAGTTGGCCAGGGAAAGAAATCCATCTAGTGGCAATTTGTTGTGCTTAGAAATTGGGAAACCTGAAGTACAAGCAAAATGCCACTGAAATACAAACAGAATTCAACCAAGACTGAGATCCCTCCCACAAGGTGGAATAAGTATGACTCCAACAGTTCTGTGGGACTTCATTTATTCATCTATGCCTTCATCTATTCAGCATTATTAAGAGTTCCTATACCAGAAAGTGTGCTGGAAGGGGTCTGTGGGTTAGTGGAGGGGGAAGTATTTTACAAAGGATGAATATGACTCAAAGAGCTCATGTTCTAATTGGGTTACAGGAGAGTAGAATGGAAGACAGACTCTGCGGAGTGCTTTGGGAGAAGTAAGGACAAACTGCTCGAGGAACAACAAGGAAAGAATAACCTGATGGTTAGGAAACCTAGGAAGGATTTCAAAGACAAAAGCGCTTCTGAAAATTGAGCTGAAACATTTGTACTAAAGAAGTAGAGGTAAGAGGAAATGCAGTTGGAGGATCTGAAGGTCTTTCTAAAAAAAAGAAAAAGAAAACCAAACCTGTTTCGACAAGTTGATTCTGACTTGTGGCGACCCCTTGTGTTACAAAGTAGATATGCTCCGGAGGGTTTTCTTGGCCATAATCTTTATGGAAGCAGATTGCCAGGCCTTTCTTCCATGGCACTGATGGGTGGGTTTGAACTGCCAACCTTTAGGTTAGCAGAGAAGCACAAACTGTGCCTTTCAGGTCTTTCAAGACTGAGGCAAGTACAGAGAATTCCATCCTGCATACTTGGTCTTTCCTTTTTAGATTGCAAGTATTTTGAAGGCAAAGATCATGCCTTCACTATCTTTAAAACCCAGTGCCGTTGAGTCAATTCTGACTCATAGTGACCCTATATCCCTTGAAATATGTAGTCCAGAGATTGGATTGTGGTTATTTAATAAATGGGTATATATTCAATAATTGAAGTTCAGATGATTTCCATATCTACCATTTTCACAAAGGTGAATATTTTCTCTGTCACTAATAGGATACTGCATTTTAGGTGAATAATACTTTTCGTTCAGTTGAGTCTTAGCGATTAATGGTTCTGATCCTGCGTGAGAGCCTCTTTATCAGCAAAAGGCTTTAGTTACATTTCTAACTTAAAATAAATTACCTGAAATTTCAATTTGTCTTGAATTCTCCACATTCTACAGAGGTCACGTTCTGTCAGCCTCAAACAGCAGCAGCTCTGACAGAACCTATCTCAGTAAGGAAAAAGGTGGAGCAGTCAGTGAGATAAGATTGTCAGCTCCATCTTGAGGCTTGGGGTCCTGACCACTCCCATCCCACGGGAAGGAAAAATGACCTCACTTCCCTGAGACCTTACAAAACAAGAGTCCTGCCCACTCCACTCCAATAGTCATACGGCAGCAATACCAGGAGTAAAGAAATATGGACATTTATAAAACAGAATATATGTAAAAGAACACCTAATTAGAAGAGTTTTCATAACTTTTCAACAGAGAAAAACACCTGAATCATCCAGTATTTTTCCGTTGGAAATGAGCTGATTTAGTACATAGTTCCAGTCAAAGACTATATGAAGAGCCTGTTAAATAAACCTCTTTCATAGATAAGAGTAGTTCAAGATATCTTCTCAGGTTCTATAAGAAAAAATAACTTTTCTTTAATTTATGAATATGTGACTAAAAAATGCCTGACAGGTAGGAAGGCTTAAGCTTGAAGATATGAAATAGCAGCTTTTATGTAATGGTTTATTCATTTTTTTCTTTGGAAAGACAGCTACTCTTGCTACCTGATGTTGCAATACATGCCATTGCAATGATGGTGAAGACTAAGTGACCTGATGTCAACAGACATCAAGGGGCATCATTTGAGCCTCTGGTTTCCCAGTTACTCTTTGCCAGATTCTACTCAGAAGCTGCACCACAAAAAGCCAGCGTATACTGTGCCCCAGCCAACTGCCTCCCATTTCCCATCCACTGCAGGCTTTACTTACTTGGTTATTTCTTCTTTCAGAATACTTCTATCTACCTTGGTTTTTTTTTTTCTCACCTGCATCTTATAAGCAGTATGAGGAAGCACACGAGTTTTGAGGTTAGACACCCCTGAGTCTGAATCCTGATTTACTATCTATTCATTCATTCATGATTTTTGTAGTCGGATGTACAGGGATTCATGTACTGACTCTGCTACTTATTAGCAGTAGATTAGGGGAAAGTTTCATAATTTCCCTGAGAAGCTATTTTCTCATCTATAAAATGGGGACGCTAACTCCAGTTAGCTGGAATCCTGGTGGTAGAGTTAAGAGCTCTGCTGCTAGCCAAAAGGTCGGCAGTTCAAATCCACCAGGCACTCCGTGGAAACCCTACCGGACAGTTCTACTCTCTCCTATGGGGTCGCTATGAGTCAGAATCAACTCAGCAGCAATGGGTTTGGTTTGGTTTTGGTTAATTACAGCTAACATTTATTCAGTATTTCCCAGGTGTCACACATTGCATGTACATTATTTCATTTGTTCCTCACAACAAACCTGTAAAGTAGGTACAATTTTTATCCCTGCTTTATAAATAAGAAAACTGAGGCAAAGTCACACAGTTAATTGTGGGATAAGAATTCAGGCTTTTTAGGACAGATATTAAGTCTTTCAGATTTCTGCTCCCTTCTCTTTTCTAAGGCAGATTATGAATGATGGATGGCATATGTAATTTCATGAAGGCAGAAGGGATTTAGAATGCAGAGGACACCATGTGCATCTTAAGACTCAGCCCAAGATTGGCTAAGAATGTGGGCTTGGGAATTGGAGCTTAATTATGCAATTTGAAACCTTAGTTTCCTCATCTGTAAAACAGAGCAAATAATAGTAACTCTCTGAGGGAGTTGTGGAAATTGAAGGATTTAATTTACCAAAAAGTATTTAGCATAGTATCTGGCATGTAGTTGAAGGAATGCTGGACTGCATCAAGAGATATGCTTTATTTTGGCACCATCATGGCACTATGAGTCAGAATTGACCCAACGGCAACAGGTTTATGTTTCGTGAGATTACAAGCTTGTAGAAGGTAAAAGTTTTTCATTTACTTCTTTGTTTTGTTAAAATTATAGTGTTTTAGTACAACGACTAAGGAGCCCTGGTGGTAAAAAAAAAAAAAAACTTTTTTTTTTTTTATAATGGTTAAATTGCTAACCGAAAGGTCTGCAGTTTGAACCCACAGTGGCTCAATGGAAGGAAAGACCTGTTGATGTGCTCCCGTAAAGATCGCAGTCTAGGGAAACCTATGTGGCAGTTCTACTCTTGTCATATAGGATCTCTATGGGTTGGAATTGACGCGATGTCATGTATAATGTCTAGTGATACAGTTTTCAGCAAGTTAATATTGACTTAATTACAGTTTCTCTGCTCAGTAGATTCAGGAAATCTCTAGTATCTGGTAATGTAGTCTCAAGGATGGAAAGCATTTGAGGGTCTTCTCTCCAAGGGTAACCCACCCCTTAGATCACTGATGGTTTTGCTGAAGTTTTTCTCCTGATTTTCCTGTTCATCCAGGACTTTGAAAACCCAAAGTGTCCCACGCAGTTTCTCCCTCACAAAACAAACAGTTCAATATTCTTATACATTTCTTCTCTTAACTTCAGCACAGCCTTTCAACCTAAAGTCCCATCATCAGTGAAAACACTATTACATAATAATACTAGGTCAAGACCTTTCCAAGGAAAAAAATTAAGTTTTAGTGTTTTTTTCTGGTGAGTAAACATGCAGCTTTTTTGTCTCACAATATGTTTTTTTACTTAGCATTGCTGTTCTACAGGCCCAATAGAGATTTCTCATTGGGTCCATATTGACTTCGAGACAGATGGGGTTTCTAAATGAGCTGAGTTTGAGAATCAAAGGGAATGACTTGCACTGTACTTGGTGATTTGACCATTTTCCAGTGTTATGTTGCACTCTCATATATGGTGTTCATTTTAGATTTTTCAAATACGTGTGCAACTTGAAGTATTTTAAAAGTGTGTAAGAATATATGCATGGTGCATAGTGGGATTCACAAATTATTAGTTTTTATTTCCTCTTCCTCCTTTTTCTCGGAACTATGACACCTCTACCTACGACTGTGTCAGTAGCTTTCTGTTTTACCATGAGGTGATTGCAGTCCTAATGCCAGCTACCCATTGCTGTCTAGTCAATTCTGACTCCTAGCAACCCCACGGGACAGAGTAGAATTGCCCCATAGGGTTCCCAAGGAGCAGCTGGTTGATCTGAACTGCTCTTAATGGCTCCTAGCTTTGCAAAAAAAAAAAAAAAAAAAATTCAATTGACAAAGTGGGACAGAGATAGAGAGTATGAGCAAAACATGGGAAAACAAATTGAGTGGTATCTTTCTGATGGGTCAGTACAAATATCTCTATAAAAACTGTCACATATCATTTAATTTGGGGTATGTCACCAACTTCATTTTCATGAATTCTGAATTACCCACAGAATAATTTTAGAGAAACAGCTGTTAAAGCAAAGCAAGGGAAATGTTGGATAACCATGATATTTTGGTCTTGTTATAATAAATGCTAATAAAGTTCCGCATTTAGCTATTGTCTGATACACTTTGAAATAAGTGATAATTACTTTATTATTAGCCCACATTAGTTCTTTGGTTAATCAATCCAAATGGCTTGCCAGAGGAGAAGTATTCAAAAATACAGCAATGACGATTTGGGTATATTAATTAAAAAAAATATATATATATATTAATTAGGTAACATTAAAGTTAAAAGTTCTTTTAAGAGTGAGGAATAAATTAATGAATAAATGGTCTGACTGTCCCACTCAATTCTTGAAAATTTTACAAAGGAATCTATGCAATTAAAACAAATGGAATCAAATATTTGTGGGGGAGATAATTTATCTTGCAAAGATATGACTGCAAAAAGGACTTCTCAGAGCATGTATACCTACAAATATAAAAACGCAAAAAAGCCTTTGGAATTCACATGTAAAATAAAACCAAAACCAAACCCAGTGCTGTCGAGTCGATTCCAACTCATGGTGACCCTATAGAACAGAGTAGAACTATCGCATAGAGTTTCCAAGGAGCACCTGGCAGATTCAAACTGCCAGCCCTTTGGATAGCAGCTGTAGCACTTAACCGCTACGCCACCAGTGTTTAATGGTGTGATACAATTGTTTAAGACTTTTAACATGAATGGATAGATCCAAATCTCTTGAAGTGACAATAGATTAAGTGTCAAAATATGACAAAAATATTATGCCAACAGGTTTCATGCCAGTTAATATTTTATAAAATGAAAAATATTTCTGGTGCTTCTGTCACACGACTTCTTGAATCCTGACCTAATTCATTAGATGATTTGAGAATTTAAAACTTGCTGTTTCTACCTCTGGCTAGTTTAATTCATCACTTAGAACTCTTTAAGACTGCAGACACAGCAAAAATAACTCTTACATCCACTCCACTGCTGTCAAATCCATTCCAACTCATAGTGACCCTACAGGACAGAGTAGAACTGCCCCATAGGGCTTCCAAGGCTATAAATCTTTATGGAAGTAGACTGCCACATCCTTCTTCCGCAGAGCAGCTTTCGGTTAGCAGCCGAGCACTTTAACCACGGTGCCATCAGGGGCTCCTGGAGCTCTAACATATCAACATTTAAATGAAAACAGCATCTATATCATGCAGAGTCGAGTATTTGCTAACAAATGTTCACTGCGGCAATATTTACAGGACTGTACTACCACTATAGAGCATGTGAAAAAACCCCAAAAAACCCTCTGCGGTCGAGTCGATTCCGTGTTAATTCTTTGCAGAAAAGAAGTGATGTTATTTGCTTTACATATAAAGTCATTTCTTTTTAAAACTTCGCCTATTTAATGCATGGGAGATTGCCATATTCCTTCATTTAATGTTGCATTCTCTATAATGATTTCTGATTACCAGAATGCACAGTACAAATGCTAATCAGAGCCCGTTTCACAACAAGTGCGGATGCCGAGTGCCTCCTACGAGTTTAATCACAGTGTGTGATTCACACAGTAATGGGTCCTAATTGCCCCCCACCAAGTTGTCTTGAGTGTCCCGCTTCATTTTATTACCACTGGACCCTATCCACCGCTAAAATGCACCACAGTTGCCTTGAAGGTTGCAACCAATCTCTACATGCGTAATTATTTCCAAATACGGATGCCCAAGAAGGGTGAAGGATTGTATTTGTTCTCTCCCCAGTTTTACAATGGAAGAAAAAAATGAATAGCGGTATTTATACAATTCTATATTACCTTTCGCTTTTCTCGCACCTTGAGAAATAGCCTGATTGCCATCTCTCCAGGTAATTAAATCTAGTTGGTAGCTTAGGTACCAACGCATTAGAAAGCTTTTTATTTCTGTTAGCTTCAGACATCCTGGGGTTCATTTTCTCTTTGATACCTGGTGAGCTACAGATATAAATCACTGTCACTTAGAGAAAAGTAGCCCCCATCATTTCTTTTTTAAACCAAACTTGGAAGATTCCAGACTTTGCATTCACGGCTGTAGATTGTTAGTAGCAAACTCGCCTGCTGTGCTGCCTAGGGGTCTGTGCCTGCCTGCTTGACAGGACCGGTTAGAGTACATGGCTGCCTAAAAACCAAAAACCAAACCCTTTGCTGTCAACTCTGACTCATGGCAACCATTTCACTGTTCCCTTTCCCTTTCAATAACGATCTCTCATCTATACACATGCAACAGTTTGTTGAAGGCTAAAATTCTTTTAACAAGCACAAGCTACTTGGCTTCCATAGCGGAATCAGCTGTAAATATATACTGAGCACTTCCTAGGTGCCAGCCATTGTCTAAAGTGCTGGGAAACAGCAATGAGCAGGGAGAGTCCCTGCTCTCAAAGATCTTATATTCTAGTGAGGGTAGAGAGAACATAAAGAAGTAACAGTAACTTAAATTTGCAATAAGGTAGAAATGATCAAACCCTTTTTTGAGGGCAGGATTTGAAGGGGAGTGGGAGAAGACAGGACTGTGAAACTGGTCTGAGTGAATCATGAAAAGATAGAACACAAGTTGATAAAAAGGTGAACTCAAAAACAATTGTCTACTTATAAATTTTGCCTCAGGCCCATTCTATTTTTTCTCCTTTATAACTGAGCAGTAGCGGACTTTTAGCTAGGCTTCGGGATTTATTTGTAGTTATCAAAAGCATGGCTGGTAGTTCCTCAAGAAGGTAAATAACTACCATGTGACTCAACAATTCTAATCCTAAATACATACTTGAAAGAATTGAAAACAGATGAACAAAACCATGTAGGTGCATGTTTATAGCAACATTATTAACAATGGCCAAAAGGTAGAAATAACCCAAATGTCCATCAAAGGATGAATGGATAAACACATTATGATATATTCATAAAACTGAATATTATTCATCCATAAAAAGAAATGAAATCGTGGTAATGCTACCATGTGGACGGAAAAACCTCAAAAACAGTATGCTAAGTGAAAGAAGCCGGACAGAAAACCTCCCATATTCTATCATTTCATTTATATGAAACATCCAGAATAGGTAAATCCATACAGACAGAAAGGAGACTGGTGGCTGCCAAGGGCAGGGGGCAGCGGGGAATGGGGAATAATTGCTTAACGGGTATGGCTGGTATTTCCTTTTGGGGTGATAAAAATGTTCTGGGACTAGGTGGAAATGGTGGTGGCCCGACGTTGTGAATGTACTGACTGCCACTGAACTGTTCAATTTCAAATAGTGAATTTTATGTAATTTTCACCTCAACTAAAATATATATATATATGTGATGCTACAGGTCAACCACAGGATAAGGTAAACATGGTAATGTGGAATACTGTGTGGTACCCTGGTTAATTTTACTGATTCATTCATTTATTTAACATATATTCATCTTCTGTGTGCTATTTGCTAAGCAGGGTACTATGTGTCATTCAAATAAACTTAGCCATTGTCATTTTAGCACACTGTCTGGTGTGGAATATAGACGAAAACGAGTATTACATATATGCTCTAGAAACTTTACTTTCTGGAATGCCTATCTTACGCTTTTGCCAGTTGACTATATGTTTTGTAATGTAAAAGAGCTTTTTTTTTTTTCCTGTTTAATGAAGATGTGCAACAGATGTTTTCTCAGGTATCAATTTTCAAAGTCAAATGCTTCCATCACTTTTTAAAACTCATCATTGTGCCTACAGTGTTAGTAAATAAAATGTGTATTTAAGTATCTAAGGATGTGTCTACACAACACAAGTATTTAGATATACTTCTCCAACCCCCATTCTATCAACAATTCCAGCACTGTGTTTTTTTCAAATGCTTTCTACAGAGAACTTGTTCTGTAAGTCCTGCCGTCAATACAGGGAAACGTTCCGTGTAATATCCTAATATCCTTGTGCTGTAGAGCCCCAGTGCACATTAGCATTTCACACCCTCTGAAGGGCTGTAGGGAAAAACATTCACTTTATTTAATCCAAGATTTCTTAAAGTTTTTTTTAACCATAGGGTGTTTTGCTTGTTTGTTTGCCTTTATTTTTTTTGCACAGAACACCCATTAGTATTTGACAGAGCTAGTATTATTCTGATCCCACGTGGTAAAACGCAGTTTGAGTCCTTTAAAGCTCTTCAGCGAATTAGCTCTGCCATTATGACCAGGTAATTTACTCAACAGTGATCATGGAGTAAACTAGCAGCGCTTCCATACACTTAGGCAGCTTCATTTTTCTACACTGCACTTCCAACTTCTAAGATTACACTATAAATTATTTTATTAAGTAATTGTCTCTTCTTCTAGATCATAAGCACTATGGATGTTATCTCCAGTGTATAGAACAACGCCTGGCACCTAATAGATGATAAATATGCTTTTGTTGAATAAATGAATGAATGAATGGAGTTGGTGCTAAAAAATACATATTGATTTATTGGCTGAATTTTTAATACATGCCTGTTATGTTCCTGTTCCACTAAGGGGAAAATGAGCAGATTATGTACTATGATCAGAAGGTTTAACACAATTCCAAAAAAGAGAACAATTTCACTCACCATTTGGTCCATAATTTTTTTGATACTATGATTATAAGAGATAATAATATTAATATTAGTAAAAACAGCCAATGAATGTAAACTGCCGTTGAACAGTAAATGAAACAGGATTTCATTTATTATCTGTCCATTAACTATAATTGTATTACTAAAGAGGTGGAGATGACCTCAGGAAACTAATATCATCTCCAACGGGACATAGTGAAAGCAACCCTAAGCGCTAGATGATCCAAATCCAGGTCCCACTATATAGCGTTAAGCAGCTGGGCAAATCATTGTATAACTCACTTTTCTGGTACCCTCGTTCGTTACCTGTACAATAAGGGGACTGGACTAGCCTGACTTTAAGACACCTTTTATTGTTAACATTCCATGATTCCCACAGTTCTGGATCAATTATTCTTCCCCTTTTTAAATCAGTCCCTCCAACTGCTTACTTTTCATCAAACTGTTTTGAATTCTTTCTCTGTGGCTATGGTTTGAGATCTCTTAGGAACAGACTTCAATAGGCTATTATCTGGATTCACTGGGTCCTTGTTGTTATTCTGAGGTCAGCTTCTGCCCACGCATTTGCCATCCATCACCAGCCTCCAGACCTTCCAAACAAAACCTTTTGAACACATCATCACTTTCTAGGGTCAGGATGAGGGTCAAACATCCCTAAAAGCACATTTCCCACCAACTGGCACTTGGTGTGCAGACTCTCATCACTCAAAGTCCCAAATCAACTAAGTCCTCAGAGATCCACTAGGGAAATCAGTCACATTGTCAGCTCTCTAATCCCGTTCCTGGCCATTCAGTTTATGGAGAGAGACTGTGTGACGCATATAGATTAAACAAGGCCCCTCTTCCCTTTCCTCAGAAGCTGGGTCAATTTTGGCTCCCCAATATAGCCTGAGTCCTGCTCTGTTTTTGTTCAAGATCCCTAGGGATCCCTCAACTAGGAGTCTCGTGCCTCCATTTTCTTTTTTTATGTTTCTTTCTCAAGGGATCTTCCAGAGTCAGGTCCATTGAGGGTCATCTGCAACTCCAGGCTAGAGGTTTATTTGAAGTAGCTTCCCAGCAGGAGAGAAGAGCAGTGAGTTAGGAAAGCCACATGAATGGATATTTCGTAGCTACATTCTCTTCTCTGTTGTCCCTCAGTAGAAATGGCCCTTGAGATAAAACGGGTTCTTTTCAGTGGAGTAGTGGAGGAGGTTTCATGGATTCAGTTGTAGGTGCTAATGTTAAATCACAGGTTAGTGTTGAATTCGTTTGTTAAATCAAAAGAAGGACTGTTCCAAATACGGGGGTTGGAGGCGGGGGACGTGGTGCCGAAAAAACTCCTTTAAAATAGTGTGATCTCTTGTTAAATACAAAAAATTAACACCATTTTGTCGGTCCTAAAATACCAAATCTAAGGCCTAAAAAAAATTTGGACTTCCACAATGGATTTTTCAGTGCTCTTAAAGACATTATCAAAATGCTGTCATGTTTTCTAAAATAATTAAACAGAAGTTCTTGGAGACATTTTCCAAGGTCATTTGGAGATTATTCCCTGAGCTGCTTTGTTTGAAATAATAATAATAAAAATTGTAATGTGAACTGTAATTACTTAGAACACTCTAGAATAAAGCTACAGTAAATTCCTTCACAGTTGAACTAAACTGTTTAACACATGGAATGTCTAATTGACAATTCTGTACCAAAGTGTAAATTTGTCAAGGAAGGATACACAACAAGTTTTTTTTAACATCTCAGTGAGTGCTGTTGTGATTCGGATCTATTACTTCTGAATATTGCATGAAGCTGACAAGCACTTGTCATTTAAAGACCACATGGAGGCATTTAGTTTTCCATTTAGACATAATAACACATTATGCAAATAAGCTTGCAAAGGAAAGCTGGAGGCTGACATGAAATAAACTGTCAAACACAAGTTGCTAATAAATGAACATTTCTTTAGATTGTCTTAATTTGGGGAGTTGAAAAATACATCTGGCTGTGGTGAATGGGGGCATTAGTACAGTGATAGTTAGCACAGGATGCAAGTTTTTGACTTTCCAACAACGTTCCTTTCCTCCAATTTTGACCAGACTTTTTAGTTAAGGGAAACTCTGAAAACTTAAAAGTTATAAGAGAGATTTGTAAATAAGTTGTGTTTACACATTTTCATGATACAGAGATGCCTTAGCTTGATTTAGCCTCATGCGACTATTCACACCTCAATTTTGTGCTGTTTATAACAGGTCTAATGCTTTCAGTTTGATCTTGATAACGGATTATTGAAATTCAAGGGGTTTTTGACATTTGTGATTTTGACTAGAGGGTTTCTCAAAGAATGCATCAAAATCTTCTGGAAGCTTTTTTTTTTTTTTTTTTTTAAATGCACATTCCTGAAAGCCTTATTAAGATGCATTTTTTCTGAGTCCCAACCAGGACTAACTTAATCAGAATTTCTGAGAGTAAGAGGGCCTATGAATCTGTATTTTAAAAAAGCAGCCTCAGTAAATCTTATATTCAGTAGTTTGAGAATTTCTGGACTAGAACACCCCTAGAGGTCCCATGACAAGTACAATTTCACAATTGCTAAAGCTGGAAGGTGTATTTCAAATCAGGTATGACATGAAGTTGGAAACTGAGCCTTTTAGGGTGAGTCTGGCCCAAGATGCAGCATTTGCAACTCACTGAGGCTTTGTTCTATAATTGCCCTTATATAGCAATAACTCTAGTGAAGTAACGTGAGAAATACAAACAAGATGGAAGTATTTTTCAGTGAATACAGCCCTCATGTGCAGAACTTGGGATATTGGAACTGGGAGAACACAACTGGAAAGACAACAACAAAAACAACCATTGGAGTTGAGTCGATTCCAACTCATAGTGATCCTAGAGGACAAAGTAGAACTGCCCCACAGGAGGTGGATTTGAACTGCCAACATTTTTTCAGCAGCTGAGCTCTTAACCACTGTGCCACCAGAGCTCCCAACTGGAAAGAGAAGGTCTAAATGTAGAGCTCAGAGTTGAAGTGGTTGGGTCTTCCCTCCACATCTAGAGACTTTCCACCGAGAGATAATCTTGAGGGCTTTTGTTCATTTACTTTCACAGAACATAGCAAAGATAGCGTTTCCTCCATTGCTCTCTGATCTCTTCGCCAACACACCCATAAGCCATTAGAACCAGGAATGCTTTTCTGTTCCCTGGCTCTGCCTTGCTATTGGCAAGCTGTGAAATTTGACTTTAATGTATTCATTTCTGCATCTTTCTTACTTGTTCCTTGAATTATCCCACATTTTTGTCCTCCATTCAGGTGATTGAAAAAAAAACTCTCCCTTTATCTTGTCCATTCTAACCTGTCCATTTCTAACCCTGAAGTGCAGTTGTTGCTTTTTCCAAGGCCAATCTCCTGTCTGCTCTTAGTACTGGAACCTACATATACAAACCAGATTCCTATAAGCAGAGACAGATAGGAAACATTTAACCTAACTCTTTTGTTTTACAAACAATGAAAATGAGACCTGGAGAAGTTAAGTGAGTTATTTAAAGTTAAAAGCATTTTCCTTTTATTGCAATGTAAGCCAATTTCTTCTTGTACTATTGTGAATCAAATCAGCGAGCCTGCTAACTTTCACAGATTCACATACTGTACTTTAAACCATGAATGTTCAGGTCATCCTGTTCTCTCTGTTTAATAGGTCAAAGAAAATACAGCCATTTATCAAACTTCCGAAGCTCAAGCTATGTAGTTAAGGAGAATTTCCAAAGAAGGCTTATATATCTTCAATATATAAAGTAGTATCCCGAAGCCAGAATTCCTTGGTTAAAAAAATTCTTTCTACACCTTTCCTTTTTATTGTATTATTCTTCAGTGGAAGTTGCCCAATAAAAGGCCTGAAGAGTAAACACACAGCAAGCAATTGTGATAACTCTTCTTTTGCCCTGGCCGAATGCTTATTAGATTATATTGATTTACCAGCTCTTTCCTTGCAGAAATAGCCTAATTAAATGCTGGGTACCGCCTTTGAAGATGAATTCAGTTCAATAGTTATTTTGGGTTCTAATTTTAGAAGCGTTCCCTTCTATGATTATATTTTTGGTAATGAGGATTAGATGCTAATGTCTTAAATTGGCATCCTTTCCATTCTTTAACATCTTATTTCTTGGAGCAAAAATGTTGCTGAAAGTCTAAGTTTAAGTTGGGGCCAATCACAGCAAGTTTTTACCTTGAGCAGAAAGACTCTTTTCTTGCTTAGTGGGGAGTGCATAGGACAATTTTAGTTTTCCCTCTTTCTTCAAAAAGTTATTTGGAGAAAATTTTAATTATTCTCTTTGAAGCTCTGAATGGGTATTTTCTGCATTCAGGATACAATCTCTTTAGGAATGAAGCCATACCCCAAAAAACCCAGTGCCGTCAAGTCGATTCCAACTCATAGCGACCCGATAGAACAGAGGAGAAATGCCTCACAGAGTTTCCAAGGAGCACCTGGTGGATTTGAACTGCCAGCCCTTTGGTTAGGAATGAAACCATGGAAGTCTTTTTTTTCAACGAGTATTTCGCCCTTATGAAAGAAAAACATACTTTTTAAGACATTTTTGTTTTGCTGTAAAACCACCTGATCTACCTCCCGGGGATGACTTCTGCAGCTGAAAAGGTAGGCTTTCTAAATGGCTTTTTTTTTTTTTATTAGGAAGAACTGGGATACACAGGTTTGGAGTCACTGTGACTTTTTCTCTTTTCTCCTTCCTTTTCAGTAATAAGACCCCCAAAACCCAAACCTATTGCCCTCAAGTTGATTCCAACTCATAGCTTCCCTTATAGGGTTCCCAAGACTGTAAATCTCTATTGAAGCAGACTTCTTTCTCTGGTGGAGTGGCTGGTGGGTTCAAACCACTGACCTTTCCATTAGCAGCCAAGCACTTAACTGCTGTGCCACCAGGGCTCCTTTTCAGGAATAAGTAGATTCATGTATTTTTTTATTGAACTTCACATGAACGTTTACAGAACAAACTAGTTTCTCATCAAATAGTGCACACATTGTTGCATGACATTGGTTAACAACCTCACGATATGTCAACAGTCTCAGTTCTCAACCCTGGGTTGCCTAATACCAGCTTTCCTGTTCCCTTCTACCTTCCAGTCCCTGCGCCAGGGCTGGTGTGCCCCTTTAGTCTTGTTTTGTTCCATGGGCTTGTTCAATCTTTGGCTGAAGGTTGAACCTCAGGAGGGGCCTAATTACTGTGCTGAAAGGGTGTCAGGGGGCCATATTCTCAGGGTTTCTCCAGTCTCTGTCAGGCCAGCAAGTCTGGTCTTTGTTTTTTTTTTTTAAATAATGTTTATTTTGCTTTAAGTGGAAGTTTACAAATCAAGTCAGTCTGTGACATACAAGCTTATATACACCTTACTACATACTCCCATTTACTCTCCCCCAATGAGTCAGCCCGCTCCCTTCTTCCAGTCTCTCCTTTCGTGACCTTTGTGCCAGTTTCTAACCCTCTCTACCCTCCCATCTCCCCTCCAGACAGGAGATGCCAATACAGTCTCAACTGTCTACCTGATACAAGTAGCTCACTCTTCATCAGCATCTCTCTCCAGCCCATTGTCCAGTCTCTTCCATGTCTGATGGGTAGTCTTCGGGAATGGTTCCTATCCTGGGCCAACAGAAGGTTTGGGGACCATGACCGCTGGGATTCTTCTAGTCTTAGTCAGACCATTAAGTCTGGTCTTTTTATGAGAATTTGGGGTCTGCATCCCACTGTTCTCCTGCTCCCTCAGGGGTTCTCTGTTGTGTTCCCTGTCAGGGCAGTCATCAGTTGTGGTCGGGCACCATCTAGTTCTTCTGGTCTCAGGATGATGTAAGTCTCTGGTTCATGTGGCCCTTTCTGTCTCTTGGGCTCATAGTTATCGTGTGACCTTGGTGTTCTTCATTCTCCTTTGATCCAGATGGGTTGAGAACAATTTATGCATCTTAGATGGCTGCTTGTTAGCATTTAAGACCCCAGACGCCACACTTCAAAGTGGGATGCAGAATGTTTTCATAATAGAGTTTATTATGCCAATTGACTTAGAAGTCCCCTTAGGCCATAGTCCCCAAACCCCCGCCCTTGCTCCGCTGACCTTCGAAGTATTCAGTTTGTCCTGGAAACTTCTCTGCTTTTGGTCCAGTCCAGTTGAGCTGACCTTCCCTGTAGTGAGTATTGTCTTCTCTTCACCTAAAGTAGTTCTTACCTACTAACTAATCAGTAAATAACCCTCTCCCACCCTTCCTCCCTCCGGTGTCTCGTAACCACAAATGAATGTGTTCTTCTCAGTTTAAACTATTTCTCAAGAACTTATAATAGTGGTCTTGTACAGTATTTGTCCTTTTGCATCTGACTAATTTCACTCAGCATAATGCCTTCCAGGTCCCTTCCATGTTATGAAATATTTCACAGATTCCTCACTGTTCTTTATCGATGTGTAGTATTCCATTGTGTGAATGTACCATAATTTATTTAACCATTCATCTATTGATGGACACCTTGGTTGCTTCCAGCTTTTTGCTATTGTAAACAGTGCTGCAATAAACATGGGTGTGCATATATCTGTTTGTGTAAAGGCTCTTATTTCTCTAGGGTATATTCTGAAGAGAGGGATTTCTGGGTTGTATGGTAGTTCTATTTCTAACTCTTTAAGAAAACGCCAGATAGATTTCCAAAGTGGTTGTACCATTTTACATTCCCACCAGCAGTGTATAAGAGTTCCAATCTCTCTGCAGCCCCTCCAACATTTATTATTTTGTATTTTTTGGATTAATGCCAGCCTTGTCCCAGTGAGATGGAATCTCATCGTAGTTTTAATTTGAATTTCTCTAATGGCTAATGATGGAGAGCATTTTCTCATGTGTCTTTTAGCCACCTGAGTATCTTCTTCAGTGAAGTGGGTGTTCATATCCTTTGCCCATTTTTTGCTTGGGTTGTTTGTCTTTTTGTGGTTGAGTATTAACAGAATCATATAGATTTTAGAGATCAGACGCTGGTCAGAGGTGTCATAGCTGAAAATTTTTTCCCAATCTTTAGGTGGTCTTTTTACTCTTTTGGTGAAGTCTTTAGATGAGCACAGGTGTTTGATTTTTAGGAGCTACCAGTTATCTGGTTTCTCTTCGTCATTTTTGGTAACGTTTTGTATTCTGTTTATGCCTTGTATTAGGGCTCGTAACGTTGTCCCTATTTTTTCTTCCATGATTTTTATCATTTTAGTCTTTATGTTCAGGTGTTTGATCCACTTGGAGTTAGTTTTTGTGCATGGTGTGAGGTATGGGCCCTGTTTCATTTTTTTGCAGATGGATATCCAGTTATGCCAGCACCATTTGTTAAAAAGACTATCTTTTCCCCAATTAACTGACACTGGGCCTTTGTCAAATAACAGCTGCTCATATGTGGATGGATTTATATCTGGGTTCTCAATTCTGTCCCTTTGGTCTATGTGTCTGTTGTTGTACCAACACTAGGCTGTTTTGACTACTGTGGCTGTATAATATGTTCTAAAATCAGGTAGAGTGAGGCCTCCCACTTTCTTCTTATTTTTCAGTAATGCTTTACTTATCCAGGGCTTCTTTCCCTTCCATATGAAGTTAGTGATTTGTTTCTCCATCACATTAAGAAATGTCATTGGAATTTGGATCAGAAGTGCATTGTATGTATAGATGGCTTTTGGTAGAATAGACATTTTTACTATGTTAAGTCTTCCTAACCATGAGCAAGGTATGTTTTTCCACTTACTGAGGTCTCTTTTAGTTTCTTGCACTAGTACTTCGTAGTTTTCTTTGTATAGGTTTTTTTTTTTTTTTTACATCTTTGGTAAGATTTATTCCTAAGTATTTTATCTTCTTGGGGGCAATTGTGAATGGTATTGATTTGGTGATTTCCTCTTCGATGTTCTTTTTGTTGATGTAGAGGAATCCAAGTGATTTTTGTATGTTTACCTTGTAACCTGAGACTCTGCCGAACTCTTCTGTTAGTTTCAGTAGTTTTCTGGAGGATTCCTTAGGGTTTTCTGTGTATAAGATCGTGTCATCTGCAAATAGAGATAATTTTACTTCTTCCTTGCCAATCCAGATGCCCTTTATTTCTTTGTCTAGCCTAATTGCTCTGGCTAGGACCTCTAGCACAGTGTTGAATAAAAGCGGTGATAAAGGGCATCCTTGTCTGGTTCCCGTTCTCAAGGGAAATGCTTTTAGTCTCTCTCCATTTAGAATGATGTTGGCGGTTGGCTTTGTATAGACGCCTTTTATTATGTTGAGGAATTTTCCTCAATTCCTATTGTGCTGAGAGTTTTTATCATGAATGGGTGTTGGACTTTGTCAAATGCCTTTTCTGCATCAATTGATAAGATCATGTGGTTTTTGTCTTTTATTTATATGGTGGATTACATTAATGGTTTTTCTAATATTAAACCAGCCTTGCATACCTGGTATAAATCCCACTTGGTCGTGCTGCATTATTTTTTTGATATGTTGTTGAATTCTATTGGCTAGAATTTTGTTGAGGATTTTTGCATCTATGTTCATGAGGGATATAGGTCTGTAATTTTCTTTTTTTGTGGTGTCTTTACCTGGTTTTGGTAGCAGGGATATGGTGGCTGCATAGAATGAGTTAGGTAGTATTCCATCATTTTCTATGCTTTGAAATAGCTTTAGTAGTAGTGGTGTTAACTCTTCCCTGAAAATTTGGTAGAAGTCTGCAGTGAAGCCGTCTGGGCCAGGGGTTTTTTTGTTGGGAGTTTTTTGATTACCTTAGCAATCTCTTTTTTTGTTATGGGTCTATTTAGTTGTTCTTCTTCTGGTTGTGTTAGTTTAGGTAGGTAGTGTTTTTCTAGGAATTCATCCATTTCTTCTAGGTTTTCAAATTTGTTAGAGTACACTTTTTCATAATAATCTGATATGATTCTTTTAATTCCAGTTGCATCTGTTGTGATATGGCCCATCTCGTCTGTTATTCGGGTTATTTGTTTCCTTTCCTGTATTTCTTTAGTCAGTCTGGCCAATGGTTTATCAATTTTGTTAATTTTTTCAAAGAAGCAGTTTTTGGCTTTGTTAATTCTTTCATTTTTTTTCCTGTTCTCTAATTCATTTAGTTCAGCTCTAATTTCTATTTTTTGTTTTTTTCTGTTGCCTGATGGATTCTTTTGTTGCTCGCTTTCTATTTGTTCCAGTTGTAGGGACAGTTCTCTGATTTTGGCTCTTTCTTCTTTTTATATGTGTGCGTTTATCGATATAAATTGACCTCTGAGCGCTGCTTTTGCTGTGTCCCAGAGGTTTTGATAGGAAGTGTTTTCATTCTCATTGCATTCTATGAATTTCTTTATTCCCTCCTTAATGTTTTCTATAACCCAGTCTTTTTTCAGCAGGGTATTGTTCAGTTTCCAAGTATTTGATTTCTTTTCCCTGATTTTTCTGTTGTTGATTTCCACTTTTATGGCCTCGTGGTCTGAGAAGATGCTTTGTAATATTTCGATGGTTTGGATTCTGCAAAGGTTTGTTTTATGACCTAATATGTGGTCTGTTCTAGAGAATGTTCCATGTGCACTAGAAAAAAAAGTATACTTTGCAGCTGTTGGGTAGAGTGTTCTGTATAAGTCAATGAGGTCAAGTTGGTTGATTGTAGCAATTAGGTCTTCCGTGTCTCTATTAAGCTTTTTTCTGGATGTTGTGTCGTTCTCCGAAAGTGGTGTGTTGGAGTCTCCTACTATAATTGTGGAGGTGTCTATCTCACTTTTCAGTTCTATTAAAATTTGTTTTATGTATCTTGCAGCCCTGTCATTGGGTGCATAAATATTTAATATGGTTATATCTTCCTGGTCAATTGTCCCTTTAATCATTATGTAGTGTCCTTCTTTATCCTTTGTGGTGGATTTAACTTTAAAGTCTATTTTGTCAGAAATTAATACTGCTATTCCTGCTCTTTTTTGCTTGTTGTTTGCTTGATATATTTTTTTCCATCCTTTGAGTTTTAGTTTGTTTGTGTCTCTAAGTCTAAGGTGTGTCTCTTGTAGGCAGCATATAGACGGATCGTGTTTCTTTATCCAGTCTGAGACTCTCTGTCTCTTTATTGGTGCATTAAGTCCATTTATATTCAGTGTAATTATAGATAAGAATGTGTTAATAGTGCTGTCATTTTGATGCCTTTTTGTGTGTGTTGTTCACAATTTCATTTTTCCACTTACTTTTTTGGGCTGAGGCGTTTTTCTTAGTAAATTGTGTGTTCCTCATTTTCATAGTAGTCAAATTTATGTTTGCTTAGTCGTTATGTTTTTCTTGGTTTTTATTTTGAGTTATGGAATTGTTAGACCTCTTTGTGGTTACCTTAATATTTACCCCTATTTTTCTAAGTAATAACCTAACTTGTATCGTCCTATATTGTCTTGTTTTCCTTCCATATGGCAATTTTATGCCTCCTGTATTTAGTCCCTCTTTTAGATCATTGTGATCTTTTACATAATGACTTCAATGATTCCCTGTTTTGAGCATTTTTTTCTTTTTAAAATTAATCTTAATTTGTTTTTGTGATTTCCTTATTTGAGTTGATATCAGGATGTTCTCTTCTGTGTCTTTGTGTTGTGTTGGTATCTGATGTTTTTGATTTTCTGACCAAATAATTTCCTTTAGTATTTCTTGTAGCTTTGGTTTGGTTTTTGCAAATTCTCTAAGCTTGTGTTTATCTGTAAATGTTTTAATTTCACCTTCATATTTGAGAGAGAGTTTTGCTGGATAAATGATCCTTGGCTGGCAGTTTTTCTCCTTCAGTGCTCTATATATGTCATTCCATTGCCTTCTTGACTGTATGGTTTCTTCTAAGTAGTCTGAACTTATTCTTATTGATTCTCCTTTGTAGGAGACCTTTCTTTTATCCCTGGCTGCTTTTAAAATTTTCTCCTTATCTTTGGTTTTGGCAAGTTTGATGATAATATGTCTTGGTGTTTTTCTTTTTGGATCAATCTTATATAGGGTTCGATGAGCATCTTGGATAGATATCCTTTTATCTTTCATGATGTCGGGGAAGTTTTCTGCGAACAGATCTTCAACTATTCTCTCTGTATTTTCTGTTATCCTTCCCTATCCTGGAACTCCAATCACACGCAAGTTATTCTTCTTGATAGAGTCCCACATGATTCTTAGGATTGCTTCATTTTTTTTTAATTCTTTTATCTGATTTTTCTTCAGCCTTATTGGTGTCAATTGCTTTAACCTCCACTTCCCCCACTCTGCATTCCAATTGCTGGATTCTGCTCCTCTGACTTCCTGTTGAGTTGTCTAATTCTGTACTTTTACTGTTAATCTTTTGGATTTCTGAATGCTGTCTCTCTATGGATTTTTGTAGCTTATTAATTTTTCCACTATGTTCTTGAATAATCTTTTTGATTTCTTCAACTGCTTTATCAGTGTGTTCCTTGGCTTTTTGTGTAGATTGCCTTATTTCATTTTTGAGGTCATCCCTGATGTCTTGAAGCATTCTGTAAATTAGTTTTTTATATTCTTCATCTGGCTATTCCAGGATTGTATCTTCATTTGGGAAAGATTTTGATTCATTAATTTGGGGAGTTGTAGAAGCAATCATGGTCTGCTTCTTTATGTGGTTTGATATTGACTGTTGTCTCTGAGCCATCTATAAGATAGTGTAATGATTAATTTTATATTTGCTCACTGAGTCTTATCTTGTTTTGTTTTCTTTCAATATGCACAGATGGGCTACTAGATTGTGCTGTCTTGATTGTTCTAGGCTTTGAATCACTTATGTCTTCTTACCAGCTGGTTTGGGCCGGTACCAGAAATATAAGCCTAAGTAAGAGTCCATTCACTATTCTTGAGTAGAATCTGATTTGGGGTCACCAAGTGTGTGGGGTAGACTGTCACCTATTTGATTAGAGGAGTAGTGGTGATAGTTGTGTGCACCAGATTCTAGTAGCAGCAAGGGGTCACACTCCAGGGGGGGCAGGATGCTGACAGGCTTCCCCCAAGTGCCAGTGAGGTAGGTGTGTCTCTAATCCTAAAGCACTTTGGTGGGTAGGCTCTGCAGCTGTACCTTAGGCACCCAATGCATGTACCTCTACAGATTGGTAGGTGTTACTATCCTCAGACCCCTATGGCAGGAGGTTAGGTGGTTTGGGTGGAGCTTCAGCCCTCAGTTCCCCGTTGTGGGTCAGTGAGGGCTCTGTTGAATAGGCAGAGATATCAGACCTGGGAAACTTGTCTTCCAGTTATTTGCTAAAACACTTACAGTCAGATCACTATCAGAATGCCTTTGCATTATAATAGTCACCTTGTTCCCTGTAGGGGTGAAAGCCCAAGACTGTGGATCACAAATGCTTGGCTAGAGCTGGTTCTGTATTTTTAGTCCAATTTCGGGAAGTCAGGGAAGGATTCTTGGTCCCTGGGTTTTTTGTAGCTGCCTCTTTCAGGCCAGGATAATGGGTTAGGAAAAGACAAAACAAAGAAAGAAAGAAAGAAAAAAAAAAACCCACAGAGCACTTCACTCTCTGCCCCAGGAAATTCCAATGTTATTGAAGCCGCCTGGGGAGGGGAGGGGAGGGATCAGATAGATAGGAGAGAGTACACCAAGGAATATAGACAAAGTTACTTATCTTGCTTGGGATGACTGTTTTATCTGAGATTCTCAAGGGGTGTGTCGACTGTGTGCACCAGCTGGGTAGCGATTGCCCCCGAGGGTCAGGCCTGTGTCCTGTGCTTGTGCTCTCCCAGAAGCCATGGTTAGTTCCTCCACTCCCAGTCCAAAGTCCAGGGCCAAGTTTCCCCCGCTGGGATGCTGCACTCCTGGCTCCAAAATCAGTCGCTGCCTCCTGGTGACTTCTCCTTCTGTCAGCCGCATTGCTGCACTGCCTGCTTGCACTGGCTGGGCTTCCTCTGGGGTCACTTCAGGGGGCTAAGGCTGTGCCCTGTGTTTGCGCCGTCTCAGGATGCCGTGCTCAGCCCTCCTGAGCCCAGTCCAAAGCCCGGCGCCAAGGTTTTCTGACTGGGACGCTGGCTCCAGGCTCCAAAAGCAGTTGTTGCTTCCCTGTGGTTGTTTGTTCTCTCGTTAGCCCTGTCAGTGTGCAGCCTGCTTGTGCTGGCTGAGTCTACGGAGGTTACCCCAGGGGGCTAGGGGTTAGGGCTGTGTCCCGTGCCTGCCCCACCTCAGCAAGCTGTAATCAGCCCTGCCACTCGGCACCAGGGAACCGCAGGGGCTCAAGGCTGTGGGGTGGGTCGTGGGTTCCAAAAGTGGTCGCTGGTTCAAGGCATAGCTTTTCACTCACCTGTCACTCAGGTCAACTCTTTAGATCTGTGTTTGATGGTCAGGGTGCATAGATTGTCATGTATGTGATCAATTCACTTGTTTTTCCAAGTCTTTGTTGCAAGAGAGATCCAAGGTAGCATCTGCCTAGTCAGCCATCTTGGCCCTGCGCTGGTCTTAGTTTTTGAGTTAGAATTTTGTTCTACATTTTTCTCGAGCTCTGTCTGGGACTCTCTGTTGTGATCCCTGTCAAAGCAGTCAGTGGTGGTAGCTGGATACCATCTCGTTGTACTGGACTCAGTCTGGTGGAGGCAGTGGTAGATGTGGTCCATTAGTCCTTTGTACTAACTTTCCCTTGTGTCTTTAGTTTTCTTCATTCTTCCTTGCTTCTGAAGTGGTGAGACCAGTGGAGTATCCTAGATGGCTGCTCACAGACTTTTAAGACCCCAGACGCTACTCATCAAAGTAGAATGTACAACATTTTCTTTATAAACTCTATTATGCCAATTGAACTAGATGTTCCCTGCGATCATGGTCCCCACCACCCTCAGCCCTGCAATTTGGTTCCTCAGGGAGTTTCGATGTGTCTATGGAGCTACCATGGCCTTGTGTTGTACAGGTTGTGCTGGCTTTTCCAGTATTGTGTACTGTCTTACCCTTCACCAAAGTTACCACTTACAAGTAGATTCATGTTATGGTAGTAAAAGTTTGGCAACTCTAAATGGCACAATCCATCTTCAATCTAAGATGGTCTAAAATTTCATTTTCTTGCAGATAGATTATCATAGAATTATTTTGTGAATACTGTTTTCAGAGTAAACATCCCAAATACCTATCTTTATGTGGTTATAAAAAAAAAAGGTCTTTACGAGCTTTTGGTTCATGATTGTTCTTCGTTTTACACTGGCCATTTGAAAGGTCTTTTGTTAGGAAGATACTTTCTATACTACTTCCTTCCCCTATGAACAGTTGATTCTTTTTATCTGCTGGGAGGTGGTTGTGAGAAACATCGCTGCACTTGTATAACTGGAAAACAAAAAAGGAGTTTTATTTTGTACAATTTATTTATTTATTTTGGTCCCTCTGAAATTAGGGGCATCATGAACACCCCAGGGCATTTGAAAACAAATTTCCTTTTTGGAGGCTTTGATGGCTATCGAATAGGCTATGAATTTACCATGCTTCATAGCACTGAAGGAAACCCGTGTCTGCTGGTCCCGCCAGACATTTACACATTGTGTAATGCTGTCTCCACTTGCACTTCAAAGCAAGCATTGTCTCCTGGGTTTTCACTTAGCGTCTATTGCTGCTTCTCATTTATTTTGAGATAACAGTTCACTTCAAACTAGGTAATCTTCTGATCAGGAAAAAAAAAAAAAAAGCTAGCTTCTTTTCTTCATAGAACAAACCTTTTCTTTGAAGACATAGTTCAGTAAATCCAATGAATTTTGGGGCAGCATGATTTTTCATTGTTTGAGTACTACAATAAAAATATGAAAAAAAAATCTCTTTGCCATGTTTTTGGTACAAGATTTTGGTACAAGTTTAGAAAATCTATTCTGTACATTTAATATTTTGATGGTATTAATCCACAATCATCTTAGTTATATTGATGTAATTTCAACAAATGAGCTGTGGGTATGAAACAGCATAAAAGAAAGCTAAACAAAGAAACAAACTAACGTGGTTAATTTCTTGATGACGTGCTAAAGGAAATTAAAATATGTATTCAAGATGCTGTTTATTATATAGCAGATACAGAGAAATCTAATTTAGAAGTTTCAAGAAATCGTGAGATTAACTTTCAAAAGTGTGACTTGAAATCATGTTTTAGAAGATGACTCAGGTGGCTGTGGCTAGCTGGTCTCTGGTGATGGCGGTTTTGGGATCTCACTCAGAGCTGTCACTGTGTGTGAACCAATTCTTTTTCTTCAAGCTTAGTAAATAAAGCCAATTAAAAACAATCCTGTTTCTGATTGCAGAAAACGAACAAAAGCTCAAGCTTCTTTGCTTTCTTCATTCGAAGTATGAAAATGAAGTTCGTTAAAAGAGATGCTTTGAAATTCACAACTTTCTGATTCTTCTTGTTGTCTTCTGAAAATGTGGACGTCTAAGTATATATTTGTGCAGTGGTGGTTCAGTTGTAGAATTCTCACCTCCCATGCAGCAGACCTGGGTTCAATTCCCAGCCAATACACTGCATGCATAACTACCACCCATCTGTCAGTGCAGGGTTCCATGTTGCTATGGTACTAAACAGGTTTCAGTGGAGCTTCCAGACTAAGATGGACTAGGAAGAAAGGCCTAGTGATCTGCTTTCGAAAATCAACCAATGATAACCCTATGGACCACAATGGACTGATCTGCAATCGGTCATGGGGATGGTGCAGGACTACTCAGTGTTTTGTTCTATCGTGCATTGTGTTATCATGAGTTAGGGCTGACTTGATGGCAGCTAACAAAAATAAGTATATATTTATAATATATATATAAAATTTTGTGCAGCATATTTTGGAATTCATTGCAAGTCCACAAATACATCTAGTAAATTATCTATCTACACAATTATATAAATAAATTCTAAGTTCAAGTCTACACAAATGCTTTGTGGACTCCTGGCTGATGAAAATAAAAATATCAGCTAATAGTCAATTGGTTTTTTAGTTTGTAGAGTGATTCTTCTTTCATCACATGATAGGATTCTTATAAGAGCCCTGTAAAATAGATAGGGCATGTTATATAATCTCTGTTTTGAAAAGAGGATAAATAACAACTAACGTATTTCAACTATAAGCCACACACTGTTTAAACATTTTGAAAATATTAACTTTCTTGGCACAGTCCTATGAAGTGGACACTATTATTGTGCCCATTTTGTAGGTAAGAAAACTAAGACACGGAGAGGCTGAACGTCTCACCTAAGGTTAAATAGCTAGAAGTGGAGGAGATTCAAGTTGAGGAACAATTACTGCCCCATTTTGCAGATGAGACACCTGAGACTTAGAAAGGTTAAGAAACTTCCCAAAGTCAAAAGCCTGAGTGAAAATTCCAACAATACCTGTCTGACTCTGAAATCTAAGCTACAACCATTTTATTACAGTGTTTACTGTAAACCCTTTTAACTGTTGTTAAAAATATACACAGCAAAATATACACCAATTTAACAATTTCTACATGTACATTTTAGTGACATTGATTACATTCTTCAAGTTGTGCAACTATTCTCACTCTCCTTTTCTGAATTGTTCCTCCCTAATTTTTTTTTCAATTAACATAAGCTCACCACCCCCTAAGTTTATTATCTGACCTTTCAAGTTGGTGTCATCAACTTGATCCCATATAGATTGTTCTTTAAAAGCACACAATGCTCAAGGCAAACATTCTTTACTAATTAAGCTAACCCATTATTTGGTTTACTCTGTGGGGCAGTTCTACTCTGTCCTATAGGGTTGGTATGAGTCAGAATTGACTCGACGGCACTGGGTTTGGCTTGGTTTTTTGGTATTGTTTGGTTTGAGAAGCTCTGGTTGCAGTGGTTAAGTGTTCGGCTGCTAACTGAAATGTCGGTGGTTCAAACCCACTAGCTACTGGACAGAGAAAAATATGGCACTACGCTTCCATAAAGATTACAGCCTTGGAAACCCTATGGGGAAGTTCTACTCTGTCCTATTCGGTCACTATGAGTCAGAATTAGTTTGAAGGCAACAAGGTTTTTTTCATTTTTTTTTGTTTTTGGTTGGTCTAAAGAAGATTTTATGGGATATTTTTATTTA
Source organism: Loxodonta africana (assembly GCF_030014295.1). NCBI lineage: Eukaryota > Metazoa > Chordata > Mammalia > Proboscidea > Elephantidae > Loxodonta > Loxodonta africana. Next base: position 139,540,388 of record NC_087344.1, read on the forward strand.
AAGTTTAAAGATTACCTCAGGACAATAGTTTGGGGGTCATCCAGGCTCCATGGCACCAGAAATTCTGGATTCCATGATAATTGGAAGTTCTGTTTCACAATTTACCCCTTTTGATTAAGGTTCTTCTATAGATTCTTTGATCAAAACATTCAGTAATAGTAGCCGGACACCATTCAGTTCTATTCTCATGGCAAGTGAGGCAATTGTTAATGGGGGCAATTTAGCCATGTATTCCATTTCCTCTTCCTATTTCTGGTTCTCCCTTTTCCTCCATTCCTCCAGGAGAATAGAGACCAATTGTTGCGTGTTGCTGCTTTTTCATCTTTTGATGCCAAACAAAACCTGTTGCTGTCCAGTTGATTCTGACTCATAGCAACCCTATAGGTCAGAGTAGAACTGTCCCTAGAGTTTCCAAGGAGCTTCTGGTGGATTCAAACTGCCGACCCTTTGGTTAGCAGCCATAACACTAGGTTTCCCCGGTGACATAGTGGTTAAGAGCTATGGGGCAGTTCTACTCTGTCGTTTAGGGTCACTGTGAGTCAGAATCAACTCAATGGCAATGGGTTTTTTGATTCGATGCCAGGATATTTAACTTAATGTTATTGTTTAATCCTAGCTGCTGTATACAAAATACATATTGGCTTCTTTCTCCTACTATATGATTTTTGAGTGTCTATTTCTATTTCAGCAGCTTTAATATTTGCAGACATCTTTTCCCAATGCCTTAATTTGGGTAGGTGGAAAAGTTTGGGATAGAATAGTCATAGTAGGAAGAGTATAAGATGCAATGTGTATAGAAAGGTACCAGAATCACTGCAAAAACATTTTCAAAATGAATCTGCAGAAGCCTCTAAACAGATCTACCATATCAGAGTGGGGTGGTAGGGGCTGTCAAAAGGAAAGAGCCTAGGCTTTTGTAATTTCAGAAAGATTCCTCAAGTGAACTTCACACTAAGCTCCAATCCAAATCCATTGCTGTCAAGGCAATTCCAACCCATAGTGACACAATAAGACAAAGTAGAACTGCCCCATAGAATTTCCCAGGGGGCGATCTTTACGGAAGCAGATTGCCACACTTTCTCCTGCTGAGCCACTGGTGGGTTGAACTTCTAACTCTTGGTTGGCAGCCTAATGCTTAACTACTGCCCCACCAGGGCTCCTTCTACTAAACTCCAACCTGTTGAAAACTGCAAGCAGCCTCTTCTCTACACTCTGAAAAACTGTTGAGAGCCCTTCTTGAAAAACATTTCATAGTCTGAGTCGGAATCAACTTGACAGCACTGGGTTTGGTTGGTTTTTAGTCTAGATTAAAAAAACAACCAAAAAAAAATCGTTGTGATCTAGTTAATTCTGATTCATAGTGACCCTATAGGACAGAGTAGAGCTGCCCCATAGGTTTCCAAGGAAGCAAATCTTTACAGAAGCAGGCCACCACCTATTTCTCCCTCCAGGCAGCCGGTGAGTTCAAACTACTGACCTTTAGGTTAGCAGCTGAGTGCTTAACCATTGTACCACCAGGGCTCCTTATAGTGTAGATATTATCTGAGAATTACAAAGTATGATGATACAGTTGTCTTCTTCGATTTGGATAATGCACTTTATCATTAATTTGGGCAGCGTTATCACGCTGCCTGTGATCTTCTAAAATCTGTAGGACTCCGGTTTTCTTTACTTGGACCACAGTTCAGACAGGCCTCCCCCTTTATGTTCCTCTCTATTAAATGTCATCTTTGTTTGGGTTCATTATTCTTGTGCGTCAGGCTCTTTTTTTTTTTCAATCCAGATTCAGTAATTCAATGTATTAGCTATCTCTTCTTCTCTTATTAATGTTGGTGATTTAAAAATAAATTTGAACCAGGTGAGGCTAAATGTTAAAATTTGTGTAAAAGACCTCATTCTGGGAAAACACTGACTAATAGTATCTATCCATATTATTTGGATGTGGTTGTTCAATCAGCTATTAAGATTCTTGACAATGCCATTACCTAGTGATGGTTAAGGACACAGGCCTCAAGTCAGACAAACATGGGTTCAAATCCTGATGCTGCTACTTTGGCTACAGACAAGTTGCATAACCCTTTGAGTCTTGGTTTCTTCCACTGAAAAATGAGGAAATAATTCTAATCTCAAAGGATTGTTGTAAAGATTAATTAAGATCATATATGTATATATATTTACATATACATATTTCTCCTCTAGAATAGTACCTGACATACAATAATTATTCAACAGATGATAACTATTATTATTGATATTATTATCCATGAATATATTGTGATTTGGAATCGACTCGATGGCAGTGGGTGGATTTGTATTGTAAGAGCTTTTTTTTTTTTTTTAATCAATTTATATCTGTCTTTCTACACCAGCCTAATATCTCACCAAAAATATAATGAGGTGCATATGATTTAGTTTACTTTGTGGATCCTCGATAAGCTACTGGTATTTATGTCTCTTATTCTCAAATTAATCTAACACACGGTTTTAATATGTTCATGTTTTTCTGTTTGTAAAACCTTCGAACAAGTTCTTATGTTTCTCTACGTGATGAAATAAATATAGGTAATGTAAACCCACGTGATGTACACCCTAAGTACCGCCTGCTGTTGTTCAGAACCCAGAACTAAATAGTTGAAGAAGTGAGGTTGTGTTCATGCCTTTAGTTGTGAAAGGTCAAACTGGCTTTATTTTTCTTTAGCTACTACTTTCTTAAACTTTTCAGAAAGTTTGTTTCCTCATGGAGTTTAGTGAAATGAACTAGAAAGTTTAGACTGCTGCCAAGAAGTCAGAAGGAATAAAATGAAAGAAATTTTACTGAGGGCAAGAAAGAGAATTATGAGAATACGGTTTGTGTATTTTGTTGTTATTAGGTTCCATCGAGTCAGCTCTGACTCACAGCAGCTGGATGTACAACAGAACGGAACACTGCCCAGTCCTGCGCCATCCTCACCACTCCTCTTATGCTTGAGCCCATTGTTGCAGCCACTGTGTCAATCCATCTCCTTGAGGATCTTCCTCTTCCTGGCTGCCCCTCTATTTTATCAAGTGTGATGCCCTTCTCCAGGGACTGATCCTTCTTTTTTTGTTGTTGTTGTTTAATTTTTATTTTTAATGTGCTTTAAGTGAAAGTTTACAAATCGAGTCAGCCTCTCATACAAAAATTTATATACTCCTAATTGCTCTCCCCCGAATAAGACAGCACACTCCTTCCCTCCACTCTCTCTTTTCACGTCCATTTAGCCAGCTTCTGACCCCCTCTACCCTCTCATCTCCCCTCCAGACAGGAGATGCCAACATAGTCTCATGCATCTACTTCATCCAAGAAGCTCATTCTTCACTGGTGTCATTTTCTATCCAATGTTGTTGTTGTTGTTAGGTGCCGTCGAGTTGGTTCCGACTCACAGCGACCTTATGCACAACAGGATGAAACACTGCCAGTCCTGAGCCATCCATACAATCGTTGTTCTGCTTGAGCTCACTGTTGCAGCCACTGTGTCAATCCACCTTGTTGAGGGTCTTCCTCTTTTCCGCTGACCCTGTACTCTGCCAAGGATGATGTCCTTCTCCAGAGACTCATCCCTCCTGACAACATGTCCAAAGTATGTAAGACACAGTCTCGCCATCCTTTCCTCTAAGGAGCATTCTGGCTGCACTTCTTCCAAGACAGAGTTGTTCGTTCTTTTGGCAGTCCACGGTATATTCAATATTCTTCGCCAACACCACAATTCAAAGGCGTCAACTCTTCTTCGGTCTTCCTTATTCATTGTCCACCTTTCACATGCATATGATGTGATTGAAAATACCATGGCTTGCGTCAGGTGCACCTTAGTCTTCAGGGTGACATCTTTGCTCTTCAACACTTAGAAGAGGTCCTTTGCAGCAGATTTGCTCAATGCAATGCATCTTTTGATTTCTTGACTGCTGTTTCCATGGCTGTTGATTGTGGATCCACGTAAAATGAAATCCGTGACAACTTCAATCTTTTCTCCGTTTATCATGATGTTGCTGATTGGTCCAGTTGTGACGATTTTTGTTTTCTTTATGTTGAGATGCAATCCATACTGAAGGCTGTGGTCTTTGATCTTCATTAGTAAGTGCTTCAAGTCCTTTTCACTTTCAGCAACCAAGGTTGTGTCATCTGCACGATGCAGGTTGTTAGTGAGTCTTCCGCCAATCCTGATGCCCCGTTCTTCTTCATATAGTCCAGCTTCTTGTATTATTTGTTCAGCATACAGATTAAATAGGTATGGTAAAAGAATACAACCCTGATGCACACCTTTCCTGACTTTAAACCAATCAGTATCCCCTTGTTCTGTCCGAACAACTGCCTCTTGATGTATGTAAAGGTTCCTCATGAGCACAATTCAGTGTTCTGGAATTCCCATTCTTTACAATGTTGTTCATAATGTGTTATGATCCACACAGTCAAATGCCCTTGCACAGTCAATAAAACAGGTAAACATCCTTTCTTGTATTCTCTGCTTTCAGCCGGGATCCATCTGACATCAGCAATGATATCCCTGGTTCCACGTCCTCTTCTGAAACCGGCCTGAATTTCTGGCAGTTCAGTGCTGCAGCCTTTTTTGAATGATCTTCAGCAAAATTTTGCTTGCATGTGATACGAATTATATTGTTCTATCATTCCCACATTTGGTTGGATCACCTTTCTTGGGAATAGGATAAAATATGGATCTCTTTCAGTCAATTGGCCAGGGAGCTGTCTTCCATATTTCTTGGCATAGACCAGTAAGCACCTCCAGCGCTGCATCTGTTTTTTGAAACATCTCAATTGATATTCCATCAATTCCTGGAGCCTTGTTTTTTGCCAATGCCTTCAGAGCAGCTTGGACTTCTTCCTTCAGTACCATCGGTTCCTGATCATTTGCCACCTCTTGAAATGGTTGAACATCGACTAATTCTTTTTGGTATAATAACTCTGTGTATTCCTTCCATCTTCTTTTGATGCTTCCTGCATCGTTTAATATTTCCCCCATGGAATCCTTCACTATTACAACTTGAGGCTTGAATTTTTTCTTCAGTTCTTTCAGCTTGAGAAATGCCGAGCATGTTCTTCTCTTTTGGTTTTCCATCTCCACCTCTTTGCACATGTCGTTATAATCTTAACTTTGTCTTCTCGAAACGCCCTTTGAAACCTTCTGTTTAGTTCTTCTACTTCATCAATTCTTCCTTTTGCTTTAGCTGCTTGACGCTCAAGAGCAAGTTTCAGAGTCTCCTCAGACATGTGTCTTGGTCTTTTCTTTGTTTCCTGTCTTTTCAGTGACCTCTTGCTTTCTTCATGTATGATGTCCTTGATGTCATTCCACAACTCATCTGGTCTTCCGTCACTAGTGTTTAATGCGTCAAATCTATTCTTCAGATAGTCTCTAAATTCAGGTGGGGCATAGGCAAGGTCATATTTTGGCTCTCATGGACTTGGTCTGATTTTCTTCAGTTTCAGCTTGAACATGCATATGAGCAATTGTTGGTCTGTTCCACAGTCGGCCCCTGGCCTTGTTCTGACTGATGATATTGAGCTTTTTCATCATCTCTTTCCACAGATGTAGTCAATTTGATTTCTGTGTGTTCCATCTGGCGAGGTCCATGTGTATAGTTGCTGTTTATGTTGGTGAAAGGAGGTATCTGCAATGAAGAAGTCATTGGTCTTGCAAAATTCTAACATCGGATCTCTTGCATTGTATCTATCACCAAGGCCATATTTCCAACTACTGACCCTTCTTCATTTCCAACTTTCGCATTCCAATCACCAGTAATTAGCAGTGCATCTTGATTGCGTGTTTGATCAATTTCAGACTGCAACAGCTGATAAAAATCTTCTATTCCTTCCTCTTTGGCCCTAGTGCTTGGTGTGTAAATTTGAATAATAGTCATATTAACTGGTCTTCCTTGTCGGGGTATGGATATTATCCTATCAGTGACAGCGTTGTACTTCAGGATACATCTTGAAACATTCTTTTTGACAGTGCATGCAACACCATTCCTCTTTGAGTTTTCATTCCCAGCACAGTAGACTATATGATTGTCTGATTCAAAATGACCAATACCAGTCCATTTCAGCTCACTAATGCCTAGGATATCCTTTTCATTTTTGACAATTTCCAGTTTTCCTAGATTCATACTTTATACATTCCAGGTTCTGATTATTAATGGATGTTTGCAGCTGTTTCTTCTCATTTTGAGTCGTGCCACATCAGCAAACGAAGGTCCCGAAAGCTTTACTCCATCCACATCATTAAGGTCGACTCTACTTTGAGGTGGCAGCTCTTCCCCAGTCATTTTTTCTATCCAACAGTCCTGTCCAAACCGTGTCTGAAGAGTTGGCTTTGGGAGTGGTTCCTCTCTTGGGCTAACAGAAGGTCTGGGGACCATGACCTCTGGAGTCCTTCTAGTCTGAGTCATACCATTAAGTTTGGTCTTTTCATGTGAATTTGGGGTCTGCATCCCACTGCTCTCCTGCTCCCTCAGGGATTACCTGTTGTGTTCCCTGTCAGGGCAGTCATCAGTTGTAGCCGGGCACCATCTAGTTCTTCTGGTCTCAATATGATGTATTCTCTGGTTTATGTGGCCCCTTCTGTCTCTTGGGCACATAATACCTTGCGTCTTTGGGGCTGTTCATTCTCCTTTGCTCCAGGTGGGTTGAGACCCATTGATGCACCTTAGATGGCTGCTTGCTAGCGTTTAAGACCCCAGATGCCGCTTTCCAAAGTGGGATGCAGAATATTTTCTTAATAGATTTTATCATGTCAATTGACTTAGATGCCCCCCAAAACCATTGTCCCCAACCCCCCACCCCTGCTACGCAGGCCTTTGAAGTGTTCAGTTTATTCAGGAAACTTCTTTGCTTTTGGTTTAGTCCAGTTGTGCTGACCTCTCCTGTCCTTCGTGATATCTTTCCCTTCACCTAAAAGAGTTCTTATCTACTATCTAATTAGTGAAAGCCCCTCTTCCTCCCTCCCTTCTCACTCTTGTAATCACCAAAGAATATTTTCTTCTCTGTTTAAGCTGTTTCTTGAGTTCTTCTAATAGCGGTCTCATACAATATTTGCCCTTTGGCAACTGACAAATTTCACTCAGCATAATGCCTTCCAGTTTCCTCCATGTTATGAGATGTTTCATGGATTCATCATTGTTCTTTATCATTGCATAGTATTCCATTGTGTGAATGTACCATAATTTATCCATTCATCCATTGATGGGCATCTTGGTTGCTTCCATCTTTTTGCTATTGTAAACAGTGCTGCAATGAACATGGGTGTGCATATACCTGTTCGTGTAAAGGCTATTTCTCTGGGATATATTCCAAGGAGTGAGGTTGTTGGATCCTGTGGTAGTTCTATTTCTGGCTTTTTTAGGAAGTGCCAAATCGATTTCCAAAGTGGTTGTACCATTATACAGCCCCACCAGCACTGTATAAGTGTTTCAGTCTCTCCACAACCTCTCCAACATTTATTATTTTGTGTTTTTTGAATTAATGCCAGCCTTGTTGGAGTGAGACTGAATCTTAGTGTAGTTTTGATTTGCGTTTCTCCAATGGCTAATGATTGTGAGCATTTCCTCGCGTATCTGTTAGCTACTTGAATGTCTTCTTTAGTGAAGTGTCTGTCCATATCTTTTGCCATTTTTTAATTGGGTTATTTGTCTGTTTGTAGTTGAGGTTTTGCAGTATCATGTAGATTTTAGATATTAGGCCCTGATTGGAAATGTCATAGCTAAAAACTTTTTCCGTATCTGTAGGTAGTCTTTTTACTCTTTTGGTGAAGTCTTTGGATAAGCATAGGTGTTTGATTTTTAGTAGCTCCCAGTTATTTAGTTTCTTTTCGGTACTGTTAGTAATGTTTTGTGTGCTGTTTAAGCCATGTATTAGGGCTTCTAACGGCGTCCCTCTTTTTTCTTCCATGATCTTTATTGTTTTAGACTTTGTATTTAGGTCTTTGATCCATTTTGAGTTAGTTTTTATGCATGGTGTGAGGTATGGGTCTTGTTTCATTTTTTTGCAGATGGATATCCAGTTACGCCAGCACCATTTCTTAAAGAGACTGTCTTTTCACCATTTAACTGACTTTGAGTCTTTGTCAAGTATCAACTGCTCATATGTGGATGGATTTATGTCTAGATTCTCAATTCTGTTCCATTGGTCTATGTATCTGTTGTTGTACCAGTACCAGGCTGTTTTGACTACTGTGGCAGTATAATAGGTTCTAAAATCAGGTAGGGTGAGGCCTCCCACTTTATTCTTCATTTTCAGTAATGCTTTACTTTTCCGGGACCTCTTTCCCTTCCATATGAAGTTGGTGATTTGTTTCTCCATCTCATTAAAAAATGCCATTGAAATTTGCATCAGAATTGCATTAGATGGCTTTTGGTAGAATAGACATTTTTACAATGTTAAGTCTTCCTATTCATGAGCAAGGTATGTTTTTCCACTTAAGTTTGTCTCTTTTGGTTTCTTGCAGTAGTGTCTTGTAGTTTTCTTTGTATAAGTCTTTTACATCTCTGGTAAGATTTATTCCTCAGTATTTTATCTTTTGGGGGGCTACTGTAAATAGTATTGATTTTGTGATTTCCTCTTCAATGTTCTTTTGCTTGTAGAGGAATCCAACTAATTTTTGCATGTTGATCTTGTATACTGATTCTCTGCTGAACTCTTCTATTAGTTTCAGTAGTTTCTTGAGGGTTCCTCAGGGTTTTCTGCGTATATGATCACGTCATCTGCAAATAGAGATAGTTTTACTTCTTCCTTACCAATCTGGATGTCCTTTATTTCTTTATCTAGCCTAATTGCTCTGGCTAGGACCTCCAGCACAATGTTGAATAAGAGCGGTGATAAAGGGCATCCTTGTCTGGTTCCCGCTCTCAACGGAAATGCTTTCAGACTCTCTCCATTTAGGAAGATGTTGGCTATTGGCTTTCTGTAAATGCCCTTTATTATGTTGAGGAATTTTCCTTCTATTCCTATTTTACTGAGAGTTTTTATCATGAATGGGTGTTGAACTTTGTCAAATGCCTCTTCTGCATCAATTGGTAAGATCATATGGTTCTTGTCTTTTGTTTTATTTGTGTGATGGATTACATTAATTGTTTTTCTGCATTAAAAAAAAAAAAAATCCCTGCATAGCTGGTATGAATCCCAGTTGGTCATGGTGAATTATTTTTTTGATGCGTTGTGGAATTTTGTTGGCTAGAATTTTCTCGGGGATTTTTGCATCTAAGTTCATGAGGGAAATAGGTCTGTAATTTTCTTTTTTTTGTGTGGTGTCTTTACCCGGATTTGGTATCAGGGATATGGTGGCTTCATAGAATGAGTTTGGGAGTATTCGATCCTTTTCTACGCTTCGAAATACCTTTAGTAGTAGTTGTGTTAACTTTTCTCTGAAAGTTTGGTAGAACTCTTCAGTGAAGCTGTCCGGTCAGGGCTCTTTTTTTGGTGGGAATTTTTTGATTACCTTTTTAATCTCTTCTTTTGTTATGGGTCTATTTAGTTGTTCTACCTCTGTTTGTGTTTGTTTAGGTATGTAGTGTGTTTCTAGGAATTCATCCATTTTTTCTAGGTTTCAAATTTGTTAGAGTACAATTTTTCATAATAATCTGATATGATTCTTTTAATTTCAGTTGTCTTTTGTAATATTGCCCATCTCATTTCTTATTTGGGTTATTTGGTTCCTTTCCTGTTTTTGTTATGTCAGTTTGACAAACAGTTTATCAATTTTGTTAATTTTTTTCTAAGAGCCAGCTTTTGGTCTTGTTAATTCTTTCAATTATTTTTGTTTTCTATTTCATTTAATTCTGTGTTGGTTTTCACTATTTGTTTTCTTCTGGTGCCTGAGGGTTTCTTTTGTTGCTCTCTTTCAATTTGATCAAGTTAAAGGGATCATTCTTTGATTTTGGCCCTTTCTTCTTTTTGTATGTGTGCATTTATTGATATAAATTGACCTCTGAGTACTGCTTTTGCTGTGTCCCAAAGGTTCTGATAGGAAGTATTTTCATTCTCATTGGATTCTATGAATTTATTCCATCCTTAATGTCTTCCATAACCCAGTCTTTTCTGAGCAGGGTATTGTTCAGTTTCCAGGTGTTTAATTTCTTTTCCCTGCTTTTTCTGTTATTGATTTCTACTTCTATGGCCTTATGGTCAGAGAAGGTGCTTTGTAGCATTTTGGATTCTGCTAAGGCTTGCTTTATGACCTAATATGTGGTCTCTTCTACAGAATGTTCCATGTGCACTAGAAAAGAAAATATACTTGACTGGTGTTAGGTGGAGTGTTCTGTATATGTCTATAAGGTCAAGTTGGTTGATTGTGACATTTTGATCTTCTGTGTCTTTATTGAGCGTCTTTCTGGATGTCCTGTCCTTCACCGATAATGGTGTGTTGAAGTCTGCTAATATAATTGTGAAGCTGTCTATCTCACTTTTCAGTGCTGTTAGAGTTTGTTTAATATATCTTGCAGCCCTGTCATTGGCTGCACAGATATTTAATATGATTATATCCTCCTAGTGTATTGTCTTTTTAATCATTATATAGTGTCCTTCCTTATCCTTTGTGGTGGATTTAACTTTAAATTCTATTTTTCAGAAATTAATATTGCTACTCCCGCTCTTTTTTGATTGTTGTTTGCTTGATATATTTTTTTCCATCCTTTGAGTTTTAGTTTGTTTGTGTCTCTAAGGCTAAGGTGTGTTTCTTGTAGGCAGCATATAAATGGATCCTGTTTTTTAATCCATTGCTGGGGGCAGTGGGTGCAGAGGGGCCGGATGCTGGGAGCCAGGCTGCAAGGGCGGCCCCTCTGCACCCACTGCCCCCAGCATAAACATTAAAGAATCCCTGAAAAGTCAGGAGGAGCCAGGCTGCAAGGGTGGCCCCTCTGCACCCACTGCCCCTAGTATAAACATCGAAGAATTCCTGAAAAGTCAGGAATATCTCTGTCATCTGTGTTCTGTTTCTGTTTCATTTTCAGCCTGTGTGTAGCAGAATGTATAAGCATAAAATTCCATTATAGATTTAGGGACCTTTGGAGGGGGGGCGTCCTACTCATAATCCCCTGGTAAAATCCCGGGTAGGGACAGCCCGTGTATTACCTGAGGATCAACATGAAGTTGTCTTAGGGGGAGAACGAATAGGTCAACTATGGAAAACAAAAACACGATGGTGGAATCCTGGTATTTACCGAGGCCCTTTTGTGATTAAACCACCACCCACACATGATCCCATAAAAGTGGAAAAACAAAAGGCAGTGAGTTCTCTCAGCCAATTTCTCAGCCAATTACAGGTCGACCTTCTCGTCTACCCTGCTCACTGCTGCGCTTGACTGGTCTTTGGGTATAGAGATTGGGCTAATTGTCCTTGGCATAATCGTGGACAATATGACGTAACCCAAAGTGGCTGGACTTCAAGTACTTGGCCACCCTGGACAAGATGGACAAAGCCTATGTGGCAATGGTTTTGCAAAAAGATTAATTGTTATAAAAACTGTGGAAGGTATTGCAAGATTAAGCATAAGTGTAAAGCAGTATGAAGTCAATTGTTACTTTAAATCAACTAAACAAAAACTCATTGTATTTGTGTGCGCATGCAGAACTGTACTATGTGTCACTTGGAAAATTATGTCTCTGGGAAATGATGTTATCTATGATGATTATATCTTGTACTGCCCCTTTATTGATCATGCGATGTTATGCTTTTGTAAGCTTATGATATAAAAGACCATGTAAAAAATAAAGAGAGGCTTCTTTTTCTGCAGAATGAAAATATAAGACACACTACCTCTCATTCTTTTTCGCCGAACTCTACCCCTCCTCTGGTAACCCTGTTCATTGCTGAGGCTGGCCCCCGGCAATCCATTCTGCCACTCTCTGTCTCTTTATCGGTGCATTTAGTCCATTTACATTCAGGGTAATTATGGATAGGTATGAATTTAGTGCTGTAATTTTGATGTCTATTTTGTGTGTTGTTGACAGTTTCTTTTTCCCACTTAATTTTTTTGTGCTGCGTAGTTTATCTTTATATATTGCCTTTTCCTCTTCATTTTTGTTGATTTTGTTTCTGCTGAGTCTCTATTTTTGTCTTGTATTTTATTATGATGTGTAGGATAGTTTGTCTCCTTTGTGGTTACCTTAATATTTACTCCTATTTTTCTAAATTGAAACCTAACTTTTTTTTTTTTTATTTTGCCTTGTCTTCCTCTCCGTATGAAAGATTTATGACTACATTTTGTAGTCCCTTTTTATTGCTTTAATATTGTCTCCTTTTAAATAATAACATTGCTGTTTCCCTGTTTTGAGTGTTTTTTTACCTTGATTTATTTTTGTGATTTCCCTGTTTGGGTTGACGTCTGATTGCTCTGTTCAGTGGGTTGGTACCCGATATTATTGATTTTCTAACCAAAGAGCTCCCTTCAGTATTTCTTGTAGTTTTGGTTTGGTTTTTACAAATTCCCTAAACTTCTGTTTATCTAGAAATGTCCTAATCTCACCTTCATATTAAAAGACAGTTTTGCTGGATATATGATTCTTGGCTGGCATTTTTTTCCTTCAGTGCTTTATATAAGTCATCCCACTGCCTTCTTGCCTGCATGATTTCTGCTGAGTAGTCTAAGCTCATTCTTATTGATTCTCCTTTGTAGGTGACTTTTCATTTTTCCCTTGCTGCTCTTAAAATTCTCTCTTATCTTTGGTTTTGGCAAGTTTGATTATAATAAGTCTTGGTGACTTTCTTTTAAGATCTACCTTATGTGGAGTTTGATGAGCATCTTGGATAGATATGTTCTTATCTTCCATGATATCAGGGAAGTTTTCTGCCAACAAATCTTCAACAATTTTCTCTGTATTTTCTGTTATCCCTCCGTGTTCTGGTACTCCAATTACTTGTAGGATATTTCTCTTGATAGAGTCCCACATGATTCTTAAGGTTTGTTTATTTTTTTTAAAGTTCTTTCATCTGATTTTTCTTCAAATATATTGGTGCCAAGTGCTTTAAGTTCACCAATTCTCCCTTGCACTTGCTCAGTTCTGTTCCTCTGACTTTCTATTGATTTGTCTAATTCTGTAATTTTATTGTTAATCTTCTGAATTTCTGATTGCTGTCTGTCTATGAATTCTTGCAGCTCATTAAATTTTTCATTATGTTCTTGAATAACCTTTTTAATTTCTTCAACTGCTTTCTCTGTGTGTTCCTTGGCTTGTTCTGCATATTGCCTGATTTTCTTCCTGATGTCTTGAAGGGTTCTGTATATTAATCTTTTGTATTCTGCATCTGGTAATTCCAGGAAGGCACTTTCATCTAGAATGCCCCTTAATTCTTTGTTTTGAGAGCTTGTTCAAGCGACCATGGTGTCTCTTTATGTGATTTGATATTTACTGTTATCTCCAAACCATCTATAAGTTATTGTATTAGTTTATTTTATGTTTGCTTACTGTATCCCAGCTTCTTCCTTTGTTTTGTTTTGATACGCCCAAATGGGGTGCTTCATTGACTAGCTTATTTTCACATTTGAAGCTCTGATGTACTGTCACCGGATGGCTAGAGCTGTTATCAGGTATATTATTCTAGGAGTCCATTCGGTTTTCTTGTATGGATTCAGGTCAGGTGTCCAGGTAGCTGCTCATCAAGTGTGTGATATAGGTTCTTTCCTACAGACTTAGAGGGGCAGGGGTGGTTGCTCTAGGTACCAGTATCTGGTTGCTGCAGGGGGTTATGCTCTGAAAAAAGCAGGGGACTGAGAACCATCCCCTAAGTGTCTCTGAGGAAAGTGCATCCTTCTTCTCTAGCACTTACCTGTGGGTGCGTTCTGCAGACGGACCATGGACACCCAAATTTTTTGATTGTAAGGACTGGGAGGTACCAATTATCCCTGGACCCCTGTCATGGGTGGCTGAGTGGAGCCACCAGTCCTTAGACCACTGATGTGGATAGGTGAGGACCCTATTTAATAGGCAAGAGGCGTCAAACATCAAACCCCCACCTCTCCACTGCACAGCTGGAACAGTTATAGTCTACCAATAAGGGCCTATTCTCCTGAAATACGCCCACGCAGGTCCATGCAGGGGGAAAGGTACTCAAAGTCCATGGACCATTTATGCCTGGAGATGAGCTGCTTCTATCTTGAGCTCCCCAGATTAGTGGAGCTGGCAAATTATCTTTTCCCCCAGTTGCTAATTTATTACTTCTCCAAGGCTGGGAGGATGGCTCTAGTCACTCAGCAGAGCCTATCTCAGCTGCTGAAGCTGGCTTAAGGGTAGGGGGCATGGTAAAATATATGCAAGTACTTAGTTTTACTGAGAACACCGTTCTTCTCTGGTTCTGGAGGTGTAAGTAGGCTGTTTCACTGGCTGCTTCTTCCTTAGGAAACTGCAGCCAAACACTAGTACCAGTCCACTGCAGCCAATCCCGGGAATGGTGCCTGAGGACTCGCAGCAATTCAGGTCCAGGAACCCGTCTCTGCTTCTGAGCCATCTCTTCCTCCCCCTGCTGCTCAGTTCATTTTCTAACTTTGCCTTTGATGTTCAGGGCTCCTAGCTTCTCATAAATATAATTGTTTCACTTGTTTTTTCAGGTCTTTGTTGTAAAAGGGCTCACCAGAAATGTCTGTCTATTCCGCCATCTTGGCCCCGCCTCCCTGGACTGATCCTTCATGATAACATCCAAAGTACATGAGACAAGCCTCGCCATCGTTGGTTATAAGAAGCATTCTGTCTACTTCTGAGACAGATTTGTTCTTTTGTGTGTTTTATTCAATAATTACTTTTGCACAATGTTATGTTTTGCTATGGGAGGGTAATGATGAAAAACTAAAGCTATAGTAAAGATTTATTTTGGGTTAAATATGACTTTATTACTTTTGACTAATGACTAGACATACTGAAGAATGTTTATGTGATCTACAGAGGAAGTCCACTCCCCCCATGGATATTGTCTTATGGAAGTATATCACCAGTTTTTCTTCTGTGGTGTCACTGAGTGGACTCAAACTGCCAACCCTTTGGCTTGTAGCAAGGTACAAACACCCAGGAACCTTTCTACTAAGGAAGTTTGAGTGGGTTTCTGAGTAGGCAGATAAGCAGAAATCCCTGGTCTATATTTTTATTTTCCTTTTTGTAGTTTCTAAAATAACATTAGTTCTAAGATATCTAATAACTGCATGAAAATATATCTTAATTTGTTATACGCACACTATGTAACATTTACCATCAATTTAGACTTCAGGAATAAGGTTCAGTGATTTTAAAACTCATAGTGCCTGTGACACAGGGAACCACTGGCATTATTAACTTTCAAATCAGTGTAGAGAACAGAAGAGTGTTTTAACAAAAGAGCTAATGGCTGTTTTCTTTAACCTATGGCTGAAATAATTAAAAAGCCTCACCTTTTCATCTGACACTAAAAGTTCAATGGAGAATCTGACTTTTTTTTATATCTGAGTTTCGCAAATGTGTAATAGGTTTTTCACTTTTATTTTTCTTTTCTTAAATAGATGTTCTTCAGGGCAGGAGTGATATGAGTCTTATTATTTAACATTTATTATTAACACTGGCAACAGACTCAGCTCTACATTGAATATCACAGAGTAGGAAGAATCCCTTCTCGGTGGGCATAGTTTATAAATAAGGCAAACAAAACCCCAGTATTAAGAGATAATTATCCATGATTTGACGCAAAGGTACATAGAACACTACACAACGACCATGTTCTTCCAGGATGTATTTTAACAAACAAAAATAGAAGCAAAAGTCTGATGCAGCCTGGTGCTGTCATCTGGAATGCCGGTGAAACAACCTCCTAAAGCTCAGTTAAAAGGCACAGCTGAATCGAACACAAAGAGAAACCCACAGACTTGTGGCTGTTACTGTTCCTTCCATGAAGCTTTATCTCAGGAATATGATGATTTAAAAGCAGATGTGATTTCCCTAACGCTGCTACGGTTTCGACCACCCAGCTATTTTGCTCCTTTGTGATTTTGAATGAATTATTGATAAGAAATACTTCAAAGGTGTGCTAAAAAATTCTTTTACATTTAACATTTATAAAACACATGGAGGGAAAAAGAAAACCACTGTCAATATTTCTCTCAGACTAAACAATAACAAAGTGCCTTCAGGATTCATTTTAATGAGAAATGCTAGCGTGGCTCAGTGGAAATCTCAGGACAGGCAGTGCACACTGGAAAATTAATTATCGCTTCACAGCCAGGCAAATACATGAGGCTTATGGTGGCATTGGAAAAAATAAATATTCTTTTAATAAGTGATACTGGCTTATTTTCTCAAAGGTAACATCAAACTTTAAATGTAGAAGTTCACATATATTTAGGAAAGGATTCCAAAACAAGGGCTTGCTTGGATTTTCCTGCTACTATTTTCAGATGTTTGCGCAAGATTTCCTCAAAGTAAGGCACACTGATCCCTCACTCTTGTCCACGGTTAGAGAACAGGGTTATAATTACCGACAGCATTTTATCTAAGCCTGACTCTGATATGTGCTGGTGGAGACATTGACTTTCATGATGGTTTTATGGATCGATGATTCAGGTAGTTCTCCAGATAGCTCTGCTGGGTTCCCGGGGCCCTGTTTGCAAGTCAAAGCCGCATCTCCTCCTTCCCTAGGTAGAATTTCTCAGCTCAAGGATTCACTTCTTAGCTGCCTCCAGCTCATGCAAGTTGGCAGCTGACAGGGCAGAGCTGGTAACGCAACTGAAGTCTTCAAAGCAGCAGGTGATAAGAGACGCTGGGATTTTAACAACATAGTGAATTAATTCACAAACTCACTGAGCAAAAATGACAACTTTGGTAAAAATTTCCAGTTGCAATTAGAAGGGAACAGCATTGTTTTACAGGATAAAGGTATTAGTCCCGATTCTTGTAATGTAATGTGTAGCATACCGGTATCTTTGAGGAAAAGCCAGTTTCTGGATGTGTGAATCTGCCCGTGACCAACTCCTGAAATGGATGCAAATTAAAAGGAGTGATTTCTGTGATAGTGAAGCACGCTGTAGCGTAGCCTCTGAACGTGGGTCCCTAAGAGGGGACTGGCATCGTTTCAGAATTTTATTTTGCCTGAACTCTTATTCAAAAGCAAGATAACCATCCCTTGTTGAAATGTATCCCAAATTTTATTGTATTTTGAATTTATTCAGGCTGAACACATGATCTTCATTCTCTACTCAACCTTGTAACTATTTCAATGACTGCCTTCAAAATCAACACGTTTGTGACAAGTCTAATTCCTGAGTTCATTACACGAAAGGAATTCATACCTGGTACATCTGTCCCCCTCCCCCGGAAAAAAAAATTTCTAACGGAAGAAACACAGTTTTAAATCTCTGAAACTACTTTTAGAAAAATAAATTCCACTTTTTTTAGGATTCGGTTGGAATTATCAACAGTATTTTCAAAAAGGAAACTGAGTGTGTATGTTAATGTCTTTTAAAAATTGTGTGCTATCATTTTCTCTTTCAGATTAAGCTACTAAAGGTAATCAATAAAATCTGTTGTTGTTGCCTGTAGAATGTATTATGTATACACGGCTAATGAAACAAAAGGAAAAATACTATTTGATGATAATAGAGGTGATAGGTATAATGATAAAAGACTCTTTCTTTCAGATCACTGACTTACCCGGCAATGATGTATTCATTCAATACAATGAATATTCAATGTATTTTAATAAATATTCATTGAACACCTGTGCTAGGCCCCAGGGATATTAAGATGAGACAGATTCAGTATTGGAAACTTACCATGGTAGATTGCAGTATTGTTCTCAAATATTTGCTCTCCTTCCTGTAAGAGGATTATACCTTTCTGCCTGAGACCGTGTACCTTATAATGTGTCATGTGGGAGGAATATAACTTCCCCACACTTGGCCATGTGAATGACTTTTAGCCAATGGCATGTGAGTTGTTAGGTGCCGTCGAGTTGATTCTGACTCATACAGACCCTATGGGACAGAGCAGAATTGCCCCATAGGGTTTCCAAAGAGCGCTGGTGGATTTGAACTGCTGACCTTTTGGTTAGCAGCTGAACTCTTAGCCACTACGCCACCAGACTTAAAAGGTATTTGTGTTTCCATCAGCATTGTTGCTGTTTTCCCTTTGCTGTGAGAGCTCTGTGTCTCAAAACAGGGCTGCTGGTGGTGCAAATGGTTAATGCACTTGCTGTTAACTACAAGATTGGCAGTTCGAGTCCTCCCGGAGGTGCTTCTAAGAAAGGCCTGGCAATCTACTTCCAAAAAAATCAGCCATTGAAAACCCTATGGAGTACAACTCTACTCTGACACACGAGGGATTGCCATGAGTTGGAGTTGACTCAACAGCAATTGTTTTTCTTTTTTTGCTAGCCCTAAACATATTACTAAACCTAATCTAAGGAGCTTTGGTGGCAAAATGCTCAAGTGCCTTGCTGCTAACCAAAAGACTGGTGGTTTGAACCCACCCAGCGGCACTGCAGGAGAAAGACCTTGCGATCTGCTTCTATAAAGATTACAGCCTAGAAAACTCTATGGGGTATTTCTACTCTGTCATATGGGGTTGCTGTGGGTTGAAACCAACTGGATGGCACCTGATAACAACAACTCTAATCTAAGATCTAGAATGAGAAGATGGAACAAAGCCACATAAGTTGACCTACAGCTGTCAATGTGCAACATGTTTGTTGTTGTGGGCCACTGAAATTTTGAAGATGGTTGTTGTTGTTTTACCACAGTGAAGTTGGCTAAAACGCTTCACACAGAGTTAGACTACTATATATTAACTCCAATTAATTAATAATTAATTCCAATTAATTAATAATTAAAAATTCTGATAGTCTTCTCAGAAATTAATGACCAAAAAAAAAAAAAAAGAGAGAGTTCTAGTCCAAGAGTCCTGCAAGCTAAAGTAATGCACCAGTCCGGAGACTGGCTGTGAGCAGACTCAAAACAAAGCAAAAACAAAAATTAAACCTGTTACAATCGAGTTGATTCCAATTTATAACAACCCTACATGATAGAGTAGTACTGCCCCATAGGTTTTTCAAAGCTGTAATATTTACAGAAGGTAAATGCCACATCTTTTTCTTGTGGAGCAGCTGATGGGTTTGAACTACTGACCTTTTGGTTAGCAGCTGAGTGCTTAACCACTGATCTGCCAGGGCTCCTTGTGAGCCGATTATATCTGTGTTATTCTGGCCAGTTTTCGATACTGATAATTTGAAGTGAATTAATTGTGCAGCTGTCTTGAGTGTTTAGATAAACAAAAGGAATATCTCTGCCATAGCTAAATTGTTCTAGATGTACAGACCTGGTCTGAATCAAGTGATAGTTCAAGGTCAGGTTGCCAGGCTTTGTTTATGCAGTGGAATTAGGATGAAGGATTTTTGAGGGCAGTTGTCATGGAGGAAATATCCATCCCTAACACATTGTTGCCTCTCAATAAATGTTATATATCAACAAATATTTGCATCTCTCTCCTCCTAGGGTCTAGGTTAACGTGGGTAGAGAGGATCCTTATCTAACCCTGAATAAAGGAAGGAGTGTGTATGTGGGAGAAAGAGTTAACTAAGGATTGAACTCATTTCTTACTGTATTGAGCTTTATTGAGATCTCACCTGTGCCGCTGCACATGCCAAACATCAAGTGAAAATCTCATGATATTATTAATTGAAAACAAAAACCACATTCGTTTAACAAATTTACTTTTGCTGATTTTTCCCACAATGTAGTTTCCTTTACATCCTTTGTCATTGCCTTCCCTTAGACTTTGGTACCAGGACATATGATGTGGTAGACATAATTAGTGCTCCCCTTTGTTTGGTTTTCTTCTCCTTCCTTGGCACATGACACACTCCTTTTCCCACCTGCATGCAGTAGGGTTGGTCATGTGATTAGTTCTGGCCAGTAGACCTGAAGAGAAATGACGTATATCATGTATGGATGGAGGTATGGCTCTCTAGCTCTTTCTCCTGCAGTGTTTACCCTGGAAGGCACATGCCAGTGTCACCAGATGGAATCTGAATTATCCCTGACTCACTGTTTGGATGCGCAAGGGACTTTTTTTGAGCAAAAAAATACATTTATACATGTTATTTGTTATTGTAATTTAGTCCAGGCCAACATATTGCTTCTGAACACTTCACGCTATTGGCCTTGGAATTATATTTCCATTATCTTCCCAAATCTTCCTTTCCTTCCTTCTTTACTCCGTACCTTCCTTCTTTTCTTCATTCCAAAAGTATTTATGAAACAAACCATATGCCAGGCTCTGTGTTGGGACAGCAATGACAAGCAGAAGCAGCATAGTCATTGCCCTTTTGGACTTATAGGGGAGTGAGATAAATTAGCATTTTTTGATTCCTTTATCCTGTACCACACACCCTACCAAACTGTTCCATTTAATTTTCACAACGGCATTATGCAATAGCTCCTATTATTACATCTATTTTATAAATAAAGAAACTAAGCTTTGGAGAAGTAAATGACATGCCCCAAACTATACAGACAGTAAGGGCAGATCTGAGCTTCAATCTTGAACTGCTTGTTGTTAAAGACTTGATGTTTAGCCCCCAGACTATAGCAAGGGGCAATCTTTGCTTTTCTGGAGACTGTGATGCAAACTCATTCCTATTATACATAACATCTATCAAAATTAGAGATTTCTCCCTTCTTTGGGCAAGAGGATGCTATTTAATATTTTGATCGTAATGAAAAAGACATCAAGAGTTTGGGACCGGTGAAAGAGTTTCACTTCCCCTTAATCACTGCCTGAAACAATGCAATGTCAAGCCATATTCCAGTACTGCCCTCTGTGCTTTCAGCCCTCTGCTGACGGTGAGATCTTGCTTCATGTGAATAGTGTTAGAGACCCACTGCTTGTGTGGGCATGGATACAAAAGGATTTCTCTCATGGTCTTAAATCAAGCCCCTATAAGGACAATTAAGAAACATTTCCAACAAAGGAAGTTATTGTTAACCTTTTCCACTGACTCATGGCAACCCCACAGAAGGAAATGCTGCCCGGTCCTGTGCCATCCCCATGATCAAACCATTGTGACTCATAGGTTTTTCACTGGCCGATTTTCAGATGCAGATCACCAGGACATTCTCTGTGAAGGAGCCCTGAAAATCTAGGTGCATAAGGAGAGGCTTCTGCCAAAGACGTAGGCCAAACTCCATTTTTGTTGTTTACTGTTCATTGTGAGCTGCCTCTGAAAAGTCAGCTAGCCAGAATACCTCAGGAAGCCTGTGGGCTCCCTTCCCCTCCCTTCCTGTCACAGGATGCTCCCAGGAAGGATACTTACTCAGGCTGGCCCCCAAAATATCCATAGATGAGCAAGAGGTTAACTGACTCAAACTTTATGATTAACAAAATAACGCCTAAGGGATCTTATAATTGTCTAGTGTCTGTTAAAAGGCGATTTTTGAATGCCAACCAATCAGAATTTTTCCTTGTAAGTTCCTGAATTTTTTGTAAACTCTGTGAAAATTTCCTTTCACTAGAGTACTTTGGTGAATCCTCAGTAAATGCTGCCTGATTTGGATCACTTTGTTCCTTCAACAGAACTCTTTGCTTTAATTTTAACAGAGACTCTAGTTTTGCTCTTTGACACTCATTTGTGTTGGAAACCCTAGCGGTGTAGTGGTTAAGAGTTCGGCTGCTAACCAAAAGGTCAGCAGTTTGAATCCACCAGATGCTCCTTGGAAACCCTATGGGGCCATTCTATTCTGTCCTATAGGGTCACTATGAGTTGGAATCAACTCAATGGAAACAGGCTTGGTTTTGGGCTTTAGTCTGTGTTAGTCTGAGAGCTCTGCTGAAACCCATTCAGTATCATAGCAACAAGCTAACCTCCACTGACAGAGGGGTGGTGGCTGTGTACGAAGTGCATTGGCTGATAATGGAACCCAAGTTCCCGCATGGGAGGCAAGAATTCTACCACTGAACCACCTTGCCCTCTCCAACAAAGGAAGTAAAAATATCCCTTTCTAGGAAAGACTGTGGACCATACCAAAACCCATTGCTGTGAAGTCAATTCTGACTCATAGTGACCCTATAGGAAAAAGTAGAACTGCCCCATAAGGAGCAGCTGGTGAATTCAAACTACCCACCTTTTGGTTAATTGCCCTAGCCTTAACCACCATGAAACCAGGGCACCTGTGGACCCATGTTGACATCTAACAGTAACTTTTTTTTAAATAAAAAATTGGCATTTGGAATACAAAGGGAGAGTCTTCCCCCAATTTATCTATGGGTTTTTTTCTACTTCAAAAGCACAAACAAATAAGATTTTTAAACAAATCAAGTGTTAGAGTGATAACTTTAGGTATCACAGCCCCCTGCCTCACTGCTGATTTGTGGCTTATCTTGTTGGAAGAGGACATAAACCTTTTGCCTCTTGGTTTAGGAACACTTGGTAATAGTAAGTGTTAATCTTATTTGCTTCCACTGTGTAGTAGCATTAGTGGTTCTCTAGCTGTTTCGAAGACCCCACACCCCCAGAGTCTCTCATGATAGTGGTGTTTCTCTAAGTGTCAGCCATTGGTCAATGCATCAGAAACACCCACTTTATTAAATGTGCAGATTCCAAGGTCCCAAGACTGAACTCCTGAATCAGAATTTCTGGAGATGGCCCTACCATGGAGTGCTTTAACAGGCTTCTGAGGTGATGTTTGTGCATGCACTGAAGTTTGAGAACCAGGGTACTGGAACCTAGAGCCTCCTCTCAGTTTGTCCCTGGTGAAGCCTTTGTGGCATTCAGCCTTTTATTCCTGCCCTCCCCCCAGCCCTGATTTTAATAACCTTATAGAATCCCAACAGTAAGTTTTCCCTAAAAATTACCCACTCAGGGTGGAATAAACACTTTCTTTTTAGGACAGTTACCAAAGAATACGACCTTTGAGAAACTCCAGCTTCCCGTGTTGCTCTCCATTATGCATTTTCAAATAAAATTTCTCTCCTTAAAGGAAATTTCCTTACAGTCTAAAAGAAAATCTCTTATTAGACAATTTAAAAAAACTAGATTCACTGCTTTCTGCGTTCATATTACCTCATGCAGCCACCTATAAAGATACGGAATGGAAAGCCCACCACAGGAAGGAGAAAGTTAGGCCCATTTTAAACATCCTTTATTGCTATTTCATTACTATGATTGCTTTCCTAAGCACAAATTTTTCCCTTCACTTCACCACCTTCCCTACCTCCTCCTCCTCCTCCATTTATTTTCAGCAAATATTTAGGTTTTAAGACTGAAAGTCTCCTCAGACCATTTACAATGAAGCACAGGACTCAGGGGGATCAGTAAGGGGAGAAGACGAGGGGAAAGAAAGTCTTTCCCTGGTGCGTTTGAGAAAGACTGTGTTTGCTGGAGGAAATGTAATGATCGGAACTCACATTCCTTTGGGAAGCTCAGCAAGAAAACATTTCAAATGTGCAGTAGATAACTTACCCAAAGTTACAGGGAAAAAAAATAAAAAACTCCTAGCTGCAGCAAGCTATGTAGGCTATGAATTATTTTACTGAACAGCGTTAAGTGCTTTCCTGTTGCAAAATGAGGAACTTATTAATTATTTTAAGTTTGAAGTAATTAAGCCAGGCGCTGTCAGGCTGACACAGTTTTCTCAGCAGGCGGCTGGATTCTTTCAGCAGAGTGAAGCATTTTTCTAGTCCCATTTGCTGGGTTACAGGTGAGCCAGTTGGTAAATACGTGACACTTTTTAATTACACCTTGTTGCAAGCTGTAGCTCGTCTTATAAATTATTTGATCACTTGATGCTCTCTCATAAAAGAGAAGATATTGCTGAGTTTTCTTAGGAAGAGGCTAGGTGTAGGATGGAGAAATGGCCGAAGGTATGGAAAGAAGGAGGAAAATTAACACTGTGCTGTTCTTGTGGGTATTTTCCATGGAGTCAGCCCCCAGCTCCTCTGGACTCCATGCACAACAGAAACATTGCCCTGTCCTGTGCCATTCCTGTGAGCAGTTGTGAATAGGACCTTTGTGATCCATAGGATTTTGTCTTAGGGTAAAATCACCACAAAGTTATAGTTAAGCAAAAAGGAAGATTTTATTTGGCATATATTCCAAGAGGCAAAAGCAGGAAATGAACAAGCATGCTGCCAGAGCCATGTCTGCCCAAGTCCAAGGAATATTACAGAATCATTATATATATATTAACGTTACAAATGGTTAAAATCATTGAAAGCTTTACCTTTTCACAGATTGACTAAAAACTGCCAAATCAACTTCCGGCAAACATGGCGCCGTACACAGGCACCACGTCATCGCTCCACAACAAAGACCTGAAAAACTAAAACAGAGACAAAGGTCATTCCTGGAACCTGAAGTGCCAAATGAAGAGATAGAGAACTCAGCCAAACACCCTATGGAAAAAGAAACTGACAGAGTGAGGAGAGATACATGACGAGGGCCCCATCAGCTAAAGCAGCACGGATCTGCCATCTTGAACTCCAGTCGGGGATCAGCAGACAGAGAGCACTGGAAAGCAGCTTCTGGGAACTCCCAGCAGGGGACAGCACCCAATAACCAGCAATACATGATTTCCCATTCCCTATTCTCTCCCCATTGCTCTACTGCCGAGCTTTCTGGCTGACTGCAGTGGCTCAGCCGGCTGGGAAGTGCACCGTCGGTGAGGCTGGGATTCGCCCCACCCACGTCAGAGAACGGTGGGCAGGGAGTACAGGGCAAGTAGCTTCAGGAAGTTCCCAGCAGGAGGTAGAACCCCCCGGGAAGGAGACATATAGGCTTTTCTAGCCCCTCCTCTTTTTCGCCCCTCTTCGGCCTACTCTGCTTCCTGTCAGCCACAGTCTCTTGGCCACGAGGCAACTGCTTTGACCTCAGGCTGCGTGGATTTGCCCTGTCCGCACTGGCTGGGCCCCTGAGCTGGTGTTAGTTTTTTCTGTCTCTTTTGGTTTCTTCTGTGCCTCCTACCACCTGCCCCTCCTTTCTCTGGAACACCTGGCTCCGTGTGCCATCTTTACTTCTTCTTGAAAGGCTGTGAAGCCATGCTTGACTGGGAAACCACTCCCCCATCCCAAGACACCATGCTGGTGGGATCCCTGGGGCTTTTTTTCCCCTTGTTTTGCTTTATTCTGTTTGTTTTCTTTTTCTTTTCGCAGCTTGGGGGCCCCTTCTAGCCAGGCTGCACTGCACATATTAGGAGCCACTCCCCCCATCTGCTCAGCCCCGTAGGTAGGATCCCTGGGGGCATTTTTTTTTTCTCTTCTCTCTCTTTTTACCTTTCTGTCTTCATTTCTGAGTTCCCGTCTCTCTGCACTTATCTTCTTTTCCTGTCTGCTGAATTCCTGATGCTGTGTGACACCTATACCCCCTCTAGCCAGGCTATACTGTGCAGCCTGGGAGCCACTTCCCTAGACTTAGCAGCCCCACCAGTGGGACTCCAGGACCCCTGGGAGCTTTTCTTTTCCAATTTATTATCTAGTTGTTTTTTTCTTCCTTTTTCCATTTTTCTTTTATTTTCTTTTGGCTTTTCTCCATTTCTTGGTTACTCATCTCTTCACTCCAATGGCAAGCTCCCTTAGTGCTCTTTTTTTTTTTCTTTCTTTCTTTGCTTGTTTATTTTTGGTTCCTGTTTTTCTCCCCTCTCTCACCTCTTTCCCACACCCCTATTAGCTCCACACATCACAACCTCCCCCCTTTCCTGCCTACCTGCACCATGCAGTGAACATTACATCCCTGAGCAGCACAGGCACGGGATACTGGAACATGACCAGCACTGATTCCTAGCCTGCCCTGTCAGCCCTAGTACATGCCACAAACAACCTGTCCCAGCCCCTCCCCTTCAGGTGGACCTGCCCTGCTGCACCATAGCTGAATGACTGGCCCTGCCTATTGGACAAGGAGGTGGAAAGTATTGTGACTGCAGGTGAGCAAACAACAAAGAAAGCACAGCCCACCTCCTCAGACATAACCAAATAAAACAAAAAAGTAGGACAAAACAAACAAATCTACAGTCAAGAAACAAAAAAAAAAATGACTACTGGATGTCCCAAAGACAGCAGACAGTATCAAAACATACTAAAAAACAGGACAGGATGGGCCCAGTAGGTGTCCAAAATAAAACACCAGGTGACTTTTCCAGTAGAAAAATGGCCCTAGAACTACTGACAGGGAATTTGAATCTCTAATATTCAGAGAAATCCAAGAGTTGAAGCAAAAACCAGGCAAAAATGAGGAAAAAATAGACAAATTTTTGGAAAAGGCATACAAATTCATGGGAAATATAGTCAAAAAAAAATTGAACAATTCAGGAAAGTAATACAGGAACAAATGCCAAAATAAATTCACAACTAGAAATCATACAAAAACAACAATTAGAAACCCAAAAGATAAGCAACAAGATTTCAGAAATGGACAGTGTCATGGA
This sequence comes from Loxodonta africana, assembly GCF_030014295.1. Taxonomy (NCBI): domain Eukaryota; kingdom Metazoa; phylum Chordata; class Mammalia; order Proboscidea; family Elephantidae; genus Loxodonta; species Loxodonta africana. Next base: position 139,566,770 of record NC_087344.1, read on the forward strand.
ACAGCTGAGGAGCAGGTTTGAAATGATGGAAGACAGAATCAGCAAAACTGAAGACAAAGACTTGGATACAACTGTAAGGAAAAATCAGAAAAAAGAATTAAGAAAAATGAAGAAACCCTGAGAATTATGTGGGATACAATCAAAAGCAAAAATTTGCAAGTGATCAGAGTTCCAGAACAGAGAAAATGGAAAACGCAGAGAGGATCATTAAAGAATTGCTGACAGAAACCTCCCTAATATCATGAATGATGAAAAGCTGATCCTCCAAGAAACTCAATGAACCCCATATAGGATAGACCCCAAAAGAAAACACCAAAACATATCATAATCACACTTGCTAAAACTAAAGACAAAGAAAAAATCCTGCAAACAGCTCAGGAAAAACAAAAAGTCACATACAGGGGAGAAACAACAAGACTAAGCTCTGATTATTCGGCAGAAACCAGGCATGCAAGAAGGCAATGGGACGAGGTCTATAAAACCTTGAAAGAAAAAAAATTGCCAATCAAGAATAATATATCCTGCAAAACTTTTGTTCAAATATGATGGGGAAGTGAGGACATTTCCAGATAAACAGAAATTAAGGGAATATGTAAAAACCAAGCCAAACTTACAAGAATTATTAAAGGGAGTCCTTCAGTCTGAGAACAAACATCAGACCACAGCCTGAATCTAAGACGCAAGATTGTACCAGCCAGATACCAACCTAGGAAATGAACTCTCAAGGACTATCCAAAACCAAAACAATTGCAACAGGGAACCAGAGAGGTTAATCTGTAAATCACAACAATGTCAGAACAATAAAAGAGGGAATAAATGGTATAGATATAGAACTTTCTAATGGAGAGGAAGGCAAGGTGATACCAAGTAATAATAGACTGGTTCAAACCTAGGAAGATAAGGGTAAATCTCAAGGTAACAACAAAGAAAGTTAACAAACCTACTCACCAAAATAAAGAAGAAAAACATAAAGTCTCAATAAAAACAAAATCTACAAAAGCGAAAGAAATGAAAAAGAAATCCACAAACAAAAGGAACTCAGCATAGGACATTATGCTAAGTGAAATAAGTCAATAACGAAAGGACAAATATTGTATGAGACCACTACTGTAAAAACTCATGAAACTTACATACAAAAAGAAACAATATTTGATGGTTATGAGGGATGGAAGGGGTGGGAATTGAAAAACACTTAATAGACGGAAGATAAGAGGTAACTTTGGTGAAGGGTAAGACAGTACACAATACTGGGGAAGCCAGCACAACCTGTACAAGGTAAGGCATTGGCAGCTCCATAGATACATCCAAACTCTCTGAGGGGCCAAGTTGCTGGGCTGAGGGCTGTGTGGGCCATGGTCTCAGGGAACATCTAGCTCAATTGGCATAATGGTTTATAAAGAAAATGTACATTCTACTTTGGTGAGTAGCATCTGGGGTCTTAAAAGCCTGTGAGTGGCCATCTAGGATACTCCACTGGTCTTACCCCTTCGGAAGCAAGGAAGAATGAAGAAAACTAAAGACAAAAGGGAAAGTTAGTCCAAAGGACTAATGGACCACATCTACCACTGCCCCCAACAGACTGAGTCCAGTACAACGAGATGGTGCCAGGCTACCACCACAGACTGCTCTGACAGGGATCACAATAGAGGATCCTGGACAGAGCTGGAGAAAAATGTAGAACAAAATTCTAACTCAGAAAGACCAGACTTGCTGGCCTGACAGAGACTGGAGAAACCCTGAGAGTATGGCCCCTGACACCCTTTCAGCTCAGTAAGGAGGCCATTCCTGAGGTTCACGCTTCAGCCAAAGATTGAACAGGCCTATGGAACACAAAACAAGACTAAAGGGGCACACCAGCCCTGGGGCAGGGACTGGAAGGCAGGAGGGAACAGGAAAGCTGGTAATAGGGAACCCAGGGTTGAGAAGGGAGAGTGTTGACATGTTGTGGGGCTGTTAACCAATGTCATACAATAATGTGTGTTACTAATTGTTTTGATGAGAAACTAGTTTGTTCTGTAAACCTTCATCTAAAGTTCAATTAAAAAAAAAAAAAAAAACTACCAAATCACCTTGATTCTACATTTTGAATTGTCTTTCTTAATAATCAGTGACACAGGTTTCAGTAATGACAGTCAGGAGGATCTTCTTTGGTCCAACAAATCTTACTACTTACTAAGTGTCAATAGAAAAATAAGAGTGGAAAGTATATGGATGTGCTCTGTTTGATTAGTTTATGTGAAAAAACCCAAAACGTGTTGCTTTTGAGTTAATTCCGACTCAGAGTAGAACTGCCCCATAGAGTTTCCAAGGAGAGGTCAGTGGATTCAAACCACCAACCTTTTGGTTAGCAGCAGTAGCTCTTGACCACTGTGCCACCATGTGAAAAGTTCCCTAAAAGATGTTTTCCAAGATTGACCTAGCTATTGTGTTTATACCTCAGGGGCTATTTGATGTGTCCTTGTGAGTGCTTGTGAGTCCAGCTCCAGCTGTGTCACATTCTCTATACTCAAGGACAGGGAATAATGGCTTCAATACTACCTCCTGAATCAGTTTTCACTGGCTGATTTTTGAAAGTAGATGTTGCTGTTATTGGGTACCATGGAATCAGTTCAGACACATAACAACCAATGTGAAAGAGCAGAACTGCCTTGTAGTGTTTCCTTGGCTGTAATCTTTACAGGAGCAGATTGCCAGGCTTTTCAGCCATGGAGGTGCTGGGTGGGTTCAAACCACCGAACTTTTCATTAGCAGTCGAGCGTTTAATCATTGTACTGCCAGGGAGTAGAAAGCAAGGCCTTTCTTCTTAGTCTGTCTTAGTATAGAAGTTTTGTTGAAATCTGTTACTGTGAGAGAATAAAACAATAAGCTCAGTGTCATGGCCACACAGGAGCCTCTACTGACAGATGGATGTTGGCTGAGCATGAAGTGCATTGGCTGGGAATCAAACTCAGTTCTTCCTCATAGAAGGCAAAATTTTTGCTTTTATATATTATTTCAAGGACTAATATGACCTCCTAGCTCAGGTTCTGGAAGGGGTTCTTATCTCACCTGCCCAAGCAGTTGCAGGAACGCCTGTAGTGCTGGTAAAAAAGGTTTTGTAGCAGGCCCAATAAGGGGTGGGTTGTAGGAAAGATTGAACAGCCTACTCTATTTGCCATTTTTTTTTTTTTCTGGGCTTTTCCTAAAACTTTACCAGCGGCACAACTAGATGGAGAGCTTTAGAGCTCACATTTGCTCAAAGGAAGAAATAAGAAAAAAGATGGAAAGAGGGGGCTGAGGAAAGAAAGTTCGCTGCAGAAAAGAGAGATGCATAGATGCAAAAGTTTTTCAGAAATTTATTTTTAAAAGTTAGAATTTAAAGGCCCCTGTGATCGTTAAGGTTGTGTGTAAATGTGGCTGAACCATAATTCTCAGTGGTTTGGCAGTTATGCCTAGTTTGGCCGTCAGATAATGATGTAATCACCTCCATGATGAGATCTATATAATGTGATCACCTAATGATAGGATCGACTGTGAGCAGCCAATCAGTGGAAGGAAGTTTCTTTGGGGGGTGTGGCATTCAATATAGGTGGACTTTCTGGCAAGTCTTGTGGGCTTTTTCTTGTTCTGGATTCTGAAGCTGGGTCCTGTTCCTCTGATCTCCAGTTCTTGGGACTTGAGCTAGCAGCCTACCTGCTGTCTTGCTTGCTGATCTTGGAATTCGTCAGTCTCTGCAGCCTGTGAACAGAGGCTTGCTGTCTGACCTGCTGATCTTGGGTTCACCAGGCCCTGCAGCTATATGAGTCAGGAGAAGCCTCTAGCCTGATACACAGACGTGGGACATTCCAGCCTCTACAATGGTGTGTGCCATTTCCTTGATATAAATCTCTCTCTCTCTATATTTATACACTTTGCTGGTTTTGCTTCTCTAGAGAACCAAGCCTAAGATATCCCCTTTCATAGCAATGATTATCCTTGGTAGCATAGTGGTTACAGTGGTCAACTGCTAACCAAAATCTACCAGCTGCTCCGTGGGAGAAAGATGTGGCAGTCTGTTTTTATAAAGATGTACAGCCTTGGAAACCCTATGGGGCAATTTGACTCTGTCCTATAGGTTCGCTATATGAGTTGGAATTGATTCAACGCCAGTGGAGCTTTTTTTTTCATAGCAGTGAGAGTCCTGGGTGGTGAAAACAGTTAAGCACTCAAAGACTAACCAAAAGGCACCCAGTGGTGCCGTGAAAGACAGGCTTGGTGGTCTGCCTCTGAAAGGTCACAGCCTTGAAAACCCTGTGGAGCATAGTTCTACTCTACAACATATGGGGTTGCTATGAGTTGAAATCTACTCAACAACTGTTTTTTTTTTTTTTTTTAAACAGTATGTTTCCAATTCTTCCTTATGCTAACACTTTGATAAGGGCCAGAATAACCTTGTCTTTGGCAGTCTTACGCAATGCACCCCACCACTGCCACCCCCATATTCAACACCAAGTTCAGACAAAGTCACCTGCCCCTCCATCAGGCCCTTGGTGTAATCAGAGTATGTCTGCAGCCTAAGTTTGTGCAATATGCTGGCCATTTGTCTCCTGTCCACCAGTGTTCAGAAAATTTTCTTTTCTGGACTCAAAGCTCATTTGTTCTTACTCTGTGTCTTCTGCTGGATAATAACTAGCTAATTTATAATGACATTTGTCTTACAGTGTTTACCCAATCACTCATTTATTTAAGCACTATTAATTAACTGCCAAAGAGCCCTTGGGTGACAAAAAGGTTAAGCACTCGAGTGTTAGCCAAAATGTTGGTGGTTGAACCCACCCAAAGGTGCCTTGGGAGACACACCTGACAGTTTGCTTTGGAAATGTCACAGCCTTGAAAGACCTATGGAGCATTTCTACTCTGCTCACATGGGGTTGCCATGATTTGGAATCAACCCCATAGCAACTTACAACAACAACAGTAATTGACTGCCTACTTAATGCTGCTGTGGATACAGTGAGCTGGACAAACATGGTCCTTCCCTCCTAGAACTTATCTTTTAATGTGAAAGAAACCCTTCTTGGCTCTTACATGTAGTAGGCATGAATTTCTGTCCTCAAATACAGGTGGGCAAGAAATGTTTTATTTTTTAATTTTAAAAAACCCACTTAATTTCATCTTCAAGCCCCTACTTTGCTGGACCAGTGGAAAATTCAATCTAAGTAAATCTTGTGATTTCCTTGTCCACTTTCCAAGTTACAGGGGAAGCCCTTTGGTCATCAGTTTGAAATGGCTAATATGAAGACTGCTATTATCTCAATTCACAATGATCCCTTTATTCATCAATCAAATATTTTATTGTGCATCTACTATGTGCCAGCCCTGTGAGATGTCGGTTCTGTAGGGTAGGGACTGGATAAGATAAATGGTGGGGAGTGGAAAATGACTCAGACTGATGCAAGTGCAAGATGGGTAGTTACTATGATGCCACTAAATTACTAAGTGGAGAAATAAAATTAGGACGATCCGAGGAAGCCTGATAGGGAAGATCTAAAATGCCTAAGGTATTGAGATTATTTTTTACAAAGTGGAGGAACCATTGGCAAGTGTAAGTAAAAGGCGATCATGATCAGAGGTATGTTGAGAAAGATAGCTCTACTGGAATGAATTGAGGCAAGAATTGTGAGACAGTAAGATAATATGTTCACGGGGTGAACTCAGCTCAGTTCTGAAAGCTAAGGAGGGAAATTCTTAGGTTCTTACCAAATCATACTCCATCAGTGGATACCCTTTCTTCATATGCTCGGAATCAGCCTTGTGCTTGTACAATTTGCACACTTAAGATAATATTTCTGAATATATGGCAGAGAGAGACAGCTTTCTCTGAAGGAGAAATTATGTAGCGTAAGTCCAAGGTGCTGAAAGATAGAGAGTATTTTAAACTCTATGGAAAATTACTTGAGCCCTTAAAAAAGAAATACGTACTTACTCTGTTATCCATGTAAAACATTATACTAGGTATTCTCTTTTGTGGAAACCTTGGTGGCCTAGTGGTTAAGTTCTATGGCTGCTAACAGAAGGGTCTGCAGTTCGAATCCACCAGGCGCTCCTTGGAAACTCTATGGGGCAGCTCTACTCTGTCCCATAGTGCCACTATGAGTTGGAATCGACTCGATGGCCCTGGGTTTGGTTTTTTGGTTTTATTCTCTTTTGTTTCATCTCTATTTTAAGCCAGAGTTTCCTTGTAACAAATTAATTACTTGAAGTAAAGAAGTGTAGAAGGAGTAGGAAAAACTCCACGTGTAGGCAAAATAATTTTCTCTCAAATCTGAATTTTGTATATAATAGGACATTGGCAACTAGCCACTTTACACGTCATTGAACAAGCTAAACCCTAAGTTCTCAGAAGACAGTTGGCACTGGTTTATAGAACCTTTGAGTTAAAATCGCTGCACTCTCAAAAACACTCTGAAATCCAGCCCTATGTTTGTCATTTCACCTGGGCAACACTTAGACACTCATTTTCCACTAATAAGGCAGCATCCTAGCACATTTTATATTTGGAAAAAATGTTAGAAATAAATGAACACTTGGCTAGGCATTGTCTTTTGACAACTGACCTAGGCACCCATCACCTTTAGCACACCCTCCTTCACTCAAAAATTGGACAAGATAGCCACAAATAATGTTAAGGATAACCTTGGTTTCTATTTTGAAAGCCTTTTAAAGGTGCCGTTGTCTGAAGGCTGACATCTCTTTCGGTGTTCGTCTGGGGGAAGATGTCACTGAGCATACCACCTGCCTCTCTATGGGTGGATGTGTTCGTGTTTTTCATAACAACTGCGCATTCGTATCATTGAGCTGTGTCTGCCTCAGCTACAGCGCTCAAGGACAGCTTTGAATTGGACACATCGTGTGATAGGCTAAAAAATCAAGAAAAGAAAAAAAGATGCTTGTAATTTCAGCTAGGAAAAAATGGGCAATTGCAACAAAATTAAATGTTTGGTTTAGCTTGGCCTCTAGTGGATAGTAATTCTCATTGTCACACTGAATTGGTAGTCTTTGCTTAAGTGAGGGGCAGAACCAAATGACCCTGGAGATTAAATTAACTCCGAGCTTTGGAAATGGAGTTTGCCTCAAGCCAGAATTGAGATGAATTTGTGGTATGTTGACAGAAAGCCTGGAAACGTTTGAACACTTGGTACCAGGAGTGCAGAAAAACAGAGGTGCCAAATTCAGAAAATGAATTCTGTCACATTCCTAGGAAATTCAGAAAGTATTCATTATCTAATTTGCACAAGTTTAGTAATGAAGGTTTGCCATCTCTTTGTTGCCTAGTGTCAAAGATTAATTTGCCTTTAAAAAATATATATTGAAAAAAAACACCCATACACACAACAAAAAACAGGTGTTTCCAACCCAGGAACACTCAGGCAGGCTAAGGATCAAGAGCGTTCATTTGGTCCTGTGTGCGACAGGATCCATACAAGCTCTGTGACGCCTGTCATCTTTACCCCAAAGAAAATGATGCCGTTTGCTTGCGATTATAGACTCCTATTGATTTCCAATTTTCACCAGGCATGCTCAAGTCCCTTGGGCTCTGGAGGCTTGTAGATTCTTATCAGCCTTGCAGTGCAGGAACAACGTGGTAATATAATTGGCACAGTGTAGCAATAAGAGATTCCTGTTCTACTTTCAATTTAGTCCTTTATTGCAGTATCTTGACTATATGTATTGCCAAGGTATTGCAATAAAGGACTAAACATATATATATACACACACACACACACACACCCAAACCCATTGCTGTCGAGTAGATTCTGACTCACAGTAACCCTATAAGACAGAGTAGAACTGCCTCATAGAGTTTCCAAGAAGTGCCCAGTGGATTTGAACTGTCGACTTTTTTGCTCAGCAGCCGTAGCCCTTAACCACTACACCACCAGGGTTTCGAAATACATATATACATGCTGTTGTTTTTAGGTGCTGTCAAGCCAGTTCCAACTCATAGCCACCCCATGTACAACAGAATCAAGCACTGCCCAGTCCTGGACCAACCTCACAATCATTGTTATGCCTGAGCCCATTTTTGTAGTCACTGTGTCAATCCAACTCATTGAGGGTCTTCCTCTTCTTGGCTGACTCTCTACTTTACCAAGCTTGATGTCCTTCTCCAGGAACTGATCCTTCCTGATAACATGTGTATCTGAGACATAACCTCACCATCCTTGCTTCTAAGGGGCATTCTAACTGTTCTTTTTCCGAGATAGATTTGTTCATTTTTTGGCAATCCATCATATATTTAATATTCTTCACCAACACAACAATTCAAAGGCATCAATTCTTCTTCAGTCTTCCTTATTCATTGTCCAGCTTTAGCATGCATATGAGGCGATTGAAAATATTATGGCTTGAGTCAGGCACACCTTAGTCCTCAGAGTGACATCTTTACTCTTCAACACTTGAAGAAGGTTTTTTGCAGCAGATTTGTCAAATGAAGTACATCATTTGATTTCTCGACTGCTGCTTCCATGAGTGTTCATTGTGGATCCAAGTAAAATGACATACTTGACAACTTCAATGTTTTCTCCATTCATCATGTTGTTGCTTATTGGTCCAGTTGTGAGGATTTTTGTTTTCTTTATGTTGAGGTGTAATCCATACTGAAGGATTCCCAGGAAATCCATTCCTAGGAAATTCAGAAAATATTAATTATCTAATTTGCACAAGTTTAGTAACAAAGGTTTCCATCTCTTTGTTGCCTAAAATAAATAAATAAATAAATATAGTATACATACAGTGCTTGTGTGTGTGCTCAGCACTAATGGGCTAATTATACATATGTGTATGTATATAGAGCCGTGACTACCAGCAGCTCCATGGGAGAAAGATGTAGCAGTCTGCTTCCACACAGATTTACAGCCTTGGAAACCCTATGGGGTTGCCATGAGTAGGAATCAACTCAATGGCAATGGCAATCGACTCAATGACATATATATATAAAACCAAACCCATGTATGTGTATATAAATGTATATATATAATACTATACTATATATATATAGTAAACACACACACATATATATATAGTACTAACGGGCTCAAGGAAGTTTTCAAATACCAGACTAAACTTTTAATACCCAGTGCTTAACTATATTACAAGACAAACAACATAAACCCTGAGCAGATCGGGCCGGGTCAACTTACACTTCTAGCTTGCTTTGACTTCTGTTTCTAGAGTAGGGATTGGCCCATGATTACGCTGTAGCTGCTGTCTCAACAGCTACTTATGCGCGGGAATCTACATTCAGCACGTGTTCATTTTGTGTAGTAAGTAGAGCATCACCCAAACAGTTCTGAGCTCCTACCAAAAAGCTATCCGAACTCTAATGTGTAACATGCAATCACTTTCTTCATATCATGAAATATCTGAGGAACACTTTTATTTGATCTAGGGAAAGGTCCTTCTACCAATTCTAATTTTTCCTGCAAGATGTATGTTCGTGCTCTAAATCTTAACTTACTCATACAGATCGTAAGGTTTGATGTGTGCTAAAATGTAGGGCCACAATAAAAGTCAAAGTGATTTGTCAAAATTCAGGGGAAATGTAAATGCCTACATTACAATTTGTGTCTTAAAAGAGTGGGTATTAGTAATTGCTTTAGGGAGCTGACCAGGATGAAAGACTGTAAAAAAATTTAATTTCTTCTTTATGGGATTGGTATGAAGTCACTGCTTTTGAGTGGTGCCCTCCCCACACTCTGGCACATTGTACGGAAGCTCCGTTAGAGAGAGAACATGCTTTCATCCAGCCACCGCCTGCCCATGCTGCTATGTGAACAGCATGACAAATCTGCATATTTTCCAGTCTCTCCTTTTATTTTCTTTACTCAACCTGAGAGGGAAAAGGAAATCTCTGATAAAAACAGATGTAGTGGTATTGTCATCTTCATGTAGTTTTGTGATTAAAGAAAAGTAAAATAAAAACTTGTGGGCTTTAGTTGGGAACACAAGTGAAATGATTTATTTGCGTCTGCATATACCCTTTATTTTTACTTTCTGATCATTCTACTGAGACTGGATTTCACTGGAGTCCCCAAGGTAATGGGGTCTGGTGAGTAATCCACTGAGCCATACAAACCCCATCTGCTTACTCACTTTGACATTTTAATAATATCCCATTTGGACCTTTGTTCAATTTTGCTTTGTGTGATATATCTTTGTTTTAACATTACAGTTGAAATAATTTATTATAATGAATACTATCAAATCTCACTAATTAAAACACACAGAGATTTTGTGTATTTTAACTATGCATATTTTCCATGGGAAAGGGACCCACTCAAGTTTGTCAGTGGACCATCAAATTGCCCTCTTAATTACTGTTCGTTCTGTATTTTATTTGGAATAAAGAAAAAAAAGTCTTTTATAAAAAAGCAATGTCCTATTTTATTTCCAGCTTACTTTGAAATTTCTTATACGAAGTGTTGTTCTTGGTAAATATATTAATAGATTATCTTAATGACACACTCGAATAGGATAGTTTTTAATAACACTGCTGATGACAGAAATAATCTTAAATGCTGACTTATTTTGTTTTAGAAATATACGATTTCTTCAAATGAAGACTGATTATGACCTAGTATTTACATACATAAATCATACATATTATGACAGACTTGTAACATGCTGTGTATCACCCTCTGGGACTTGATTGTATTCAGCATATGTCACAGTCAAAAGCTTATTAATTATTATTGATTAATTTATATACTCCATCTCACTCATACCATGATATTTGAGGAATATTATAGAAGGAAAAATGAAGACTTAAATATAAATAGGCAGTAGAGGATCTCCAAAAATATTTAGTGAAATCTTAGTATAAGACACTAAATACAGAGATCCTACAATGTAACCTAGATTTTGCAGAAGACACAGATGGTAAAGCAAATTGTAAATCATTTGCAGGATGTTAAATTGTAAATAGAAAATTAAGCTTGATCCAGACTGTAAAGTAATGTAGGAGTCCAAGTGTGAAGAGATTTAAATAATAGAACAGTAACATGCAACACATTTTCTCTCTTTCCCAGGTAGTCTCAGTATCACGACAATTTATTGGTGAATGCTGCCTTAATAAAGTAATAGTCGTAGCTTTAATTTATGGAATGCTTTTCAGAATACAATATCTTTTTATATGTTGTTGTTGGGTGCCGTCCAGTTGGTCCTGACTCATAGCAACCCTATGCACGACAGAATGAAACACTGCCTGGTCCTGTATCATACTCACAATTGTTGCTATGCTTGAGCTCATTGTTGCAGCCACTGTGTCAATCCATCTTGTTGAGGGTTTTCCTCTTTTTCACTGACCCTCTATTTTACCAAGCATGATGTCCCTCCTCCAGGGACTGATCCCTCCTGATAACATGTCCAAAGCATGTGAGACGTAGTCTTGCCATCTTTGCTTCTAAAGAGCATTCTTTTATACACATTATCTCATTTAATCTTCTTAACAACTCTACCTGGTAGGTATCCCTGTACTTGTATTTAATAGATGTGAAAAAGAGGCTAGAGGGGTTGAGTGGGTTATGCAAGGGCATGTGACTAGTAAGTAGTGCAGCAGAATCTCATTTCATGACCCAAGCCTAGTGCTCTGAGTTTTATCACCAGGAAAGGCTGTGAAACACTGTGCCCTGTGCCCAGGTCTTGGAGCTGACTCATTCATTTCAGCCATCTTTACAATGCATACTAATGGCCATAGTGTTAATGACCATCCAGTGATCTATATAAGTCACTTAGTAAATAAATGAATTTACTGTGCCAGGTTCATTAGTTCTGCCATGTATTAACTCATACAGGCAAAATGAGGTAGAGAGTTGAGATATTAATCAGACAACATGATCACTGAAGAGACAGCTCACCTGTCTAATTGAGACATAATGTAGTATGGAAGAGAGGACACAGACTCTGGAGTTACACAAATCCAGGTTCAGATCATGAATCTTTCATACACTGACCGAATTTGAGCAAATTAAATAATCTCTATGAGCTTTAGTCTCTTTATTTGTAAAACACAGTGTTTTTGTTTTTTTAAGGAAAAATATATGTAAAGTAACTTGCATATAGTAAACGCTCAGTGACAGCTTTTGCTACTGTTAACATAATTCAGACTGGGTCTGGCCATCACATTTACTTTTGACTAGAAAGTTCTATGGAACATAGTTTTAAGAATTGTCATAAAAACCATAGTTTTATTTCTAAATATTGAAAATACTTGAGGGCCTAGATCTTAACTATGATGTTTTCTGAATAGCCTGGGTAAACATTTATAATTCCTACCAAAAACTGTATATAAAGAAGAAGGAAAATTACCAAGAATTTAAATATCAGGAGTAAAATGTGGACCAGTGACAGAAAATTACAATATTTTATAGTATTTGAGAACAGAAAGATGTGCTGGCATATATCTTTATAAAAGTGGGGAAGTCAATTTATATTCGACATCATCAGTATACACATGATAATTATTATTTTTTAAATCAATTAACATTGGTATGTACCCAAGGATCTGAAAGATACAACTCATATTGAGAAACCCCAGCATAAGATCTGTGAACAGGAGAATAAAAAAGCAGCTATGAGAACCATAACAGATACTTTATTTGTATATATTTAATTCTGAAACTTAAGAACAGCCAATTGTTAGTGAAGAATCCTAGTGTGATGAAATCTTCAGTTCTCTCAGAAGAATCCAGATGCTAAAACTGATGATAAGTCATTCCATTTTCTGACTGTATTGCCACTAGCTTTTGTAAGAGTGCAACTCCTGAATGACTAGCTGTATATCTGGGTTGAAATGGTCCCACCAAATTGTAAGTCTGTAGGTAGAGGGAAATCAACATCTACAGTCTGAATCCAATCGATAATAACTGATTAGGTCAGTAGAAAACCTTCCTTAGATTCTTACATTAACTTTTCCCTTTTTCATACAATAGAGGGGATCAAAGGATAATTAAAATTACATAGGAAAATCTAGGAAGCCAAGGGAGATGAAATATCATTAGCTATACGATGTGAAATGAAAGAGAAAGAAGTCTATGAAGAAAACCCAAAGGGACAAAATCAGAGGGACAAATAGTCAGTCTGACTGCAATGATATTAGCACAGACAGCATCCTTGGAGGCCATGGGAAAAGAACAAAATGAAAAAGGTGAAAAACACAAGGAACCAGAAATTTAACCCTGGAATCGTAACAGGAGAAATTATCTTAAATTCCGTCGGTTTATCTTTTCCAGTGTAGCAAATTCAACCAGGCAAGTGCACTGGTAGAGATAAAAGAAATTCTTTTAAATTCCAAAGATGATAGAAGTTTAACAAAATTTTTTTAAAAAGTATTGTGAATCCAGCTAAACACTTCAGTAAAAGAACCAACAGAACATTTTTCTTTTGTGGGGATGCTTACTATAAACTAAAAAGAGATTTTAATGAATACTCATGTCAACACAAATCCAAACTCTGTCAACAATTCCCAGGTCCTTATATTAGTTAATTTATTACATAAAAAGTTCAAATAATTGAAATAAGTTAGGGAAATAATGTCCTATAAGAAACTGAGGCGATGAAAGGTAGATAATTTTAGCACAATTTCTTAAAACATTAGATACATTTGCAATATTTCAAAGTATAGTGAAATTTTAATTGAGTTACCTTGAGTTAACCAGAACCTCCTATCACCCTACGATAAAACTTTTAGAAGAAAGGAATAACTTATAAACACATAAGCTTATAGTCGGAATACATATATAATTATAGATAGCCCCCGATTTTATCATGCATTTGGTCCAATCAGCTTCTTCTTTTTCTTGGCTTAGGTAGCTTCAGATTGATATGTTCCAAAGTTCATTTTGAAATATATTGTTTGAAATTCAGAGCACATTTTTAATAGAATCAGCATAATAAGTTATGGTTTGCGTATCAAGTTCACCAAAGAGCTGATATGCTATACCATTATAATAAAAGAAACCTATATAGTTACAAAACCAATGTTTAAATTGACTAAGTAAAGACAATGTTCATCATCTTTGAGTTGCCACATTAACATCCTTATTTAATTCATGATGGATTTGAAGGTTTCTACCAATTTTCCAAAGTCCTTACAAAGTTGTAGAAGCTAAAGGCTCTTTGAAAGTTTAATAATATTTGCTATGGCAGAGTATCAGTTTCAGATCAACTTTATAGACAGCAAAATTGCAATTTTTTTGGATGTGAATACTCTATAATAACTTTATAATACAGTGATGTCTTTCCAGTAATCAAATATGCAGGTTATTAAGAATGTTTTGCTTTTTGAAAATTCTATAAAGTCTTATTTTGATACCTTTGATTTTAAGAAAGATTATTGATCATATTTATAATTTATTTATTTGATGGTAAGTCCTTCATTAGGAATACAACATCCAAATCATAACATTATTTCCAAGGTACTTTATAACTCAGTTTCCAGAAATGCATTGTGGCAAAAAAAAAAAAAAAAAAAAAAATGAGAGTTCTGCAGAGTTAATTTGGAGTTTAAAGAGATAGTTGACCAGAAAGCTTTCTTTGTATCTATGCTGCTTCACAAAACCTGTGCAGAAATTGGGATATTAATAGGTGTTAGAAGAAAACACAATTAAGGAAAGGCTGTGAGAAGTCCTTCAACAAATATAAGCAGTTAATTATATTTAACTCACTGTTTTCTAATTTTAATTTGTTCATAGAACTCCATTTTCTTCTAATACAATTTTCTGGGGCTCAGTTTCTTCATCTATAAAATAGATAAATAACAAAAATAACCTTGCAGAGTATATCTGAGGAGTATAGTTAAGTTATCGGAAGACCAAAAAAGAGTCTTGATCTGGAGTTAAATTATTTGGAATGTTTCTTCCTGGTTGTGTGAGGAAACAGGAAAAACAAACAAAAATCAGCCTGTGTCTTGGGCATACACGATGGGTCTCTAGGAAAAGCAAGGGTGGCAATAGTGGGAAGAAGGGAGCAAGGAGAGTTTTATTTATTAGATAGCCAAGCTGATCCTTCTGAAGATCACAAATAAAAATATTGGACTGTATGTACAGTTTTGTGCTATTAAATATTTAATAAACAGCTTCCTAGAAAATAAAAGGAATTCTAACTTTCTATGTTTGCCAATTTTCATGGTATAAATAATCTTCCATAGCTGATTTCAGTGTACCAACATGATGTCACTGAATGCATAGTTGGGAAGAGATGCTAACAATTCAATCTCAGGAGTGGTATAAGTCAGCTGTAGCACACCACTGGGTGTGTGTGCGTGTGTGTGTGTAATCTTAAATGCGTGGAAGTCCTACTGCCTTGAAGTTGTTTGCTGCAGCTGGTAATTTTGAGATTTGAGCTCTGAGGCCTCATTGGCTTGGGCGATAGACTAATCCTCAGGCCCACACAAGGTGGTGAATCTAATAAATGATCATATCCTCATAAAGGAACCAAGAGCTACATTCTGAGTGTAACAGTGAACCAGAATTAATGCCACCCTCCTCCTCTACCCTCTGGGAACTGAATAAAAATTTGCCAGGGAGCTAATCAGATCAAGAGGAAAACAGAATTGCTTCTCAGAAATCCTAACTATTAGCTAACCCTCAAAAAGACTGGTAGCCCACATAAGTGGTCCAAAACACCCTGTAAATCTAAAGTACCCCTAAATTCTTGGCACACAAAATGCAAATTATCTCTGGAGGAGTGCGCCTTCATAGCAGGCATCAAAGTACTCCTGCAAGGAATTCTGAAAGACAAATGAGTAGCTTACAGTTAAAAAAATAAGTACAGAGGAAACATGACATCATGAGTGAGACCAGCAGAAGCAACATATGGCAGATGCAGGTTCCCAAAGAATTCAAATACTGGAATATAAAACAAATATGGTTATTATATTTAAAGAAACAAAAGACGAACTTAACTAATCTCTCTAGGAAACAAAAGGATTACCAAGAATATTTAAAAAGGAATCAAATAGAATTTATAAAATTAGGAAAATGTAATACTCTAAATAAATGTTTCTCATATTTTAACATGTAAGAATCACCTGGAAAGCTTGTCAAGACACAAATTCCTGGGCCATACTCCCACAGATTCCAATTTAGTAAGCTTGTGGTGAAACCCTGGTGGCACAGTGGTTAAGAGCTATGGCTGCAAAATAAAAGGTCAGCAGTTTGAATCCACCAGCAGCTCCTTGGAAACCCTCTGGGGCGTTTCTACTCTGTCCTCAACTCAATGGCAATGGGTTTGGTTTTGTTTTTAGGTGGTGGGCTCAAGAATTTTTATTTCTAACACGCTTCCAAATAATACCAGTTTTGGTAGTCTGAGAACCACATTTTGAGTAACATGGCTATAAATAACAAAGCTTAATGGGTGGGTTTGACAACAGTTTGAATTAGCTGAAGAGAGAATTAGCAAACCAGAAGACAGTTCAGAAGAAATTATCCAGAGGGCAGCTAGGAAGTAGAAATATATGGGAAATATAAAAAAAGAGATTAAGAATCATGGAGAATTGAGTATGAGAAGATCATGTAGCAAAGTCATATTTGAAGACAGTAATAATTGAAGATTTTTAGAAGTGTTGAAACATACAACCCACAGTATCAAGAAGTCAAATAAACCCTAAATAGGATAAGTGAAAAAGAAAGGAAAGGGAACAAGTGTGATCCCTCAGCCAGCAAGGTGACTAGTTGGTTACTTTATTAATGAGGGATACAATTCAGAAAAATTTGCAGCAATCTGGAGATGCTTCTCCCCGAGAAGTTGGTCCAGGATTCCTTAGATAGAAGCTTTGCATCATTATGGAGTTCAGAGACCCTGGAGGGCTGGGACATTGCTTTTTCTATGATCATGGTAAGAAGCAGGGAAAGGAATCATGCGTTACCTGAAACTGCTCTACAAACAGTTGGAGATTACGTCTTGCTTATAGGGATGTGGTGTGAGAGAATATTTGTCTCTGGAATCCCACTTGAAAATGGGAGTAGAGTTGTATTCATTTTCCTAAAGCCTACATATTGGGAATGATCAGAATTTAGTGTAGTCATAATTTGGGAGTGTTGTCTAGATATTTTTTTCTCTTCCTGGGTGACTTGTTACTGGGTATTAGGGACGGTCTGTGTTGGACAGTGTGGATTGCTATTTAGAAGCAGAAGGAAGATTTACCTTTCTGAAATTTACTGTATTTCCTAAGGCAGGAAAGTTAGAGTCTCTATTTCAATAATAAGTATTAAAACAGAAAGGATTTTCTGTTAATCCTCACCGACTGGGAAAATTACATTAACAGGAAATTCCATTCTCTGAGGTGTACCTGTTAACCTAGATTTTTTACCTTAATGTGCCTAAGTATTTATCTGCCTACCATCAAAGGACTGGCAAATTGTGTTATAAATAAACTGAAGCAAGTGAAAACTAGCAGAGAAAATTCTCACCTGCCCCTCATTAATTTTAGTAAATTAATTTCACATCAGAATAAAATCTATTTTGGTGATCTTATGGGTAATAAAAATATTATTTAGCTCAAACAGTGTAACTCATTGAAAAGCATCATTCGTTCAATCCTTTGTTTAATAATTGATTATTAAACACTGTTTCCTAGACACCTGTAACTGGTGGTGATATAAAAATAAATAAGACAGTAGATCTCTGCTTCTAGCTATGCTGATATAACTGGTAGTAGACTAGCTCTTCTGCCATAAGCAACTATAAAACTGTATAAAATATATAAAGCAACTATTTTCAGGCATTGGACAACAGCCAACACAATACTGTAATCCCCAAGACAAGGCAAATAAGAGGTGAACCCCATAATTGTGTAACTCTCTACCTGGCAACAGTTTCCTGATCATAGTGCAGAGAGCTAGAGTCTGAATAAAACATGGAGGTCTCACTGAGGTGAAGAGACACAGGTCAAAGTTTGAGTCAGCTGAAATGGCTGGAATCTATGTGATGGGGCATTAGATACAGGGAACGTTGCAGGAAAAGGGTCCCAAAAGCACCTTTGTGAGTTCCCTGTGAGTCTACCACTGAGGACTGGGCTACAGGTATATGCAGGGTGAACCCATTGAAAACTCACCAGAGAGTGGGTGCTAAAGGGTTGAGAGGGGAACAGAGATCGGCAGTGCCTAAGGTAAGAGCAGTGCCAGGGGACTTTGGGTTTTGGCACTACCAGAGTGGAGACATCATCTTAACACCTAGTTGACATCTTTGCACCCAGCTGAGACACCAGAACAGTCACACATTGGGAGTGAGGCTACAAGTTAAAGCAAAGACTAAACTACACCCTCCCTACCAAAGCATAAAATTATGATCTAACAAAATCTGCAGAGGAGGCATTGTTTGGCATGCCTGGCAATTTAGACGGGCTTAGGAAATACATGAGGCTTTGCATGGATCCCAATAACAAAGCATAACAACATGCTTAATCCAATACAAGGTGATCAGCCAGCAACTGAACTGTGTGCTAAAATAAGAATCAACATTCTTCAGAGGAAGATGACAAAATTGAGTCTGTATAATGTATTAGCAACAATTTCCAGTATCGATCAAAAAATTACCAGACATATAAAGAAACAGGAAATTACAACTCATGTTAAGAAACACAGCTGTGGCCAGAAACTCACCCTGAGTTGGCTCAGGTAACGAACCTAGAAGACAAAGACTTTTAAGGTAAATATTTCAAGTTTCTGCTCTCAAGGTGAGTCTACTTTGGTAAGGAAAGCAGATGTGTTAAAAAAATAAAAGAAAACAAAAGCTGTGAAGTGTAATATGAGCTATACTAAGTCTTGTAGTTCGTATAGTTTTGGCACAAAAGAGGTAATGATCAAATATTTGGGGTGGATTAAAAAAGGCTTCACAGACAGAGCAGCTGGGATCAGTTTTAAAGAATTAATAGAAGTTTGCAAGGCTGTGGAGGATGAGTAAGGCAGTCCCAGCTGAAAAGCAGAAGGAATATGCATAAAGGCACGATGGCTGGGAATAGAGCACTGTAGACACAGTAAACCCACTGCCATTGAGTCGACTCCAACTCGTAGTGACCTATAGTACAGAGTAGAACTGCCCCATAGAATTTCCAAGGAGCGCCTGGTGGATTCGAACTGCTGACCTTCTGGTTAGCAGCCATAGCACTTAACCACTACACCACCAGGGTTTCTGTATGCATAGTAGTGGTTAAGAATAAGGCTCCTCATTTGTAAAATAGGGAGAATAATTATAAATACCTTTTAGGGCTGTTGTAGGATTATAAGGTAATCCAGGAATAGTGCTTGACTCACAGTAAGTACTCAAAAAATGTTAGCTATTATCTTGGTGAAATTGCTTGGTTTTTTTTTTGGAAGAAGCTGTGTATATCCATATAGCTGCAGTATACATAAAGGAAAAGGGACTTAACTCCTAGTGTGGGGCCAAAGCTAAATGAAATAGAAGACGTGAAAATTCCTAGCGGTGTTGGTGCTCAATCAGCTCAGGGAAAATCAGCTTTTACCAGTTCATTCTGTAGAGGTAGAGCAAGAACAAGAATGAATCAAGTGCCCTGAGTGAGGCCTTCAGGAATAACAATGAACAGAAGGCAGTTATACTTTCCTCAGCGCAATAATGTCAATTCTTCTCTAGAAAGGCTAATTGACAAAATCAGGGTCACTATCTAAACAGCTTAGAGTTCAAAAAGAGGTAGTTGCAAATAAGGGATTGAGAGATGAGAGATGAGGTCAACACAGAGTAAAATGGCCAATTAGCTCAATATAAACCAGATGAAACGTACCCTTGAGGATATAAACTGGATACTATGTTTTTTCTGGGTTTATGTTAAGAAATATAAGTATGATCAAGAAAGTAATGACTGATAAAAATTGAGGTGTAAGTACTACCAAATTCTCCTAGTTGGTACAAATAACAATGTTATATCCTCCCTTTTCTTAGAAATAAGTTTTATCGATAAATTCCTAAAATGATACTTTGGTCTAAATATTTCTATTTATTTTCTTTAATGCTTGGTCCACAGAACCTTACTAACAATAACACAAAATTGAATTACCAAACAAGTTTTTCTATTCCAAATATATACCCACATCCATCCATCCATCAGACCTCGATTGAATGCCAAAGCACTGCATTGTGTCCTGAAACATATGAAATTTGTCAAGCAGGAGAGAAAATGAATCTCTGAGATATGGGCTACCTGTAAAAAATGACTTGTTCAAATTTAGACACCATTGGGAGAAAAACTAGCCTGTTTATCTACACCCCCACTTGCTTGTTCATCAATGAGGATTGTTAAAGGATTAAAAAAATGAGTAAATAAATGAGAGGAGTTTCAGCCTGTCCTTAAGGAACTCTTGGTCTTTAACATTATACCAGTGTAAGGTACAAAAAACCAGTTCAACTGTTGGTTAATAGTTTGTGTGCTCCAAAATATATAAACACAGCTGAATCTACTGTGTTAATCACAAAATAATGACCTTTGAAATTTTTTTGATGTTTTATTTATCTTGAATAATGGTCATCACATTACTGATAATAGCCATTTAACATACATATATATGCAAATATGAGAGGAATTCAAAGGTTATATAGTCACCAGACCAGCTATGAGTCAGAATCAACTCGATGGCAACAGGGTAGGTAACCCATATATGCTAGTAATGGTTAAGTAACAAAACCTTTGTCGCTGAAGTCAGGGAGGTCTTTGATAGGGCTACACAAGAAATATACAATCAGTGTCTTCTGCACAATGGGTGTGATGGTTAATTTCATTTGTCAACACAGCTAGGCTATGGTGCCCATTCGTTTGATTGACCATGAGTGTAGATGTTGCTATAAAGATATATACATGTGATTAGCATTTAAATCAATTGACCTTAAGTAAAGCAGATTACCCTCCATAAAGTGGGTGGATCACATCTAAAATTAAAGGCCTTAAGAGCAAAACAGGAAGTTTCCCAAGGGACAATTCTGTCTCCAGACTATAAATAGATATCTTGCCAGGATTCTTCTCTCTCCCCCACACTCTGACACCAATTTTGGGACACACACCTGCCACTATGTCCAGTCTGTCACCTAACATAAATATTTTGGACTTGCCAGCTCCCACAATCATGTAAGCCAATTCCTCAGAATAGACTTCTCTTTCCCTCCATATATATGTGTGTCGTTAGGTGCCACTGAGTTGGTTCCAACTTATAGCAACCCTCTGAACAACAGAAAGAAGCACTGCCTAGTCCTGCTCCATCCTCACAATCATTGCTACATTTGAACCTATTGTTGCAGCCACTGTGTCAATCCATCTCCTTGAGGGTCTTCTTTTTCACTGACTCTCTACTTTATCAAGCATGATGTCCTTCTCCAGGGATTGGTCCCTTCTGAAAACACGTCTAAAGTATATGTGATAAGGTCTGACCATCCTCACTTCTAACGAGCATTCTGGCTGTACTTTATTGAAGACAAATTTCTTCATTCTTTTCTCAGCCCATGGGATATTCAATATTCTTTGCCAAAACCACAATTCAAAGGCATTAATTCTTCTTTGGTCTTCCCTATTCATCATCCATCTTTCACGTGCACATGAAGAGACTGAAAATACCACATCTTGGATCAGGCTCACCTGAGTCCTTAAAGTGATATCTTTGCTTTTTAACACCTTACAGAGGTCTTTTGCAGCACATTTGCCAAGTGCAATATGTTGTTTGATTTCTTCTTCTTTTTTAATTTTATTTTGTTTTAGGTGAAAATTTATAGAGCAAATAAGTTTCTCATCCAAAAATTTATAGTCAAATTATGTGGTTACATAGGTTGCAATTCCTGCAATGTGTCAGTACTTTCTCTCTTTCTCCATCCTGGGTTCTCTGTGTCCATTTGTCTAGATTTTTTTTTTTTTTTTTTTTTGTGGTTCATTTTATTTTTTTATTGTATTTTTAGACGACTGTTTACAGAACAAACTAGTTTCTCATTAAATAGTCATTACACACATCATTTTATGACATCAGTTAACAACCCCACGACATGTCAACACTCTCCCTTCTCAACCTTGGTTTCCCTGTTACCAGCTTTCCTGTTCCCTGCTGCCTCTTAGTCCTTGCCCCTGGGCTGGAGTGCCCCTTTAGTCTCGTTTTGTTTCATGAGGCTGCCTAATCTTTGGCTGAAGGTGGACCTCAGGAGTGACTTCATTACTGAGCTGAAAGGGTGTCAGAAGGCCATACTCTCAGGGTTTCTCCAGTCTCCGTCAGGCCAGTAAGTCTGGTCTTTCTTTTTGAGTTAGAATTTTGTTCTACATTTTTCTCCAGCTCTGTCCAGGACCCTCTATTGTGATCTTTGTCAGAGCAGTCAGTGATGGTAGCCAGACACTCTCTGGTTGTACTGGACTCAGTCTGGTGGAGAATGCAGTAGATGTGGTCCCATTAGTCCTTTGGACTAATCTTCCCCTTGTATCTTTAGTTTTTTCCATTGTTCCTTGCTCCCAAAAGGGTGAGACCAGTGGAGCATCCTAGATGGCTGCTCACAAGCTATTAAGACCCCAGATGCTATTCACCAAAGTAGGATGTAGAACACGTTCTTTATAAACTATATTATGCCAGTTGAGCTAGATGTTCCCTGAGACCATGGTTTCCACAGCCCTCAGCCCAGCAATTTGGTCCCTCAGGGAGTTTGGATGTATCCATGGAGCGTCCAAGACCTTGCCTTGTACAATTTGTGCTGGCCAAAACCAAAGATAAAGAGAGAATTTTAAGAGCAGCTAGGGATAAATGAAAAGTCACCTACAAAGGAGAGTCAATAAGAATAAGCTCAAACAACTTGGCAGAAACCATGCAGGCAAGAAGGCAAAGGGATGACTTATATAAAGCCTTGAAGGAAAAAAATTGCCAACCAGGAATCATATATCCAGCAAAATTGCCTCTCAAATAAAACCCAGTATGATAATATGAAGGCACAATTAGGTCATTTTCAGATAAACAGAAGTTTAGGGAATTTATAAAAACCAAACTACAATGACAAGAAATACTAAAGAGAGTTCTCTGGTTAGAAAATCAATAATATCAGATATTAACCCAAGACTAGAACACAGGACAGAGCAACCAGATGTCAATCCAGACAGGGAAATCACAAAAATAAATGAAGATAAAAAAAAATGCTGAAAACAGGGAAATGGCAATGTCATTATGTAAAACAAGACAATATTAAAACAATAAAGAGGGACTAAGAAATGTAGTCATAAATCTTTCATTTGGAGAGAAAGACAAGGCGATAAAAGAAATAAAAGGTAAACTTAGAAAAATGGGGGTAAATATTAAGATAACCATAAGGGAGACTAACAATCCTACTCATCAAAATAAAATACAAGAAAAAATAGAGACTCAGCAGAAACAAAATCAACAGCAATGAATAAGAAGAAAAGACAGTATATAAAGATAAACTACTCAGCACAAAAACTTAAGTAGGAAAAAGAAACTGTCAACGCCACACAAAAAAAGACATCAAAATGATGGCACTAAACTCATATCTATCCATAATTCCACTGGATGTAAATGGACTAAATGCACCAATAAAGAGACAGAGTGGCAGAATGGATTAAAAAAACCACGATCTGTCTATATGCTGCCTATAAGAGACACTCCTTAGACTTAGAGACGCAAAGAAACTAAAGCTCACAGGATGGAAAAAAATATACCAAGCAAAAGACAATCAAAAAAGAGCAGGAGTGGCAATATTAATTTCTGACAAAATAGATTTTAAAGTTAAATCCACCACAAAGGATAAGGAAGGACACTATATAATGATTAGAGGTACAATATACCAGGAGGATATAACCGTATTAAATATTTATGCACCCAATGACAGAGCTGCAAGATACATAAAACTAACTCTAACAGCATTGGTAAGTGAGATAGACAGCACTACAATAATAGTAGGAGACTTCAACACATCACTTTTGGTGAAGAACAAGACATCTAGAAAGAAGCTCAATAAAGACATGGAAGATCTAAATGCCGCAATCAACCAACTCGACCTCATAGACATATACAGAACTCCCCGCCCAACAGCAGCTGAGTATACATTCTTTTCTAGAGCACATGGAACATTCTCTAGAATAGACCACATATTAGGTCATAAAGCAAGCCTTAGCAGAATCCAAAATATTACAAAGCATCTTCTCTGACTATAAGGCCATAAAAGTAGAACTTAATAACAGAAAAAGCAGGGAAAAGAAATCAAACACTTGGACTCTGAACAACACCCTTTTCAAAAAGGACTGGGTTATAGAAGACTTTAAGGATGGAATAAAGAAATTCATAGTATCCAATGGGAATGAAAACTATTCCTATCAGAACCTTTGGGACACAGTGAAAGTAGTGCTCAGAGGCCAATTTATATCAATAAATGCACACATACAAAAAGAAGAAAGGGCCAAAATCAAAGAATTATCCCTACAACTTGAACAAATAGAAATGGAGCAACAAAAGAAACCCACAGGCACCAGAGGGAAGCAAATAATAAGCATTTGAGCAGAATTAAATGAAATAGAGAACAGAAAAACAACTGAAAGAATTAACAAGACCAAAAGCTGGTTCTTTGAAAAAATTAACAAAATTGATAAACCATTGGCCAAACTGACAAAAGAGAAACAGGAGAGGAAGCAAATAACCTGAACAAGAAATGAAATGGGTGATATTACAACAGACCCAACTGAAATTAAAAGAATCATATCCGATTACTACGAAAAATTGTACTCTAACAAATTTGAAAACTTGGAAGAAATGGATGAATTTTTAGAAACACACTACCTACCTAAACTAACACAAACAGAGGTAGAGCAACTAAATAAACCCATAACAAAAGGAGAGATTGGAAACATAATTAAAAATCTCTCAACAACAACAAAAAAAGCCCTTGCCTGGATGGCTTCACTGCAGAGCTGCACCAAACTTTCAGAGAAGAGTTAACACCACTACTACTAAAGGTATTTCAGAGCACAGAAAAGGACGGAATACTCCCAAGCTCATTCTATGAAGCCAGCATATCCTTGATACCAAAAGACACCACAAAAAAAGAAAATTACAGACCTATATCCCTCAAGAACTTAGATGCAAAAATTCTCAGCAAAATTCTAGCCAATAGAATTCAACAACGTATCAAAAAAATAATTCACCATGACCAAGTGGGATTCATACAAGGTATGCAGGGATGGTTCAACATTAGAAAAAGAATTAGTATAATCCATCGCATAAATAAAGGAAAAGACAAGAAACTCATGATTTTATCAATTGATGCAGAAAAGGCATTTGACAAAGTTCAACACCCATTCATGATAAAAACTCTCAGCAAAACAGGAATAGAAGGAAAATTCCTCAACATAATAAAGAGCATTTATACAAAGCCAACAGCCAGCATCATTCTAAAAGGAGACAGCCTGAAAGCATTCCCCTTGACATCAGGAACCAGACAAGGATGCCCTTTATCACTGCTCTTATTCAACACTGTGCTGGAGGTCCTAGCCAGAGCAATTAGGCTAGACAAAGAAATAAAGGGCATCCAGATTGACAAGGAAGAAGTAAAGGTATCTCTATTTGCAAATGACATGATCTTATACACAGAAAACCCTAAAGAATCCCCAGGAAAACTACTGAAACTAATAGAAGAGTTCGGCAGAGTCTCAGGATACAAGATAAACAGAAAAATCAGTTGGATTCCTCTATACCAACAAAAGGAACATCAAAGAGGAAATCACCAAATCAATGCCATTAACAGTAGCTCACAAGAAGATAAAATACTTAGGAATAAATCTTACCAGAGACTTAAAAACCTACACAAAGAAAACTACAAGACACTACTCCAAGAAACCAAAAGAGACCTACAACAAAGTGGAAAAACATACCTTGCTCATGGATAGGAAGACTTAACATCGTAAAAACATCTATTCTACCAAAAGTGATCTATAGATACAATGCAATTCCGATCCAAATTCCAACATTTTTTCATGAGATGGAGAAACAAATTACCCACTTCATATGGGATGGAGAGGCCCTGGATAAGTAAAGCATCACTGAAAAAGAAGAACAAACTGGGAGGCCTCATACTACCTGATTTTAGAATCTATTATACTGCCACAGTAGTCAAAACAGCCTAGTAGTGGTACAACAACAGATACATAGACCAATGGGAATTGAGAATCCAGACATAAATCCATCCACATATGAGCAGCTGATATTTGTTTGACAAAGGCCCAAGGTCAGTTAAATGGGGAAAAACAGTCTCTTTAACAAATGGTGCTGGCATAACTGGATATCCATCTGCAAGAAAATGAAACAGGACCCATACCTCACACCATGCAAAAAAACAAACTCAAAATGGATCAAAGACTTAAATATAAAATCTAAAATGAAAAAAATTATGGAAGAAAAAATAAGGACAATGGTAGGAGCTCTAATACATGCCATAAACAGTATAGAAAACATCACTAACGATGCAAAAGCACCAGAAGAGAAACTAGGTAACTGGGAGCTCCTAAAAATCAAACACCTATGCTCATCCAAAGACTTCACCTAAAGAGTGAGAAAAGTATCTGCAGACTGGGAAAAAGTTTTTAGTTATGACATTTCCGATCAGTGTCTGATCTCTAAAATCTACATGATACTGCAACAACTCAACTACAAAAAAACAACTAGTCCAATTAGTAAATGGACAAAGGATATGAAAAGGCACTTCCCTAAAGAAGACATTCAGGTAGCTAACAGATACATGAGAAAATGCTCACAATCATTAGCCATTAGAGAAATGAAAATCAAAACTACAATGAGATTCTACCTCAGTCCAACAAGGCTGGCATTAATCCAAAAAACACAGGATAATAAATGTTGGAGAGGTTGTGGAGAGCCTGGAACACTTACATACCACGGATGGGAGTGTAAAATGGTACAACCACTTTGGAAATCGATTTGGTTCTTCCTTAAAAAGCTAGAAATAGAAGTACCATATGATCTAGTAATCCCACTCTTTGGACTATGTTGTTGTTGTTAGGTGTCATTGAGTCGGTTCCAACTCATAGTGACCCTATGCACAACAGAACGAAACACTGCCGGTCCTGAGCCATCCTTACATCCACTGTTATGCTTGAGCTCATTGTTGCAGCCACTGTGTCAATCCACCTCTTTGAGGATCTTCCTCTTTTCCACTGACCCTGTGCTCTGCCAAGCATGATGTCCTTCTCTAGGGACTGATCCCTCCGGACAACATGTCTAAAGTGTGTAAGACGCAGTCTCGCCATCCTTGCCTCTAAGGAGCATTCTGGCTGCACTTCTTCCAAGACAGAGTTGTTCATTCTTTTAGCAGTCCATGGTATATTGAATATTCTTCGCCAGCACCACAGTTCAAAGGCGTCAACTCTTCTTCAGTCTTCCTTATTCATTGTCCAGTTTTCACATGCATATGATGTGATTGAAAATACCATGGCTTGGGTCAGGCGCACCTTAGTCTTCAGGGTGACATCTTTGCTCTTCAACACTTAGAAGAGGTCCTTTGCAGCAGATTTGCCCAATGGAATGCATCTTTTGATTTCTTGACTGCTGCCTCCATGGCTGTTGATTGTGGATCCACGTAAAATGAAATCCTTGACAACTTCAATCTTTTCTCCATTTATCATTATGTTGCTCATTGCTCCAGTTGTGAGGGTTTTTGTTTTCTTTATGTTGAGGTATAATCCATACTGAAGGCTATGGTTTTTGATCTCCATTAGTAAGTACTTCAAGTCCTCTTCACTTTCAGCAAGCAAGGTTGTGTCATCTGCATAACGCAGGTTGTTAATGAGCCTTCCTCCATTCCTGATGCCCCATTCTTCTTCATATAGTCCAGCTTCTTGTATTATTTGTTCAGCATACAGATTAAATAGGTATGGTGAAAGAATTCAACCCTGACGCACACCTTTCCTGACTTTAAACCAATCAGTATCTCCTTGTTCTGTCCAAACAACTGCCTCTTGATGTATGTAAAGGTTCCTCATGAGCACAATTCAGTGTTCTGGAATTCCCGTTCTTCGCAGTGTTATCCATAGTTTGTTATGATCCATACAGTCGAATGCCTTTTGCATAGTCAGTAAAACACAGGTAAACATCCTTCTGGTATTCTCTACTTTCAGCCAGGATCCATCTGATATCCCTGGTTCCACGTCCTCTTCTGAAACCGGCCTGAATTTCTGGCAGTTCCCTATTGATATACTGCTGCAGCCCTTTTTGAATGATCTTTAGCAAAATTTTGCTTGCGTGTGATATTATCCTTGGAATATGTCCTAGAGAAATAAGAGCCTTTACATGAACAGATACATGCATGCCCACGTTCATTGCAGCACTGCTTACAATAGCAAAAAGATGGAAGCAACCAAGGTGTCCATCAACAGATGAATGGATAAATAAATTATGGTATATTCACACAATGGAATACTATGCATCTATAAAGAACAATTATAAACCTGCCAAATATTTCATACCATGGAGGAACCTGGAAGGCATTATGCTGAGTGAAATTAGTCAGTTGCAAAACGACAAATATTGTATGAGATCACTATTATAAGAACCCAGGAAACAGTTTAAACAGAGAAGAAAATATTCTTTGATGGTTATGTGAGTGGGGTGGGAGGGAGGGAGACAGGTTTTCACTAATTAGATGGTAGACAAGAACTATTTTAGGTGAAGGGAAAGACAACACACAATACAGGAGAGGTCAGCACAACTAGACTAAACCAAAAGCAGTTTCCTGAAAAAACTGAAAGCTTTGAAGGCTTGCATAGCGGGGGTTGGGAGTTTAGGGGCCATGGTTTCAGGGGACGTCTAAGTCAATTGGCATAATCAAATCTGTTAAGAAAACTTTCTGCTTTCTACTTTGGAGAGTGGTTTCTGGGGTCTGAAATGGTAGCAAGCGGCCATCTAAGATGCATCAATTGGTCTCAACCCACCTGGAGCAAAGAAGAATGAACACCAGAGATACAAGGTAATTATGAGCGCAAGAGTCAGAAAGGGCCACATAAACCAGAGCCTACATCCACGTGAGACCAGAAGAATTAGATGGTGCCTGGCTACAACCAATGACTGCCTTGACAGGGAACACAATAGAGAACCCCTGAGGTAGTAGGACAGCAGGGGAGTGCAGACCTCAAATTCTTGTAAAAAGATCAGACTTAATGGTCTGACTGAGACTAGAAGGACCCCGGAGGTGATGGTCCCCAGGCCTCCTGTTAGCCCAAGACAGGAACCATTCCCAAAGCCAACTCTTCAGACAAGGATTGGATTGGACTATGGGTTAGAAAATTATATTAGTGAGGAGTGACCTTTTTGGATTAAGTAGACACATGAAACTATGTGGGCAGCTCTATAGGAGATGAGAATGCAGAGGGGTTCAGAAGCTGGCCAAATGGACACGAAAATAGAGAGTGGAAAGAAAGAGTGTGCTGTCTCATTAAGGGGAGAGCAACTAGGAGTATATAAACCAAAAAAATGAAATCCATTGCTGTCGAGTTGATTCCGACTCATAGTGACACTATAGGACAGAGTGGAACTGCCCCATAGAGTTTCCAAGAAGCGCCTGGTGGATTTGAACTGCCGACCTTTTGGTTAGCAGCCGTAGCACTTAACCACTATGCCGCCAGTGTTTCCAGGACTATATAGCAAGGTGTATATAAATTTTTGTACAAGAAAAAAAAAAAGTTGTATTATCTACTGTACACTAAGACAGATCCATGACTGATATTAGATATGATCTGACATTAAATATGAACCATATATAACTGTTCTGACTTAACATACAAACTTAAAGTAGATTTAGGAATGGAACTTGTTGGTAACCCAGGACTGCCTGTAATTGGAACCTGTGGATTTACGTCAGGCTGACTTAAGCCGCGTATGTTATAGCAATCTAGGCAAGCAGTGTTTAAGACAGGGATCGCAAATTGCAAGCCTGCAGGCTGTATCTGCAGTTGTGTTTGACCAAAGTGCTTTAAAAACACAGAACATTTTTGAATGTCTTTAGTAGGGTATATAGGATCTGGTTCTACCATAGTCCCCAATCATTTCCTCCTGTTATGTAGGCTGCTCAGTTCAAGATTTCTGTCACCTTTCTGGATGCTGTGGATTTTTAACTGTGTATCTCTGGTTTTAAGAAATGCAGAAGTATTGAGAATTGCATTGGAAAAATAGGGATATAACCTTTGAACCAAACACAGGTGAAGAAAACTTTTCTGCTGATAAGTGCAAACCGAGAACCCAGGGATTTTTGAATACCTAGATGCATTTTTAACTCACACAACATAATAATTAAAGATCCATCTGTTTTAGAAAAGATAAGGAAATGCTGATAAATATACTTAGGCAGATAGACAGATTCTGACCCAATAGTTTTTAGACAAGTAGGTATAAATTCACCCAACATTATACACAAAAATTTAATATATCTGAAGATAGCACATAATATTAACCTCATAATCTTGACATAATTAAAAAAACATAAGATTTCAATTTGACCAAAAGATGATCATGGAGGTACATCAGAAAGTGGTCTATCTCAGGTTCGACAGAGAAGTTAATAACAATTGAGTTATTAAAACTACTCAGCCAGAAAAATTAGAAATATGTATATGGTAAATGTGAAAGGAAAACAATGCATATTTTAATATTATCAAATAAATTTCTATTTATGCATTCAGTCAATAATGTGCTGTCTTCAGCCTTCAACTTACTGCTTAACTTGGAATAAAACATCACAATTTTCCCTTTCATTTTATGAAAATCCTTTGTCTTTTACAAATATGGAGCAGATTTTGCTTGCTCTCATTTATGATCTGAATTTAATTTTAGTAGAAAATTCTGTGATTGAATGAGAAAAGCAAGTTTTATATTTCAGGCTAAATTAATCACCATCATAAACTTGTACATTTTCTTTTTTATATGTTGAATGAGGACAGGGATCTTAATTTTGTTCACAGATGTACCCCCAAATGCCTAGGATATAGAACATGGTAGGCATTCAGTCAACATATTTGTTGAGTGAATTGAACTGCATCATTCTCGTGACACTATTCTAGGGATTCCTAATCCCAGCACAGCATAATGAGAAAAATAAACTACATATCAATGTATGCATTGACAATAGTACATTTCTTGAAAAGTCTGTTTTTTTCTATAGTTCATATGCCAAAAAAAACAACCCAAACCCATTGCCGTCGAGTTGGTTCTGACTCATAGTGACCTTATAGGACAGAGTAGAACTGCCCCATGGAGTTTCCAAAGGGCGCCTGGTGGATTTGAACTGCTGGCCCTTTGGTTAGCAGCTGTAGCACTTAATCACTACACCACCAGGGTTGCCATATACTTCCTTTTAATGAAATTTGGTGATTGCCTATGGTAGGATTTTTTACTTTAATGATTTTATCTGCAAAATAAAAACTGGCCACCATGGATAATTTGGGAGGGAAATTTTATTACTTTATTAAATCACTAAGTCTGGACACCGCTGATATAGAGCTAAGAATGAAAGCTGTCCTCTGTTTATCAGACAGCATTGTTCTTGACCTGTTAGTTCTCTGGATAACACTTGCTATCAGCTTTAAAAATGTTCCCACTTTGATAACCCCGTGTGTTCTTAGAGTCTACTCTATGTGTTTGAAATGTCCTCTTGAGTAAAACACCTTTCTTTCCTACTGAAAAGTTTATGTATTTTCTATTAGCTTGTATCCTATGTGACAAAGAATGGCCTGGCACGTTTGATAGTTCCTGAACCCTTAGCAGTTTTTTGCGTGTTATAGGTGCAGGATG
The DNA here is from genome assembly GCF_030014295.1 of Loxodonta africana. NCBI lineage: Eukaryota > Metazoa > Chordata > Mammalia > Proboscidea > Elephantidae > Loxodonta > Loxodonta africana. Next base: position 139,598,551 of record NC_087344.1, read on the forward strand.
GATATTTGTTTACTGGAAAAAATGAATTAATGAATCAATGGGATAGACTGAACGAAGTCAGGGAATAATGAAAAGATGGAGATTAACTTATGTGGCGCCCTTACAATAAATTTATTCATTTTTTATTGTTTTAATACCCAAAGCAAGCCCACACAGTTAGAAATGACATTATTTTCATAGTATACCTGGAGAAACTGAGGCACTTAAATATAGCTAATCCAAGAATATGAATAGCTAAATAAGTAACCTAGTCAAGGAGTGATAACATAGAAGGCCAGAATCCAGGCTTCCTTATAGCCCATGTAGTCGAACTTTGTTTCGTTGATTTCAACCAAAATTAACAGGCTTAAAGTAAATGCAGAGAGTTACAGGAAGCTCTTGAAGGAATATAAGAAAAAGCGCTACCAGTGTTGATTCAGTGAAAAAACAAGTGGCTTTGGAGGTAGAAGCTTGGAGAAACTAAAACAAAGACAAAAAGCGGTCCTTGGATCTGAAAGGAATTTATCCTCTACAGTGGAGAAAACTACTGTTGTCTAGCTATGAGAAGATCAGACACATATTTCTACTTGATATGAGGGATGCTTAAAGAAGGTACATTTTCTGTATTTATCTCCATTTCATAAAGATTAACTATACAAAAAAAAAAAAAAAACGCGACAAACAAACCCTGAAGAAAACTTTTTAAAAATTATCTGTAAAATAATTATAAATTATTTCAAATACCAAAAAGTTTAGAAAAGAGCATAAGGAATTAGTTGTGGTTAAAGAGCCTACCACTGAACCCCAACTAATAGAAGAGACAATTACCTAGTTGATTCTATTTTATTAGTCCCATTTATTGAATTACTACATTGCAATTACTATATCCCAGTATACTAATAAATACTAACCAAAAAGCCAAAACCAAACCTGTTGCCATCGAGTCAATTCCGGCTCATAGTGACCCTATGGGACAGAATAGAACTGCCCCATAGAGTTTCTAAGTAGCGCCTGGTGGATTCAAACTGCCAACCTTTCGGTCAGCAGACATAGCTCTCAACCACTACACCACCAGGGTTTCCAAAAAATTTAAGTAGTATTGGATATTGAAAGTATAGGAAATATTGAAAAATCATATGTATATCATCTACCCACACTCCGTATGTTAATATTTTGCCATATTTGCTTCAATTTTTCCTTTTAAAATAAAAAATCATTTTCATTGAAGCCCCTTTGAGCCCCATTTTTATCTCATTTTTCTCCTTCTTTTCCCAGTAAATTTGATCCTTTTCCTACTTACAAATGTGTGCATTAGTAGGGGGGAATATTGCCATGTGTATTAAAAAAAAGTTTCCTCTGCAATTTTCCTTTTTCTTTAACATAATGTATTTGAGTTTAAAATTTTTTTCCATGTTGTCACATGTGGATCTAGTCCATTTAATGAATTAATGTATAGTATTCCATCATATGCTCCAATTTGTTTATGCCTTCTCCTACTTCTAATTTTTGGCCATTACAAAAAGTAGAAGTTGCTGCAAATATTTTACGATGTCTCTTTCTGCATATGTGCAAGAGTTTCTTGAAAGTGGACTTTCTTCACCAGAAGATACACACAACTTCAACTTTGCTGGACATAGATAAATTGTTCTTCAGTAGTTTTATGCTGTAAAAGGTTTCCTGCTGCTCCGTATTCTTGCCAACATTTGCTATTATCAGTTTTTTTTTTTTTAATTTGACAATATTACCAATGTAAAATGGTATCTCACTGTGGTTTTAGCCTACATTTCCCTGAACGCTGATTGTCTCTTCGTAAGTTTATTAGCCATTTGGGTTTTCTTTTATTCAAATTTGTCTTTTTTATATTTGTACCCCTTTTTTTTTTTTTTTATTGGGTGACTGGTCTTTTTCTTATTGGAGGACTCTTCTTACGTTTCGGATTCTATTCTAGACAATAATTTGATTTGTTACTGCTTGAAAGAAAATACTTCAGAAAAAGGCAGGATGCCAAAGAACTGACATTCGTACTGTTTGGAGTTTTATTTTTTTACCCAGTTTGACAGTGAGACTGCATAAGGATGCGATCTGACCATAGAGTTTTTTCCTTTTAGTGGCATTTACCAAAGGACTTAATTAAATTTCATCTTTTGGGATACAAAGAACAGACTGTGCAATTTTGGATAATATTAATGTATCACAAATTTAAGTTTAAATTCCATGTTCCCTTTGTATGGGCTACTTTCACCTCACAGAAAAAAAAAAGCTTTCTTAAATGAAAACTCTCAGAGGGGGACACCTTCACCAAATCACTCTGTGTGATGGTGCAGGTACTTCAGCTCTGAGTAATTTCAGATTTTGCAGATTATGAATTGGAAATAAGCTCAAGTGCCCATTAATCTATGGCTACTTATGTAAACGCCCTTCTAATAATCAGAGCGTATCATGAGTTTTTTGTCACAGCTGGCACGTTGGACTGAGATTATACTCATGCCTTGTACTTCTGTCTGGAAATGAAGATCTTCCATAATTGTCTATAATTATTACTGATTCAAAATTGCTAAGAGTCAGAAAGATGAATGGCCAACCCCTGTATCTAAGCCCACAATATGAGTTAAGGCATGCTTGACTCTCAGATCCGGCTGGCAAACAGGTATCCGTTTACAATGTCAGTTTCTGGCTGGTGATGATAGCCACCATGAGGGCTGAACTGAGAAAAGTTCTATGGCAATTTCTGGGCTTATTGCAGAAAAAAGGCTGTGATCTAGTAGCTGTTGTTGTTAGCTGTTGTCAAGTCGGTGCCAACTCATAGTGACCCCATGCACAGTGGAACAAAAAGCTGTCTGGTCCTGTGTCATCTCACTGATCAGTTGAGAATTGGACCCTTGTGATTCATAAAGTTTTCATTGGTTGATTTTCAGAAGTAGATCACCAGGCCTTTCTTCCTAGTCTGTCTTAGTCTGAAAGCACCACTGAAACCTTTTGAGCATCATAGCAGCATGCAAGCCTCCACTGACAGTTGGGTGGTGGCTGTACATGTTGTAACACTGATATTTAATTTAGGAGGTACAGGACTGAGGAGGCAGAGGAATACATATGCCACATCTTTGTCATCTCTGGCCTAAGCCTCAGGACAATGATGTAAAAAAATTCTCCCTGTTCACATGCGAGGTAGCCTACCTCGCCAGGGCCAGGAGTCCCAAAGCTCTAGTTAATATTAATCAGTCTGCCTTTGTCTGAGTATCCCCTCTGCATATATCCCTTGAGAATGTGCAATAACAATAGGATTCTGGTCAAATATCTTACCATTGAACCACAACTAATAGACAAGATAATCACCTAATTTGTTCTATTTTATTATGTCCCATTTATTGAATAATTACATTCCCATTGCCATACCCCAGCAATATATTTGCCTTAAAATGAAATCACAGGGAATCTTTTGAATTTCTATAATATTTTCCTTTTACTATCTGGTACCTAATGACATGTTGTCTTGGTTTGTTAATTAAGGTGATCATGAGTTTATAGCTTCAGGAAGATTGTAGCTACCTGAGGGCCAAGATTGAGCCTTTTGCTTCTTTTGTATCCTTCCCCTATAAGAGCTTAATAAATAGTAGCAGGATTGAATTGCCTCTAAGTGGCTAGAGAGTCTCAGGCCTTGAAGATTCTGTATGTAGCTGCTAAAAAAAAAGGCCAGGGTGTTCTTGGCATCACCAAGAAGGGTATCAGAATGAAAATAGAAAGTATAATGTTACCCTTGAAGAAGAACATGTTCTGGTCATTACAGTTCCAGAAAGCTATAACTAACCTGGAAACGGGCCAGAGATGGGCAATTTTTGGTTGATAAATGTGCTGGAAAAGCTTCCCAATGAGAACAAACTAAAATGACTTGTATCGTGACCTCATATAGAAGCATTACTCTTTCAGAGAAATCACTTTAACGTGTTGTTGAAGATCCTGATAAATGGAATTAAGGAGGCAGCCACTTTTGTACTGGATTCCTTAGAGGGTCCTCAGGTCTGTCTGGCTGGCAAATGTGGCTTTATCCACAGATGTAGCTCTCAGGAATTCCAAATGAATGAGGAGATCATTTCTGCCTTTAGGGTCTCAGGCCTGCAGTAACAGACTCTGGTCTTTTAAGATGGAGAAGTCCTAGGTTTCCTCCAGATAATCCGGTCTCCTTTGCTTCATATCTTTGTTAGAGCAACCAGCTGGTTTTAGAAATTTCCACCCAGATTCTACCAGTTAATTGACTCAATTTGCTAAGCCAGGCTTAATTTTGCAGCTAATTTAGATCCAGACTCAGTGTCGCCTATTTTCATTCCTACTGTAAGCACTACCTGGCTCAATCCTACCTGGGTCCATGTTCGCTATCATTTTTGATACCAGAAAATCAACTATGTCTTCCTTAGGACTTTGCACAGGTCTTGACTTTTTGGGTCCACCTATGTCTTTGGTCACCCAGCTTTGCCTTTGTACCCAAGACAGAGAAATTAAGGCTTTTCTTTCTGCAGAGTAAAGGAAAATAGGCTATGGATGATCCCACAAAGTAACAAACTCATTCCCCGAGTTTCTAAAATTTAAGAACTGGGGGAGTAAAAGATTATTCTCCTTTCACAGCAGGTAGCAGGCTAAAGGAATCTTATTATCCCCGAGTTGTACAGAACAGAAATAGAGAGAGATCAAAAAGAGCTGGAATTAATTAGTGAAGGATTGATCAATTATTCCACTAAAGGAAATTTGTCAATATGGATTCAGCGTTTAGCTGTAACACTTCAAGATGATATCGAAGGGCAACCAGGCTTGTTCATTAAACGCAATGGTTGACATTAGACTGGAGCTATAATTAAAACATTGCTTTAAATGAGGCAGTTTTGTTATTGTTTTTATGTTCATCACATTGCTGGAATAGTTTTTTTTAAAGGTATTTTTCATGTTTCAGCAGCCTATTCCAAAAAAGACAATATTAGCTCTAGACTTCATGGCTCCACTACCAAAATAATAACACAGACTTATTGAATTAGGAAGAAAGACTTGGCAATCTATTTCCAAAAATCAGCCAAGGAAAACCTTATGGATCACAGCACTCTGATCTACCACCGATTACTGGGATGGCTTGGGACTAGGCAGCATTTAGTTCTGTGGTGCATGAGGTTGTCATGAGTCGCGGGCCAACTTGGCAGCTACCAACAACATGAACAATAATTTATTGAATATATACTATTAGCTCAGTGCTTCACATAGTTTTTTTCTTGTTTAATCTGCAATATGTGATTGATGCTATTATTACAGGTATGTGCAGATATGCCACATAGAGGCACGTAAGGCTAAGTAACTTAGCTTTCCCAAGGTCCTATGTCAGAAAATGGCGTTTCAGGTTGTGAACCTGTCAGTCTGATTACAGAGCTTATGCATTTAGTGCTTCATGATACTCTCATTGACTGTTGCAGGCCACACTTTCCGACTCTGTGCAGGCCCTTTCGGGGCCTCCTTTGGAGAGTCCACCTTAGGAGAAGCTGGCATCTACTCCCCAGGCCTTATTTCAGGCCTGGCAGGGTTGTCAGTATCTAAACCCCTCGATGAGATTATTCCAACTGTAATGAGAAACCCAGAAGGTAGTAAAGTTAATAAATCTTCTGCTCATGCCCAGGAATTTAGTAGACTGAATGTGAAAGTGGCCAAAGTAGATTTAAAATGATTGAAATGACAAAAGGTGAAATGTGAGTGAAGTGAATGAATTACAAAAGCATGTATGAATAGTATTACACAAGTGAAGCAAATTCAATATCAATCTAATTTCTGACCACGTGCAATGGGAAAACAAGGGCAAGGGAGCAGGAGAGTCAAGGGTAAAGAACAGTTTTATTACTTTTTTTCATTGTGCTGCTACATATGGGTTTCTGCTGCTATTTATTAACATGCAGAGGTTAAAGTTTGGGTAAGATGCCGATTATAATATCGTGGAAGACTAAGTGCCATCCTAAAGTGGAAAATGTGATTTGAAGTCAGGTTATAACAAAATGCAAGCTTCATTTTGGTATTGCAAGTGCTGAGGGCATTTTAGAAATTAAAAATAAACCATTTTTAATAACCAGACTGAGTCCTATAGGGTGAGTTTATTGCCCCTTGTCTGTAAAGGAGCCTCTTCAGCTTACGCAGGAGTAGTATTGCAGAGTTCCATACTGAGCCTTCTCTTCGAAACCAAACCAAACCAAACCAGACCCATTGCTGTCGAGTAGATTCCGACTCATAGTTTAAGGTGTACGATATTCAACTTTGAGCAATATAGAGAGACTTGGTGCATCTAAGCAAATAAAACCCAGTTTCACTAGTCTCTGGAAAGACCATGATATTTAAACTTAGACAGGTCTGGGTTTGAGTCTTGGCACCCCTATTTACAAGATGTAACTGTGGGCCAGTTATTTAGCTTCATGAGTACGAACTTCCTTATTTATAAGATGGGAATAATGGCTACCTTGGAGGATTATAAATAATACAGTATCTGGAAAAGGGCTTGGTAGAGCCCCCAGTACACAGTAGGCCCTCTGTGAATGATCGCAAATTATAATCATGTCAAGTGCACGATACCATGCCAAGCACATAGAGGGACTTAAAAAATATTGGTTGAATGAGTTTATTAAATAAAAGACAAGAAACTCTCCCCAGTCAATAAATCTGCTTGTCGGTTGTTGCTTTCTGTTTCCATTTTTTTAGTGAGACTGTAGTAGTGGCACGTGAACCTGTGTTGTCAGTGGTGAAAGAGTGGTGTAAGGCATGACCCAGGTTTTCAGGAGATTCTTGAGGAATAAGGTGAGCTTTTGTTGGTCTTTAAATCATAACATATAGCAAGCTATTTACTTGAAATATTTATAGAGCCAGACTCAATTGCAGATGCCCTATCAATCTTTTAGGCCAGGGCTGCATGGAGAGATGTGGGCAGTGTATAAAAGAAACATTGACACATACATTCTTGTTATTATTAAACAAATATGGCTGTTCTTCCCTTACACACACCCAGGCCCAGACTTAGGCACAATAGTCTCTCCTTCACATGTTTCATCAAATTCAAGACTTCTCTATCTTTTGTTCATTTTTATACTTCTGATAGAGACAACGTGTCGTGGATTGAATTATGTCCCCCCAAAATATGTGTCCAGATTGTGTGGTTGTCCTCCATTTTGTGATTGTAATTTTTTGCTGGGAGGATTAGGATGGCATTGTAACACCACCCTTACTCAGGTCACCTTCCTGCTCCAAGGTAAAGGGAGTTTCCCTGGAGTGTGGCCTGCACCACCTTTTCTCACTCAAGAGATAAAAGGAAAGGAAGGCAAGCAGAGAGTTGGGGACCTCATACCACCAAGAAGGCAGCTTCAGGAGCAGAGAGCATCCTTTGGACACAGGGTTCCTGCACCTGAGAAGCTCCTTGACCAGGGGAAGATTGAGGACAAGGACCTTCCGCCAGAGCTGACAGAGAAAGAAATCCTTCCCCTGGAGCTGATGCCCTGAATTTGGACTTGTAACCTACTAAACTATGAGAGAATAAATTTCTCTTTGTTAAAGCCATCCACTTGTGGTATTTCTGTTAAAGCAGTACTAGATGACTAAGACACAAGGGTAAAGAGAAATGTTCCTTTACTATTAGAGAATCATCTGTGCCAGGGTGATATGAAGCTAGCTTTGTGTCATAAGGAGTGAAGAGGACTGTTTTGCACTGGGGGGGTGTGTGCCCTTTAGGTAGAAATATTACCCAGCTCCAGCTGATTTTTACCATGAGGGAATTTATGCCCAATATTGCAAGAGCCTCTGATTTCTCAAGAGAAGCTGAAATCAGTGTTTTTATGTAAGATCTACCAATTTTCAAGGCTGATGCAAGTATTTCTAAAACACTGTATGGATGTGGTAAAATCTTTTTGCCAGCTGCGTGTGGCCCAATGGTTTATGCATGACCTCTCATACAGGTCTGGCTTCACCAAAGTACTCTATTGCTTTAATGCCCAAGATTAGGAGAATACCTAGGTTGGCATCTGAGGGACTCCATTGCCTGAACTGGTGGGACAGACTAGACATAGGGGCTGGAAACTGGAAAAAGGCACAGTCACAAGGGTGAGGCAGTGGATTGAAGCAAACTTAGCAGCAAGTGGGGCAAATGTCTCAGAAAGAGTAGGAAGGAAACATCCAGATTGCTTTAGGAGTTCAGCAAGACATAACAGATGGGAGCAGACAGTGGGCAGAGAGGGAGGAGGTAGTAGATGTCTGTTTGTGAGGTCTGTCCACACATGGTTAGCCCAGGATTCCTGAGAGGAAAAAGGGATTGAGAAAGCTGCAAGCTGGAGATGTAGCTTCAGATGTGGTTTTAGGATGAATGGCATGATATAGGGTCACTTTGATTGTTGAATTAGGGTTCTCTAGCTCACTCACTTCTCAACAAACACATAGGAATAAGTTTAGGCCTCAAAGCCAAAGGCAGGGATGAATTTACATTTCAGGGAAAGAACAGTTAGAACTCTGTCTAGAATTCAGCTGTGAGCAAGGGATCAGGAAGGTCAATATGTTAAGAATAAAAGATGTCTCAAGAGGCCACTGTTGTGTCTGTTCAGGGAAAGAAGAACATATTCGTGTTAAGGAACTATACAGAACCATGCCCATAACTCATTTGCGATGATAGTGGGGGCCCAGGGTGGAGGGCCTGAAGGAACCAACGTGTTCCAAAGGAAGCATCCTCTTGGCAAATGACTCAGAAGACCTTTGGCTTTTGTAAATCAAAAGATGTTCTACCCACTTTGCAGCTGACTCTCACCTAGCATTTAATCTGGACCTACTTGCGTATGTCTGGCAAATTGACATGGCATGGTGTCTTAGTCATCTAGTGCTGATATAACAGAAATACCACAAGTGGATAGCTTTAACAAAGAGAAATTTATTTCCTCACAGTAAAGTAGGATAGAAGTCCAAATTCAGGGCATCAGCTCCAGGGGAAGCCTTTCTCTCTTTGTCGGCCCTGGAGGAAGGTCCTTGTCCTCAATCTCCCCTGGTCAAGGAGCTTCTTGGGCACAGAGACCCTGGGTCCAAAGGACGTGCTGTGCTCTGGGTGCTGCTTTCTTGGTGGTATGAGGTCTCCAATTCTCTGCTTGCTTCCCTTTCCTTTTATCTCTTGAAAGAGAAAAGGTGGTACAAGCCACACCCCAGGGAAAATCCCTTTACCTTGGATCAGGAATGTGGCCTGAGCAAGGGTGTTACATCCCACCCTAATCCTCTTTAATCACAGGTGGAGATTATGATTTATAACTCATAGAAAAATCACAAAATGGAGAACAACCACAAATGGCCTAACCATGTTAACATATATTTTGGGGGGACACAATTCAATCCGTTACAGATGGGCCTGCAAGATAACTTTTTGCCAGAGAGACCAATGAACTTCTTGAGAAAGAACTCATTCAAAATGAAGAGAAGCCAGATAAGAATAGGTTGATACAGTACGAGAACATGTCCACAGCATCAGGAGCAGGGAGGGAAGATGCAGAATACAGTATAGTGACATGAGATTTTAACTCCTGGATTAGCACTGACCCAGGTCACAGGACTCACATATGAGTCCCATAGAAAGCAGAGAGCTGTTTAAAAAAACTCTTAAAACTGTTTCACTAATATTCTGTAAAAAATAGAGGTCACAAATAACAACTGAGTATATTTTCAGTGGAGGATACAGTAACAGGGAGATACTTCCCCACTTTGCAAAAGACACCAGGGCAGCCTTGACACCTCGAAGCCCTAGCCTGTTGGTGGGAGGCAGCCATACTTGCTAGCAGACCTGGTTTCTGGCAAGAAATGATGGCTATATAGGGTGAATGTGAGCACAGCAGGGGAAAAAGAAAGGCATTTAAAAAAAAATAATTTTTATTGTGCTTTAAGTGAAAGTTTACATATCAAGTCAGTCTTTCACACAAAAACTTTTATACACCTTGCTACATACTCCCAATTATTCTCCCCCTAATAAGACAGCCCGCTCCCTCCCTCAACTCTCTCTTTTTGTGTCCATTTCACCACCTTCTAACCTACTTTACCCTCTCATCTCCCCTCCAGGCAGGAGATGCCAACATAGTCTCAAGTGTCCACCTGATCCAAGAAGCTCACTCCTCACCAGCATCCCACTCCAACCCATTGTCCAGTCCAATCCATGTCTGAAGAGTTGGCTTCAGGAATGGTTCCTGTCCTGGGCCAACAGAAGGTCTGGGGGCAATGACCACTGGGGTCCTTCTAGTTTCCATCAGACCATTAAGTCTGGTCCTTTTATGAGAATTTGGGGCCTGCACCCCACTGCTCTCCTGCTCCCTCAGGGGTTCTCTGTTGTGTTCCCTGTGAGGGCAGACATTGGTTGTAGCCAGGCACCATCTAGCTCTTTTGGTCTTAGGATGATGTAGTCTCTGGTTCATGTGGCCCTTTCTGTCTCTTGGGCTCATAATTACCTTGTGTCCTTGGTGTTCTTCATTCTTCTTTGATCCAGGTGGGTTGAGACTCATTGATGCATCTTAGAAGGCTGCTTGCTAGCATTTAAAACCCCAGACGCCGCTCTTCAAAGTGGGATGCAGAATGTTTTCTTAATAGATTTTCTTATGCCAATTGACTTAGATGTCCCCTGAAACCATGGTCCCCAACCCCCTGCCCCTGCTACACTGGCCTTTGAAGCATTCCGTTTATTCAGGAAACTTCTTTGCTTTTGGTTTAGTCCAGTTGTGCTGACCTCCCCTGTATTGTGTGCTCTTTCCCTTCACCTAAAGTAGTTCTTATCTACTATCTAATTAGTGAATACCCTTCTCCTATCCTCCCTCCCCCATCTCTTAACCACAAAAGAATGTTTTCTTCTCAGTTTAAACTATTTCTCAAGTTCTTCTAATAGTGGTTTTATACAATATTTGTCCTTTTGCAACTAATTTCACTTAGCATAATACCTTCCAGGTTCCTCCATGTTATGAAATGTTTCACAGATTCCTCACTGTTCTTTATCCATGCGTAGTATTCCACTGTGTGAGTATACCATGATTTATTTATCCATTCATCCACTGATGGGCACCTTGGTTGCTTCCATCTTTTTGCTATTGTAAACAGTGCTGCAATAAACATGGGTGTGCATATATCTGTTCATGTAAAGGCTCTTATTTCTCTAGGATATATTCCACAGAGTGGGATTGCTGGATCATATGGTAGTTCTATTTCTGCTTTTTAAGGAAGCGCCAAATCGATTTCCAAAGTGGTCGTACCATTTTACATTTCCACCAGTAGTGTATAAGTGTTCCAATCTCTCCACAGCCTCTCCAACATTTATTATTTTGTGTTTTTTGGATTATTGCCAGCTTTGTTGGAGTGAGGTGAAATCTTATTGTAGTTTTGATCTGCATTTCTCTAATGGCTAATGATGGTGAACATTTCCTCATGTATCTGCTAGCCACCTGAATGTCTTCTTTAGTGAAGTGTCTATCATATCTTTTGCCCATTTTTTAATTGGGTTATTTGTCTTTTCGTAGTTGAGTTTTTGCAGTATCATGTAGAATTTAGAGATCAGTTTGTAAGTAGTTTTTTTACTCTTTTGGTGAAGTCTTTGGATGAGCATAGGTGTTTGATTTTTAGGAATTCCCAGTTATCTATTTTTTCTTCTGCATTCTTAGTAATATTTTGTATACTGTTTATGCCATGTATTAGGGCTCCTAACATTGTCCCTACTTATTCTTCCATGATTTTTATCATTTTAGATTTTATATTTAGGTCTTTGATCCATTTTGAGTTAGTTTTTGTGCACGGAGTGAGGTACGGGTCTTGTTTCATTTTTTTGCAGATGGATATCCAGTTATGCCAGCACCATTTGTTAAAAAGACTGTCTTTTCTCCATTTAACTGTTTTGGGGCCTTTGTCAAATATCAACTGCTCATATGTGGATGGATTTATATCTGGATTCTCAATTCTGTTCCATTGGTCCATGTATCTGTTGTTGTACCAGTACCAGGCTGTTTTGACTACTGTGGCAGTATAATAGTTTCTAAAATCAGGTAAAGTAAGGCCTCCGACTTTGTTCTTCTTTTTCAGTAATGCCTTATTTATCTGGAGCCAGTTTCCCTTCCATATGAAGTTGGTGATTTGTTTCTCCATCTCATTAAAGAATGTCATTGGGATTTGGGTCAGAATTGCATTAAATGTATAGATTGCTTTTGGTAGAATAGATATTTTTATAATCTTAAGTCTTCCTATCCATGAGCAGGGTATGTTTTTCCACTTATGTAAGTCTCTTTTGGTTTCTTGCAGAAGTGTACTGTAGTTTTCTTTGTATAAGTCTTTTACATCTCTGGTAAGTTTATTCCTAAGTATTTTATCTTCCTGGAGGCTATTGTAAATGGCATTGATTTGGTGATTTCCTCTTTAATGTTCCTTTTGTTGGTGTAGAGGAATCCAACTGATTTCTGTATGTTTATCTTATATCCCGATACCCTGCTGAACTCTTCTATTAGTTTCAGTAGTTTTCTGGAGGATTCCTTAGGGTTTTCTGTGTATGTCATGTCATCTGCAAATAGAAATACTTTGACTTGATGCCCTTTATTTCTTTATCTAGCCTAATTGCTCTGGCTAGGACCTCCAACACAATGTTGAATAAGACTGGTGATAAAGGGCATTCTTGTTTGGTTCCTGATCTCAATGGCAATGCTTTCAGGCTCTCTCCATTTAGGGTTTTGTTGGCAGTTGGCTTTGTACAAATGCCCTTTATTATGTTGAGAAATTTTCCTTCTATTCCTACTTTGCTGAGAGTTTTTATCATGAATGGGTGTTGTACTTTGTCAAATGCCTTTTCTGCATCAATCGATAAAATCATGTGATTCTTATCTTTTGTTTTATTTGTGTGGTGGATTACATTAATTGTTTTTCTAATGTTGAACCATCCCTGCATACCTGGTATGAATCCCACTTGGTCCTGGTGAATTATTTTTTTGATATGTTGTTGAATACTATTGGCTAGAATTTTGTTAAGGATTTTTGCATCTATGTTCATGAGGGATATAGGTCTATAATTTCTTGTGGTGTCTTTACCTGGTTTTGGTATCAGGGATATGGTGGCTTCATAGAATGAGTTTGGCAGTATTCTATCCTTTTCTATGCTCTGAAATACCTTTAGTAGTAGCAGTATTAACTCTTCTCGGAAAGTTTGGTAAAACTCTGCAGTGAAGAAGAAAAGCAGTTTTGATAGTATAGCTGACTAGAGTTTTTCAAGCACACAGATGAGACATATTCCTCAAAATATTTAGAGGACAAGAGGGACTTTGAGAAGAATCTAAGTTCATACTTGAGTAAGCTTGGATGAGGAGTACAAACTATTTCTGTTAACAAGACCCCTGCATGTTTACAATCTGTTAGGTTTAGTAAAAACTTGTTGTTGTTAAGTACTGTTGACTTAGTTCTGACTCATAGAGACCCTACATATAACGGAATGAAACATTGCCTGGTCCTGCACCATTCTCACAATCCTTGTTACGTTTGAGCCTGGTGTTGTAGCCAGTGTGTCAGTTTATCTCGATGAGGATCTTCCTCTTCCCTGACACTCTACCAAGCATGATGTCCTTCCCAATAACATGTTCGAAGTACTTGAGGCAAAGTCTTGCAATCCTCGCTTCCAAGGAGCACTCTGGCTGTACTTCCAAGACAGACTTTTGTTCATTCTTCTGGCAGTCTATGGTATATTTGAAGAATATCAAATATACCATAGATATATTCAAAGGTATCAATTCAAAGGCATCAATTCTTCTTCGGTCTTCCTTATTCATTGTCCAGCTTTCACATGCATTTGAGGTGATTGAAGATACCATGGCTTGAGTCAGGTGCACCTTAGTCCTTAGTCCTTAAAGCGACATCTTTGCTTTTTAATACTTTAAAGAGGTCTTTTGTAGCAGATTTGCCTGATGCAATTTGATTTCTTGACTACTGCTTTCATGGACATTGGTTGTAGATACAAGTAAAACGAAATCCTTAATGACTTCAGTATTTTCTCTGTTTATTATGATGTTGCTTATTGGTCCACTTGTGAGGGTTTTTGTTTTCTTTATTTTGACCTGTAATCTATACTGAAGGCTGTGGTCTTTGATCTTCATTAGTAAGCACTTCAGGCAAGGTTGTATCATCTGTATATCGCAGGTTGTTAATGAATCTTCCTCCAGTTCTGATGTCACATTCTTCTTCATATAGTCCAGCTTCTCTGATTATTGGCTCAGATTGATTAAGAATGGCAAAAGGATATAATCCTGACACACAGTTTTCCTGATTTTAAACCACACAGTATCCCCTTGTTCTGTTTGAACAGCTGCCTCTTGGTCCATGTACACACTCCACGTGAGCACAATTAAGTGTTCTGGAATTCCCATTCTTCACAATGTTATCCATAATTTGTTATGATACACAGAGTCAAATGTCTTTGGGTAGTCAAAAAAACATAGGTAAACGTCATTCTGGTCTTCTCTGCTTTCAGACAAGATCCAGCTGATATCAGCAAAGATAACCCTCCTTCCAAGTCCTGTTCTGAATCTGGCTTGAATTTCTGGCAGTTCCCTGTTGATGTGCTGCTGCAACTGTTTTTGAATTATCTTCGGCAAAATTTTTACTTGCCTTTGATATGAATAGTATTATTTGGTAATTTCCACATTCTATTGGACCACCTTTCTTGGGAATGTGCACAAATACGGATCTCTTCCAGTTGGTTCGCCAGGTAGCTGTCTTCCAAATTTCTTGGCATAGATGTGTGAGCACTTCCAGCATTATGTCCATTTATTTAAACATCTCAATTGGTATTCTGTCAATTCCTGACGTTACATTTTTAAGTCAGGGCATGAGACACCTGTGCTTTCCCACTATCAATTAAGTATAGCCAATGGATCCTTGTTACCTGTGGAAAGACTGAAGCTGTTCTGACAGCATTAGGCATCATCTTGAAATTTATTGTCCTTAGATTCTTTGACCAAAGGATACTATTTCCAGAAAGCCACTCTGGCCAGCTTGTGGCATTCCTTGTTATTTATTCTTGTTGTTGTTAGTTGCTATCAAGTCGATTCTGACTCATGGTGACCCCGTGTGTGCAGAGAAGAACTGCTTCATAAGATTTTCAAGGTTGTGAACTTTTGGAAGCAGATCACCAGGCACTTCTGGAAATAAATAAATGAATCCATCTTATTTAAAGACAGAGAGATAGATATACATGCACATGTTTGCACACACACACATGCACACTGTGCACACAAACATAAAGAGATAAAGAAAAACAGGAAAAACGGAAGTAAGTATGTTGGAACTGCTGGTCATGAAATTCATTGTTTGAGAGACTAGGTCTCATTTATCTTGCTGATAGAGTCTTTATTTAAAAAGAGACTTTGCAAGACCATAGATGGAAAGGAAAAGTTGTAGAAAGTGAAAAAATAGTTTCTTGTCCCACTTTCAAAAATATGTATAAAATTAAGTGGCTTGTTAAAAAGCTCAAGTCAGAAAAATGTGCTGGCTTTATAAGAAAAACACTGCATAGGAAGCGTATTAATTTTTTTTTTCTGCAGGCCTTTTCTGGAATAGAGTTTAGATCAAGAAAACAATCAAAAAAGGAATAGGAATGCATTGTTAGACAATTATATAATAAAATGTTACCCCCATATATAGGATCTCTTTGGCAGACCTGTGTTTTTCATTGCAAGTGGCTTGCATCAGTACTGACATCTTCCAGATGTTAGTAGATTTGATTTTTTTTTTTCCCTCGTGTTGCAAACGAGTTGGCATGGAAACAACTCTTTGCTGGCAACATGACATATGATTCAAGGCAAAATTCATTTTAACACAGATGAATAGTTCAGGAATCTGCCTTTAACAAAAGTCATTTTGAGAGCTGTTTTGAATCTTTTGGTGTTTTGTGACAACTTTTTCAACTTAGATGTGAGAAATCAAAGCTGTCCATGTTATTCAATGTAGCTATTGCTGAAATGTGATTTGGCTCTAGCACTAAATAAAACCTTCAAGTTCAGAAGTGGTCTTTAAGTATAAAGAAAGTAAACAAAAAATCATGCTCAGTGGAAATTACCTATTTGTTTTAAATGACAAACCCTCAAAAACAAACCAAATATGGACTGGTAGCTTACTCTTCATACTAAGTACTTTTGCTGTAATTTTTTCAGAAGGTTTGGATTTTTTTTCCCTTAAGAGGACTTTGGAGAGAGAGAAAAACAAAAACAAAAACACCAGATTCACTTCACTTTGTCTTGTTGGCTAGCATTGTTTACCCACTTCACAATTTCGCTACTAGAAATGCTAGGGGCACAGAATGTTCTAGACACCTTGTCGTTCCTTTTGCTTGCCCCAGATAGTTGAGAATCAAGTGCTTGTCCATATCCTGTTTTCTCTTCTGAGCACATGGGAGAATGGGACTTCCCTGTCTCCTCACAGGTGGGTAGGCTGTGAGTGGAAACGACACGTGCCACTTCCAGACCAAGGCCTTTAGCTGTCTGTGCAAAATCCTCAGCACTCTCCCTTATCCTGGCGATACAAGGCCACATGTTGCAGACAGTATAGCTACAAGGCTGCGGAGCCTCCATTAAGCTGGGTTTGAGTGACTGTGTGGGTCAGAGTGTTTAACACCTACCCACCAAGGACATGTAGCTGAGTGTGAGAAATACATTCTTTTGTGTGTATGTTGAACCACTGAGATTTTTGAAATTGTTCATCACCACAGTCTAACTCAGAGAATGTTTGAGCTATGACATACTTGAGAAATCACCCAGTCTGTTACTGATTAAATCATGTCACCTCCAAATTTATGTTGAAATCTTAACCCCTGTACCTGTAAAGGAACCCTGGTGGCACAGTAGTTAAAAGCTAAGGCTGCTAACCAAAAGTTTGGCAGTTTGAATCCACCAGCTGCTCCTTGGAAATCCTAAGGGGCAGTTCTACTCTGTTCTATAGGGCCACTATAAGTCGGAATCAACTTGATGGCAATGGATTTGGTTTGTCTTTTTGGTGCCTGTAAATATAACCCTGTTTGGGAATAAGAGTTTTCTTTTGTTACGTTAATGAGACCATGCAGATCGGGGTAGGTCTTACACCTAATTCCTGCTGAGTGATGTTTTATAAAAGGAGCAGAGTAGATATAGACACACAGAGGGAAAGACATCATGTGAAGATGGAAGCAAATGCATCTACAAGCCCAGGAATACCACCGATTGCTGGCAGCTACTAATAGCTAAAGGAGCCCCAGTGTCTCAGTGGTTAAGTGCTCAGCTGCTAACCAAAAGGTCAGCAGTTCGAACCCACCAGCTGCCTCACAGGAGAAAAATGTGGCAATCTGCTTCCATAAAGATTACAGCCTTGGAAACCCTATGGGACAGTTCTACCCTGTCCCATAGGGTCACTATGAGTCATAATCTACTTCAGCACGCAACAATTAGAAGCTGAAAGAGACAAAGACCTCCCCTTAGAGCAGATGCCCTGAATTCAGACTTCTAGCCTCCAAAAAAGAGTGAGAAAATAAATTTCTGCCCTTTAAAACCACCCATTTGTGTTTTTTTTGTTTGTTTGTTATAGCAGCACCAGGTAACTAAAACATAGTCTAAATTTTCATTACGCAAATGTTGATATACTTCCCCTTGTAAGGAAGCAAGACTAGTCCTTAGAATTTTCCCCCTTGGTAATATTAGGATGTATGATTTGAACGTACCACATTAACACACTCATTTTCAAGCCAAATCTTGGTTCTCATAATAAAGGATGCCATTTCACATCTTCTGGCATCTATCTATCAGCTAGATGACCTTGACAAAGAAACCACATGAAAAAGTATGAGCTGGAAGAAAAGAAAGCACACAGTCCTACATTTTGATTACTTCAAGGGTTTTCCCTTCAATGGTAAATTTAAAATTTAAATAAATAAATGTAAACATTTAGAAATATTGTAGTAGAACTGGTAGGAACTTACCTGCTTAGGGAAAGGGACAGAACAGCAGTGAAGAGTGGCAGTGCTAAAGTCAGATTTCTTCAGCCTCTGTCACTTCAGATAATCATCATTTTTGCTAAGCCTCACTGCCATGTCTTCAAAAACCACCTATCTGCTGATAATGACCAAATCTTTGTTATCTTTCACCTCATTCCTAAACTTGAGCAGACATTTCCAGAGGAAGTACACATGAACACACCAAAATAAATATGTTCATAAGGAAACCCATTGTCTACCCCCAGAGTTGGTGCCTCTCGATGTTCTTTATGTGCCTTGTGAAAACAGAGGCAAAGTTTGGAGTTTTGTAGCCACAAGCCAAGGACTGCCTGAGACCACCAGAAGCTGGAAGAGGGAAGGAGAGAGCACCCCCTAGACCCTTTAGAGAGAGTACAGCCCTAACAACACTCTGAATTTGGACTCCTAGCCTCCAGAACCGTAAGACAACACATTTCTATGGCTTTAAGCCACCCAGTTTGTGGTACTTTGTTACAGCAGCAGGAAGAAACTACTTTAATGGCCTCACAATCCAGCAGGCCCACCAGTCAAAAACTTGATAATCATCCTAGACTTCTCCCATCCCCATGTCTTCCACATCCAACTATGGGCTTGTGGCTCTGTTCACTCCTCCATCAAGTCCTATTTTTTGCTCACTGGTCTCTAGCTGATCTTCTTGCTGGAGTTATTTTGCTAGAACACAAATCTCATCTTATCGCTTTTCCTAATTAGAAAAAGTCAACAGCTCCTTATTGCTTATAGTTAGAGTGTAAGCTCCTTAGTATGCATATTAGCTCTTAGAAATTTGACCACTATTTACCTTTCTAGCCTCAATTTTGGAAGCTCATACTAACCGACCCCCCATAAATCAGTATACCTCTTATACTCTAGTAAAGTATACACACACAAACACACAATTATATGTAAATATTGACGTTTTGAGATGTACTTATGTGACTGTTGCACAAAAATCCTCTTTGTTTACTTAGATATTTCCTAATCGTCCTTCATAATAATTCTTAAAAATTTCCCCCTTGCCGAGTGAAATAAGTCAATCATGAAAGGACAAATACTGTATGAGACCACTAATATAAAAACTCATGAGAAGGTTTACACACAAAAAGAAATGATCTTTGATGGTTACGAGGGAGTGGAGGGAGGAGATGGAAAAACACTAACTAGACAATAGGTAAATGGTAACTTTGGTGAAGGGTAAGATAGTACACAATACTGGGGAAGCCAGCACAACTTGTCCATAGGCAAGGTCATGGAAGCTACATAGACAAATCCAAACTCCCTGAGGGACTGAATTACTGGGTTCAGGGTTGTGGGGACCGTGGTCTCAGAGAACAGCTAGCTCAACTGACATAACATAGTTCATAAAGAAAATATTCTACATTTGACTTTGGTGTGTAGCATCTGGGGTCTTAAAAGCTTGTAAGCAGCCATCTAAGATACTCCACTGGTCTCGCCCCATCAGGAGCAAGGGAGAATGAAGAAAACCAAAGACACAAGGGAAAGATTAGTCCATGGCATCTGCCTGACTGAGTCCAGTACAATGAGACGGTGCCCTGCTACCACCACTGACTGCTCTGACAGGGATCACCACAGGGGTCCTGGACAGAGCTGAAGAAAAATGTAGAACAAAATTCTAACTCAAAAAGAAAGACCAGTGGGCGGGGCCAAGATGGCTGGCTAGGTGGACGCTACCGCAGATCCCTCTTGCAACAAAGACTCGGAAAAACAAGTGAATTGATCACATACATAACAATCTACGAACTCTGAACAATAAGCACAGATTTAGAGACGGAAAATGAACAAATACAGGCAGACAGCGACCGTTTTCAGAACTAGGAGCCAGCGTACCAGGCAGGTGACCGTCGGAGCCCGATCTGGGGCAGAGCCCATGGGGGCAGACGGCACAGACAAGGGGTCCAGCCCTACCCTCTCGAACCCATCCCGGGAGAGAGTCTAGGTGGTTGGCACGGGCGGTGTAGCGGCGCAGTCGGAGGGAGAAGCACCCAGGAGGCAGTGACTGATCTTGGAGCAGGGAGAGCAGCGTCCCAGCCGGGGAGCCGTCCCGCCGGGAGTTTGGCGGGAAGCGGGCGGGGTGTGAGCGGGGGGGGGTCAGCTATATTTCCCTAAAGCGACCCCGGGGTGGGGCCCACACGTTCGTGCGGGGGACGCCTACCCAGTTCGTGCGTGTGGCGTGGCGCACCGGAGGGAGAAGTCCCTGGGAGGAAGTGACTGGTCTCGGAGCGGGGAAAGCAGCGTCCCAGCCGGGGAGCCGTCCCGTTGGGATTTTGGCGAAAGCGGGCAGGTCGTGAGATCGGGGTCCAATTATATTCTCCTGAATAGACCCTGGGGGTGGGCCCACCCGTTCCTGCAGGAGACGCCCACCCAGTTCGTGCGAGCGGTGCCGTGCACCAGAGGGAGAAGTCCCCGGGAGAAATTGACTGGTCTCGGAGTGGGGAGAGTAGCGTCCCAACTGGGGAGCTGTCCCGCCCGGTTTTTGGCGGACGGGGGCGGAGCATGAAGGCAGTGATCAGCTCTATATTCTGTGGTGCTACACTCCTAGCTCTCTGATCCCTCCCCCACCCTCCCCAGGCGGCTCCATTAACATCCGAATACCTAGAGCCAGAGGGAGAATTCAGATAGGGATTTGACTGCATTTTTTTTAGCTGATTACCTGGAAAATCTAGTTTCCCAGTGATGGCTCAGAGACAGCAGTCCATATCAAACCACATAAAGAAACAGACCATGACAGCTTCTCCAACCCCCCAAACAAAAGAATCAAAATCTTTCCCAAATGAAGATACAGTCTTGGAATTATCAGATACAGAATATAAAAACCTAATTTACAGAATGCTTAAAGATATCACAAATGAAATTAGGATAAATGCAGAAAAAGCCAAGGAACACACTGATAAAACTGTTGAAGAACTCAAAAAGATTATTCAAGAACATAGTGGAAAAATTAACAAGTTGCAAGAATCCATAGAGAGACAGCATGTAGAAATCCAAAAGATTAACAATAAAATTACAGAATTAGGTAACGCAATAGAAAGTCAGAGGAGCAGACTCGAGCAAGTAGAATGTAAACTGGGACTTCTGGAGGACCAGGGAATCAACACCAACATAGCTGAAAAAAAATCAGATAAAAGAATTAAAAAAAAGGAAGAAACCCTAAGAATCATGTGGGACTCTATCAAGAAGGAGTCCCAGAACAGGGAGGGAGGACAGAAAACACAGAGAAAATAGTTGAAGAACTCCTGACAGAAAACTTCCCTGACATCATGAAAGACGAAAGGATATCTATCCAAGATGCTCATCAAACCCCATTTAAGATTGATCCAAAAAGAAAAACACCAAGACATATTATCATCAAACTTGCCAAAACCAAAGACAAACAGAAAATTTTAAAAGCAGCCAGGGAGAAAAGAAAGGTTTCCTTCAAGGAAGAATCAATAAGAATAAGTTCAGACTACTCAGTAGAAACCATGCAGGCAAGAAGGGAATGGGACAACATATACAGAGCACTGAAGGAGAAAAACTGCCAACCAAGCATCATATATCCAGCAAAACTCTCTCTGAAATATGAAGGAGAAATTAAGATATTTACAGATAAACACAAGTTTAGAGAATTTGCAAAAACTAAACCAAGACTGCAAGAAATGCTAAAGGAGATTGTTTGGTCTGATGACCAATAATATCAGGTACCAGCACAATACAAGGTCACAAAACAGAACGTCCTGATATCAACGCAACTCAAATAGGGAAAGCACAAAAACAAACAAATTAAGACTAATTCTAAAAAATAAATAAATAAACAAAATAATACACACAACAGGAAATCATGGAAATCAATAGATAAACGATCACAATAATCAAAAAGAGGGACTAAATATAGGAGGCATTGAACTGCCAGATGGAGAGTGATACAAGGCGATATAGAACGATACAAGTTAGGTTTTTACTTAGAAAAATAGGGGTAAATAATAAGGTAATCACAAAAAGGAATATCAATTCCATAACTCAAGAAAAAAGCCAAGAAAAACGTAACGACTCAACAAACACAAAGTTAAACATTATGAAAATGAGGATCTCACAAGCTACTAAGAAAAACGTCTCAGCACAAAAAAGCATGTGGAAAAATGAAATGGCCAACAAAACGCATGAAAAGGCATCAAAATGACAGCACTAAAAACTTATTTATCTATAATTATGCTGAATGTAAATGGACTAAATGCACCAATAAAGAGACAGAGAGTCACGGACTGGATAAAGAAACACGATCCATCTATATGCTGCCTACAAGAGGCACACCTTAGACTTAGAGACACAAACAAACTAAAACTCAAAGGATGGAAAAAAATATATCAAGCAAACAATAAGCAAAAAAGAAGAGGAGTAGAAATATTAATTTCTGACAAAATAGACTTTAGACTTAAATCTACCACAAAGGATAAAGAAGGACACTATATAATGATAAAAGGGACAATTGTTCAGGAAGACATAACCATATTAAATATTTATGCACCCAATGACAGGGCTGCAAGATACATAAATCAAATTTTAACAGAATTGAAAAGTGAGATAGACACCTCCACATATATAGTAGGAGACTTCAACACACCACTTTCGGAGAAGGACAGGACATCCAGTAAGAAGCTCAATAGAGACACGGAAGACCTACTTACAACAATCAACCAACTTGACCTCATAGACTTATACAGAACTCTCCACCCAACTGCTGCAAAATATACTTTTTTTTCTAGTGCACATGGAACATTCTCTAGAATAGACCACATATTAGGTCATAAAACAAATCTTTGCAGAATCCAAAACATCAAAATATTACAAAGCATCTTCTCAGACCACAAGGCAATGAAGCTAGAAATCAATAACAGAAAAACTAGGGAAAAGAAATCAAATACTTGGAAACTGAACAATACCCTCCTGAAAAAAGACTGGGTTATAGAAGACATCAAGGAGGGAATAAGGAAATTCTTAGAAAGCAACGACAATGAAAATACTTCCTATCAAAACCTCTGGGACACAGCAAAAGCAGTGCTCAGAGGCCAATTTATATCGATAAATGCACACATACAAAAAGAAGAAAGAGCCAAAAGCAGAGAACTGTCCCGACAACTTGAACAAATAGAAAGTGAGCAACAAAAGAACCCATCAGGCACCAGAAGAAAACAAATAATAAAAATTAGAGCTGAACTAAATGAATTAGAGAACAGAAAAACAATTGAAAGAATTAACAAAGCTAAAAGCTGGTTCCTTGAAAAAATTAACAAAATTGATAAACCATTGGCTAGACTGACTAAAGAAATACAGGAAAGGAAACAAATAACCCAAATAAGAAACGAGAAGGACCACATCACAACAGAGCCAAATGAAATTAAAAGAATCATTTCAGATTACTACGTAAAATTGTACTCTAACAAATTTGAAAACCTAGAAGAAATGGATAAATTCTTGGAACAATACTACCTACCTAAACTAACACATTCAGAAGTAGAACAACTAAATAGACCCATAACAAAAAAAGAGATTGAAACGGTAATCAAAAAACTTCCAACAAAAAAAAGTCCTGGCCCAGACGGCTTCACTGCAGAGTTCTACCAAACCTTCAGAGAAGACTTAACACGACTACTACTGAAGGTATTTCAAAGCATAGAAAAAGACGGAATACTATCCAAGTCATTCTATGAAGCTACCATCTCCCTGATACCAAAATCAGGTAAAGACATTACAAAAAAAGAAAATTTTAGAGCTATATCCCTCATGAACATAAATGCAAAAATCCTCAACAAAATTCTAGCCAATAGAATCCAACAACACATTAAAAAAAATAATTCACCCTGATCAAGTGGGATTTATACCAGGTATGCAAGGCTGGTTTAATATCAGAAAAACCATTAATGTAATCCATCACATAAATAAAACAAAAGATAAAAGCCACATGATCTTATCAATAGATGCAGAAAAGGCATTTGACAAAGTTCAACACCCATTTATGAAAAAAACTCTTACCAAAATAGGAATTGAAGGAAAATTCCTCAACATAATAAAGGGCATCTATGCAAAGCCAACAGCCAATATCACTCTAAATGGAGAGAACCTGAAAGCATTTCCCTTGAGAACAGGAACCAGACAAGGATGCCCTTTATCACCACTCTTATTCAACATCATACTTGAAGTCCTAGCCAGGGCAATTAGGCTAGACAAAGAAATAAAGGGTATCCAGATTGGTAAGGAGGAAGTAAAGCTATCACTATTTGCAGATGACATGATCGTATACATGGAAAACCCTAAGGAATCCTCCAGAAAACTACTGAAACAGAAGAGTTTGGCAGAGTCTCAGGTTATAAAATAAACATACAAAAATCACTTGGATTCCTCTACATCAACAAAAAGAACACCGAAGAGGAAATAACCAAATCAATACCATTCACAGTAGCCCCCAAGAAGATAAAATACTTAGGAATAAATCTTACCAAGGATGTAAAAGACCTATACAAAGAAAACTAAAACTCTGCTACAAGAAATTCAAAAGGACATACTTAAGTGGAAAAACATACCCTGCTCATGGATAGGGAGACTTAACATAGTAAAAATGTCTATTCTACCAAAAACCATCTATACATATAACGCACTTCCAAACCAAATACCAATGTCATATTTTAAGGGGATAGAGAAACAAATCACTAATTTCATATGGAAGGGAAAGAACCCCCGGAAAAGCAAAGCATTACTGAAAAAGAAGAAGAAAGTGGGAGGCCTCACTCTACCTGATTTCAGAACCTATTATACAGCTACAGTAGTCAAAACAGCCTGATACTGGTACAACAACAGGCACATAGACCAATGGAACAGAATTGAGAACCCAGATATAAATCCATCCACGTATGAGCAGCTGATATTTGACAAAGGACCAGTGTCAGTCAATTGGGGAAATGATAGTCTTTTTAACAAATGGTGCTGGCATACCTGGATATCCATTTGCAAAAGAATGAAACAGGACCCATACCTCACATCATGCACAAAAAAGAAAGACCATCACACAATGGAATACTAAGCATCGATAAAGAACAGTGAGGAATCTGTGAAACATTTCATAACATGGAGGAACCTGGAAGGCATTATGCTGAGCAAAATTAGAGGCAAAAGGACAAATATTGTATAAGACCACTATTATAAGATCTTGAGAAATAGTATAAACTGAGAAGAACACATACTTTTGTGGTTACGAGCGGGGGAGGGAGGGAGGGTGGGAGAGGGTTTTTTTACTGATTAATTAGTAGATAAGGACTGCTTTAGGTGAAGGGAAGGACCATACTCAATACATGGAAGATCAGCTCAACTGGACTGGACCAAAAGCAAAGAAGTTTCCAGGATAAAATGAATGCTTCAAAGGTCAGCAGAGCAAGGGCGGGGTTTTGGGGACCATGGTTTAAGGGGACTTCTAAGTCAATTGGCAAAATAGTTCTGTTATGAAAACATTCTGCATCCCACTTTGAAATGTGGCGTCTGGGGTCTTAAATGCTAACAAGCGGCCATCTAAGATGCATCAATTGGTCTCAACCCACCTGGATCAAAGGAGAATGAAGAACACCAAGGTCACGCGATAACTAAGAGCCCAAGAGACAGAAAGGGCCACATGAACCAGAGACCTACATCATCCTGAGACCAGAAGAATTAGTTGGTGCCCAGCTACAACCGATGACTGCCCTGACAGGGAGCACAACAGAGAATCCCTGAAGGAGCAGGAGATCAGTGGGATGCAGACCCCAAATTCTCACAAAAAGACCATACTTAATGGTCTGACTGAGACTAGAGGAATCCCGGCGGCCATGGTCCCCAGACCTTCTGTTGGCACAGGACAGGAACCATTCCCGAAGACAACTCATCAGACATGAAAGGGACTGGACAGTGGGTAGGAGAGAGATGCTGATGAAGAGTGAGCTAATTATATCAGGTGGACACTTGAGATTGTGTTGGCATCTCCTGTCTGGAGGGGGGATGGGAGGATAGAGAGTTGGAAGCTGGCAAAATTGTCACGAAAGGAGAGACTGGAAGGGCTGACTCATTAGGGGGAGAGCAAGTGGGAGTACAGAGTAAGGTGTATATAAACTTATATGTGACAGTTTGACTTGATTTGTAAACGTTCACTTGAAGCTCAATAAAAGTTAATTAAAAAAAAAAAAAAAGAAAGACCAGACTTGCTGGCCTGACAGAGATTGGAGAAACTCAGGGAGTATGGTCCCCAGACACCATTTTAGGTCAGTAACAAAGTCACTCCCGAGATTCACCCTTCAGCCAAAGATTAGGCAGGCACATAAGACAAAACAAGGCTAAAGGGGCACATCAGCCCAGGAGCAAGGGCTAGAAGGAAGGAGTGGACAGGAAAGCTGGTAATAGGGAACCCAAGGTCGAGAAGGGAGAGTGTTGACATGCCGTGGGGTTGGTAACCAATGTCAGAAAACAATGTGTGTACTAATTGTTTAATGAGAAGCTAGTTTGTTCTGCAAACTTTCATCTAAAGTACAATAATTGAAAAAAAAATTTTTTTTTTCTACTTGAAGAAGCCTTTTTCAATGTGTTTAGGCAGAATAAAGGAGCCTTGGTGGTGCAGTGGCCTAGAGCTTGGCTGCTAACCAAAAGGTCTACAGTAAGAATCCACCAGCTGCTCCTTGGAAACCATATGGGGGCAGTTCTACTCTGTCCTATAGGGTCACTGTGAGTTGGAATCAACCTGAGGGCAATGGGTTTGGTTTTTTAGGCAGAGTAAGCCACTTCCTCCTATGTACTCCTCCATATCACAGCTATATTATAGATGCTCCAAGAATAAGGGCCACATCAAGTTCACCTTCACATCCCCAGGGTCTTCTTGGTCAAGGCCTGGCACATAGCTTAATGAAGGAATGACTAAAATATATGCACAATGGTTATGCTTATTTTCTTCCTATTTCAACACAATTTGGGTTAATTATTAAATGGGAGGTACTGTTTTCTGGGCTAACAAAATGCCCAAGACACAGCTCCTTTCCTTAAGGAGCTTGCCATCTTATTTCACTTATATACACATTTTAAATGGGAACATCTCCGAGGGAGCTGGTTGTTTCTTTAATAACATAACAGTTATCTATGGCCTATACCTGGCCTTACTTACGAAGTCAGCTTACAGTAAACAATTATAATAATGCATTATTAGCTCCTTGATATTTGAAGATCTTTAAAATATGGCCACGATGGCAATAAGTCATATTATATATAAACATGTAGTTCACGTACTATGCGTAATCACTGATGTCTACGACAAACGTGTGAAGCAGGGTGGCATTGGATACCTACAGCCCCAGGATTTACAGTCAGACTACCTGCGTTAGGATCCCTGCTCTGGCATGTCCTAGCCAAATCACCTCTCTTCCCTGGGTGGTGCATACAGTTAACATGCTTGGCTGCTAACTGAAAGGTTGGAGGTTTGAATCCACCCAAAGATACCTTGAAAGAAATGTCTTGTGATCTACTTCCGAAAAATCAGCCATTGAAAACCCTAAGGAGCACAGTTCTACTCTGACACACGTGGGGTTGCCACGAGTCAAAGTTGACTCCACAGCAATTATTTATTTTTAAAATTCAGGTTTATAACTAAGACTTAATAATAGAGTTGTCCTGAGGATTAAATGAGTTTATATATTATAAAGTGTTTTGTACATAGTGAGCAATAAATTTTGGCTATTACTATTATTTCACAAATGAAATAAATGAAGACCAGAAATGTTAACCAGTTTTCCAAAGATCACACAGCCAGATACAACCCCAGGTCAGACTGGCGTTAGAGTCTTGGCCTTCGTCACTGCAGTCCCTCTCTCTCTATAGAGGTAGACTGGTTCAGTAGACTAAAACCACACACAGGTGGTCCAAACCAACCTGGTCAGCCATGAGTGTATACTGTGCACTGTACCTTTTGCTGCCTCTCTTTTGTCATATGCAAAATAAAAAGACCCAAAAGTTCATTGATGAGGGCTGGGGATCAGTAAGTAAAGAGGCAGTGAGTGCAGTGGGAAGATTTTGGCGTCTGATTCTGAGCCTGTTTCCTCATCTGTAAAATGGTGATAATACTCACAGGCAGGGTCCTTACAAGAATTAAAGAAAATGCCTAGCACAGTGCTTCGCACATAGTAGGTGTTCGTTCTTTAAGAAGAGCCACTATCCTCATCACTGCCATCAGCACCAGTAAGTCTAGAGCAGCTCTCTGCAGCTTCACTCACAGGGAAAAGAGTTTCCACGAGCCTGAGGGCCGCAGCTCAGTGAGCTACTGCTTAGCCTGTTTATTTATGAAAGTTCTTTATTCAATTTAGTGGCTGGATTATGCCCTTAAGGCAGCTATGGTGCTGCTTCTCAGTGTTAATTTCAGAGCCATGCAGCAACCTGGTGTAGGAACAATTCCGCTGCCATCTGACTTCCAGCTCAGCACCAAGAATTCACAGGAGGAGAGGCAGTGCGAGGTGGCCTGTCTCCGGGCTCTGCGCTTGAGAGATGAGTTTCCTTGCCACAGAAGGGAAACCGTGATGAGTGATTGGAGACCATATCACTAAAGCAAAGCAGAAAATGATTTCTTATTAGTAGTAGTTGTAGCATTAATAATAACAGTAGCCAGGAAGTAGCAAAACAACCTCTGTCTTTGAAATATAGGAGAGAAATAATTGGCTCCGAAAGACATTATCAGCTGGAATGTTCCATATTTGCTTGATTTACCATCGTCAAGCAGCTCAAACGGCTTTGCACAATAAACTCAAATGCCTAAAATCTCCTGATCGTGCAATGAAGCATCTTTTATATACTTGTTTCTACAGTTTGAAACATTCTCGTTGCAGAAATAAGAATTCCGAGTAGACCCAATTTATTTTACTGATATTTGAAGGTAATTTTTCCCTTAATGAATGCATCTCTTTGGATGAGAAATTGTCCATTAGACAATGCTCAAGTGTTTTTAGGCTCTCTGTTTTGATTAGGGGGCTTTTAATGTAACAGTGCATCCACTCTTTGAATTTTCTGTGCAGCTCAGTCATCCACTAAGGGGAAGAGACTGGAGCAAATGCCAGACGGACTTTCCCTCCTTGAGTATTTTAATTTATGAAATAAAAGGCCTAATAGATCATATCAAGAAGTATTTCTCTGTTTTGTACTGACCTTATCCAGAGTCAATCAGTTTCGTAATGCTAATTAGATGCCAGCATTAGTATCCTGTGCATACAGAGGGATAATGGCTCTGGCACACAGCACACATACTGCCCAAGACTCAACCCTGTTTCTGCGGCCTGATGCAATCCCAGCGATCTGAATTCACTCCTGTTTTCAAAGGGGTGGTGTGTGGTTTGCTTCCTTTCAGACTCAGGAGAGAATGTGTTCAGTGTAGTGTGAGCAGAAGACACAGGCAATGTGGGGAATTAGTTACACAGTTGCTGTTTCTGTCCTGTGGTTAATGGGAATTACACACCTAAATTTCCCTGTAGCAGTAGTTCACAGTGGGTACTGGGAGGTTGTGAAAATGCACGAGAGAATTCAAATAATGAATAATATGGTATTTTAGCTTTGTTGAATTTTAAACTACTCTTGGAAATGAACACATCTTTACCTTACAGAAACACTCTGTATGTCTAGGGTTGCTGTCAAAATTGGTATATGTTTTCCTTCAACGCAGGCTCTGCTTCCAGTGCTAGAAAAAGGTATTTGACAGTGATGTCCAGTTCCCTTGGCTCTTCTTGGAGAAAACTAACTAACAGTATTAAGTTGTTTTGACAGGTAGCTTTGCATTTCTTAAGTGTATATTCCACAGTATCGCTTAGCACCCTGACCTACTAGAAAAGTAACCTTCATGACACTAACTTGCATAAATAAAGGCCACATAATAAATAAATAAATAAATAAACCAAACAAACACTTTCTCTCACATCCTGTGGTGCGTATCGTTGAAATTCAATGTGGTTCTCAAACAGAAATAGATTAATCATGTGCATATATCAAGGGTTTCATTTTTAGGGCACTGGTTATTTTTATTTACTTATTTTTTTAGGCCACTGTATAAAGCTGCAGAATCTTCCCCCTCCAAAACAATAAAACTTCATACTAAACGCTAATGTGAAAACCGACACACACACACACATTAAATGGAGCTTCTAAAGTTGAAGTGAGGATGACATGACTGAAGAATTCCTGAGACACCTCCCTAAGGCTATAAAAAACAGGCCACCATACAGGGTCCCTAGGGACACATCTGGAGAATCTTAGTGCTCCCAGAAGCAGGGCTTAAAAACCATAGTTTATAACAATCTTTCAAGAATGCTCATTTTCCTTGCAAGGAGTTACTGGAAATATCCTCTATGATTTAATAGTAAAGGATGTTCTTTCCTCAATAGGTTGGATATGAAAAGACCCAGGTATTGGGGCCCAAGGGCACTTTCTCTGTGTCATTCCTGCCATGGCCCATGTGTACCAATTGAGGTAGTGTAGCCCTAAAGGAAACTCACCAACCTGCTAGTCTTGCAAGGACAGAACCTCACCTTGATTTTCCTTGCAACCTGGTACTAAGCACGGCACCTCGTCGAGGGAACAAATGAATTTTGTGAGGTCAGAGCTTGGGTTTACTCATCTCCCCAAGCATGCGTGTCTCTGTAATCTTTCCAGTGGGTAATGAGTACTTCTCATTTTCTATTTTCTTTTAGGTAATTCCTCATTGGTACTCGCTGAAATGTATAACCTTCCCCCCGCCCCCCGTTATTTAACATAGAAATGTGTAGAAATTCCAGGAGTGGGATTTAATAGAATCAGTTGGAAATAAGTTTTCTTCATTTTTATTTTTATGGTTCATTCAATCAGAATGAGCTCCTGCGGATGCACTACAGTTGTAGCAGGTATCTGCAGAATCACCCTGAATAGAAGCCCAAGATCAAAAGTCCCCAAAGTAAATAGTATTTGCCTCCTATGTGCAAGGCAAGCTGCTTTTGATGACACATTGAGGTCTTAGTTAAGGACGCTGTCCTCCAGGAGCTTATAATCTCTTCAGGCAGATAAAGTTGATGCATAAATTCTGACTAACAGTAGAGAGAACACAGGTGCTCCTCGGTGTTGCTGAAGTAACACAGTAAGGCACCACAAATTGAAGATACAGAAAGTATTCTAGGGAAATTCAGACATATGATAAGATTTTCTTTGGTGCCTGAAACCTTATAGTCACATTAGTAATCATATAGATAGATGATAGGTGGGTAGATACTGAGAATCTTGGGCAACTGTGTAAAAGATGCCAAGCAAAGAGAAAAGAGGATTCCCGACTTGTCCCTCTGTTTTGGAGTAGAGACCTAGTCTCGCTCCTGCTAAATCCCTGGCAGCTAGCACAGTTTTTGGCCCATCGTAGATCCTCCTTAATTATTTGTTCAGTGAAAAAAATAAATGAATGAACTGCTTTGGTGCCAAAATCTTCTAACTGCCCTTGCAACCCCAGGGTGGGACTTAGTAAATTTCAAATAATATTCACTGTTGATAGACAGCTGGAAAGTAGTGGGTAGCATTCAATAATGATTGTCATCTATAATCAAGTTACAAAGAAGAAAATATCTTAAAGTTTAACGGTAAGATGGGTTTATTCAGAAATGTTTCTTCATTGCAAATATTTTAAACCACACTCAGTACGCATCC
The DNA here is from genome assembly GCF_030014295.1 of Loxodonta africana. NCBI lineage: Eukaryota > Metazoa > Chordata > Mammalia > Proboscidea > Elephantidae > Loxodonta > Loxodonta africana. The sequence goes on from NC_087344.1 coordinate 139,630,226, forward strand.
GTTTGGAAAGCAGATTTTGATGCAGTCTTATTTAGAAGTAGAGAAAAGATTCTGGTGGCCCATAAAGGCCTCTGCTATCTTAATTCAGTCTTTACAAAACTCTTCCAACTCACAGAAACACAGGCATGAAAGTGATTCTCATGAGTGTTTTTACTTAACTCTAGCGTGAATAAGAGGTGGTCTTAAGTAGGCATAAAGGGCAAATCACAGGTAAGAGGAGTCCAGAAAATAAGAACCATAAGGAGTGAATGTTCATGTGGGGGAATGAGGTGAGTACCTGGCTATGTTTGATGATCTGCTAATATTGCTCAAGAATCTACAGATTTGAATAATTACTCTTTTTAGTCTTACAATTTATCAACTACCATTATCAGGAACTCTTACCATATTAAAAGTATGTTAAAATCATAATAGCCTTAGAGGCAAATGACTAAACCAATATATTAATAAATATAAACGTATTTAATTAGTATGTATGTACATCATTTAAGCATTTCTTCTGTTTCAATAACTAGATCATTTGTGCCTTGAGGTCAATAAAGTTTTTATTCATTAAACAAATATTTATTGAGTGTCTTACCATGGGATAGCCACTACAGTAGGCATTGAGGTTAAAAATGAATAAGTCAAACATGGCCCCAGCCTCATGGAACTTTCACCTGGAGGAAAAGACTAGTAAATAAGTTCTCGCAGTGAAGCATCTTACTGTATAAAGTGATGTGCTATAGGGTGGTGTAAATGGTTACTGTTTTGGGTCAACCTGGAGGCACTTCAGAAGAAAGGCCTGGTGACCTGCTCCTGAAAAGTCAGCCACTGAAAACCCCGTGGAGCACAATTCTGCTCTGACACGCATGGGGTCACCATCAGTTGACCAGACGACAACTGGACTGAGGACTACAGGTTACTTTGACAACACATAAGGGGTGCATCTAATCTGGCCTTAGATTTGAGGAAAGCACCAAGAGAAAAGTAGTGTATGCAAGCTGAGGCTGGAAAGATGAGAAGTTGGCTAGGCTGATGTGTCTTTTATAAATCCTTACAGCACTCAGCATGGCATTGTACTTAAACTGGATGCCAAGTGATTTTATTTGATTTAAAAAGTTTTTATTTTTGAGTGCTTGCCATGAATCCAGCATTGCACTAGTCATTGGAGCAGATTCAAGGGAGTCTAAGATTTATCTCTGAAATCAAAGTCTCTAAATTAGTTGAGGAGAAAAAAAGTACATACATTGTTCTCTAATTGTTTTGTACACAAGAGGATATAATTAATGACCACCTGCGTGGAATAGACAATATAAGTACCACGGAACATCAGGAAAACGAGAGATTTAAAAAAAGAGTGAAGTGGAAAAGAGGATGTGGGAGGCAACACACAGGAAAAAAGACAAGGGATGAATTATAGAATAGACAGAGCTTATGGAGTAGGACTTGATATTGAGAGTGAATTTGGCCATGGAGAGGAATGGTTGGAGAGGAGGTTTGGGGTTCAACATCGCATAGGGTATGAGTTGAGCTGCAGTTTGGGCTGAGTTTTATAGACCATGTGCTCCATTATAGGTTCCTTAGTAGGGGAATAGCAAAGAAGTGTTATTAAGTTTCCAACAAGGCAAATTAGTCTCTCTTCCCAACCCAAGACTCCACCTTCTTCTTGTATGGGCCCACATCGTACAAAACAGGGGAACTTCATGGGGCCACTGAGACAAAAGTATGTTATTAATTGCCCTCTAATGGAGAAGAAAAGTGACATTAGAACATAAAGGTCTGGCTGTCCTTTCCATGAAAAGGAATGGGGAGGATAATCTGTTGTCGTTGAGTCAATTCCAACTCATGGCAACCCTGTAGGACAGAGTAGAACTGCCTCACAATGTTTCCAAGGCTGTAATCTTTACAGAAGTAGACTGCTGCATCTTTCTCCCAGGGAGGAGCTGGTGGGTTCGAACCACTGACCACTGACTTTTAGGTTAACAGCTGAGCACTTAACCACTGCATCACCAGGGATCCTTGTGGAGAGGAGAGGAGAGGAGAGGAGAGGGGAAAAGTCCCTTCCCAATACTTCAAGTCTTCTACAGCAGTGAGTACAAGTCACAAATTAATATCCAGACAGGTTACCCTGCTTCACTATCACTGTAATTACGTATATATAGAAATGCTGGTGGTGTAGTGGTTAAGTTCTACGGCTGCTAACCAAAATGTCAGTGGTCAGCGGTTCCACTAGGCACTCCTTGGAAACTCTGTGGGGCGGTTCTACTCTGTCCTATCGAGTTGCCATGATTCGGAATCGACTTGATGGCAATGAGTTTTTATAGTTGAGGGAATGAGGATGAAGCCCGAAAAAGGAGCCCAAAGATAAAAAAAAAAGATGCTGATGAATAACTATTGCAGTGAGAATTCAGAATGAGTGAAAGAGGAACTAATAGCAACTTAAAGACTTTAGCTTTTAAGACTTTAGCATAGCAACTTAAAGACTTCAGCTTTTAAGATGAAGAAAGGATTCTTTTTCTTAGAGTTTGAAGGAAAAAAAAAAAAAGAGAGAAGAAGGTAAGACCAATTTGCATGACCTCAGTTGTCTGAAGAAAATAAGTCTCATCAACATGGTATTCCTTTCCTTCACTTCCTCTAGTGTGCCAAACTGCTGTAGTCACTGAGTTTTAGCACACGCTGATCATCCCACATAGAATGCTTCCTCACGCACCCACCCCTGCCTTTTACTTGACCTTCTCCTGTTCAAACTTCAGTTTCAGCTTAGATACCACTTCCTCAGAGAGGCCTTCCATGGCTCTTTTAAGTTCCCTTCATCAATCTTTCATAACCCTGTGTAACTTATCCTTCATAGCACTTATAGAAGTATGTATTTTATATTCAGTGCCTCTGTGTACTGCTGGACTGTGAGCTCTATGGAGATAGGGAACATTTTTGTTTGTCCACCACTGTATCTTTACAGCTAGCTAGGTTCATGCCTAGTAAAGAAGATGCTCCAGTTAAGTGTTATCAAATGCATACATCAAAGCAGAATATGGGTGAGTGGCAGGCTTACTTAGGAATTTGAGTACAGAACTGATGGCGTGTTGCCATAGCTTGTGAGCCAGCGAGTCAATGGACAACAATCAAAAGCATTTTCTGCATTTGCCAGAGAGTGTGGTTTTCTATTGGCTCAGCATTCTGAATCCTGGAATCCAGGTTCAGGACAGCTGACTGTGGAGAATATTTCAGGACTATGGATTTCCTGACATGAATCCTAAAATGCGACCTACATTTTCTTTGTTCTAATAGTTTTAATGGTTCTAATAATTCCTGTCTTTCTCTCTTATAATAATACTGTACGTATGACAGGGATCAAAAATACTCTAAATTAAACATTCAGATCAGAAAATCCCCCAAATTACCCACCAATTAGTAAATCAGAGAAGATTTTATTACCGATTAACGAGTCTTTGTTTTAGTCTCTTCCACCAGAAAAATAAAAGTGATCCTGACTGGGGTTCCAGCTATGTATCAAGTCAAGCCATCAGGGCTATTAAGCTGCTTGTGTGGAGCCATAGGATTTGTGTTGGGAGGATTCCTCTTCACACTGTTGTCACAGCATCTAGTTCTCAGCAGATATTACACACCACTCATCACTCACTCTCCGTGTCAGAGCCCGGTCACCATCTTGAGCTGTGGCTGCCTCTAGTGGATGAAGAGTTACCCAGTTTACCTAAAAGAACATCAATCATTCTTCATTCTCAGTGTTCAAACTTGCTCATCAGTTAATAACAACACTTCCTGCAGCCTTGAAAATTAGTTTTGAATAAACACAGGGCCAAGGACAGCTGAAGTGATTGACAGCTTATAACTCCTCCAGTGCTTTATGTTTCAAAACCAGCGTGTTTGCAGATGTCTCTTCATTATGAATGTCTGGATGTCACTTAGCGTAGCTGCTACGGAGAGAGGAATGGCATGAGTTAGATCGTCAAGCGTCTTAAAGGCGGTTTTGTGCCTGCAGCAGTCATTCCAGGGAACTCAGGACCAGGGCTGAGATTTGCGTAAAAGAGCTTTCACTAGCAGAAAGGGCTGCTCACAAAGCTGTGATGTGAGGAAAATTTGTCTTAAGCACTTCTTTTCCTTCTTTATGTTTTCTTTCCAGATTGCACAGCAAAGGAGGACTTCCTACTGAGATACCCATGAGCCTTGTGAAAAAACCAGATGTGCTTCTCCCATTAAGGATTAAGCACTGTCCCCCATCCCCCATCCAGTCTTGGACTTTCAGTTACTTGAGCACAGAGGAGGTGGAAATGGGTAGGAGGTTCTAGTAGGGAAGGTATTGGGTTAATCGAATAGGCTAAACTACTGATAATGCATAATATCTCATCATGGATTTTTCTTTCTAGGTATCTATTAGCTCAGTGGTGAAAGTGCTTTTCATAGAGTGACATTAAGAGTTTTGTGGCTGGTTTGAAGGGGATTTGAGGAGGGATATTTCTAGGACAGAGTGGGCTTTGGGGCTCCATCAGTCATTGAACGGAGGGGTCAGTGTTCTCTGCCTGTGAATGCCAAGTGCCATATTTGTATAATTTAGAAAGAGAATGATGGCTCCATGGTGCTTCTAACTGGCCCAATATTGGATTTCATTAGATTCTCTCATCGCCTAAGGAGTATATTTGTTATTCATTTGGACAGTGACAGCAAGCCTACTGGTGTGGAAGATTGATCATAGTGCTCAACAATGCATAACTAACAGTCAAGCGCATGGCTCAAGTTCTGAGAGATTTCACTCGTTATCAGTTTCCCTTGACACGAGGAGAACAGCCCAAAGCCTTAAGCAACCACTTACATGGTATGATTTTCAGGGCAGTGAAATCAGTAAGTCTACCAGGTTCATACACAACCATCCCCACTAAATTGTTAACTCTTTGAGAGCAGGGTTTATTTACCACTGTTCTGTAAGAGCCCGGCACAACACCTGGATTAGAGTAAGTAGATAATAAGGATTGAATGAACAAGGCCTTTTCCCCTCTCTCTGGTTCTCCCCTTCCTGTGTTCCTCCTTCCTCTGATCTACAACTCCTTGCCTTACTGCCATTCCCAATATATGCACTCACACTGCGAGTAAAAGTCAAGTGGTCTAGAATTTCAGACTTAGTAGATATTCATTTGAATGAAACGCAAAGATTTTCTTTACTGACAACTCAGCGATTTGAGTAGGTGTACTCTCATGGCTATTTGGGACAAAAGCAAGGATAATGACAAAATTGGAACAGCAAGAGATAGAGAACACCGTGCTCATGGAAAATCCCAGAGTCATCACTCTAGGGTGAATCCAGAAGGTCAAAATGCTGTTGGTTTTAAAGTGTAGCTTTTGCATATGGACACGATGGTTCCATAGCTCTAACATCAAAGAAGTGATTGGTTCATTCATTCAAAATTATTGAAATTTCTCCATAAGCTAGGCACTGTTTTAGATGATGATGCAAAATGAATAAGATAAAATTCCTACCTGTAAGCTGCTCATAGTCTAGGAGACGTATATGCAAATAATTGCAGTGCAAAGCACAATCCAACAGTATGATTTATATTTTTGGCTCAACCCTGGGCCAAGACTGAGGCTCTTTACTTGGTCAGCCTGGGTAGTATGGCCTGGGAAGTGTGGCCACAGAACCTTCTTATAGTCATATGGTCACAAGCATGAGTCTTCAAGGACCTTGTGTGAACCAAGAATACAGACCCTTCTTATCAATTAGCAGATTGCAATTAGAGCAACATGTTTTCCAAAACTTAAGTAAAATACTCCAAACTCTAATTTGGGTTAGTTCTGATAAGGTCATGATCACAGAATGGAAGGCTTAGCAAGAGGTAGTAGGAACAAATAACAAAAGCTTACATACATTCTTGTTGTCATTATGTGCCATTGAGCTGCTTTTGACTCATAGTGACCGTATGTCCAACAGAATGAAACACTGCCTGGTCCAGTGCCATCCTCACAATTTTTGCTATGTTTGAGCTCATTTATGCAGCCACTGCGTCAACCCATCTGGCTGAAGGTTGTCCTGTTTTTCACTGACCATTTACTTTACCAAGCATGATTTCCTTCTTCAGGGTTTGGTCCCTCCTGATAACATGTTGTTACTTGGATATACACACTAGGGACAAATAAACAAGAAAGGATATATAAACTGAAGGGAAAGGATGCAAGTCTCTACGAATAAAAGATGGGCCTTATGACTAACACTTGAAACTTCTGACAGGACCAAATCAACAAGCTCTGCTACATTTTTTTATTGACTGTTCACTGTCTATTTTTCTCTTTAGACATCTTTCTTTAAAAAGAAAATCCAGATTTCCAGGGTTGGGAAGAGTGTTGGGATGAAGTGACAGGAGGCAGGCGCTGTCAAGGAAAGACAGTCTCTCTGGAAGGAAGTGAGGGGACAGAAGGGAAGGCTGGCTTCTCGAGGCAGGTTTCCTTGCTGCCACTCCATGTGTCTTCTCCCTCCCACTCCTGTGGGCACTTTCTTTCTTTCTTGGCACACTGAGCATCTAGGAAAGTCACGACAAAATCCTGTCATGTGCTGGAAATGAAACTTTAAATCTTTTGCGTTTTCACAAACGAAGAGTTTCACAGAGATTGATGTGCAGTTTCAAGAGAGGAGCTTTGCCTTGTAAAAGTTATTCTAACGTTCTCCCAAGTTCCCACACTCCCTGCCATTCCCACCTTAACAAACAAAAACCACAAACAAACCACACACACACACACAATCCAACTTAGTTGGCAGCCAGCATTTATCTGTCCCAGGGCTATCTCCAAGGAATGTAGATTTGTCTTGGACTGGTTTCAGACATTTCCCCTATGATCTTTCACTGGCTACGTTTTTCTCCAATGTTTCCTCACTGCATCCCTTGGCTCTCATTAATTAACTGCTCCTCACTCTGTGACTAAATGTGAGCTGTTGTGTTTAGCTGCGGAGAGGATTATGACATTTTGCAAACACACACACACACGACTGGGGAGAATATCTTGGGGAACATGCTGGCAAAGGAGGTAAACTGAGAAAACCCATTTTTAAAACCTGTTGAAGCAGGTCACCTAGAAAGAAAAGAAGGGGAAATAGGCTGATTATGTGGTGACATTTACTTATTCCTGACATGATATTTTAAAAGGCAAATACAGAAACTAGAACTTGCTAGTTAATTGAGGTTCAGGTATTTCAAAGCCTGCTTATCTCTCCAGCCCGTCTGGTGTTTCCATGGTGTTCCTTTTCCGCTTCTATTAGTCTGGGACGTGGGTAGCAAGTTGATGAACATTTTTAATGAGTAAATCCTTTTCTACACCAAATTTTATAGATAATTAAATCTGATTTATAGGGCAGGTTTCAGCAACAGTAAGAGGGAGGAAAGGAATGCAAAGGGGGAGGGGGCCGAAATATTTGAGTAGGGCTCTCTAAGAGTGCTAAGAGTGCTAGGCTATGTTTATATAACCTTCCCAGCTGACACTCGGCAGGGCTTGCAGTGAGGTTTCTGAAAAAAAAAAAAGAAAGCATAATAAAATTCAGCAGTGGCCATGTCATAAGATTTTTTGTTTGTTTGTTTTTTGGTGTATTAGCTTCCTAGGGCTGCTGTAACAACAAAGTGGGTGGGTTAAAATGACAGAAATTTGTCCTCTCACAGTTCTGGAGGCCAGAAATGCAAAATCAAGGCACTGGCAGGGCCAAACTCTGTCTGAAAACTCTAATGGAAGATTCTCCTTTGCTTTTTCCCAGCTTCTAGTGGTTCATGGAAATCTTTGGTGTTCCTTGGCTTGCAGTTGTATCACTCCAATCTCTGCCTCTGTTTTCATGTGGCCTTCTTCTCTCTGTGGTCTCTCTCTCTGTGTCTCCTCTTTTTATAAGGACACTTGTGATACAAGATTATGGTCCACCTTACTCCACTATGACTTCACGTTAACTTAGCTATTCACATCTGCAGTAACCCTATTCCCAATCAGGGTCACATTCACAGGTACCAGGTGTTGGGACTTCAGCCTATATTTTGGGGGAACTCAATTTAATCTGTAATACTTGATTTTGATTTTTAGGCAAGGATGTTTTCTTGTTCAGGAAACAGACCCTGAACTTATTCTCTGTTCTCCCACTTTTTACTGCAATTTATGTCAAAGCCAAAGCCTCATATATAAAACCTTAGAGTACACCACTAAGGAATTAGACCTTTCAACACATATGTATTAATCATCTTCTATGTAGTATGGATTACAGCTCAACATAAAAAAAAAAAAAAAAAAACCTCACAGCTGGGCCAATAAGCAACATCATGATAAACAGAGAAAATATTGAAGCTGTCAAGGATTTCGTTTTACTTGGATCCACAATCAATGCCCATGGAAGCAGCAGTCAAGAAATCAAACAGCACATTGCATTGGATAAATATGCTGCAAAAGATCTCTTTAAAGGGTTAAAAAGCAAAGGTGTCACTTTAGGGGCTAAGGTGCACCTGACCCAAGCCATGGTGTTTTCAATCACCTCGAATGCATGTGAAAGCTGGACAACGAAGAGGGAAGATTCAAGAAGAATTGATGCCTTTGAATTGTGGTGTTGGTGAAGAATATTAAATTTACCATGAATTGCCAGAAGAACAAACAAATGTGTCTTGGAAGAAGTATAGTCAAAATGTTCTTTAGAAGTGAGGATGATGAGACATCGTCCCACATTACTTTGGACATTTTATCAGGAGGGACCAGTCATTTGAGAACATCCTGCTTAGTAGAGTAGAGGGTCATCTAGAAAGAGGAAGGCCTTCAACGAAATGGATTGACACAGTGGCTGCAACGATGAGCTTGAGCATAGCAACAATTGTGAAGATGGTGCAGGACCGAGCATGGGGTCCCTGTGAGTCGGAACTGACTCTATGGCACCTAGTAACACAACAACAATGCAACAAATGGAGCCCTGGTGGCCCAGTGGTTAAGAGCTTTGCTGCTAACCAAAAGGTTGGCAGTTTGAACCCACCAGCCCCTTCTTGGAAACCCTATGGAGCAGTTCTACTCTGTCCTATAGGGTCTCTACGAGTTGGAATTGACTCGACTGGAATGGGTTTGTGTTCAGCAACCACCATTCTAGATGCAGAGAATACAGCAATCAACAATACAGGCAGTTCACATTTTCACTGACATGAAATAGACCCAGTGGAAGAAAGTACGGTGAAAAGGCACAAGGAAATTGAGACCCAGAAAGGGTGAGTGGGCTGGCCAGAATTATACAGCTTATCTGTCAGTGGTGGAATTGGGTCTAGAGTTCTCATCTCCACACTTCCAGGGCAGGCTTTTCTTACTGCACTGTGCTCTTTGTAATACATTAAAAAGCAGCCAAAGCAACAGCAGCTTGTATTTTGAAGTGCCTAGCACAATGCCTGGTACTTGGAAACATATATTAATTGATCTTGAAATAGTATGTGAAGTGGTTGTTTGATTAAGTATGATCTCATATCGAATGGTCATGTAAGTTTCTGACAAATCTCCTATCACTTTATTTGTTTGTATTCATCAATAAATTGAGAATTATGTTGGTCTGAGTTCTGGGTCCTGAAAAATTTGGTATTGCTGAAGCTTAAACACATACAAGATTTTATGAGTCAAATTTCTTTGTATGAGTCCTCATTCCTTTGAAGGACTTTAAAAGCCAAGATCACTCCCATCTTTAGTCCTCTTCCTCCTCCTCATCATTAAAAGAAAAATATTACTAGGAGTGATATACGTGTTTGATACCTTATATACAATTTTCTAAAAATATTTAAATTTAAATAAAAATTTAAATTTAAAAAGTCTTAAATTGCACACTGCCAAACTCTGCCCTCGTGCTTAACTTAGATTTAGACCTCCAGAGAGGAACGTACATGTCTACTGGTAGCCTTTTTTCCCTTTGACTTTTTTTTTTTTAATGAAAGCAATATAAAGTTGTATCCAATTTGCACATAACAGAAAACATATAGAAAATGAAAATACTATCCCCAGAGAGAATCACTAACAACAGTATGATGCATAGGAGTCATCTTTCTTGTATGTGTACATTAATATGGGAACACACTTAGAGGACTGTGTTGCAATACCTTAACGATATATTTTGATGGTCTTTTCATGACTATGTATATAAATCCACCCCCATATTTTTAACAGTTATATGGTATTCCCTGTAAGTAATTTAAAAGTGTACTTAACCAATCTGTACTTAATATTTGTTTCATGAACAGCTGTTGTTGTTAACTGCCGTTGAGTCAGCCCCAGACTCATGGCGGCAACGTATACAATGGAACAAAAACACTGCCTGGTTCCTCGCCATCTCCGGATCAGTTGCTGATCAGACCATCGTGATCCACAGGGTTTTCACTGGCTGATTTTCAAAAGTAGATCACCAGGCCTTTCTTCCTAGTCCATCTTAGTCTGGAAGCTCTGCTGAAACCTGTTTAGCATCACAGCAACACGCAAGCCGCTGCCACTGACAGATGAGTGTACTGTAAAGTTTATTCTTGTACATACTTATTTGAGAACTGTACTCATTAACCAAAGCACACTGTCTTAAGCTAAGTTCTCTAGAGGAGCAAACCAGTGAAGTGTATTATTTCACGAAATGATTCACAAAGTTGTGGAGGCTGGCAAGTCCCAAATCTATGGGTTAGTTGTCAGGCTGCAGGTTTCTCCTGAGTCACATGGTTGCAGGGACTGATGAACCCAAAATCGGCATGTCAGATGGCAGGCTGCTATCTCACTGGGCTTCAGGAGCTGGCAAATTCCGAAATCTTCTGGTCAGGCAGCAAGCTGCTGGCTTATGTCTCAAGAACTGGAAGTCAGAGAATGACAAATTGGATGCAGGATCGTGAGGGCAAGCTTTTCCAGAACATCTACATATGTTGGGTGTAGGCTACACCTCCAAAGAAACTTTGCTTTCAGCTGACTGGCTGCTCACATCAGATCACAAAATGGGGGATGATTACATAACATCTGTCAGATCGCTAAGTATCATGGCCTAGCTAAGTTGACACATAACCTTAACCATCACACACGTGGTCTGGATATGCACATGCACATGCATATATCACGTATATGTGTATGTCAATATACGTACGTGTGTATATATAAATAGAGAGAGAGTGAGCGAGCCCTGATGGTGCAATGGTTAAGCGTTCAGCTGCTAACCTAAAGGATGATGGTGCTAACGCAACAGCCACTCTGCAGAGAAAAGATCTGGTGATCTTCTCACAAACAAATTACAGCTTAGGGAACTTTACAAGGCAGTTCTACTCTGGCATTTCAGTCACTGTGAGTCAGAATCAACTCAATGGCGCCCGACAACAACATAGATACATCAAAAACCCTAGATATACAAAAAAAAAAAAACAAAAAACATTGCAATCGAGTTGATTCCGACTCATAGCGACCCTATAGATCAGGGTAGAACTGTCCCATAGGGCTTCCAGGAGTGGCTGGTGGATTTGAACTGCCGACATTTTGGTTAGCAGCCTGAGCTCTTAGCCACTGCACCACTAGGGCTCCATATATAAAAAAAAAAAAAATAGATATAGTTATTTTCTTTTCGTAGGTAAAAGAAATATCTCACTTGACATTGAAGACAGTTAGCATTATACTACTGACTGACTAAAAAAAAAAACCCAAATTACCTACCTATCTTCCTCAAAAAGTTATACAATTATAAAATAAATAAAATCACTTTTTTTTTTTTTTTTTTGATCTCTTGCCTGGGCTGTGTTATTATTTAATTCTGGGTAAGCAGGATGGTGGCTATTAGCAAAACTAATTTTAAATATAGTGCAGATTAAAAAAAAATCTTCATGAATCAAGCCATTATTACTGTAAGTCAATTAAACTAATCTCCCTTAAGGAAAAACCTAGGGTCCCAAATTGCTTTATTAGAAGGATGTTATTAAAATGTCTCTGTGGTTTATTGATTTCTTTAGTTCTGCTCCTTTAAGAGTATATGAATTGCTAATAGAATTGAGACCAATACCAAATGCTTAAAAATACTTGTCAAAATTGTGTTTAGACACACTAGAATTAGTATGTCATTATGCTGGCTTTGGTTACAAACTTCACTTTTAGAACACGTCTCATTTAAACCAGGTATTCCACCCCCAGGTTAGAGTCCATCAAAGATTAGTTTTCAGTTTCTTGAGGAAGAAAGCCCTAGATTAAAACTTAGTGGACAGTCCTGTACACAGATCCTTCTTACTGGTGGTATTTTAAACTTATCGCTGTTGCTAAGTTTTGCTTGGGTTTTGGCTTCCTTGCCTTGACTTCTTGGCCAGAAAAATGGGATTTTTTGCTTCATCCATGCTCTTTGTTACAATGCAAGTCTGAACGTCAGTATAGGCTTCTTTACCTCGACTCTGAACTCTTTCCTAGTTTCACTTTGAACACAGGTTTAGAAGCACAAAGTGGTCTGCAGGGAACTTAGGCTATATTTAAGGTGATATCCTTATTTAAGAGATGAGAAAACTAAATCTAGAAAATTTAAGTGGTTTATCTAGAGTCCTACCAAAAATAGAAATTAGAACCTAAATTCTCATCTCCTGACTGTCAACTCCAGTGCTGTTCCATTCCACCAGTCACCCCTTCTCAAGGCTGGTTGATCTCAGTGTTTACATTGACCTGCATTTCTCAACCTGGCTTCATACCAAGAATAGTCTTCACACTAAGAATGATTGCTGCCTACAATAATTGAACAAGAATTAGTGATCACTACGGATCATAACAAGGAGCCCTGGTGGGACAGTAGTTAAGTGCTTGACTGCTAACCAAAAGGTTGGTGGTTTGAACTCATCAGCCACTCTGTGGCAGAAAGTTGAAAGAAGTCTGCTTCCATAAAGATTTATAGCCTTGGAAACCTTACGGAGCAGTTCTACTCTGTCCTATAGTGTCGCTATGGGTTGGAATTGACTCTATGGCAATGGGTTTGGTTTTTTTTTTTTGGTTTATGGATCACAGCAGAACATTGTTGAACTCACTTGCTTTGGGCAAATCATCAGGAGGGATCAATTGTTGGAGGAAGATATAATGAAATGAAGAGCTGGTGAGGGCAAAGGAGAAATTCAGTGAGATGGATTGGCACAGTAGCCACAACAATAGACTTGAACTCGCCAACAATTGTGAGGATGAGACAAGAACTGGCGACATTTTATTCTGTTGTATATAAGGTTGCCAGGAATTGGAAACAGCTCAGTGGCAGCTTCCTATCTAGCTATCTCACTGTGGGATGAAGTGGAAATAAGTGATAAATTCCTAAGGCATCTTTTAAATATCAGGTTTACTCTCATGAGTAAAAACCTTTCTGACCCTCTGGCTGATGTCTCTTTGGGGCTCTAATGCTCTTGTGAGGAGAAAATGTTGGGTTGATTATTTTCTGTTTTAATGCCCCTGTGAATGCTCAGGAAACCCTGGTGGTGTTGTGGTTAAGTGCTATGGCTGCTAACCAAAGGGTTGGCAGTTCGAATCTGCCAGGCACTCCTGGGAAACTCTATGGGGCAGTTCTACCCTGTCCTATAGGGTCGCTATGAGTTGGAATCGACTCGACAGCCCTGGGTTTTGGTTTTGGTGAATGCTCAGCATCTTAAATTCAGCTAAACAGAGAGCAGACCATGTATATTGAGAGGAGCTGGCCTAAAATTAACATCTCTAAGGATAGAACTACGCTGTTTTCTCTTCATGTTCCATACGTGGATTACTGATACTATGGGATGTTAATAGCACAATTTTTGTGGTCAGATAGATCATTGTTTGAAATGGGTTTTCACTACTTGCTAGCTGCATGACCTTGAACACTTAACGTCAGTAAAGCTCTGTTTATTTACCAATAAATGGGGAAAATGACACTTGCATTGAGAGCTTGTTATGGGAATTAAATGAGATAATACATAATTCAGTACCCAGTACAGTGCCTGGCATGTTGTAAGTCCCCAGTAAAAGCTACCTCTTTCTCTCCTCCCCTTTCCATTTTTTACCACCCAAAGCCCCTGCCCAAGGGAAGGAGTGGAAGAGAGTAATAAAAGTCTAAACGTATCAATTTTAGTTCTTCTTCTTTTTTAATCGAGAATTTCTTGCCGAAGGTGCTGCTTTATAAATGGACTTCTCTAAAGCCAGTCGTATCAGTAGTCTGATCATTTATTTCTTGATGAGAAATATTTTGGTTTGTTAGTGAGAAGAAAGATTACGTGAACATTAATCAAAAACTTCATGACGTGCAGAAGTGTGCATTTATCATGGAAACTGCCAGAGAGGGACCACTGTCGCATGCAGGAAACCTGTGTTTGGTGCGTTGACTTTGGTCTCAGACTACTGAAGTGGAGCATGACTCCTCAGTTAACTGGGCAACTTTAAAATATTGTTAAAAATCCGTACGTGCTATTTATTTTATTTTACTTTTTAAAAGAGAAATCCACTTGGTTTTATTTTACTTCCATTTTCTCCCCTTCTCTAGGCAATTAATTTCTTGCTGGTACTGTGCCTGGAAACAGTAGGAGAAAATGAGTTGTTAGAAGTATATTTCTAAATTAGCAATCATCTCAGTGATGTGTGCACTTAGTCAATGTTTTTATTTCTGAGTTATTGCCTGTTTTCTAAAAATACCTAGAGGAAGGCTATGTGTATGTTAGTAATTCCCTGGAAGTAGAACAAGAGCATGATAAAGGCTGCCAGAGTTTGCCATTTTGGGGTTCTTACTATTTCTTCTGGGAGGAAGCAAGGGTAAACTAAAAACCCGTTGCCGTGAAGCCGATTCCGACTCATAATGACCCTACGGAGCAGAGTAGAACTGAGAGTTTCCAAGGAGCACCTGGTGGATTTGAATTGCCGACACTTTGGTTAGCAGCCATAGCACTTAACCACTACGCCACCAGGGTTTAGGTCTCACCAAAATGAAATTGTTCTGTCTGCATCCAGAACTACCCTCTGCTGGCTAAAATAAGTATCTGGTCAAAATCTTTAATTAATAAGTCAAGTTAGATTTAGTGTGTCACTAAAAAAAAAAAAAACTTTCCTCTTTGAAGACTTTGTAGGGGAAGCCCCATTTAAATTTCAGTAGTCACAAAAATAAAGGAGCTTCACAGGGTGTAAATTTCCTGTCAGGGTGAAGAGCTGTTATTTAGTTATATGCTAGTATGCCATTATATCAGCACGTAATGGGATAGAGTTATCCAGGAAATAGGGATCAGTGATGCAGGGCTGGAGATTCTGTGTGTGGTATATATATATATTTTTTTTTTCTGCTAAGGTCCACTAAGCTCTCAACCATCCATCGTCAGAATTCTCTTCCCTATTTTTGCCTTTTCCCCAAGGCTCACTGCTATATCGAGTATGTATGGAGTGTCTTTAGAGCTGCAGTACTGTAATAGGAAATGAGGAAGTATAAGTTGTGGGTCTCTAAGGAGAGCTGTATTGGGTTTATAACCCATTTGGAAATGTAACTATGATTTCATTTCATCCCAGAGACCCCCGTGGAGCAGTAACAAGGGAGAGTAGGGTGATTCACCTAATTTCTCTGATGTAAATTTAAAATTTCTCCTGACAGATTATGCTGGAGGACTGGAGCTGGAATGCATCATCCTGAAGAAATTTGCAGTTGCCCAGAAACGTGGGGCTGGAGAGAGCAGATGCTTGGAAATGCCGTTGACATTTCCAAGTTTTTATAGCTCTGGTACGTAGCCCACTAACTCCAGCATGCTTCACACATGGAGAAGGATCATTTGTCATTTTGATGCCAGGATGATACTCATAGCTCTAAATGAAACAAATTACTTCTTCCTACCTCCTGCTTGGACAGTCAAAGTAAAGGCATTTCAGCCATCTCTGGGTCATCTTCTGTACCAACGATGGGCGGAGTGGTGTCAGTACTTGCTCTGTGGCAGTGAAAATGAGTCTCCAAAACTGCTCACCACAGCAAAAGTGCAAGTTGCTGCCATTCTCAATTAGGGCATGATTTGTTTGGCAAGAACAACTTCAGTGAGAAACATATAATATTAATAGTCATTAAAAGTACATTTAACTTTGAAACAATTAACATTTGAATAGATAGCACACCCCTATACACACCATTCTTTGTATTTAAACAAAAGTGTCTATCTGGGCAGCTCAGCAACTTGCTGGCATTGAGAATCTGGACAACTTCCCTGGCAGTACATATTTTGTGTTTTGAGTTATAGACATTATCGCCAGCAGATCTCCATAACAGGTCACCCTACCTTTAGGGAATCACCCCTATATGGTAAAACTTGACCCTTAAGTATCACTAAAGTATATTTTGAGGCCAGGATTACTCATATTTCCACTACTGGATAAAAGAGAGTGGCCAGGGGCATGGTTGCAATCAAGTTTTATGCTTCCCTGGAAATCTAACGGTAATGGAGATCAGTCAGTCTCCAGAGATTTATTGAGTGCCCACTTGGACCAAAAGGCATTCTGGAAGTCACGTGGCTGTCTGACCTGCACGTTGAAAGATTTCCCTAACCTCTGCTTCACTTATCTGTCACATACATGTGAGACGATACTCTCAGAGAAAACTTTAGCCACCAGAATGTCCTCTGTAAGATTACTAATTTTAGTTTGATTGTAGGGCTTATAGAAAAGTTGTTATCCTATGCCTCTGGCTTAAGAGTTCGTGGAGCAGGTCCACAGGCAGGCAGGCAGTTCTCTGCTGGGAGACTGGAATCTGTGCTAGACAAACTTCTATAAGGGATGAAGATGCTTTGAAAACCCAGCAGTCCCAGAAGCTGCCCAGAGGGAAGATTCTACCCTCCTGTTATGGATTGAATTGTGCCCCCCCCCCCATATGTGTTGGAATCCTAGGCACTATACTTTTAAATGTAATCCTATCTGGAAATAAGGTTTTCTTTGGTATGCTAATGAGGCCTTGTCAGTTTAGAGAGGGTATGATCTAAATTTAATGACTTCTGAGTTATAAAGAGCAGCATAGACACAGAGACAAGCAAGCACAAACAGGGAAAGACAGACTCTATCTGATAACAAAGAAGGCAGAAAAGTCTATAAGCCCAGAACTACAAGGATTGTCAGTATTAGAAGCTGAAACAGGCAATGAAGGACCTTCCCCTAGAACCACAGTCTGAATCCAGAGTTCTAGCTTTCTAAACTGCGAGAATAAGTTTCTGTTCTTTAGAGCCACCTACTTGTGGTATTCCTGTTACAGCAACACTAGCAAACTAATATACCCCCCTCATTACATTCTGACCACCTATGGTTCACTCTGTAACCATCCGATGGGCTCGTTTGCCTCTAGCTAGGGAGCTGGGCTACTTGGTCCTTATCTGAAAGTTTGATTCCATTTTCAACCCTCAGGCTAATCCTGGTCCCAAGCAAATAGAATTTGAGTCCCAGGCAGAGATTCAGTAGTTCAGTCTCCCATCATTCTTGCTGATCTTCTACCCTAGCCATTATCACCTTCCTTGTGAAAAAAACTCTACCTTGAATCCCAATTCCAGTTACTGGAATAAAATCCTTGATGCCCATGTGTTTATATTCTGCCCCTGCCTAGTACCCTATACCCTCCACTACTATGATGCTGTCTTGCTACTTGAGTCATACTATGGCCCTGAACTTTAGTGCTTGTGGTTGGCCCCTTTTACCTGTTGCCAGACTTCCCTGGTATTGACTCTGTCTGCTGCCAGCTCGGCTCCTGATGCTGTGTTTGGCTTCACTGCCAGCACACCTGTTGTTCACTGTTGATTCTCCCCTGTTGCAAATTTGCCATCTGCCTGGACTTTTTCCTATTTCCTGCAGCTGGGAATGAGTCCTGTCCTCCATATCAGTAATTATGGTATAGAATGTATTTTGCTAACAACAACTAAGCAAAACTTTAAGAAAACAGAATTTAAGTTTGTTCTCCCTTCCACCAAGCCTAGCTATAAAATATATTGTTTGGACACATTGTGATACTGAGATTACTCGCATAAAAAATTCAAGTTTGTGAGATCATTGCCTTGTACACTTGTTCAGAGTAAAAAATAAATGAAGTAGCACCACATTTTAAAAGTGAGCATAGGTCAAAAATTCTAGAAAGGTGAAGTGTATGCTATCAAATATAAATGATTTTAATATTTGTAAGGATGTTCATTGATGGGCTTTAGCAGAGCCAGATGGTGGCTGTCTTTTAACATGCCAGGGGATATTTATTAAGTGACAGAAATCCCTGAAAGAGAGATGTGGTGGCTCTTTCTCAAAGGAGTGGAAAGAGGGATAGAATACTCTAGTTGGTCAGGTGTCAGGTGGGTTACTGAAGCAGAGTTAAGGAAGAAAAGAACACTTTCAGTGAACTAGTATGTTTACAGAGAGAAGTGAAAAAAGAAGTTTAAAGGAACTGGAAGAGTTAGGCCTGGGTTAACAGCCTGGGAAAACAGAAATTTGAAAAGGATTAGGAGGAAAAGTGAAACCAAAAAAAAAAAAAAAACCAAACCCATTGCCATCAAGTCAATTCCGACTCATAGACACCCTATAGGACAGAATCGAACTGCCCCATTGGGTTGCCAAGGAGCACCTGGTGGATTAGACCAGCCAGCCTTCTGGTTAGCAGCCATATCTTTTGACCACTATGCCATCAGGGTTTCTAGGACGAAAGATAACCCACTGCTGTCGAGTCGATTCCGACTCATAGCGACCCTATAGGACAGAGTAGAACTGCCCAATAGAGTTTCCAAGGGGTGCCTCGTGGATTCAAACTGCCGACCTCTTGGTTAGCAGCTGTAGCACTTAGCCACTATGCCACCAGGGTTTCCAGGAGGAAATATAGGGGAGACAAAAAACAGGAGAAACAAGATTAGGGAGGGTAGAAGGGTGGGCTTCTGGAAGAGGAGAGAGACAGCAGACATCAGGAGAAAGTGAGGTATATTGGAGTTCATTTGAGGGAGATTGAATAACAGATTGGGCTTCAGAATTAAGAAAAATACTTAATGATGCTGAGCTAGAGGATATCATTAAGAATGTGAAGCTGACCACTACTAACATAAGCGCATCTCAGAGTCAAACAGGTTTAGGATGCAGTCAGGAAAGATATTTCATATTTACACATCTGGAGAAAGGGCTTTGACTGGTGTCTGGCAGAGATACCAGGAAAGACTAAGAAGAAAGCTAAGACTAAGTCTTAGAAGAGGGGCAGATGGATGAGAAAGAAGTGATGTGAGTCCACACCAGGAACAGGTTCAAGCTCATGACAGGCTAATCAAGAAATGGGAGCCCATGTTTATAATTACCCCTTGGCATCTACAGCTTTGTGGTTCAAGGGTCCCTCATGCAGTAGGACCCTTGTATCAACTATATGTGAACCACAATGGATGGCACACAGCAGAGGGATTCAGAGTAGGAGCTCTAGTCTGAAGGCATTATTTTCAATTCTAGCTGTACCATTCATTAGCTGTGAATTTTGGACAAGCTATTTAACCTCTGTCTCTATATATTTCAGCTTCTTCTTCTGTGAAATAGCAATAACAATAGAACCTACTTCACTGAATTATTGTGAGGATCAAGTAAGATAATGTTTCTAATAATATTAAGCATTTCTATTAAAAGACTCCTGGTGGCACAATGGTTAAGCATTCCACTGCTAACCTGGTGGTCTGAACCCTCCAGAGGCTCTGCAGGAGAAAAAACCTGGTGATCTTTTCCCATTAAGATTGTTGTTTTGTGCCACCAAATTGATTCTGATTCATAGTGACCCTATAGGATAGAGTAGAAC
Organism: Loxodonta africana; assembly: GCF_030014295.1. Lineage (NCBI taxonomy): Eukaryota > Metazoa > Chordata > Mammalia > Proboscidea > Elephantidae > Loxodonta > Loxodonta africana. Next base: position 139,649,931 of record NC_087344.1, read on the forward strand.
TGCCCTATAGGGTTTTCTAAGCTGTAATCCTTATGGAAGGAAATCTGGTGGTACAGTGGTTAACATAAAGGTCAGCAGTTCGAGCCCACCAGCCACTGTGCAGGAGAAAGATGTGTCAATCTGCTTCCATAAAGATTTACAGCCATGAAAACCCTATGGGACAGTTCTATTTTGTCTTAGTTTCGCTCTGAGTTGGACTTGACTAGACTTGATGGCAACTTTTTTTTTTTTGGGGTTATCTTTACAGGGGAAGCCTGGTGACACAATGGTTAAGAACTTGGCTGCTGAAAGAAAGGTCAGTGGTCTGAACCTACCAGCTGCTCTGCAGGAGATCTGCTCCAATAAAGATTACAGCCTAGGAAATTCTATCAGGCAGTTCTACTCTGTCATATATGGTTGGAATCTACTTGACAGTATACAGCAACATTAACAGGAGAAAGGCAACCTGTCAAGAAAGGAAAGCAGGGTGTGGGTTGTCTTCTCCTTGCCTTCACTATTTTCTGGATGTGTCAGGAGATGACTGAACTGATACCAACAATAACTAAAAGAGGTAGTTATAACTAGAGAAGCCTTGTGTTTGTACCCTACGCTTAACTTCGGAGAGTTGTTCATGTGGTAGCCAGTTTCTTGGAAGGATGCAAGAGAATTACTCCCCTCCCCATGAGAGAGCCAACAGTCCAGTTAAGCCTTTGAGCCTATACTAACTTAATTTGTGGACCCAAAAGGAGTAGAGTTGGTCAAGGCCTCCATGTATTATTCCCCACTTATTCAAATTGTTAAGACAAATTAAGAGTTTAAAGTAAGCATCACATTTTAATCTACATCCAGCAAACACATTCCACCTGAAAATAAACTGGAATAGTCATGTGTTGAATTCTGCAAGATAATTTCATGTCAATGATAAGTAAGATAATAGATGGTGCTGTAATACACTTGAGGTGCTAAGGCAATTGACTAAGGGGAAGTAAGCCATTTGAGATATTCAGCCTTGGATCTACTTATAAGATCGTCATATATTATTTTGCTTGCTCCTTTCACAATTCTAAAGCCTTTGATGGAGGATTGAGGCCAAAGACTTGTTAGGAACCAACAATTCAGCACTTTGGACAGAGGCTATGCCGGTCCCAAATGGTTTGGTAAGCTTCCCCCAGGTGAGAAAATTACTTCCTGAGTATGAATCAGGCACTGTGGGAAGGGTCCAAATCTTTTTTAAGTTTTTAATATGTTACCTCATTGTTTATTTGCCCAGACTAGTCCCTTCAAAGAGTCCATTTGTAATTGTCTCAAGAACCTCTTTTTGGATTATATACTCAGATAATTAAAAATATTTCCTTAGAGCAAAAATAACTTTTAAAGTGAATGGTTTCAAGATAGAAACCTTGGCGTGTGCCTCAGAGGATCTGCTGACCAATAGTTAAGCTGTATAGCAGAATAAAGAGTTCTGTATGGCGCAAACAGGTAAGTATTCAATTACTAACCAAAAGGTTGATGGTTTGAACCCACCCAGAGGTGCCTGGGAAGAAGGACCTGGTAACCTACTTGCAAAAAGTCACAAACATCTAAAACACTATGGAGCAGGATTCTACTCTGCAACACATGGGGTTGCCAATCAACTTGATGGCAACTTGTTTGGTTTTTCGGGTAATAGTATAAATGTCTGGGTACAGCTTTCTGTGGTGGAGTTCAGGTCCTTACTAAGGGGCTTCTAATGCCCCTTGCAGAGGTAATGGAAGCTTTCTCTTTAAAGGATCAGTGAAGCACATTCAAGTTTAGGTTTCTGGGGATACTCTCCTTGTAATCGTTGTAATCTTGAGAAGTTCATGGTGGCCTCAATACACTGGCAAAAGCCTTGTTGTTTACTGGTTAACACAGCAAAGCTGATATTGACTTCTATACGGCACTCTTGGCCATTTTCTAATTCTGTGCAATAAGCTTCAGTATCTTCAGATATCTTCCATGAGCTCTTGGAATAGAGCTCGATTCCCAGGCTTGTTTGTCATGATTATAAGGTAAACTCACCAAGACCAGGTGATGTGACTTGCCCATTTGTGAGATATATTTGGGTGTTTTCTGAATACCCTTTTAAGATGGTGTTCATATACTAAGCAGGGGTGATGTGTAAGAATGTAAGTACAGGTATCACGGGCATGTGTTTCTTCTGGTAGTAAAATTCTTATTTCATGGTCAAGAACTTCCAGATTTTGGCAATAAGAACTGCGTGTGTGTGTGTTAAAGTAGAACTGTGCTCTGTAGGGTTTTCAATGGTTGATTTTTTTGAAAGTAGATAGCCAGGTCCTTCTTCTGAGGCACCTCTGGGTGGCTTGACTCACCAGTCTTTTGGTTAGCAGCCAAGTACGTTAACCTTTTATACCACCCAGGGATTCCTACCAAACCAAACCTAACCCACTGGCATCAAATTAATTTTGACTCAACTAATACGTACTAAATGCAGAGGTTATAAATGGATCATGCGACAGATGGGGTGTTTTCCTTAGAATCCTTTTTTTTTTTTGAAAGCTGACACATTAGAAGTGGCTGCACTGGGAGGTTGTGACAGTTATGCAAATGAGCACACCACAAACAATGCAGTAGTAAAACAAGGGTTCTAGCTGAATGCCAGTGGGTATTCTCCTTGACATAGTGAGCAGCACCAGAAAGGAAGCCTGGACAGCCACACAGGTAAATAATAAGGAGAATGGGGTAGACAGCCAAGTATCATCTCCTTAGGGACTACTGCATGGTCTTTGCAGGTCACTCTCCCTATTTTTCAGGTGGCTGGATCTTAATATGTTGTAGTACTTCCATCTAACCTCCAGCATGAGGTCTGAAAAAGGTTCTAACTAGGAAAATAAAATGCAGATTGATAGAGAATCCGTTTCTCTGTTCACAGGCAAATAACAAATCAAGAGAGCCAAAATTTCATCTAAGGATAATTAACAACAGGGGGCAACTGAAAAGCTTTTTCAACATAAAAGGACAAGGAAAATATAGTACTCCAGAGTAGAAGAACAACATTTTTAAGAAAAACAATTTTTTGAAAGGAAGCAAAAGTAAATTTATGACATCTATTTTGCACTTCCAATAAAATTCTAGAACACATAGAGTTTAAGAAAAGAAGAGATGAAAATATGAAATGAGAGACAAGTGGTGGCAAGGACAGGAACTATCTCATGTGCATAAATAATAAAACAGAGAAATAATATCACAGTACTTAATAGAAGGATTAAAATGTGCACTAGAAGGAAACAGAAGCAGCACAGAGGAAAATCCAGTCAGATATGGCAACGAACTAAGGAGATATTATAAAATTTAGACGTGATGGAAAAATTTAATGGATATGAATAACAGAGTAAGGGAATCCAATACATAGATATTTTATGTTCTTGGACAAGAGATTGAAATTAAAGGAGAAGAAGCAATAATCAAGGTATAATGGAAATAACTCTCAGAGATTTCAGAAGGGCCTGAATCAGTGGATTCGAAGACCCCACCACATGCCCTGCAAAATTAATTAGAAGAGAACACTGAGACACATTATAGAGAAATTTTTGAATTTCACAGATCCAAAATTATTTCCATAATTATGCTGTTAGCTACTTAGAAATATAAATCAAGTAGGTCTCTGAATTTTCCTTTATAACTCTAAATGCCAGAATAATTATGGTGGTGATGATGATTGATAATAAAAATAATGAAAAACACTTACTGAGTATTTTTAATGTATCAGGTACTCTTCACTACGCTTTTACATAGCAGGTAATTGAAACATTACAAAAGGAATTTATGAGATAAGCACTTATATTCTCCACATTGTATAGAATGACATGTTCAACACACCTAATTTTTTTTTAAATAAAAAATGACAGAAAACAAAGAGAAAAGAATCATAAAAGGGACAAAGCATAAGACACGACTAAGATTAACCACGTCAGCTATGATACTAAGTACAATTAAGTTGTTGTTGGGTGCTGTCAAGTTGATTCTGATTCATAATGACCCCATGTGACAGAGTAGAACTGCACTGTAGGGTTTTCTTGGCTACAATCTTCATGGAAGCAGATTGCCAGGTCTTGCTTCCATGGGACCACTGGGCAGGTTCAAACCGCCCATCTCTTGGTTAGCAAGGGAGTACTTAGCCATTGCATCACCAGGGTTCCCTTTTAATTAAGTTTAACTGCCCCATTTAAAACAAAACAAACAAAAAAGATCATATAGAGTAAAAAAGTAAAACAAATAAAAACCAAACTATGATGTCTAGAAAAAACCAACCTCCTCCCAGAAGGCTCTCCCTCTTGCCCCCTCAAGGTAATTCAGAAAGTTTACAAGCAACAGAATAGACAAAAATATTTAAAGCAAATACAAATAAACAGAAACAAAGATAGAAAGGCTACCATTAAAGGAGGTTTTAATGCAAAAGAGCTTTAAATAGATTCAAGATGATAATTTTTTAATGAAAAATATTAGCAACACCTTAATACTGGACAATATACAATCATGGTGGGAGAGAGAGATAGCCCTCCATTTTTGAAAGATCAATAGGTGAAAAACAAACAAGGATTTACATGACTTAAGTGGTTTCAAATTAGGTGATTTAATAGATCTAAACAATACTGTTTCCTGAACCACAGGTAATACATTTTACTGAGGTTGCTAGTGAATTTTTTAAAACTTTCAAAGTATGTTAAAATAAAAACCCCATTGCCACCGAGTCGATTCCAATCCATTGTGACCCCATAGGATATAGTAGGGCTGCCTCATAGGCTTTCCAAAGCTGTAAACCTTTACTGAAGCAGAGTGCCACATCTTTCTCTTGCACAGCGACTGGTGAGTTTGAACTGCCGACCTTTAGGTTAGCAGCCAAGTGCTTAACCATTGAGCAGCCAGGCTCCTTGAGTCAAAGTACATTAGACCTCAAAATTCTTTTAGTTAAAAGTATGCAGGGCTCATTGTCTAACCACAGTGCAAGAAGTTAATGATAAATGGATAAAAGAAATCCCTTGCTCCAACCAAAGAAATCCCTTGCTCCAACCACTTGGACATTAAACACCAGCTACGACTTTCCTAAATAATTGCTGGGTTAAAACAAGAATCAAAACTGCAGCTTCAATAATTAAAAAATAGGGATGATGAGAACTGCACATATCAAAACATGCAGAATCCAGTCGAGGCTGCAATCACAAGCATTTTATCAATTTAAACCCATTCATAACTAAGTATGAAGAAAAGATTTGATCTGTGCATTTAATTCATGAAGTTAAAAAAAGCAATACAAGAAATCTATGGAAATTAGGAGAAAGAAAGTAATAAAATAAAAGCAGAAACCAATAAAATAAGCAGCAGAAATTGTACACTTGGAAAATAAATCCAAAGGCTGTTTGTGAAAAATAAACAAATATTTATGAAGAAAAATCCCTATAGTTTTTTCAATCAAGTAAATAGGGTAATAACCTAAGTAGATAATTTTAGAAGAAAAAGAATAATAAAGGCACTGAAAGATTTTATAAAACAGAATTAAGCTATATGCAAAATCCATTTGAAAACCTGGATTAAATGAATAATTTTCCAGGAAAATATAAATTACTCAAATTGATTAGACAAATGGAAAACCTCAAAATATCAACAAACATTGAATAGAATTTAAAAGTTATCAAATAATCCTAGAAATTGTTTTATGAGCAGAATCTTTCAAAATTTTAAGGTGTTTTTCATATTTATATGGTCCTGATAAAATATTAAAACTCTTATCAAAATAGTAGAAAAATTTAAATAAACACGTACAGTAAATTGAATTCATTAGTACAATAAAATATACTACACTATGATCTTTTATGATCTAGTAGGGTTTATTTCAGAAATCCACCTCCCATCCGTCCTTTTGTTGTACTATGGTGGCTTTCGTATTGCTATGATTCTAGAAGCTATGCCATCAGTATTTCAAATACTAAGGGGTTCACCCATGGTGAACAGGTTTCAGTAACTAAGATGTTGAGATGTTTCAGAAAACGGATGGAGTGCTGGAAGTTCTCACTCATCTGTGCCAAGAAATTTGGAAGACAGCTACTTGGCCAACCAAGTGGAAGAGATCCTTATTTGTGCCCATTCCAAAGAAAGGTGATCCAACAGAGTGTAGAAATTATCGAACAATACCATTAATATCACACATAAGTAAAATTTTGTTGAAGATCATTCAAAACCAGTTGTAGTAGTACATTGACAGGGAACTGCCAGAAATCCAAGCAGGATTCAGAAGGAGAAGTAGAAAGGGATATCATTGCTGATGTCAGAGGATCTTGGTTAAAAGCAGAGAATACCAGAAAGATGTTTACCTGTGTTTTATTGACTATGCAAAGGCATTCCACCTTGTGGCCATAACAAATCATGGATAACATTGCAAAGAATGGGAATTCCAGAACACTTAATCATGCTCATGTGGAACCTGTGCATTTACCAAGAGGCAGTAAACAAGGGATACCGAGTGGTTTAAAGTCGGGAAAGGTGTGCACCAGGATTGTATCCTTTTCCCATACTTGTTCAATCTGTATGTTGAGCAAATACTTTGAGACACTGGATCATATGAAGAAGAATGTGGCATTAGGATTGGAGGAAGACTCATTAACAACCTGTGATATGCAGATGACACAACTTTGCTTGCTGAAAGTGGAGAGAACTTGAAGCACTTACTGATGAAGATCAAAGACCGCAGCTTTCGGTATGGATTACACCTCAACATAAAGAAAACAAAAATCCTCAACCACTGGACAAATGAGAAACCTCATGATAAACAGAGAAAATATTGAAGTTGTCAAGAATTTTATTTCACTTGTATTTGCAATCAATAACCATGGAAGGAACAGTCAAGAAATCGAATGATGTATTGCATTGGATAAATCGCTGCAAAAGACCTCTTTAAAGTGTTGAAAAGCAAAGATGTCACTTTGAGGACTAGGGTGAGCCTGACCCAAGCCGTGGTGTTTTCAATTGCCTCATAAACTTGTGAAAGTTGGACAATGATTGAAGAAGACCAAAGAAGAATTAATGCCTTTGAATTATGGTGTTGGTGAAGAATATTGAATATACTTAGGACTGTCAGAAGAATAAACAAATCTGTCTTGGAAGAAGTACAGCCAGAATGCTCCTTAGAAGCAAAGATGGCGGGACTTTGTTGCACATATCAGGAGAGACCAGTCATGCTTGGTAGAGTAGACAGTCAGTGAAAAAGAGAAAGTCCCTCAATGAAATGGATTGACACAGTGGCTGCAACAATGGGCTCAAGCATAACAAGGATTGTGAAGATGGCTCAGGACCAGGCAATGTTTCATTCTGTTCTACACAGAGTGGCTATGAGTCAGAACTGACTCAAAGGAACCTAACAACAAGCACAACCAGATTAAGATAGATTAGGAAGAAAGGCCTGGTGATCTACGTCCAAAAATTAACCAGTGAGAACCTTATGGATCATCACAATACAACATTGTCTGATTTGCTTCCTTTTGACATGTGCTCAGGAAGAAAAAAAAAAATTTTTTTTCTTTTTTTCAGGAAGAATCAATCACTAGAAGAAGACATTGCGTTCGGTGAAGTAGAAGGCCATGAGGGCAAAGGAGACCCTGGGTGAGATGAATTGACACAATAGCTGCAATGAAGGACTCAAACATGTTGGTGCCTGTGAGAATGATGCAGGACCAGGCAATGTTTCACTCTGTTGTATATAAGGTTGCCAAGAGTCGGAGTCGACTTGATGGCAGATAACAACAACATTCCAGAAATGAGAGGTTGGTCAAATAATGATAAGAAACTTATTAGAACAGCAACCATATTAATAAATGTTAAATAAATTAATAAATAAGTACAGAAAGACTGTAATTTTTGTCTGTAAATTATAAAAATGCTTTTGATAACATTCAAAGTATTTATTATAAATCTCTTAGTAAATTAGTAATAGAAAAATACTCCCTTAACATGATGGGGTGTACCTGTTATACTTACTGAAAAGTTCCTAGCCATTCTCATTTAAGGAAACAAGGATGCCTGTTATCATCACTATAATTAAAAAATCTTCAGGGACCTCTAGCCAAGGCAACATGTCAAGAAAAATAATTCACATGAGAAAGTATTATGAAAGGAGAGATCTGAATATGATATGATGTGTTTATGTGGGAAATTCAATAAAATCAACTGAAAGCTATTAAAAATAGAATTTAATAAAAAGACTTATGAAACAATGTAGAAAAATTAATAGTGTTTCCATTTATTATCAGTATATAGAAAAAATATCAATTATTAGTTAGAATGCAATATAAATGAAGCAGTAGGCATTTCAGAAACATAAGCATCTATATAATTGCTTAGGTAAACTTAACAAGAGAGGGACTCTAAACTTATTTCAAAATTTATGTGAAAGAATATATGTCTACAGAAAGCTCAGTCTACTTAGAAAAAGAAGCTCAAAGAGTTGGGATTTGTCTTATCAGATATTGTCATATCATAGAGCTATAGTTAAAGAATACGCGGCAGAGGAAAACAGACAAGGAGTAGTCCATTGACTTAGACTCATTTATAAATGGAAAATTAATATACAACATAAGAGGCCTAAGATATTAAAACAAGGGAGATTATGTAATAGATAATGTTGGAAAAATTGTCTTACTGTATAAAGAAACAATAAAACATGATGTATAGAGGAAAGGATTCCAGGTGGATTGAAGATGTAAATGTGAAGGTAAAACTATAAAGCTACTTGAAAATAATGTAAGAAAATGTGTTAGTACCCTACTTTGGAAAAATACGACACTCAAATCATGAGGAGAAAAACTGCTGAATTTGATTACATCAACCTAAAGATTCTTATTTAACGAAGGATACTACAGAGAAAGTTAAAGAGAGATGTCGAATGATGCAAGATAGTTGCTATGGTTACAAACTAAAAGGGACTAATATCTAGAATATAGGTGAACATCTTATAAACAGACAAGAAGTAAATATGAACTCCAATAGAAAAAATGGTCCAAGGAGAAAAATAATTCATAGAAGAGGAATCCCAAAGGACAAATAAACTTTAAAAAAGGTACTCAAAATCATTAACAATGAGATAAATGCAAATTAAAATAACAATGACATATTCCTGAAGACCTGTCAGATAGATTAAACATTAGCTGGATAGTGCTAAATATTGGTGGAAGAAGAAATATAGAAACACATATGGTTGGAGTGAGAATGACAGCCATTTTGTAGCCAAACGACAGTACCTAGGCAAATTTAATATATGTATGCATATGACCAGTGATTCCACTCTACACAAAGCCTTAAGTCTAAAGGGATGAGGATGAATCTTGGAGCATTGTTTGTGGTGGTTGGAAGTTGGAAGCAGTCCAGTTATCTTTCTCTGGGGAATGGATACGTAAATGTTGAGAGTGCAAGCTGTGGAAATCAGTAGGGGCTAGGATCAAAGAATCACGCAGGTATGGTGTGTACTCACAGTAAGGAATTAATTTTGAAAACCTTGGGCAGAGTGAGAAAAAGCAAGAAACGATGAAATTTATTACACACAATAGCAATTATGTAAATTAACAATACAAACACAAACGAAAAATCTAGTTCACAGAAACACATACAAAAACTCAAAAAAGATACAAAGCATGTGAAAATTGCTCCGTTTAGGGTTAAGGAAGTCCATGGGAATGGGAAAGAGGGATCAAGTGAATAAATAAATAATAATAATAAAAAGAGGAGCCTTGGAAGATAAACTATCAATAAATGCCAGAAAGAAAAAAAAGGAGGGAAGGAAGGCAGAGAGGGAGGGGAAGAGAGCAGTGCATTTAAAATATAAGCAGACTCTCTCTGAAGGACTAAAAGAGAGACTTGATTAAAAGGAAATGTATGCTGTGTTCTTAGATTTAAAATTCAGTGCTACAAAGACATCAGTTTTCCTAAACTTTAGCCATAAATGTAATGCAATTCCAAGAAAAATCTGTGGGAGACTGCTTTGGTACCTAAACAAGGTAATTTTGTGCTGGCCGTCTTCCTTTTTCACCACCTGACCCTTCTCTACTCTGCTCTGTGTCCCCCAAAGCTAGCCTGGTTAGACTGCATCAAAGGGCTCCCTTGCTTTCTGGTTTCAAGTTGAGTTTGGTGACAGTGGAACACAGTGAGGTAGGGGAGCATTAAGGGGTGGATGGCATGGCAGGGGAGTGTGATGTTTATTTTAACAGCTACTTCCTTGCAGAGTAACTGAGGATTAGAGGAGCTCTTTACTATAAGAGGGCCTTCTCCACACAGCTCTCTCTTTGCACCTTCTGGCCTAGGGGTGCTAATGGCTCCTGTCTGTAACTAACTTCAATCAACTGCATTACTCATTGTAGCATAAGAGGATCTGGGAAGGAGTGACTTGTGCTCTCAGGTAAGTTTAAGTGTAGCCTCAAACTACAGTAGACAGGTGGATTTGAACTGCCAACCTTTTGGTTAGCAGCCAAAAACTTAAACCACTGCACCATCAGGGCTTCAAAAGGACAGTAATTAAAACAAAGTGATACTGGTATGAGGATAGACAAACTAGCACAATTAACGAGAAAGCCCAGAAATATAGTACTATATGTTTGTGTTTTTATATGTGCATGTGTGCATAAATGTGAACAAAGGAAATGTTTCACATCAGTGGTTTGGACATAATTGGTTAATTACTTTGAAACTATATAATTAAAACTTTATGTCATGGCATGCTTTTAGGCAAATTCAAGATAAATAAAAAAGTGAAATATAAAATAAGTACTGAAAAAAGGAGAAATTTGGTAAAAATCAATTTGAAATTTAGTTATGAAAGATATTCTTCAGCATAAAAGTAAAGATAGAAACAAAAAAGACAAGGAGTGCTCGATTTGATTATAAAAACCAAAAAAACCAAACTCGTTGCTGTCAAGTCAGTTCCAACTCATAGTGACCATATAGGGCAGAGTAGAACTGCCCCATAGGGTTTCTAAGGAGCCCTTGGTGGATTCAAACAGCCATAGCTCTTAACCACTATGCCATTAGGGTTTCGGATTTGATTATATGAAAGGGTAAAAACAAAACTGGCCATATTTTAAATAATGTAAGTAAATCTAAAAGGCAAATGTCAAATGAGAAAAATATATTTGCAATACATGATGGGTAAATAATTAATCATTAAAAATTTCAGTTCTTTTAAAATAATTTAAAACATGAACAAATCAATAGAAAAATAGAAATTCTCCAGGGGAAAATTACGAATGACCAAAAAACTACAAAAGTGTATTTATAACCACACCAGTACTAAAATGGATGCAAATTAAGTGATATGATAACAACTTCACTTATTAATTTGATGAAAATATAAAACCCAGCGCTGGCAGACTTTTGGGAAAATGGCAATTTATTTATTAAAACTTTTCTGGAGGTAATACATTTATGTGTACATATATCTATATATCCATATCTATGTATTTTTAAACTTTAACTCCATATGTAGACTTTTTTCCTATAAAAATGCTTAGAAACATAGGTAAAGACATGTGTAAAAGGAAATTTATCGTGACATTAATTACAATGCCGAAAAATTTGGAAATAACCTTTTGGGTTTAACATAAATATCCTAAATTGGGAATTGTTAAAATAAATTTGATTATACAAAATAAAAGGATAAAAATGAACTGTCCAGTTTTTGTCCTTCCTTCTCTCTTTTGAACCTTCTTTCTTTCTCTCCATCTTTCTTTTCCTCCTTCCTTTCCTCTCTTCCTATCTTCTTTCCTTTCTTCCTTTTAACACAGCTGTACCTAGCCCTGGTTGTGCAGTGGTTGAGAGCTCGGCTGCTAACCAAAAGGTCGACAGTTCGAATCCACCAGCTGCTCCTTGGAAACCTTCTGCTCTGAAGTATAGGGTCTCTATGAGTCAGAATTGACTCCATAAAAAAGCAACATTTTTTAATTTTAATTTTTTTTTTTAATTTTTATTAAGCTTCAAGTGAACATTTACCATTCCAATCAGTCTGTCACATGTAGGTTTACATACATCTTACTCCCTTCTCCCACTTGCTCTCCCCCTATTGAGTCAGCCCTTACACTCTCGTTTCGTGCCAATTTTGCCATCTTCCCTCTCTCTCTATCTTCCCATCCCCCCTCCAGTCAAGAGTTGCCAACACATTCTCCCGTGTCCACCTGATTTAATTAGCTCACTCTTCATCAGCATCTCTCTCCCCCCACCACTGACCAGTCCTTTTCATGCCTGATGATTTGTCTTCGGGGATGGTTCCTGTCCTGTGCCGTCAGAAGTTCTGGGGAGCATTGTCTCTGGGATTCCTCTAGTCGCAATCATACCATTAGGTGTGGTCTTTTAATGAGAATTTGGGGTCTGTATCCCATTGGTTTCCTGCTCCCTCAGGAGTTGTCTGTTGTGCTTCCTCACAGGACAGAAATCGATTGTGGCTGGGCACCAACTAGTTCTTCTGGTCTCAGGATAATGTAGGTCTCTGGTTCATGTGGCCCTTTCTGTTTCCTGGGTTCTTAGTTGTCGTGTGACCTTGGTGTTCTTCCTTTGCCTTTGCTCCAGGTGGGTTGAGACCAATTAATGTATTTTAGATGGCCGCTGGTTGGCATTTAGGACCCCAGGTGCCACAATTCAAAGTGGGATGCAGAGTGTTTTCATAATAGAATTGTTTTGCCCATTGACTTAGAAGTCCCCTCAAACCAAGTTCCCCAGACCCCAGCCCCTGCTTCGCTGACCTTTGAAGCTTTCATTTTATCCCGGAAACCTCTTTACTTTTAATCCAGTCCAATTAGGCTGACCTTCCTTGTATTGAGTGTTGTCTTTCCCTTCACCCAAAGCAGTTCTTATCTACAGATTGATCAATAAAAAGCCCTCTCCCTCCCTCCCTCCCTCCCCCCTTTGTAACCACATAAGTCTGTGTTCTTCTCCGTTTTTTCTATTTCTCAAGATCTTATAATAGTGGTCTTATACAATATTTGTCCTTTTACAACTGACTCATTTCGCTCAGCATAATGCCTTCCAGATTCCTCCATGTTATGAAATGTTTCAGAGATTCGTCACTGTTCTTTATCGATGCGTAGTATTCCATTGTGTGAATATACCACAATTTATTTACCCATTCGTCCGTTGATGGACATCTTGGTTGCTTCCAGGTTTTTGCTATTGTAAACAGAGCTGCAATAAACATGGGTGTGCATATATCTGTTTGTGTGAAGGCTCTTGTATCTTTAGGGTATATTCCGAGGAGTGGGATTTCCGGGTTGTATGGTAGTTCTATTTCTAACTGTTTAAGATAACGCCAGATGGATTTCCAAAGTGGTTGTACCATTTTACAATCCCACCAGCAGTGTATGAGAGTTCCAATCTCTCCGCAGCCTCTCCAACATTTATTATTTTGTATTTTTTGAATTAATGCCAGTCTAGTTGGTGTGAGATGGAATCTCATCGTAGTTTTAATTTGCATTTCTCTAACGGCTAATGATCGAGAGCATTTTCTCATGTATCTGTTGGCTGCCTGAATATCTTCCTTAGTGAAATGCGTGTTCATATCCTTTGCCCACTGCTTGATTGGGTTGTTTGTCTTTTTGTGGTTGAATTTTGACAGAATCATGTAGATTTTAGAGATCAGGTGCTGGTCTGAGATGTCATAGCTGAATATTCTTTCCCAGTCTGTAGGTGGTCTTTTTACTCTTTTGGAGAAGTCTTTAGATGAGCATAGGTGTTTGATTTTTAGGAGCTCCCAGTTATCTGGTCTCTCTTCATCATTTTTGGTAATGTTTTGTATTCTGTTTATGCCCTGTATTAGGGCTCCTAGGGTAGATCCTATTTTTTCTTCCATGATTTTTATCGTTTTGGTCTTTATGTTTAGGTCTTTGATCCACTTGGAGTTAGTTTTTGTGCATGGTGTGAGGTATGGGTCCTGTTTCATTCTTTTGCAAATGGATATCCAGGTATGCCAGCACCATTTGTTAAAAAGATTATTATTTCCCCAATTGACTGACACTGGTCCTTTGTCAAATATCAGCTGCTCATACGTGGATGGATTTATATCTGGATTCTCAATTCTGTTCCATTGGTCTATGTGCCTGTTGTTGTACCAGTACCAGGCTGTTTTGACTACTGTAGCTATATAATAGGTTCTGAAATCAGGTAGGGTGAGGCCTCCCACTTTCTTCTTCTTTTTCAGTATTGTTTTGCTTATCCGGGGGTTCTTTCCTTTCCACATGAAATTAGTGATTTGTTTCTCTATCCCCTTAAAGTATGACATTGGTATTTGGATTGGAAGTGCGTTATATGTATAAATGGCTTTTGGTAGAATAGACATTTTTACTATGTTAAGTCTTCCTATCCATGAGCAGGGTATGTTCTTCCACTTAAGTATGTCCTTTTGAATTTCTTGTAGCAGAGTTTTATAGTTTTCTTTGTATAGGTCTTTTACATCCTTGGTAAGATTTATTCCTAAGTATTTTATCTTCTTGGGGGCTACTGTGAATGGTATTGATTTGGTTATTTCCTCTTCGGTGTTCTTTTTGTTGATGTAGAGGAATCCAAGTGATTTTTGTATGTTTATTTTATAATCTGAGACTCTGCCAAACTCTTCTATTAGTTTCAGTAGTTTTCTGGAGGATTCCTTAGGGTTTTCCATGTATACGATCATGTCATCTGCAAATAGTGATAGCTTTACTTCCTCCTTACCAATCTGGATACCCTTTATTTCTTTGTCTAGCGTAATTGCCCTGGCTAGGACTTCAAGTACGATGTTGAATAAGAGTGGTGATAAAGGGCATCCTTGTCTGGTTCCCGTTCTCAAGGGAAATGCTTTCAGGTTCTCTCCATTTAGAGTGATATTGGCCGTTGGCTTTGCATATATGCCCTTTATTATGTTGAGGAATTTTCCTTCAATTCCTATTTTGGTTAGAGTTTTTATCATAAATGGGTGTTGAACTTTGTCAAATGCCTTTTCTGCATCAATTGATAAGATCATGTGGTTTTTATCTTTTGTTTTATTTATGTGATGGATTACATTAATGGTTTTTCTGATATTAAACCAGCCTTGCATACCTGGTATAAATCCCACTTGATCAGGGTGTATTATTTTTTTGATGTGTTGTTGGATTCTATTGGCTAGAATTTTGTTGAGGATTTTTGCATCTATGTTCATGAGGGATATAGGTCTAAAATTTTCTTTTTTTGTAATGTCTTTACCTGGTTTTGGTATCAGGGAGATGGTAGCTTCATAGAATGAGTTGGGTAGTATTCCGCCTTTTTCTATACTTTGAAATACCTTCAATAGTAATGGTGTTAACTCTTCTTTGAAGGTTTGGTAGAACTCTGCAGTGAAGCCGTCTGGGCCAGGACTTTTTTTTGTTGGAAGTTTTTTGATTACCGTTTCAATCTCTTTTTTTGTTATGGGTCTATTTAGTTGTTCTACTTCTGAATGTGTTAGTTTAGGTAGGTAGTATTGTTCCAAGAATTTATCCATTTCTTCTAGGTTTTCAAATTTGTTAGAGTACAATTTTATGTAGTAATCTGATATGATTCTTTTGATTTCATTTGGTTCTGTTGTGATGTGGTCCTTCTCGTTTCTTATTCGGGTTATTTGTTTCCTTTCCTGTTTTTCTTTAGTCAGTCTGGCCAATGGTTTATCAATTTTGTTAATTTTTTCAAAGAACCAGCTTTTGGCTTTGTTAATTTTTTCAATTGTTTTTCTGTTCTCTAATTCATTTAGTTCAGCTCTAATTTTTATTATTTGTTTTCTTCTGGTGGCTGATGGGTTCTTTTGTTGCTCACTTTCTATTTGTTCAAGTTGTCGGGACAGTTCTCTGATTTTGGCTCTTTCTTCTTTTTGTATGTGTGTGTTTATCGATATAAATTGGCCTCTGAGCACTGCTTTTGCTGTGTCCCAGAGGTTTTGATAGGAAGTATTTTCATTCTCGTTGCTTTCTAAGAATTTCCTTATTCCCTCCTTGATGTCTTCTATAACCCAGTCTTTTTTCAGGAGGGTATTGTTCATTTTCCAAGTATTTGATTTCTTTTCCCTAGTTTTTCTGTTATTGATTTCTAGCTTCATTGCCTTGTGGTCTGAGAAGATGCTTTGTAATATTTCGATATTTTGGATTCTGGAAAGATTTGTTTTATGACCTAATATGTGGTCTATTCTAGAGAATGTTCCATGTGCACTAGAAAAAAAAGTATATTTTGCAGCAGTTGGGTGGAGAGTTCTGTATAAGTCAATGAGGTCAAGTTGGTTGATTGTTGTAAGTAGGTCTTCCGTGTCTCTATTGAGCTTCTTACTGGATGTCCTGTCCTTCTCCGAAAGTGGTGTGTTGAAGTCTCCTACTATATATGTGGAGGTGTCTATCTCACTTTTCAATTCTGTTAAAATTTGATTTATGTATCTTGCAGCCCTGTCATTAGGTGCGTAAATATTTAATATGGTTATGTCTTCCTGATCAATTGTCCCTTTTATCATTATATAGTGTCCTTCTTTATCCTTTGTGGCAGATTTAAGTCTAAAGTCTATTTTGTCAGAAATTAATATTGCTACTCCTCTTCTTTTTTGCTTATTGTTTGCTTGATATATTTTTTTCCATCCTTTGAGTTTTAGTTTGTTTGTGTCTCTAAGTCTAAGGTGTGCCTCTTGTAGGCAGCATATAGATGGATCGTGTTTCTTTATCCAGTCCATGACTCTCTGTCTCTTTATTGGTGCATTTAGTCCATTTACATTCAGCGTAACTATAGATAAGTAAGTTTTTAGTGTTGTCATTTTGATGCCTTTTCATGTGTGTTGTCGGCCATTTCATTTTTCCACATGCTTTTTTGTGCTGAGACGTTTTTCTTAGTAGCTTGTGAGATCCTCATTTTCATAATGTTTAACTTTGTGTTTATTGAGTCGTTACGTTTTTCTTGGCTTTTTTCTTGAGTTATGGAATTGATATTCCTTTTTGTGGTTACCTTTTTATTTACCCCTATTTTTCTAAGTAAAAACCTAACTTGTATCGTTCTATATCGCCTTGTATCACTCTCCATCTGGCAGTTCAATGCCTCCTATATTTAGTCCCTCTTTTTGATTATTGTGATCGTTTATCTATTGATTTCCATGATTTCCTGTTATGTGTATTATTTTGTTTATTTATTTATTTATTTTTTAGAATTAATCTTACTTTGGTTTTTTTTTGTGCTTTCCCTATTTGAGTTGCGTTGATATCAGGACGTTCTGTTTTGTGACCTTGTATTGTGCTGGTACCTGATATTATTGGTCATCCGGCCAATCTCCTTTAGCATTTCTTGCAGTCTTCGTTTAGTTTTTGCAAATTCTCTAAACTTGTGTTTATCTGTAAATATCTTAATTTCTCCTTCATATTTCAGAGAGAGTTTTGCTGGATATATGATCCTTGGTTGGCAGTTTTTCTCGTTCAGTGCTCTGTATACTTCGTCCCATTCCCTTCTTGCCTGCATGGTTTCTGCTGAGTAGTCTGAACTTATTCTTATTGATTCTCCCTTGAAGGAAACCTTTCTTTTCTCCCTGGCTGCTTTTAAAATTTTCTGTTTGTCTTTGGTTTTGGCAAGTTTGATGATAATATGTCTTGGTGTTTTTCTTTTTGGATCAATCTTAAATGGGGTTCGATGAGCATCTTGGATAGATATCCTTTCTTCTTTCATGATGTCAGGGAAGTTTTCTGTCAGGAGTTCTTCAACTATTTTCTCTGTGTTTTCTGTTCCCCCTCCCTGTTCTGGGACTCCAATCACTCGCAAGTTATCCTTTTTGATAGAGTCCCACATGATTCTTAGGGTTTCTTCATTTTTTTTAATTCTTTTATCTGATTTTTTTTCAGCTATGTTGGTGTTGTTTCCCTGGTCCTCCAGAAGTCCCAGTCTACATTCTACTTGCTCGAGTCTGCTCCTCTGACTTTCTATTGCGTTGTCAAATTCTGTAATTTTATTGTTAATCTTTTGGATTTCTACATGCTGTCTCTCTATGGATTCTTGCAACTTGTTAATTTTTCCACTATGTTCTTGAATAATCTTTTTGAGTTCTTCAACAGTTTTATCAGTGTGTTCCTTGGCTTTTTCTGCATTTATCCTAATTTCATTTGTGATATCTTTAAGCATTCTGTAAATTAGTTTTTTGTATTCTGTATCTGATAATTCCAGGATTGTATCTTCATTTGGGAAAGATTTTGATTCTTTTGTTTAGGGGGTTGGAGAAGCTGTCATGGTCTGTTTCTTTATGTGGTTTGACATGGACTGCTGTCTCCGAGCCATCACTGGGAAACTAGATTTTCCAGGTAGTCGGCTGGTACGCTGGCTCCTGGTTCTGAAAACGGCCACTGTCTGCCTGTATTTGTTCGTTTTCCGTCTCTAAGTCTGTGCTTGTTGTTCAGAGTTCGTAGATTGTTATGTATGTGATCGATTCCCTTGTTTTTCCGAGTCTTTGTTGCAAGAGGGATCCGCGGTAGCGTCCACCTAGTCTGCCATCTTGGCCCCGCCTCTCTTATTTTAATTTTTTAATGCCTGCTTTCACACTATAATGGCAGAATTGAATTGTCACAGAGACTGTATGGCCTGTAGAGTCTAAAATATTGAGTCTGATTTTTTATAGAAAAAGTTTGCTGACCTCTGATGTAGAGGATTAAAAAAATAGAAATAAGTAGGGTTTCAGCAAGAGTTTGTTTTTAACTGCTTCAAAATCACCTTGGTTTCTGCCTATTCTTTCTCCCTTTCCCTGGTCCCCTAATCAGCACAGTGAGCAAATGCTGGAACAAAAATCTCAGACAGGAGCCCAAATATAAAGGCTTCCAGCCTCCCTGGCATATATAACAGAGCCATTCTTTAAAAGAGCTATTTCCCTAAAAAGCAGAGACATAGTTGTGAGCTATCCTCTATAGGTTTGTGCTGACAGGGTAACAATGAATTGTTCATTTCCCAGTGGACCTTAGGAGCTATTTGAACAGGCAATATATGCCTAAACCCAACGAAAGCCATTGAAGAGTCTAGTGCAGACAGACCTGGGATTTGGGCAGGTATATGGAAATGAAGTGAAAGAGAGAAGCAGTCAGTGAACTTGAACTTGGATATGGAGAGTTCTCAGATGCAATAACAACCTCAAAACATTATAGGAAGGTAGATATAAGGATGGTGAAACACTAGAAACAACTTAAGGATTCACCTCATAGAATACCAAACTTAGCTATTTCTTATTTTTTTTTTTATTTATAGGCCTTTATTAGAGCCCTGGTAGTGCAGTGGTTAAGGGCTCGGCTGCTAACCAAAAAGTTGGCAGTTTGTCCCTGAGGGATTGAATTGCTGGTCTGAGGGTTGTGGGGGGGCCATGGTCTTGGGGAACATCTAGCTCAGTTGGCATAACATAGCTCGTAAAGAAAATGTTCTATATTCTACTTTGGTGAGTAGCATCTGAGGTCTAGGATACTCTACTGGTCTCATGCCTTCGGGAGCAACGAAGAGTGAAGAAAACTAAAGACACAAGGGAAAGATTAGTCCAGAGGACTAATAGACCACATCTTTCACAGCCTCCACCAGACTGAGTCCAGTACAACGAGATGGTGCCCAGCTACCACCACTGACTGCTCTGACAGGGATCATAATAGAAGGTCCTGGACAGAGCGGGAGAAAACTGTAGAACAAAATTCTAACTCAAAAAGAAAGAGCAGACTTGCTGGCCTGACAGAGATTAGAGTATGGCCCCAGACACCCTTTCAGCTCAGTAATGAGGTCACTCCTGAGGTTTACCCTTCAGCCAAAGATTGAACAGGACCACGGAAAAAAGCAAGACTAAAGTGGCGCACCAGCCCTGAGGCAGGGACTGGAAGGCAGGATGGAACAGGAAAGCTGGTAATAGGGAACCCAGGGTTGAGAAGGGAGAGTGTTGACATGTCTTGGGGTTGTTAACCAATGTCGTACAACAATGTGTGTACTGTTTGATGAGAAACTAGTTTGTTCTGTAAACCTTCATCTAAAGTTCAATTAAAAAAAAAAAAATTGGCAGTTCATATCCACCAGGCAGTCCTTAGAAACTCTATGGGGCAGTTCTACTCTGTCCTATAGGGTTGCTATGAGTGGAAATCAACTCAACAGGAATAAGAAAAGAGGAATGAAAGCAAACAATAATATCTCTGAGGGGACATGGTATTATTATTAGACTCTTAAAACTTGGGGTGTCTAAACCATTACTGTCAAGTCAATTCCGACTCTGAGTAACCCTATAGGTATGCTCCATAGGGCTTCCAAGGCTGCAATCTTTTCGGAAGCAGACTACCACCTCTTTCTCTCACAGAGCAGCTGGTGGGTTCAAACTTTCCATTAGCAGGCAGGTGCTTAACCTCTGCTCCAGCAGGGTTCCTGTTATCTGATATAAAAATTCTTGATGTTGAAAGAGAATCTGAAGAAGAGGGTTAAAAATCTTTGGTGAAGGTGCTCCGATATGAGGTTGGGAGACACCTGGTAGGAGATTGCTTTGTAGGCAGGATACAGAAAGGGGAATTTTGGGGACGCAGGAGAAGCAAGAGGGTTGCTACTTATGGGGGCCATCCATACATATGCTGAGCCAAGTAGTAGAAAAAAAGCACAGTTCAGAAAGAAAGGTGAGTAGGAGGTCAAGGAGGACTAAGCAAGTGAGAAAAGGATAGAATGTAGAAGCTAGTGAGTAGGGAGAATGGAGTGAAGAGTGAGCAACAGATTAAAAACAACACAACACAAAACAAAAAAAATTACCTTCAAGTTCATCCCAACTCATGGCTACCCCATGTGTGTCAGAGTAGAACTGTGCTTCCTAGGGTTTTCAGGGGCTGATTATTCAGAAGTAGGTAGCCAGGCCTTTCTTCCAAGGCACCTCTGGGTAAACTCAAACCTCCAAACTTTTGGTTAGCATCTGAGTATATTAACCATTTGCACCACACAAATAAGGCAATATTAATTCATGTGGCAGGGCACGCCCTCCAAATTTGTAGGCTGAGTTTGATTTGCCAGGGTTATAATGGAACATAATGGGTTATAATACACAGTGCCTTCTTTCAAGGAACTTGCAATCTGGGGTTGGGGGCGGTGGAAGAGAAAGCATGTACACATAAAAATTAACTAATAGTACAAGGCAGTAAAAGAAATGTAATCTAGAGAATCACAGCAGGTGGTTTAGCCCACGCAGATGTGAACCGTAAAACAGTTCATTTTCATTCCTGAGTTCTTTTTTAAAAAACATCTCAGATCAGTGATCCAGTTAAAAAATGGCACCTAGGGCAGTAGTTTCTACTAAGGTTATCCTGGGGGTCACATCCGAGTGGCATAGATAATAAAAAAGGCCATGCATATATTTGCATTTAAAGTGGTATGATTTACATGTTTTTGCATATCCACACATACCATGAATATAATTATGTTGACTGCGTGGTCTGCCTTTACACAATATTAAAGTTTAACTTAGTAGGGTGGAGGGGGTCAGTTCTTGATTTTTCTTCCCTCCTTCTTACTCATCCTTTGTCATTGACCTAGGTATCTTGTGGGAGAGGAGAAGGAAAGATATTGGGGTTGGGCAGACAGGGGTTGAGTGCTAGCAGGGCTTTAAACCAGACATAGGTCAGAGGACACCGCACTCAGCTGTTAAGGTGCCATGTTTCCATAAAATCATTTAAGGCTACATGATCTGTGTCAGTGAGAAACTCTGTCAAAAATTATTAAAAGAAAAATGTGCTAATACTATTAGCAAAATCACATCTGTATGTTTCTTCCCCTGCTCCATCCAAGAGGCATGACCCGGGGCATTAAAATTAATCACAAGGAATGGAAATTAGAATAGGGACTAATAAAAATGGTTACTGTTTATTGAAAGCCTACTGTGTACCTGGAATTATTCTAAACACTTCACACACAGCCTTTTGCTCTATTTTTAAATACAGTTAATTACCTTACGAAATAGGTATTATTACTGAAAAAAACGGAAAAAAAAAAAAAGACAGAGAGGTTAAATGACTTGCCCAAAGTCATACAGCTAGTAAATGACAGAGCAGAAATCCTTTGATTTATTCATTTAATACAGATGGAGTGGTTCATATGTGAAGACACTGGTGAGGTACTTACTGTTGAACTTGAGCCAGGCTAAGTACTGCGCAGAATTATATTACTTAAATCGGCTCTTCCCTTTAAGCTGCTCACTCCTTTCTGCTGAGGGCGACGGAAAAATTCGGGAATAGCTGATGGTGATGGTTGAACAACGTGGTGAACATTATATCACTGAATTGTACATCAAAGTTTGTAGAGATGGCAAATGTTTTGTTACCTATATATTTACCACAATAAAACACACACACACATGCACACACACACAATCAATAGCTCATTGATTGTGACAGATGACTTGCTAGGATTAGATTTTATTTTTATATGAATAAACTTGATCAAACTTTGAAAACAAAACCGCTCATCTTTTGTGTGCCTCTCTTTTGACCAACAGCAGAGCCATTTGCCCTGTCACTGAAGCCATGCACACAGAGAGCCATCTTAGATTATGCATTGACTCTCATATCTAAAGGATCACACACTCTTGTAACTTTACATTCTGAATATCCCACTCTTCTAAGCCTCCCTCTAAATCTGCACAGCCACTGAGGCAGCTTTTGCTCTTATTACCATACCCTGTTCTTCTTATTCTCCTCGCCTCTAAAGAAGTAGCCAGAGATGGAAGGGATTTCCTATTAGGCGTCTTTGTTTCCCAGTGTTTATACATAGCAGCTTAAGCAATATAGACTTAATGTTTATTGAAGAAATTATTGAAAAAATTCTTACAAGTGAAATTTGAAAACTGATCTATGAGATGGGGACTTATCTATGAGCTAAGGACACTGATAGAAAGTCTTCCTGCGCACAGAAAGATACATATTGACATAACCATATCCACTGACATATATGGTCTTTGTGGACCTACCAGTACTAGTTGCCATGAGTCGATTCCCCATGTGTCGGAGGACAACAGGTTCCCACAGAGCTTTCAGTGGCTGATTTCTCAGAAGTAAATCAGCAGGCCTTTTTTTCAGAGGTGCCTCTAGGTGGACTAGAACCTCTAACCCTTAGGTTATCACCAGATCATGTTAACTGTTCGCACACCCAGGGATTCCATTTGTAGACCAAGACATTGTCAGGTGGAGATTCTTTCTGCAAAGAGCCAGTACGTACAGCTCAGTCCGTTAGGTTACACAGCAATTCTGCCGAGAGGTGGGTGAAATGGCCATAAGGAAGTGAACCTAGGAAATCAGGCTCAGAGGGCCTCCGAACTGAGAAAGAAACACAGATCTTAGAAACCTCAACAGAACAAAGTAATGAGTACCTGTTTGTCCTAATGAGCCCTGGTGGTGCAATGGTTAAGCACTTAACTGCTAACGGAAAGGTTGGCTATTCAAACCTGGTGGCTCCATGGGAGGAAGGCCTGGCGTTCTGCTCCCATATAGATTAACCCCTTGCCATTGAGTAAATTCTGATTCATCCAACTCTATAAGACAGAATAGAACTGCCCCATACTGTTTCCAAGGATTCGTAGCCTGAGTGGCTTGTGGGTTTGAACTTCCAACATTCTGTTAGTGGCTGAACACTTAACAAATGAGCCACAAGGCCCCCTTCCCATAAAGATTACAGCCAATAAAATACTTATGGTTCAGTTCTAGCCTCTCACACGAGGACACCATGAGTTGAAATCAACCGGATGGCACCTAACAACAACAGTTTGTTCTAAGCAGCTGAAAACGTCAGTGAACAAAACCAATGAAGATCTCTGCCCTCAAGGTGCTTACATTCTTGCTGATATCTTAATGAACTGCAAATCTCTCTTTGTAGAAGAAGGTTCTGGTAGTTGCCAATGATGATTTAGGCTTCTTTCACCTCAGTGGCAGTAGCTCACTCTGTGGAACAACTGGCCTCAGTCCTTCCCCGCTGAAAATGACT
Organism: Loxodonta africana; assembly: GCF_030014295.1. Taxonomy (NCBI): domain Eukaryota; kingdom Metazoa; phylum Chordata; class Mammalia; order Proboscidea; family Elephantidae; genus Loxodonta; species Loxodonta africana. The sequence goes on from NC_087344.1 coordinate 139,673,868, forward strand.
TCTTGGACCACAGTTTTTGGTTTAGCCATTCTTAACTACATGCCATTGATTTGGCTGCATATATTAGCACGGAATTATTTAAGAGCACTGAGTTGTTTGCATTTAATTAATTTAAATATAAACACACAATCTTAGGAAAATTAAGTAGACAAAAACATTTTCATGCATCATAGGCATTTTGCAAACATATACAGTGTAACCTGTTAATTACATATTTCTTCACAAACCATTTATCTTCTCAGGGCCTTGCCTAATAACTCAATGCTTCTCACTTACATTTTTAACTGCTTATGATTCATTTTCCAGGATGCTCCCAAAGGGATTGCCATGTCTCAAATGAAAGGGCATATTATAATAATGTGGTACAATAAGACAGCTCACAGTGTCTCATTTTAGCCCAAACAAAAACCATGTGGAATCGTTCGAACATTCATAGAGTTTATTTAGATAAAGCAACATAATGAGTCTTTTCCTAATCAGTGTACTTTTTTTTTTTTAATTTGAAGGAAGCTGATCAGAAGGCCTGTAATGGAAATTTCTAATATTTACCCCATATATGTATCAGATGGCATCACCACTCATCCATCCATAGCCGGAATCTGAGGCCATTCTCATCTTGTTTTCCCTCACTCCCCCACCCTATCAGTGTCTGAGTGGCTCAGTTCTAGTTGCAGGCATCTAGTCCTTCTTTCCATCTCCTCTTGGTCCCATTCAGACTTTCCTGCTTAAACTACTGCAGTAGAATTCAATTTTATCTCTTTGCCTCCAAGCATCCAGTGCAGGAACTAGGTGTGTAGCAATGAGTCCCCCTGTCAAGTCCAGCCATACCAAACCATTTGTAGTTCCCTGAATGGGCCCTATTCTTTTAGCTCTCTGTACCGTTGCATATTCTGCTCCTTTTTCTTCCATAAAGCTTTTTTTGTCATTGTTGCTGTTAGCTGCTGTCAAGTCACCCTCCAACTCATGGCAACCCTATGCACAATGGAATGAAACACTGCCCGATCCTGTGCTCTTCCCATGATCCGCTGTGGATTGGACCATTGTGATCCATAGGGTTTTCACTGGCTGATTTTCAGAAGTAGATAGCCAAGCCTTTCTTCCTAGTTCCTCTTAGCCTGGAAGCCCCACTGAAACTTCTTCAGCATCATAGCAACACTCAAGCCTCCACTGACAGATGGGTGGTGGCTGGAAAACTACATGCATCTCTTTCACGGAAGGCAGGAATTATCCTACTGAATCACTGCTGCCCTGTTTTCCTTTTAGTTGTCCCCAAATTCCACACTCAGGTGTCACTTCCCTTTCACAAGAAACATTTCCTCTCTCCTTTATTGCCCTCTTCCTTTCTTCACCTGGTCTAGGTAAAACTGGCTACTCTCTCCATTATCGGCACTATATTCAGCATCTAGAGCGTTTTACTTTCTTTCTTTGCATGTCTACTGACTCTCTCCTACATTGTTCACTTCTTGATAGTACGCATGAGGTATTTATTTCCTGAATACCTAACAGTACCAGACAATGAACTCAGGAAGTCTTTATAGGACAAATAGCCACCTTCAATAGGAAAGAAATGTCTCCATGCCCAGGTGCAGTGTAGATCTGAAGTAGCCCGTTCTTAAAAAAGCCTACAGAATGTCTGTCAACAGATGAATGGATAAACAAAATGTGGTATAATCATACTATGCAGCGTTATTCAGCTATGAAAAACAATGAACTACTGATACATATTATAGTGCAAAGGAACCTCAAAAATATTATGTTATGGGAAAGAAGCCAGACACAAAAGGTCACATATTATATATTGTATGTTTCCATTTATATGAAATATCCAGAATGGGTAAACATATAGAAACAGCAGATCAGTGTTTTTCAGGGGCTCTGAGGGAGGGTGGGATGGGGAGCAACTGCATAGTGGATGTGGGATCTCCTTTGAGGTGATGGAAATGTTTTGGAGCTAGATAGAGGTAATGGTTGCCTAACATTGTGAATGTGTGAAATACCACTGAATTGTTCACTTTAAAATGGTTAAGTTTATGTTATGTGAATTTCACCTCAATAAAAAAAAAAAAGGGGGGAGGTGGCTACAAAATCCTGTCCCTGAAAAGCATGAAGTGGGCAGCATTTGTGAATTTTCCTTTTGGCTTCTCTTCTCCCTGTATGTCAACCTTTTTTGATTCTCCACTTTCCTTTCTTAAATAGATAGAGATAAAATTTCTATCCAAATGACATTTGTTATGTCTTGGCAAAAATAACAATGATAGGTTTGTCGGCAATGGAAGTGCCTCTGTTACCCCTGGATAGTTTCCAGCAGCTAGCTACGCTGATGCCAGCTGGTGGTAAATGTCTTGGTCACACTGTCCAAACTGGTTTCAAGCCATATGCTGTGTCTGCTATCCACACGGGGTTCCTTGATCAAGCCCTCCCTTATATACTTTCAAGAATAAATTTCTCAACTTACGCTATTTTTTCTTTTTGTTATTTATACTCACATGTGTCCCAGAAAAGGTCAGAAGAATTGAATTTGCTTGTTTTACTGATATATAGGAAAAGTCCACTTTTGTTGTGTATGCTCGCCTAAGATATACAATTTCAAAGCATAAAATATAAAAATAGATCAAAACAGGTGAATTTAATAATTTTTAACAGGCAAAGTAAACTTGTTCACCCACCAAAAACCTGAAAACCAAACTCGTTGTTGTTGAGTCCATCCTGCATCATAGCAACCCTAAGGGACAGGGTAGAACTGTTCCATGGGGTTTCCAAGGCTGTAAATCTTTACGAAAGCCAACTGCCACTTCTTTCTTCCATGGAGTAGCTGGTGGGTTCAAACTCTCAACTTTTTGGTTAGCAGCTGAGTGCTTAACTACTGCATCACTAGGGCTCTTTGTTCACATATCAAACCAAAAACCCATCGCCGTCAAGTTGATTCTGACTCATAGCGACCCTAAAGGGCACATACCAAAATAGGGCACATACCAGATCCCCTGAAAACTGGTGTTTGGCAGTACCATTGAAACTGATTTATATTAATTCGTGGATGGAAAGAATCTAGGGATAATTTTACTACCCAAGTTATTAAGCCGAGTTCAACATCTGGCTTCTGTTTGTTTGTTTAAAACTTTTATTGCAGTAAAACATATAACAAAAATGTCATTTTAACCATTTTTAAATGACATTTATTACATTCACAATATTGTGCAACCATTACCACTGTTTCCAGAAGTTTTTGATAACCCCAGACAGAAACTCAGTATCCCATAGTAATAACTCCCCATTCTCTCCTACCCCTGGACCTAGCAATGACTTTTGGCTCTGCATTTACCTATACTGTGTACTTGGTGTGAAGTTCATATTTATACCATGCAGTATTAGGCCTTTTGTGTCTGACTTATTTCACTTAGCATAATGTTTTCAAGGTTCAGTCATGTCATAGCATGTATCAAAGCATCTTTTCTGTTTATGGCTAAATAATGATATTCCATTGTGTGTATATACCACATACCACATTTTGTTTATCCATTCATCTGTTGATGGACACTTGGGTTGTTTCCACCTTCTGGCTATTGTGGATAATGCTGCAGTGAACACTGGTGTACAAGTATCTGTTTGTGTCCCTGCTTTCAGGTCTTTTCAAGTACAATTGCTGGATCACATGGTAATTCTTTGAACTTTTTTAGGAACCTCTGAACTTTTCCATACCTGCACCATTTTACAATCCCACCAGCAATGCACTGAGGGTTCTAATTTCTCCACATCTTTTCCAGTACTTGTTATTTTTGTTTTTTTTCTGACAATAACCATTCTAGTAGGTGTGAAGTAGTATCGTATTGTGGTTTTGATTTGCATTTCTCCAAAGACTAATGACATTGAGCATTTTTTCATGTGCTTACTGCCATTTGTATATCTTCTTCAGAGAAATTTATATGCAAGTTCTTTGCCTATTTTTTAATTGGATTGTTTGTCTTTTGTTGTTGATTTGTAGGAATTTTTTATGTATTCTGGATATTAAATACTTATCAGATATGTGATTCCCGTAAATTTTCTCCCATTATCTAGGTTGCCTCTTCACTTTCTTGATAAAGTCCTTTAATGCTCAAGCATCGGGTTTTAAATGTCTTTATTATTCATTCAGCTTTTTTTTTTTAAGTTTAATTTAATTTTTGCTGAAAATACACACATCAAAGCATGCTACCGTTTAACAGTTTTTGTGCATATCGTTCAGTGACATTAGCCACATTCTTCACATTGTGTCAACAGTCTCATTTTTTCTGCTTTTGTTGTTTTGCCCCCATTAGTTTAGACTCACTGACCCCCAGATTTCTCACCTATGTTTTGGAGTTACTGTTGTCACTTTATCTCAGGTAGATACATATATTTTTTAAGCACAGTACTTAAGGATGTCATCCTTTACTTTTTGAGCTAAACGCTTTTTTATTTAAAGATGGCTTCAGGGGATAGTTTCATTTCAGGGTTTGAAAAGCCTCCTAGGGCAAGAGTCTGAGGGGTTCCTTCAGCCTCAATCATTCCAGTAAGTCTAGATTCTTTGAGAATTTGAAATTTTGTTCCACATTTTTTTCCTTTTCTATCAGGATCCATCTATTGTGTCATCAGTCAGAATGTTTGATAACGGCAAGTTTGGTAGTTAATCGCCAGCAGAAGTAGATGCCAGAGTTTAAGAAAAAAAAAATAAGGAAAATCAAACTTACATCTTCTGAGAGATTCTATCATTTTCATCTAAGAGCAGATACAATCGTATTATTGCTTCAACTAAAAGGAGTAAATACTGGAAGAGTTCTGGGCATCAGAAAAGGCAGGGAGCTGGGTGGTAACTCGGGTTGACAAAGGGTAACACAAATGACAAAATCAGATTCGTTAATCTGACCTACACTAGGATGAAGAAATATGACAGAATGATTGGCTAGTCTTTTATGCGCAACAATTGGTCTGGTGAACCTGAGACAGCAAAGGGCAAAATTGGAAATAAAATGAAAACTGACTGACAATCGACTGTGTGTCAGATATTTCCACACACATTTTTTCATTTAGCCTCACAGTAAAGCTGTGAGGAAAGCTGTGGTCTTCTTATTTCATAGCTGAGCTGCCTGAGATGCAAAGAAGTTGAGTCACTTATTCAAAGTCACACAACTAATTAATTGCTGAGCTGATATTCAATCTTGGGTGTTTTGATTTTCAATGTTGCTTCTTTCCAATCATATCCAAACTTCTCAAACTTGCAGCTTATCCCTGATGTTAGGCAATTTACAGAGGGGTACAGTCTCTTCTAAATAAGTGCTCACTGCTGATGATTTAAATAACTGGGTGGACAGTGTCCTAGGTAGATAGTGGCAGAAACCAAATTTTTGGATGGGAAAGAAGCAGCTTTTAGATGCAAACGGCTCCTAGGGCACTTTCAATATGTCCTGTCAGACTTACCTCTACAGTTCCCTGGATTCCTTGAAGAAGCACTACAGCACGGGAAAGCAATTTGAGACCTCCAAGTTGCTAAGGAAACCAGCTAATCAGCATCCGTGCACTCCCTATTCTGTTCATGTGGCAAAGCTTGTGGGGGCTGGGGGTCAAGGGCTTGGATGCTGCAGTGTTGGAAGAACTGCCATTTCATGTCAGCACGAGGGCAAAGAATGGAGGGCTCGGTTGTGACAGAGGTGTCAATAGTTAAAGCTGTAATCACAACTTCAGGAGAGATCAACACCTACTGTACAAGAGGATTTAAAAATCCAATAAATAAAACTAAATGGAGCTGCTACACTGAACGGTGGCATAAAGCCATGGCTTACTGGCAACATAGAACATCATTGCATAATGGCTGAACACAACCAGCGTGCTGCGTTGGGCAGCATGAAGCCCAGCCTGCAAAATGCCAGAGAGAGGTTTTGAAGTGATTGACCAACTTACACAAAAGCAGGTGCTTTTGTGTACCATTTCACTGGTCGAAAACTTACTCAGGAGGTGGAAAAGGCTTAAACCCAGGCTGGCAATCATGCAAGCTGATTTTGAGTTTGGAAAGAAGCCAAGAAGGGGTCACAACACAGTCTGGAATCCACAGGTGGCTTCCAATTTGTCTAGAAAAAGGGAATTGAAGAGAAAACACAGAAAGCACCTTAAATCGCATTTGTGTAATCATATTTAACGGACAGGTGGTTCATTGTAGAATTTATTTAGTTAAAGTATGGCTGTATGAGTGCCTGCATATGTGTGTGAATTTAAACAAAACACACAGTCGGTTTTGAAATTGATGGCATGTAGTCCTGTACTGGGCTTCAGCTGACATGCAAGAAACAACCTCAAAAGAGATGGGAACGGGTTTGAGTTCTTAGAGCCACAGCTAGTGTCACTATTTTTTTTTTCCTTCCTCTTTTTCTTTTTTTTCTTGTTGCCTGTTATATAAAGCTATATTTTAATTCTAAGGAACAAAATAAAACAGGGTTATTTTCAGATAAAATATTAAATATGAGAGTGATTTGAAGCTCTGAGTCTGTTTTTTTTTTTTTTTTTAATTAAAATAGTCAGCATGTGCGCTTTGTAAATAGGCGAGGCTTTAGCTCTCCCTACAGGCTTTTGTTACAGCAACTCTCTAAGAGGAAGAGAATATCAGAAGCTGAAAATCATCCCAAAGTGTTCATCAAAAGAGTGACTTCCTTTGTCCAAGAAGAAGTCGCAAGCTGTTACCTGTGGTGGCACTGAAATGGTGCAAAATCCTGCTTCCAATGATACTTTACCACATTATTGAAGCTGCTGAGTCTTTTTCTTTGTTGTTTAGTGGTTCTTAGCTCTTTATTGGAAGAAAAAAAAAACAACAGAAGAATAAAAATAAAAACAACCACCCTAACAATAATGAGTCAACCCTAGAAAAGCCACAGTCAGAAAGGCTGATGTTGCTTTCCAGCTTAGCACAGTCCGGCCAAACTCGCCTTGTGAGACTAAAGATTACACCGGACCTGCTGTTCAGGGTTGGGTTCAGTATCGACTCCAGATGGAATAGCAGTGCAGTAATAATCTATTAGCATAAACCCTTGTTATAAAATAACAATCTGACAGCAAAGGTTCTCAGTCAGCCTCTTTTTTTAACATGAAAAAATAAAAACCAATCTCACAAACACTTTGGATGACCCAAAGGAGAAACAGCCCCCAAATATTCTTCAGTGTGGCACCTGAGGGGCATTGGGTCAGTAATAATAATAATTGATAATAATAATAATCAATAACCAGTAATGATAAGAACAACCATTTATTATTTGCTGTTGACTACACATGTTGCTGAATTATTTAATCCAAATAATTATGCAAACATGTGGGTGTGACTATCTCTTTTCACAGATGAGCAAATCAACTCAGAGGTTGAGCAACTTGCCCCAAAATCACCCAGTGGGTTCGGGTTGGAGGCAGGGCTCAAGCCCCAGACTGTTTGACTAGGGAGCCAAGAATGTTACCTGCTCTGTTACACCATAGTGCCTTTCTTAACCACTGTACTATACTCTTTTTTTTTTCTTAAAAAAGGAGATACTTCTAGATTTGACCTGACAGCAAAAAGTCTAGTCAACAAACATTATTACTTGTCTATAAGCATCTTTAGTATTTATGGAGTGCTAGGTATGGGCAGGAGTCCTGGCTGGTACAAATAGTTAATGCACTTGGCTGCTAACAAAAAGGTTGGAAGTTTGAGCCCACCCAGAGGTACCTCAGAAGAAAAGTCTGGTAATCTAATTCCGAAAAAATCAGTCACTGAAAACCCTACGGAGCACAGCATTACTCTGACACACTAGGGGTCCCCATGAGTCAGAATCAAATGGATGGCAACTGTTTTGCTTCGTTTTGTTTCAGAAACGGGCAAAATATTTAGTAAACACATAAAATGGTCACATTGCTGGGAGGAGCCTGGCAGATGAGAAACATGAAATAAACCAAAACCCATTGCTGTCGAGTTGGCTCTGACTCATAGCGACCCTACAGGAAAGAGTAGAACTGCCCCACAGAGTTTCCAAGGCTGTAATCTTTACAGAAGCAGACTGCCACGTCTTTCTTTGGTGGAGCGGCTGGTGGATTTGAACCTCGAACCTTTTGGTTAGCAGCCTGGCTATTAACTACTGCGCCCCTAGGACCCCTTTATAGAACATGGAAAAGTCAGATAAAGAAATGTCTAAAGACAGAGAAGTGAAATAAGCCACTGAATTACACAGGACACCCTGCATGACACTACCACTGAGTGGTGGAGAGGGAACAGAAGACGTTATTATGAGAGGCGTGAATATGGGGATGGGTAAAGGAACGACAAGGAAGGAGACAAACGGACTTCTCAGGATTTTTAAGAGCTAAGAATTAGGGAGAGGATCCAACATTCCAGCATCATTTATTCCACAAACCTTCTTTGAGCTGTGGTTGTTGTTAGTTGCTGTAGAGTCAGTTTTGACTTATGGCGACCCCATGTGTGTAGAGTAGAACTGCTGCACTGGGTTTTCAAGGCTGTGACTTTTCAGAAGAAGATGGCCAGATTTGTCTTCTGAGGTGCCTCTGGGTGGGTTCGAACTGATAATCTTTTGGTTAGTAGCCCCACACTTAACCATTTGCACTGCTCAGGGACTCCTCCATTCTTTAAGGGCCAGTGTTAAAAAGAGTAAACATTTCATTCTCCAATTGCTAAAGATTGAGGAAGGGAAACAGACATAAAAGTAATAAAGTGTCATGAGGACTGTGACAGAACTTGTGTAAGGTACAGTGAGAGAGAGAGGAAAGAGTGGTTATAATTCTAGAGAAGAGAATTAAATTATGGTTTCATAGAAGAGGCAATGAATAAGGAAGACTGAAGAACTGAAGCCTTTGAATTATGGTGTTGGTGAAGAATACTGAATATACCATGGGCTGCCAGAAGAACAAACAAACCTGTCTTAGTAGAAGTATAGCCAGAGTGCTTATCAGAATCAAGGATGGCTAGATTTTGTCTCACATACTTTGGACATGTTATCAGAGGGATCAGTCCCTTGAGAAGGACATCATGCTTAATAAAGTAGAGGGTCATCGAAAAGAGGGAGATCCTCAATGAGATGGATTGACACAGTGGCTGCAACAATGGGCTCAAATATAGCCAGGATTGTGAGGATGGCACAGCACCAGGCAGTATTTCCTTCTGTTGTACATAGGGTTGCTATGAGTTGGACCTGATTTCACAGCACCTAACAACAACAACAGCAGCAGAAGAGGCAACAATTTAACAGGGTCTTAAAAGATAAGGAAGCTTTTGCGAAGTGATGTGGGGAAGTGAGAAGACAAAAAAAATATTTCAAGAGGGGACCAGGATGTGCAAAGGCATGAAGGCATGCAACAGCATGGGTCATTGGGGCATCTGTGAGGAGTTTGAATGATTGAAGCATTAGGAGACAAAGAGACGTGCAGAGATGCAAGTCTAGAGAAGTAAGCACAGTCGAAATCATGGAGGCTTTTATAGGGAGCTTTTTAAGAAGTTGGGACTCTATCCTGTCTTTGCTGCATAGTCACTGAAGGGTATGATGAAAATATTCACCTTAGAAAAACCATCTTGTAGAGTGTGGCAGATAGGAAAGAAGTTAAAGCTGGAGGCAGGGGGAGATCGAGTAGGAATGAATGGTTGCAGTGGGGAGAGAAATAAGATAATGTGAAGAAACAGAGCAAGTAGAATCCATGAGTGATTGAATGCTGGGAGTGATTCTACACCATAATCCGAAATTTAGCAATGGATTTTGGAATTGTGCAAATACATTGACTCCACTACTTCCATACTGAAAAAATAGCAACTGAGTAATTTTATACAAAAATGCTGTTTTTCTATTTCTATATTGTTCAGTGGTTGAACCAGTTCTTGGTTTAAAATACCTTAATTCTTCAAATCTATTCATGTCATAGAGTCAGAATTTTAATACTTAAAAGGACCTTTGCAATTTTCTAGTTCAACGCTCCCCCTCTATGGCCCCAATACATAAATAAATAATTTAAAGGCAAAACAACTTGCCAAGGACAATATAGTAAGTTACAGGCAGGGCCACAACTAGAACCAGGTGACCTGACATCCAGGCCACATACAATGCAGCTTAAACAAAGACTTTATGGTACATTTTGGCTTGAGTTCAATTCCAGGAAAGATTATGTCTATTTGGATAATGTTTGTGTTTCCCTCTTTAGCTGCCAGAAAATTTAGAACCAAGTTTATTATTCAAGTATTATAATTTGCTCAATTCAAGTGATTAAAAGCATCCATTCCCTTTACTACTGTGAGATAAGCTTTGTTTTATCCTTAAATACCTTGTCATCGTGCATTGCATTTTAAACTTCTGGCCACCCTCATGTCTTTTTATTATTATTATTATTATTGTACTTTAGATGAAGGTTTACAGAACAAACTCGTTTCTCATTAAACAGTCAGTACACATATTGTTCTATGACATTGGTTAACAACCCCACCACATGTCAACACTCTCCCTTCTCAACCCTGGGTTCCCTATTACCAGCTTTCCTGTTCCCTCCGGCCCCCTAGTCCCTGCCCCTGGGCTGGTGTGTCCCTTTAGTCTTGTTTTGTTTTACCTTGTGTCTTTTTGGATGTCGGTGGGAGTACAAATTGTAAATAAATGAATTCATCAACAATACATCTTCCTTCGGAGGAGGAGTATAACTCTATATATTTATAACCAACATTGGAATCACCACGAGATTTTGGGGAGCTTGAAATATAAAAAGTTTCAGGGACTTTTCCAAGAGCAATGGAAGGTGTCAATGTAGGAAGTACAGTCACAGGCATCTCTGGAATTGTGGATCTGTAAAAACTCTCTCACAGCTGTGTCTGTCTTTGTTTGAAACATCATTGGACAAGCCTCTTCATTCTATTGGCGCTTGCTACATAATTTGCTACCTCAGCTTCTACAGCCTCCGACAGAGTCTTTACTAGATTATCTCGATAATTCTGTTGTGGTTCCTTCTATCCATTCCCAGTTCAAATACTTCCACTGAAATTAAATGAAAAAAATCAGAGTAAAGTGTTTGAGAGGATATACACTTAGTTCTTAACTCACACTATTTAAACAGATGAAATAATATTACTAAAGGAAAAGCATAGAAATTCTAGCTAGGAAAAAAGCAGAAGGATAACAGTCTTTACTAAGGAATTGTGATAAGTGATGTGACTTATCTGCTGGAGACAGGTGGAAATTGTTCCTGGAGTATATTAGTCATATGACTAAAGTCTAGGAGTTAGATTGGAAAGTTTTTTTCTTTTATATGTGGGGGTAAGAAGTAAGCTATATTGTAGGTTCATCAAAGTATACATTAGGTGGGACTAGCCATTCCAAGAGGAAGTCACCCAAAAATTATGTGTGAGACAGAGGCCTATGAAGCCAGAGAAAAGACAGATGAAATGAATGGCTTTATAAATGATGTCATATAATGAGTGTATTTTATGGACCAATAGTCAGGATTGGGAGTCTAACAAGTCTGAATACATTTATTCTGGTAATAGAACATAAATGTTTGAGATTTGAATTAATTCTGGTATGTAAAATCATTGGAACCATAATAAATATCGGTAGATTTTACGTGATGTACAAAGAATAATTGGATTCTCTTAAAAACTGCGTTCACTGTCGGTCATGTTTACAGTTTGCATGATAGCCTGAACATCAAGCTAAAGATAAACTATGTCTTCATACCTTTAGTGCATTTTAGAGGTAACATAACAGAAGTAATTTAATGAGCCTAATAGAAATAACAACCACTCGACTGTCAGTTTGTCATACCGTGGTGGCTTGCATGTTGCTGTGATGCTGGAAGCTATGCCACTGATATTTCAAATACTATCAGGGTCATCAATGGTGGATGGGTTTCAGCAGAGCTTTCAGACTAATACAGATTAGAAAGAAGGATCTGGTGATCTACTTCTGAAAAAACAGGCCAGAGAAAACCTTATAAATAGCAGCAGAACATTGTCAGATATAGTGCCAGAAGATCAGCCCCTCAGGTAGGAAGGCACTCAGAATATGGCTGGGGAAGACTTACATCCTCAGATTATAGTTGACCTTAATGACAAGGATGGAGTAAAGTTTTTGGGACCTTCATTTGCTGATGTGGCACGACTCAAAATGATAAGAAAGCTTCAAAGCATATGTTAATAACTGGAATATGGAATGGATGAAGTATGAATCTAGAAAAATAGGAAGTTGTCAAAAATGAAATGGAACCCTTGAAGATCAATATCCTAGGCTGTAGTGAACTGAAATGGACTGGTACTGGCCATTTTGCATCAGAGAATCATATGGTCTACTATGTCAAGAATGACAAATTGAAGAGAAACGGCCTTGCATTCATTGTCAAAAAGAACATTTCAAGATCTATTCTGAAGTACAATGCTGTCAGTGATAGGATAATATCCATACACCCACAAGGAAGACCAGTTAATACGACTATTATTCAAATTTATGCACCAACCACTGATGCCAAAGATGAAGAAATTGAAGATTTTTACCAACTTCTGCAGTCTGAAATTGATCAAACATGCAATAAAGATGCATTGATAATTACTGGTGATTGGAACGCAAAAGTTACAAACAAACAATAAGGATCAGTAGTTGGAAAATATGGCCTTGGTGACAGAAACGACTCCAAAAATCACATAAGAGAATTTTTGCAATACCAACGACTTATTCATTGGAAATACCTTTTTTTTCAAAAACTTAAATGGTGACTACACATGTGGACCTTGTCAGATGTAATACACAAAAATCATATTGACTACATCTTTGGAAAGAGAGGATGGGAAGGTCAATATCATCAGTCAGAGCAAGGCCAGGAACCGACTGCAGAACAGACCATCAATTGCTCATATGCAAGGTCAAGTTGAAGCTGAAGAAAATTGAAAACAAGTCCATGAAAGCCAAAGTATGACCTTGTGTATATCCCACCTGAATTTAGAGACCATCTCAAGAATCAGTTTGACATATTGTCATGGATTGAATTGTGTTCCCCTAAAATGTCTGAAAACTTGGCTAGGTCATAATTCCCAGTATTGTAATGACTGTCTACCATTTTGTCATCTGATATGATTTCCCTGTGTTGTAAATTCTATCACTATGATGTTAATGAGATGGACTAGTGGCAGTTATGTTGATGAGATCTACAAGATTCGATAGTGTCTCAAGCCAACCTCTTCTGAGATATAAAAGGGAGAAGTGAACAGAGAGACAGGGGACCTCATACTATCAAGAAAGCGGCACCAGGAGCAGAGTGCGTCCTTTGCACCTGAGGCCCCTGCACCTGAGAAGCTCTTTGACCAGGAGAAGATTGAAGGCAAGGACATTTTTCCAGAGCTGACACAGACAGAAAGCATTCCCCTGGAGCCGACACCCTGAATTTGGACTTTTAACCGACTTTACTGTGAGGAAATAAATTTCTCTTTGTTAAAGCCATCCACTTGTGGTATTTCTGTTATAGCAACACTGGATGACTAAGACACACACTGAACACTGGTGACCGAAGAACAGTCAAGTTGTGGGATGACATCAAGGACATCATATGTGAAGAAAATAAAAGGTAATTAAAAAGACAGGAAAGAAGGAAAAGACTAAAATGGATGCCAGAAGAGACTCTGAAACTTACTCTTGAACATAGAGCTAAAGCGAATGGAAGAAATGAAGAAGTAAAGGAGCTGAATGGAAGATTTCAAAGGGAAGCTCGAGAAGACGAAGTAGAGTATTATAATGACATGTGCAAAGACCTAGAGCTAGAAAACCAAAAGGGAAGAAGACTCTTGGTATTTCTCAAGCTGAAAGAACTGAAGAAAAAATTCAAGCCTCAAGCTGCAGTATTGAAGGATTCTATAGGCAAAATATTGAACTATGCAAGAAGCATCAAAAGGAGATGGAATGAATATGCAGTCACTGTCCCAGAAAGAACTGATTGACATTCAGCATTTCAGGAGATAGCATATGACCAAGAAGCAATGGTACTGAAGGAAGAAGTCCAAGCTGCACTGAAGGCATTGGTGAAAAACAAAGCTCTAGGAATTGACGGAATACCAATTGAGATGTTTCAACAAACAAACGTAATACTGGAAGTGCTCATTCATCTATGCCAAGAAATTTTGAAGACAGCCACCTGGCCAATGGACTGGAAGAGACCCACATTAGTGTCCATTCCAAATGGGGAAATTATCAAACAACATCATTAATATCACATGCAAGTGAAATTTTGTTGAAGATAATTCAAAAACAGTTGCAGCAGTACATTGACAGGAAACTGCCAGAAATTCAAGCTGGATTCATAAGAGGTCATGGAATGAGAGATCATCACCGATGTCAGAGGAATCTTGGCTGAAAACAGAGAATACCAAAAAGATATTTACCTGTGTTTTATTGCCTATGCAAAGGCATTTGACTGTGTGGATCACAACAAATTATGGGTAACATTGTGAAGAATGGGAATTCCAGAGCACTTAATTGTGCTCTTGAGGAACCTGTACACAGACCAAGAGGCAGTCGTTCGAACAGGACAAGGAGATGCTGCGTGGTTTAAAATCAGGAAAGATGTGAGCTGTACTTCTTCAATTTGTATGCTGAGTAAATGATCCAAGGAGCTGGACTATATGAAGAAGAATATGGCATCAGGATTGGAGGAAGACTCATTAGCAACCTGAGATATGCAGATAACACAACTTTGCTTGCTGAAAGGGAAGAGGACTTGAAGCACTTACTGATGAAGATCAAAAACTACAGCCTTCAATATGGATTACACTTCAATGTAAAGAATATAAAGAAAAACAAAAATCCTCACAACTGAACCAATAAGCAACATCATGATAAATGGAGAAAAGATCGAAGTTGTCAAGGATTTCATTTTACTTGGATCCACAATCAATGTCCATGCAAGTATCAATCAAGAAATCAAATGACATATTGCATTAGGAAAATCTGTTGCAAAAGTCCTCTTTAAAGTATTAAAAAGCAAAGATGTCATTTTGAGGAGCAAGGTGCGCTTGATGCAAGCCATGGTGTTTTCAATTAGCTCATCTGCATGTGAAAGCTGGGTGATGAATAAGGAATACCATAGATCTGATGCATTTGAATTATGGTGTTAGTGAAGAATATGGAATATACCATGGACTGCTGGAAGAACCAACCAATCTGTCTTGGAAGAAGTGCAGCCAGAATGTTCCTTAGAAGCCAGGATGGTTTAGGATGATGGCCAAAGCTGTAAAATAAGTCAACTCTTTGCAGGTTTGACCTAAATAAAATGCATTTGATCCATAAGGTAGAGAACTGAACAGCTAGCTGTAGGATACCTGCATGAAACAAGAAGCAATGTTGGATGCTAGAAAATTGCAGGTGAATTCTTAGTGGGAGACTTATCAGCTTTATGGTCCAGGAACTGGCATTCTCAGAGTAAGTATTCTACTGGTAGTAAAAAACCTAGAGAGAGGATAGAAACAATGCTATTTTTCTAATAAAATATGGAATTGCTATTAATATGATTTTCCATTGCAATTGTAATCTGTCCTAAGCCTGCACTGCAGGGGCTGAACTTAATTCTCTTTTGCACAGAGCATGGCATCCTGTTGGCAGCCAGCCCATGTTTATTATTAGCAATAACAATAATAATACTAATAATGATGATGATTAGACTCTTTTGCAGTAACACTAAAGCTGGAATTATATGAACTCCTTTCCCATAATTTCCATTTTTATTCTCCATGGTTTATACTTCTTCCAACCTTGGAAATGCATTCCCTATTTCCCTTATGATTTAATCTGTTTGGCAAACATTAATGTTTTGTCTGTAATTTTTTTTTTTTTTTTTTTCCGTATGGACCTCAAGATTAAATGCCTTTCCATTTGCCTCCTTGTTTGTCTTACTAGAATCACCGATGAGGTCGAGGCTGCTCAGGCAGGGAGATTTGTTTGTTAACTGTTGCTTCAAAAGCCACAAAGAGCACAAAAGCTCATAGATTATCATTTCAGTGTTCTTTTTGTGATGACAGAATTCTTGATCTTAATTTTCCCAACTTCTCAGTGATAAAATTATTTTTTAAAATAAAGAAATAGGGAACTTTTTTTTAAAACTTGTGCATACTTTCTTACTAGAATTTACAAAATTTTATCACTTTAAATCAAGGCTCTAATTCAACAGTGGTATAAACAGAAGGCTACCACCCATCTATCAGTTTGTTGTACTGTGGTGGCCTGTGTGTTGCTATAATGCTGGAAGCTATCCCACCAGTATTTGAAATACTTGCAGGATCACCTATGGTGGGCAAGTTTCAGCTAAGTGTCCAGACTAAGATAGATTAGGAAGAAAGGCCTGGTAATCCACTTCTAAAAATTAGCCAGTGAAAACCTTATGTATCACAACAGAACGTTGTCCCATACAGTGCTGGAAGATGAACCTCCTAGTTAGAAGGCACCATACAATAGCAGCAACAATAGACTCAAACATATCAACGGTCAAGAAGAAAGTACAGGACCAGACAATGTTTCATCCTGTTATACATAGTGTTGTCATGAGTTGAAACCAACTCAACAGCACCGAACAACATCAACAGAAGTAGAGGATGAGAGAAGAGGCTGCCTATCAGGAGGAGGGTAGGGACACCCAAGGGATGAATGTGACAGCAGGAAAGGAATGAGAAACCATGGTGATAACGTAGGAGAGGGTGATAGGACGTTGAACACAAAGGGAAAGATTGCAATACGGCCATAGCAATAGATAGATGGCCTAAGTACCAAACTAGGGAGCAGGAAGGGAACAGAATGGGCCATGGTAATGGAATAGGGAAGTCCAAGGATGGAGAAAGCAAACGAGAGCAGGGAGAGATGGAGCTTTCCGGTGGTGCCCGTAAGAAAAGGAATTTCAAGAGCACACCATCTTTCATAACTAGGGGATGAATTAATAACTATTTGCTTGTTTTTATTCAAAGTATTTTCCTCTTAGGTTGACTTTATGTATAAAATAATTTCAATTTCCTTACCTGAGTAAATATGCTGTGCTTCAAGAAATTTTACACATTTTAGCATCAGGCTTAATGTTGCCATTCACACCCAAAGAGTCCTGTATGAATCTATTCTCATTCATTTTTATTTTATTTTTTTTTTCATTTTTATTTTTATTAACATGACTTTACCTTTTAGTATCATATTCAACTGAAATTCCGTTTTCTTAGCAGAAGAATCACAATTTTTCCTATATATATTCTTACAGGGTGGGGAATATGAGCCAAGCCACTGCATGATTTGGAGGTAGCGTACATTTGATGGTTAGGGCAACCTGGCTCAATCTTGGCTTGATCACTGGCTAGTTATAGGTCTTTTAACAGTTTCGTCATTCGTAGAGTAGAGGTAACTGCCTCATAGGGTTATTGCGGGGATTAAAATGTAATGGTGAACAAAAAGCACTTAGCATAACTTGGCACATAAAAAACCAAAAAAACCCCAGTGCTGTCGAGTCGATTCCAACTCATAGCAACCCTATAGGACAGAGTAGAACTGCCCCATAGAGTTTCCAAGGAGCGCCTGGTAACTTGGCACATAAGTGGTTGGTAAAATGGTTTCTGTTATTGTATATTCATCAGGAGACTGCAGGGTAGGTATTAATACAGAAGAAACAGGTAGATTATTAAGGTTTATTTTACTTTCTGTATCAGGGATCATATTAGACTTGCAGGCATTGTGTCACCCCATTATCCTGTCCCACATACCCAATGGGTTGAGGGGTTTACAGGTAGAAAACACTCAGCCACTCATCACAGGCAACACCTACTACAACTTCTGCTTTCTCAAGCCTGCTTGGGGTATGAAAAGCAGAGTTAAAACACCATGACTTCTACTGCTCTTTATGTTAAAATAAACCAGGGCCTTCCATAAATTAAAATGATTTTCTTATGCAGTGTGACGCAGGGTTACCCAATTTGCCAGCGAGGTGCAACTGAGTTTGTTGTAAGGGGAAAGTGCAGGTAGGCTTCATTTAAAGCTGCAAGTACCATGTCAAAAAAATAAAAGCCTCTCTGTTTAGCAAATGCATTTGTTTAGGCTCTAATAAACTAAGAATGGAAAAAGGTTAATTGACAAAATGATACTTGTCTAACGCTGTCCTGAGCATTGTACTCGAGGCAGATGTGTGAGACAAGAATCCTGCTGTGCTGACAAGCATGATTATTATAACTGACTCTTTTTGTCCTCAAGGGTGTGTAGCTTCTAGAAGCTTTTCACCCTGGAATCTCACTGTCTTGCTAGAGCCCATCCAAGGGGGTTTGTAAAACCAGAAAGCCAAATGAGGACACAGCTTACACTTAAGTGTGTTGAAGCAAGGCCACAGGTTGTCACTAGTCTCAAATGTTGTGCTGGGAAATTCCAATTTGCATTTATAATTTCCGCTTGTCAATCACTTAACCCTGTGCCAGGCAATGTGGGAAGAGTTCTAGCCCCTACATCTCATTGTATTCTCACGGTGATTCAGTGAGGTGGGTGTTGGTATCCTACAGAGACAAATAAGGAGACTGAGATCACCATAATACTGTCATTATGTTGCACATTTGTTTCCCAAAGCACTTGATAATATCAGTATATTAATCCAAGCATTTCTTTTCTGTGGTTTGTTAAGTCACTTACTGATAAAACAGTGGTCATAAATATACAATATCTGACTCAGCTCAGGAAGTAGAAAACCTATTCCTTAAACTTGCTGGGGTTGTATTTACAGGGATTGCAGGAAATGGGTAGCTGTTTGGCTTCTGGAACTCAAACTGAGAGGGTTGGGGATATCCAAATGCTTGTTTTCCCTTTCTTGGGACCAGGACTGCAGTTTACTGGGAGTATCAAAATAAAGTTTTTTTCTTTTTTTTTATCAATAGATTTGAGAGAGAGTTTAGAGGAGCTAAGGAGCCCTGCTGGGGCAGTGCTTGGCTGCTAACCAAAAGGTCCATGGTTCAAACCCACGTAAAGATTTACAGCCTTGGAAACCCTATGCGACAGTTTTACTGACTCGTTGGCAAAGGGTTTGGTTTTAGAGGAGCGGTTGCTCTTGCTCTCTGAATGTCCAATAGTTGAAACGAGAATAGCAAACTAAATGACAAACCTGCATATGAATATGGAGTCCCTGGGTGGTACAAATGGTTAACGTGCTTGTCTTCTAAGGGAAAGGTTGGCATTTCTTGTCTACTCACAGACACCTGGCTATCTACTTCTGAAAAATCAGCCATTAAAAATTCCTTGGAGCACAGCTTACTCTGACAAAGGGTTGTCATGAGTCGGAATCGAGTCAATGGTAACTGGTACCTATGGGTGTGTGCATCGAAGTGACACGTATTACCATACTTCTCACAAACAGATATCTGCCTATTTGTAGATAAACATTTGAAACATTCGTATTTGGAAAAGCTTGCGCCGTACTCAAAAGCCAGGAATAATTGTGAGTCTTTCAAAACCAGTAGGACTCTTAGTTGTGATTTAAACTGAACAGAATAAATAAAAACCCCTTCCAAGGGAACAAGTTCTATTTTCAAAGTCATCAGAAGAAGGCTCTTAAAACATAAATGTCTCACAAGTACCTTCTAATGGTTTATTGTTTTGTTTATCCTGCTTAGCACAAGTCAGGGGGCAATTTGTAATTTGCAACAAATTAGAAGTGCTTTTTCAAAGTGTGTTGACATTTCAGTTGCTGGTTTTGAAGGGTATTGAACTGCTCTCTTAATGTGGGCAATGGGCCTCTGTCTCATGTACTTTCCAGCACATGAGCTGGTGTTATGTTCGGATACATCTACCTCTATTAATAGGCCTACATTTCCTACATGCACATCTGATGAGGTTACTTTTCTCTCTTCCACCTGACCGTTTCTAGGTACTACTTCCAGATACATAAGACATAGCTTATTTGGTGCACCTTTAGGTCTTTCTGATCAACATGTATATATTTACTTTAGTCTTAAACACTCCGCTTTTAAGTCAAATACCTTTCTTTGTTCCCTCTTTTTCTTTTCTTCGGTATCTCAGTAATGAACTCCTCTACGTTCCTCCCTGCAACGGGTTATATCTTCCAGAGTGGTCACTTTCCGTAGGGACCCTTTCAACAATCATTTGTTGAGTGTTCTTTAGACAGACCAAAGGGCTTCTCCAAGTGAGAAAGGATAATGGGGAACACAGAAAACAAAGGCAGATGCATTCCAAGATGCATCAAATAGTCATCAGTGAAGCTAAAATTAAAGGAATTGTGTTTGTAATTTCATCATTTCTCAATTTGAATTTATTGTTCCATTGGCCTCTGTAGTATATATATTTTGGGTTTTAATATCAACTTCTTGGGAAGAGGCACACTGTCTTTCTATAAGTTTTCATCACTGAGTAGTGGAGAGAGTTACTTTTCAGGCCACTTTATTTCCAGCCCTTGGGAAAAACAGAACCAAGGACAAAATAGCACGCATAAAGGAAGACTTGCCACCAAAACCCTGAGAACTGGGACAAATCATTTGCTCTTGTTGAAGTTCAGCTTCCTTAGAAAATAAAACCACCAGTCGTCATTGAACTGATTCTGACTCATGGCAACCCCATATGGAACTATGCTCCATAGGGTTTTTAATAGCTGCAATCTTTCAGAAGTAGATTGCCAGGCCTTTCTTCAGAGACGCCTCTTGGTGGACTCTAATGGCCAACCTTTTGGTTAGTAGCTGAACACTTAATGAACTGCACCACCCAGGGATGCCTCAGAAAATAAACAAATATATAATAAACTCTGTGTGTGTCTTTGGGAATACGAAGTTAAAGTTGATCAGATATTGTTCTCCTTTTTGACCTTTGGTTACAGCCATCTGTGTATTGGGGTAAAGTGTGACCAAAAACAAGCAAGAAAAGTCCTGTTTTGCAAAGAGTGGCAAAGCCAAGCCCTACTGGGACAGGCTTTCTCCTGCCTTGGACCTTTCAGGTGTCCATCCCTCTTGCTGCTCCCTGAGTTACCTGTGCCACCCCAGCATGGCTCAGGTAGGCCCAACCCTGCATTTGTGGCCCAGGATGGAGAAGGGCTGTAAGGGCTGAAGCAAAACAGAGCCTCAATTCTTTGAGCGCAGCATTATCATCGCCTGATGAACTTGTCAGAAATGTAGAAAACTTGGGCCTCATCCCAGACCTATGGAATCAGAATAACAAAATTCTAGGCCACGTGCAGGTACATTACAATTTGGAAATAAAGGATTCTGTAAGGAGGATTTTTGGCAGATAGTGGCACATCCATGACACCATTAGGAGAGAAGAACAGGGAATTCAACAAAATATCCATGCCCAAGGTGGCTACTATAATGCTGAGAAGTTACTGGGCTTCAGAGACAAGCCATTTTCTTCAGGTTAGAAGTTTTGAATCATTTAGGGGAATTTACCATCTTTCTCACAGATAACGCGCAATTTTACTTTTCTAAATTTCTTCTCTGAGTCCTCTGACCCCGCCTCTCATTACAGCCTTCTTCTCCCCACCTTGCCACCCCTGACACCTAGAATTCTCCTCATTTAGCCACCCCCTCAGATGCCTCGGCGGCCCTTTCTCACCACATTAACCTCTGCTCATTAGGGACATTCCAGGTCCTGACATTTGGATTCCAGCACGCACAATTTGTTATTCAGATTCATCCACTCCTTCCAGAAAGCAGCCTGAATTTTCAAAAGAGCATAAATTCATAGCAAAATTAAAAACTGGATGAGTTTAGTGCGATACTCTGGATAGCGTTAGACAAATCTTGGGGATGTGGAAAATGTTAATTTCAACTGGCGCCGGGTGAAAGCCAAAGACCTGCTTTAGCCCAGAGATATTTGCAATGAAGAACATGCCGCTGAGCAGACCGTGCTCACTCCTCCGCTCCCAGCACCCTGTGGTTCAGCCCTCTTTTTTATTTCTATTTTCTCTCTGCACTAAAAACACCCTCCCTGGTGCCCAGCTCCCGCTCAAGGCCAACACCCGGACAGACAAGCAATCTCGCAATACCTGGGGGGAAAAAAGCTGTTTTAACTAAAATAGATCAGCCAGGATATTTTCTTTGACAATGCTCTCTTCACGCACTTATACCTCTCCTACACACTGCCCAAGGGGATGAAAATGGGAGCCAGCAGGGAATTCACATCTGAGTCGTCTCTCACCGACTCCCCGGGATCATGGAGGCTGTGTCTAAATGTAAACATAGATCCCCTACTTTTCCTGAATTCACTGTGCAGCGGAGAGCTTGGCAATGGGAGTCCCAGTTCTGAGTGCTCCTCAACTGTCTGGCCCTGAGTAAGCTACCTTTTCTGAATCTCAGTTTCTTTATTTGTCAAAATGAGGAGTTGGATTAGGCCAGTGGTTCTTAGCCATGGCTACCCATTGGAATCATCTGAGGATCTTAAAACAAAACAACGACAACAATAAACAAAAAAACAACAAAACAGTAGTGCTGGAGCTCCACCTCTTAGCAATGAAATCAGAATCTCTGTGCATGGGGTTCCAGCATTGTTTGTATTTTCTAAGTCTCCAAGGTGCTCTCTAATGTGTACATAGAATTTAGAACTACTGGACTAGAATACTTGCCTAATGTCTGTCTGAGGACCAGCAGATAGACATCACCTTGGAGCTTGGTAAGAAATGCAGAAAGTGGCCATCTAAGATGCATCAGTTGGTGCCAACCCACCTGGAGCAAATAAGAATGAAGAACACTAAAGACACAAGGAAAGTATTAGCCCAAGAGACAAAAGGGGCTACATAAGCCAGAGACTCCATCAGCCTGAGACCAGAAGAACTAGATGGTGCTTGGCTATCACCAATTACTGCCCTGACAGAGGACACAACAGAGAGTCCCTGACGGTACAGGACAAAAGTGGGGGGCAGAACTCAAATTCTAGTAAAAAGACCAGACTTAATGGTCTGACTGAGACTGGAGGAACCCCAGAAGATATGGCCCCCAGACTGTTAACCCAGGACTAAAACCATTCCTAAAGCCAACTCTTCAGATAAACAATAGACTGGACTATATGACAAAAAATGATACTCGTGAAGAGAGTCCTTCTTAGTTCAAGTAGATGCATTGAGTCTAAATAGGCAGCTCCTGTTGGGAGGAGAGATGAGAATGCAGAAAGGGATAAAAGCTGGTTGGATGGACATGGGGAATCCAGAATGGAAAGAAGGAATGTATAAGTCACATTATAGGGATAGCAACTAGGGTCACATAACAATGTATAAATTTTTGCATTGGAAACTAACTTGAACTGCAAACTTTTACCTAAGGCACAATAAAAAAAAAAGAAATGCAGACTCTAGGCCCTCACTTCACACCAACAGAATCTGCGTTTTAGCAGCATCCCTAGCAGATTCATACATACAATTAAGCCTGAGACCCGGATCTCCAAGGTCCCTTCCAGTTGTGCCTCAAAATATATGGATTGTGATTTTATTTTAATCATATTTATTGATTTGTACCAGCTCATTCTTTTATTTAATAAATATTTCTTGAGCATGTACTTTGTTAAGAAACCATGGGAGAGTCTGGGGTTGCAAAAGGAATAAAGACATGAACTCTACCATCACAGAGCTTTCAGTGGCTGGAAGAAGACAGATACTAAACAAGACATGACATAGGATGGTGTGTATAAGGACAGAGAGATTATAAAAGGTTATGAAAGTACCCAGCAGGCAGGCATGAGATCTGCTACGTTCTAAAAAATAAAGTTTAGGATTTATAAGTAGTACATCCTGTGAAAAATGAAGATAGACTTAAATTTATAGAAAGTCACAATTTCTGGACGTGCAATAGCTGATACTGAGCCTTGGGCAACTTTGAGATTTAACTCTGAATCTGGTATGATCTAAAAATTAACCTTTCAAATTGTTCTCACTAAGCCTACCATGACCTCCTCTTTGGGAAGCTGATATTATCTTTCTAAATCACATCTTGTTGATCTGTAGCTTTTAATAATAACTACTTTCATCTAAAAAAAAAAAAAAAAAAAACCCAGTACTTTCATCTAGACATCTTAATTTCCTTTGGATTCTGTTTTAGCTTGGGTTTCCCCCAAACACAGAGCTTGAAATAGGAGCATGTTTGTGGCAAATTAGTTTCACAAGTGATCTCAGGGGTGGTAGGCTGAATAATGCACTCCCAAAGATTGCCGCATTCTAATTTCCAGAACCTATTATGTTGAAGGAGCCTGGTGGCACAGTGGTTAAGAGCTTGGCTGCTCACCAAAAGGTTGGCAGTTTGAATCCACCAGCTGCTCCTTGCAAACTCTATGGGGGAGTTCTACTCTGTCCTATAGGGTCGCTATGAGTTGGAATTGATGGCAATGGGTTTTTTTTTTTTTTTTTTTTTTGGCTATTACCTTAAAGGCAAAAAGGAGCCCTGGTGGTACACTGGTTAAGCACTTGGTTGCTAACCAAAAGGTTGGCAGTTAAAACTCACCAGCTGCTCCACGGGAGAAAGATGCTGCAGTTTGCTTCTATAAAGATTTACAGCCTTGGGGACAGCTCTACTCTGTCTTTTATGGTTGCTATGAGTCGCAATGGACTTGATGACAACTTTTTTTTTTTTTAATTACCTTAAAGGCAAATGGGATTTTGCAGGTGTGATTAAATTAAGGATCTTAAAATGAGGAGATTATCCTAGATTATCCGGGTGGATCCTAAATGCGATCATAGGGGTCCTTATACAAGGAAAGCAAGAAGATCAAAGGGGGAAGTTGCAAGTGTGCTTATGGAAGCATGAAGTTGGAGTGATGTGAGGAAGGGGCCACAAGGCAAGGAAGTCAAGTGGCCTTCAGAAACTAGAAAAGGCAAAACAATAGATTCTCCTCCCGTGTCTTCTGAAGGAACTAGCCCTGCTGATGTCTTGACCTTAGCTCAATAATATTGATTTGGGGCTTCTGAGCTCCAGAATAAGAGGATAGAATTTCATTGCTTTAAGCCACTAAACTTGTAGTAATTTGTTACATCAGCAATAGGAAACACAGCTCAGGGAGAAGGAACTGGGAATGGGAGGAGTAAAACAGAGAAGGAGGAAACGCTAATGGTGTGTTATTGAGCAGGTTATCCTGTGGGCAACTGAGGCTCAGTCCCACTGGAGACCTGAGGAATCATTTCTGCCCAAGACATGGAAGAGGGAAGTGTGGATCCACTGGCTCCCACTCTTCACTGGTTAAATGTGAGGCACTCTTAATTCCCTCACACTCTCAAGTGCAAGATGCTGAGTGATAGGGGATAAAAAAAAAAAAAATACACCTTTAGCCTCCACTGGGAGACTCACAATTCAGTGGATTTAAATGCCATATTTAAAATCCAGTTGTAAGTGGTAATGCTAAAGATAAGTTTACAGTGTGTGGAGAAGAGAAGAAAGTTTCCTTAAGGCAATCCGGAAAGTGTCATGAAAAGATCGTTAGTTGAGTTGATGAATTGACTTCTTCAGACTAAAAAAGGGGAGGGCATTCCAGGGAGAAAAAATAACATATGCAAAGGCAGCAAAGTGCAAAAGCCTACTGGAAACAACTAGAAGTGCTGTGAGATGGAGGGTAGTGTTTATACAGAGTCCCGGGGTGGTGCAAACGCTTAGTGTGCTCAACTGCTAACCAAAAGTTTGGAGGTTCCAGCCCACCCAGAAGTGCCTTGGAAGAAAGTCCTGGTGATCTACTTTCAAAATAATTAGCCGTTGAAAACCTTCTGGAATGTAGTTCTGCTCTGACACACATGGGGTCGCCTCTAGAGCAATTATTGGTATTTATAAAAAAAAAAAAAAATTTTTTTTTTATATGGGCCTGTGGGAGGAACAAAGAAGTTGATAAAGGGATTGAGGCTGAAAGCCAGATCCAGAAAGATTTCATATGCTGTCATTATTTGCTCAGTACCGTGACATATGGGAGCAAGACTTTGGGTCACCAAGCAGCAGAACCCTGACAGAACATCAGTCCTTTGACAAAAGCTTATTTAGTTCCAAGTGGAGGGGAAGGGCTGGGAATAAAACCCCAGTTATATGATCCTTTAAACTTCCGTATGGTGAATTTATAATTGTAAACGTGTCTTGAATATGTAAATATAAAGCAACGTTTTCCCTCAAAATTGTCTCAAGCAATTCCACAAAATAGAGAAAAAAGTGAATTAGAGCATAAAGCAAAAAAGTTGAATTTCCTTTTCCAGTAAGAAGCTGGCTGCTGTTTATACAGGCTTAATGATAATTCCATTTTGAGACTAACAGTAATTACTCATGAATAATTACAGAATAGAAATGTGGAAAATGTCTAATTAGAAAATAAACAAATCCCCAAAGTTAGGTATTTATTATTGCCATTAGGTATTATTAGAACTAATAATGACCTGATGGCAATACATGATATTAATGAATACATTATTAGCCACTGAATGTATTTTGTTATGTAAGAAATAAGTTTGACATCCTTATGAAGACGTTTTGTTGAAACTGTTATTGCAAATGTAAACAGTTTAGGGCAGTAACTCTACATTTCAGCCACTGTATTACTCATGCATCCAATTAAAGGCAGAATTTCTTGCTGTGATGATGACAGACCTGTCTTGGTTAATTGAAAGATGAAGTACCTCGAGAAATTGTGATGGTGTGTAGGATCACACTGCTATGTCTTGATTTTCCAAGAAAAGTGTCCTGAATATTTTATTAACACAGAGAAACAACAGAGGCTAGTCATCTTTGGGAAAAGGCTTAATTAAGAGGATCGATTTAACAATTCTTTTAAAAAGGCATTTTGAAACTTGTCGGTTGCCATGATAGATAGTTTGGAATTATGTCATGCCTAACTGTCAGATAGTCTTAAGTTTAGGGTTAGTGTATGACTCTAGAAAATTCCTGGGTGGTGCAAATAAATAACATGTATGGCTGCTAAACAAAAACTGGCATTTAGAGTCCTAGGAAGAAAGGCCTGGTGATCTAGTTCCAAAAAATCATCCATTGAAAACCCTTAGGAGCATAGTTCTACTCTGACACACATGGGTTGTCATGAGTTGGAGTCCACTTGACAGCAACTCGTTTTTAGTAGTGGTTAAGAGTTCCATTGCTAACCAAAAGGTTGCAATTCAAACCTACCAGCTGCTCCTTGGAAACGCTATGGGGCAGTTCTGCTCTGTCGTACAGGGTTGCTCTGGATCAGAATCAACTTGATGGCATCTAACCACAACACAGATTGAGTAATATTGGGGGGTGCTAGAAATGTAAGAGAAAGGCTTTCACTCTCCGCTGCCTTACAGGTTCTGTGACTGTAGCTTAGCCATTTTTGGGATTTCAGTGGTGGGGCAGTAGGTCAGCACTCACACTGAAGTACATGCCCAGGAGACAGCCATCTTATGAGACCCAGCTCCTGCTGTGACAGGCTGACACGCTGAGCCCGCCCTAAGGGTCCTTTCAAGAGTGAGGTGAGGTTGAATTTCTGTAATGTTTGGAAACCTTTTGGTTCCTAAGACTGTATTTGAACCCGTACATTGGCTCTTAGTCTCAGGGCTCTCTGAATCAACCCCCGCACTGTCCAGGGCCAGGCTGACCCAAAGCGTATGCCATTGACTGGTCTGTAAGAGAACCAGCCCCTTTGGCAGCTGAAAATCTTGCTAAGGTGATCAGGGTCCAGTGTTTATGGATTTTGTTTATTACAGAATTTGTTTCTAAGTTGGAAGAACTGAAATTAGCTGGGATGGGCAAGAGGGAAAAAGAGAATCGGGCATTTTATGGGTGAGGTATATTAAGAAAAATACCAGAAGGATCTATCTATACCTCCTGGTATGATATTTACTATAAGAATACCTTACTGCTAAACATCACTGTGGGCTTAGGCAATGTCTTTCAGCTGGGTACATGATTCCACTAGAAAGTGGAAGTTTACACTTTGAACCTGGCTCTGAATCCTCTACAAAATTTAAAACCCTGAAAGAAATTTAATTTTGGACTGGAAAAAATGCATTTGAGGTCTGTAACTGTCTTGGAAGAAGTACAGCCAGAATGCCCTTAGAAGCAAGGACAGCGAGACTTCATCTCACATACTTTGGACATATTATTAGGAGGGACCAGCCCCTGGAAAAGGACATCATGCCTGGTAAAGTTGAGGGTCAGCGGAAAAGAGGAAGACGCACAAAAAGATGGACTGACAGAGTGGCTACCACAATGGGCTCAAACACAGCAATGATTGTGAGGATGGTGCAGAACTGGGTAGTGTTTTGTACTGTTGTGTATAGGGTTGCAATGAGTTGAAAATGACTCGATGGCAGCTAACATCTGTTTGGAGAGTTTATAGGCATAGATGTGGTGAGTCCAGGGTGGAGAGAAAGTATGCTCTGTGCTTGGACCAAGGTCAGCTTCTAGTTGGTGAAGAAAGAAAAGGGAATTAACAATTTTGGGGCACCACTATATGCCAGCCACTGTGATTATCTCATTTACTTTCACAACTCTATGAATCAGGCATAATCCTGGTTTTACAGATTAGGAAATTTAAAGAAGCTAATACACTTGTCCAAAGTCATGTATTTAGTAATCACTAAAGCTGAGATTTAAAGCAACTTGTCTGATACAGCAAATCCATATTCTTCACCATACTAAGCTACCTCCTAAAAAAGAAAGTAGGTTTACTTGGGATCCATTTAGCCCAGGTGCCCCAGAAGGTCCTTGTAGGTGTCACTTAACTAGAGAGAATGTTCTAGCTTCATTAATGATACCCCCCATCCCTTTCTTGCCACCTAGGGAGGCCCCAGACCTATTTCTTCCATTTAGTGGAAACAGCCTAGGCTCCAACAAGTTATCTCTATGTTCTGAATGGGGAACTGGTATTTATTTTATCAGTTTCAGACTTGCTTGTTCAGGCCTTGTTTGTTAATACTCTGAGAAGAGAGTTAAGAACATTGGCTCTCGAATCAAATAAGTCTTCATTTGTGTACATTCTTCTCCACTCACAGTGCTCTGTTACCCTGGAAAAATTAATTAACCTCTCAAATTCTCAGTTTCCTAATCTTTAAAAGTGGAAGGATATAAAATAATGAGTACGTAATGCATATAGCAGATGCTTAGGCAAAACAAAACAAAACGAAAAACCCAAACCCACTGCTGTCCAGTTGATTCCGACTCATAGCAACCCTATAGGATAGAGTAGAACTGCTCCATAGGGTTTCCAAAGCTGTAATTTTTATGAAAGCAGACTGCCACATCTTTCTCCCATGGAGAGGTTGGTGGGTTTGAACAGCTGACCTTTTGGTTAGCAGCTGAGGGCTTAATCACCATGCCACCAAGACTCCTAGATGCTTGGAAAATACATGGAAAAACAGGAGAATATGCCTTTACAACAACACTATTCATCCAAACAGAAAAGAGAAAACGTATGCCTTTCAAACTTCACAATTAGTTTTTCCTGACCTGTATTTTATAGCCTAGAAACAATTTCAGCAGGTTACCTGCAGTGACCTGTGAACCAAAAAGGGTTGCAGAGGAACTCAAATCCATCCGTCAGTGGAACAGAACCAAATATTGCTTGAGGACACCTCCCAGCCTTGCTGATCATTTCCTTAATTCTACCTATTTTAAGTGCAACTGCTCCTCACATTTACTCTTCACATTTGCCATTTGTACTTTGCTGTGCACAGTTATAAAATGGCTTGCTAATTGGTGAAACAAAAGATTGTGAATTTTCAATTTGTTTCTTATGCCTTATCAACAAATCTCAATCCTACCCCTGTATGACTGCATGATCTGTTAACCCATGTGTAAATCCTCGGAGGACAGCTAAGAAGACAATGAGGAATGTCTGCTTGGTTAATTCATCTGTGAGGGATGGAAACAATTGGTCCCCATTCTGCCCTCAGTTTCCAATGATGACCGTTGCCCTGCACAAAGGATGATTTACTTCTCTGAGTACCAACTACTGTGAGAGTCCACTTCATGAGACCCTTGGGGAGTTAAAGGCATGAAAGACATGGAGAAGCACCCTATCTGACTCATTTCTAGTGTCTTGCTTACGCAACCCTTCTACAACAAGCCGTCTACAGGAGGACAAATGACTTTTCATCTTCCCCACATAGTCATTATTTATGAGGCCCGTGTTCAGGAGCAGATTACCCAGTAAGTGAGGTAAGCATGTGCTTAGGGCATCAACAAAACAGGGGCATGAGTTGTCCAAAGCAAAGACCCATAGATGCCAAGCAGACAGGACAAAAAGAAAAGTGAGCACCGTGGTGGAAGGGAACTGCCGGGGCATCAATGAAATTGATACCAGCTCCAGTGGGTAAGAATGTGCCGGCTGGAAATAAAGTTCACGCAGGGTCACAAGGGCACCCACGTGCAAGGTTGTTTAAGCTTTGAGGCCCCTACCACTTTAACACCTTCACTGACATCTGCCTCCTACGGTCCCCTTACACGTCATTGAAACGCCTAATCTGGGCGAGTTTCTTGGGAATATAGTATTTCTTTCTAATAAACAAAAGATGGCATGGGCTGTCGAGTCTAACTCTTGCTACATTCACCTAATATGCAAATAGGTCCATCATGAGCAGTTACTGGGAAAAGACAGATTATATTAATAGATAACAGGTCTCTGATCCATTTTGAGAGAACCATCGTGTACACCCATGTCTGCTGATCCAAAAACTCCAGCCACAAGGGCCAGCAGTGCTCTTTGCCATGATACAAACATAAGGGTGTGCTCCTGTGCACGTCCTGATAAAAAACTCATGGGAATTCCAGTCCCAGATAATGCACAAAAGCAAGGGAACTCAAGTAAGTCAACCATTGGATATACCATTTTGCATTCAACTGCTAATATTATAGTCGCATTCAAAAAGAAATTACATCACGGTTAGCAAAAACACACACACACACACACATATATATACACACATGCTCATATGTATATATAACTCACATACCCCGTTCGAATGTGTGAATAAGAGAAGGAGGGGGCACCACGGATGATCAGTGTTTAGGGCCCTCATATGCCTTAATCCGGCCCTGCCCACGTTCCTAACTCACTCTATGGCCTTTTGTCCTAATGAAAAAGATTCTTTTCTGGGTGGATGACTAGGAAACTTGAACAAACACCCACAACCATAAGAGCTTGTGTGTGTGTGTTGGGGCTGGTGTTGAACATTGAAGTGGTTTCCCTCGATTTCAAATAAGAATATTATCTTCAGCATAAAAAAAGAGTATGTGGAAGAATTAAAACTAGACAGGTAAAAAGAAATCCTTTTTTTTTTTCCTACTAGGAAAATCTATTAGTTATTCTTTCCCAGTTTCTTTAGCTTTGGAACAAGTAACTTTGTAGAAATAAGGCTTGGAACTAGGGACTATGTGTGATATGTCCGCTGAGCAGAATGCTGGAAATAGGCCAGGAGGGATCTGGAGTTTAAGTATAGTGAACTCCAGAGAGTAGCAGCAAAGAATCACAATGCCCACAAGCCAGCTACTCAGAGAACCAAAAACAGGTCATTGGCTTCTGCCCTGCAATTCACAGTAACTGCCGGTGATATTTCTACATAGGGGAACTCGCTTTACACAACAGCTCTCCTTGCAGGAAATCTCCATCCGGGGGAGTTGAAATTGCATTAGGATTACTTCTCTGCAAGCACGCTGATACCAATATGCAATATGTGGTATAAGAAACCAAAAAGCCATTAATCTAAAGCAGGAACTTAAACAATTGCTTTTAAATCTGGAAGCATTCTATTGAATTAGAAAGCCTTTCTAAACTGAAACTCCTTTGACTGAATTTGACATGGCAAATAAAAATTTAATTTAGCAAAACAATCAGATTTAAATGTAAATGACCCACTCCCTCCTTTATTCCAACTTCTCAACTGAAATTTTTGGAATTGAATAAATATATTCATTCATTCATTCATCCATTCATTCGGTAGTTATTGAGTACCTTATTCAGGGCTATGTATGCATTGTGCCAAGGATTAGGATTGCAAATATGAATAAATTCTGATCCCTGACTTCAAGAAGTTTACAGACCAGTGGTGAGAATAGATGAGAAATCTTGTTTGATAAGAGCTGCATAAAGACATTGGGAGTACGAAGGGCACAGTACTTCGCTTGGGTTCTCAGTCTATTAAATTTTGATTCTGTCAAGCCAGTGGCTTTAAATGGGAGTGCTACTTCAGTTGATCTACAATCTAGATCCAGAAAGGACAGGTGAGTGCCAACTTATACGGTGCCGCCTTTCCTAGAAGGAAATGTGCTTTCAGGAATATTTCTGCTGGACATGACCTGGAATTCCTCCTTATATTAATAAGTGGCTCTGGACTAGATGTCACACTTCAGCCCCTGCCGACCTTCCATGAGAAAGCATCTTGCTCGTGACTTTACATTCATAAATACGCTCACAATGCCAAGGGATGTTTTTTGCTTCCATCAATTCATTAGATCTGCTCACATGAATTATTTATGTGCAGTGCTAAAAATGATTCTGAAACATTACAAGAATTCAATATCAGTTTTCACAGTGGGATTTCATCATTTTAGCATTGCAGCATGGTAGCCTAATGCAATACTAATAGGATATGGTGCTAATAGAGTACAAAGAGAATTCTCTCTAATATGCAAACATTTCCATGTTGTCTTATTATTTCTTTTAAGTTAATATGCTATGGTGATAATATGATGAAATGAATTAGCTTCATATCATTGTCTGCATGAGTTGTGCATATTAACGGCATCTTTCTTCTCCACCCCCTTGAATTCACTTGGAATGAGCTTGAAAACTTACCCTGTAGTTATGCTTATGTTAATGAGGCTGTTTAGTAGGAAACATCCCTGCTGTTGCTTAGCCAGCTGGAGAAACAATAGATGCATATCCCTTCTCTTTGGAATGGAGTGTTTTCTGGCCTCCCTTCAAAGGGTCTATCTCCATCAGGCTGCTTTAGTATTCTCCACTTGTTCACAATCTCAATCCACCCATGTGTTAGACATTTTACCAGCAACATTTAACCAGATTGTATATTTTTATTAGATATGAAGCAAATCTTTTCCAAGAGAAACTGGATGCATGGCCAACTGGCCCAATGTTTTGGAATATTTAAGCACACACACACATATAAAAAAAATACACACACATATATAAACCTACATGAATAAATATATGAAATGCATAGAAATATACACATATTTGTGTGTGTGCGTTATGTACAGACATGTTTACATATGTATACAGACACATACATATGTGCTTCTTTGTTTTTGTGTGTAAATCACTTAAAAGTTTATGGAATCCATGCCATAGCCAGCATTTCTCTTCTGGCTGTTAAATCCTGGGTGGATTAGGTCCAGTGAGTATGAATTCTCCACATTTCAGTGTTTATTCATTTTTAGATATATAACCCAAAGCCAGAAGCTTATCCAAATCTTAGCTGACATTTGCAAATCATGAATTTCTCACCTAAATCTGTGTGACCTTTCCTCTTGAGTTGCCCTCAGGTTCAACAAATTCAGTTGCAGAAATCCCAGATTCAATGCTCTCCAGAGACTTTTAAAGCCCTCCACTTCATCCTTTCAATCAAGCTGCTTGAAAAGACACATTAATGTTAATAAGGATCAAGGCCACTGCCAGGCTATATGGTGCTTGGGCGCAAGTTGGCAAAAGCCTATCTGGACCAGCGTGGTCTATCAGGAAACATCACGGTGAGTGATATTAGGCTGGATTTCTGCTTCCTCTTGCGTGCTCTCTTGTGCTGAAATCTGGTGATGTTTTGTACCTTTCCTCGTCTAGAAACATCTTTGAGTGGAAAAGTTTCTAACTCAATGGCAGTTGAGGTTATACAACAAGCAATCCAAGTTTGGGCCCTGACTAGCTGGGTGACTTAAAGTAAGCCACTTGTTCTGTGTATGGCTCAGTTTATTCATTTGCAAAATGAAAGAAGAGATGGTTTCTAGTGAGCTCGGCTGCTAATCAAAAGGTCTGCGGTTTGAATACATCAACCATTTCCGTAGGAGAAAAACAGGGGCAAAGAGAAGACAGTATCAGAGGAAAAAAGAAGAAAAGGCATAGACCTAGAAGGGAGAAAAAAAGAAGAAAAGGCATAGACCTAGAAGGAAAGCAATGTGGGTGATCTTAAATATTAAAT
The DNA here is from genome assembly GCF_030014295.1 of Loxodonta africana. NCBI lineage: Eukaryota > Metazoa > Chordata > Mammalia > Proboscidea > Elephantidae > Loxodonta > Loxodonta africana. Next base: position 139,707,930 of record NC_087344.1, read on the forward strand.
TTTGGACTCTAAATTTTCAATAGGGTTATGTATATTGTTGTTGTTAGCTGTTGCCAAGGAGGCTCTGACTTAGGGCGACCCTTATGGATAACAACGAAATGTTGCCTGATCCTGCACCATCTTCATAATCATTGGTATATTTGAGTCCATTGTTGCATTTATCGTGTGGTGACTTCGGACCTAAGGGGCTCATCTTCCAGCAGTACATCGGACAATATTCTAGGATTATGCGTAGGTCGTATGTTTTCTTAATAAAGGAACTTAGTAAGAAGAACGTAGGTTTGGTACACATCTGTAGGATGCAAGTACCGGCAAATATCCGTAGGTTGATTATTCAGTTAGGTTGACTATTTTCAGTAAGCTGAAATCGAGTATGCAATATTTGGAAAATCTTGATAAAATGAATATTTTAGTAGCTTAGAATATAGTTTTTGGTTATTAAAATTAAGTATTCAGACAAATCTATGATGTAACTGATAAGGGAGCAAGAATGGATTCTTTTAGTCAAAAGACTCCCAAGGACTCTGATAAAAGGAAAAAAAGGTGTTCAATCTCCCTTACTGTGCATCAGGTGTGAGTACGTATTTGGGATACTTTTGTCTACATTCACTCCAGAAAGAATCAGATTTATTCTGCGGTCTATGAAAGACTTCCTGCTTGTATATTATATTTGAAAATGGAAACTTAAAGAATAATATTTAGAATTGATCAAATCATATTTAAACCAAGTCAATTTCTTTAGCAGACTAATATTTCCTTGTAGGTTAGGGTTATTTCTTTATAATTTCATATCTCTCTTCCTTTCACTACTTAGATCTGTTTAAAGCAGAAGGCCTTTTCGCAGCTTTGTAGCCATAGTACTTGGTCAGTCTGGTATAATTTTGCATCTTTGCTTTTCTTTGTGTTTACCTCTTAATGTAGCTCGATTTAGTTGGGGTTAGAAATGTACTTAGCTTGTGCAATACTACTTTAAAATTTTACTGTAGCATTGATGAAAATTTGCTAGGCTTAAAAATATCATCAACAAAGAATCTGGTGCTTTTTTAATTATCTGATTTCCAAAGCTATAGTACATAATTCTTTGCATAATCAGAGCTTAAGTTCTAAAGAAACTCATATGGGTGACATTTCCTCTCAATTTTGAATGGGGATTATTTTAAGAGGATACAGAACTTAGAAATATTTCAATGGAGCTGATATTTAAAGCATATTTAGTGGCATTTATGTTTTAATCTGCTTATTGACTAGGCATTAAAGAGAGCCGTTAGTATTTTAGCAGTGATTAAAAGAACCAGAATTTGATATAATGAGCCAGGCAATATTTTCAAAATGTGGTGCTAATATATACATTTTTTTAACCTGGAAAATGACGTAGCCTCTTCCCCAGTAAAGCATTGCTATCTGAAGGATTTACTTTATTTGGATTTTCCTTTGCCTCTGGGAAAAGAAACCATATTTAGAGGCAAATTTCCTCAAATTACATATAACACATGATTTCTTTTGTTGTGCCACTGTCTTATCTTAAATATCATCATCAGCAGCAGCAAAAATAATTACAAAACCAATAATAAAATTCTTTACCCAGTGATAATATGAGTTGGAATTGATGGAAAAGACAGTTTCTTCTTTCAAGGAACTTCTATACCAAATTGTCCCACTGTAACACAATGTCTGCCACACCTAGGCACTCTAGAATGCTTGTTGAATAAATGAATGCATGAAGGATTTGGTCCAAAAACAAGTCATCAAAAAACCATTCTAGATCACATAAGAATTCCTTATTGAGTGATAACTAACTTGACAGTGAGATATTATGCAATCCACTCCATTTGAGTTGTTATTGTTAAGTGCTGTCGAGTAGATTTTCGGCTCATAGTTAGTCCATGTGACAGGGTAAAACTGGCCTGTAGGGTTTTCTAGGCTGTAATCTTTACAGGAAGAGATCCCTAGGTTTTTCTCCTGCAGAGCCATTGGGTGAGTTAGAGCCGCCGACCTTTTGCTTAGCAGCCAAGTGCTTAACCATTGCACCACCAGGGCTCCTTCCATTTGGGTTATGTTTGCATAATGACAAAACACTTGTCAGATCTGTTGTGTTAGAGAAACAATTAGTCGAACCGTTTATTGATAATTTATATATAAAACAATAGATAGTTTAATGGACTTCTTTATTTTTCAATTTGTTCTTGTTGCAACATTTAAGAAAATCCAGAAATAAGCAAAACTTACCAAAAGCAAAGATCAGGGATTTATCATGAAAAACACCAGGTTTTCTTGAGCTGTGATGTGTTTGTCCTGGTCAGTGAGAGCAAACGTCTGACCAAAGCTCCTTTCCTTAATTTACTGTCAATATTGCCAACCCCAGACAATGAAGTGAGTTTCTGAAAGTTATATATATTTAAATTGGACCTATTTTTCACCTGCAAATCATTTGATTCAGCTCTACATCAAATCCCTAGTGGTACCAAAGTGATTTCATTTAATTTTCTTCATTATTTTTTTTTCAAATGTTGCATATTCGTAGAGAAAATTTATTCTATTGTATGTGAATCAATTTCTTTTAAATACAGAAAGCATCCCCTGACTATTTCTTTTCTGAAGCACATCAGCAAAATCTAAAATGAACACTTACAAGTAATTTGGATATGAATCTAAAAGGACAATAGCTGTAAGAGTTAATGTCTTTCTGTGAATATCGTTAAAAAGTAAAATGAAGTAAATTGATGCAAGAAGTCAACGAGAGAATAAAGAATAAGCCAAACGAGCATGGTTCTGCACCTCAACGTCTCTAAGAGGAGACTGCCTCCTCTATCTCGCCTATTTCTATTCTAGCTGTAGTGAGGGAATATAACCCATGACCACAGAGAGCTGGCATTTCTTGAGTAATGGACACTATCCTAAGTACCAAGATACCAGGGCACAAAGTGAAATTACAAGACTTGTGAGGGGCTGGGGCATTAACCACACAAAGAGGCAAGTTGGGTTAAGCTTGAAAGCTCTTTCATTTTTCTTCATTCTTTCATTCTAGCTCTTCTTTCCTCCATGAAAAATTGTCAATAAATGATTAGGACTCACATGAACTTTCCAAATAGTGGAAGGAAATAAAGATGAAAAACAACTGAGAGATATCTATATTTCTTTCTCATAAATGGTGAGCACTACAGAGGAATCCTTTTTCTATTTGGCCAAAGTTACTTCTAGATGTGGTACAGTAAGCAATCCTTTGGCTAATATTTACTTTTTTATTCTTACTCTTTTTTTTCCAGTTACTTCTGTCTATGGAAGGGCATTCTTGAGCTTGGTCTTGACTCTTCATATGGAATTAATTTACACCTGAATAGTCTCAGGAAAGGAATATTTATCAACATATCAGGTACCTGAAGATAAATTTTGAAAACCCCATGAATAGCTTCCATTTATTGAGTATTTACTACATTACATACACTTTACCAAAAGCTTTTTACACCCGATATTGTGAATTTATTCTAGCAATTTTAGGGTAATTATTATTCCCATTTAACATATAAACACACACACACACACACACCTGAGATGCTAAGCAATTTGCCCAAGGCCACATAACTAGAAGATGATGGTGCTGAGAATCCAATTCAGATCTGTGTGACCCAAAGCTCATGCTTTTTAAAAGTGTGTTCTTAAATACATTACTGAATAATTAGTTGTACCATAATGCATCATTCATCATCGACTATCAGTCATCTATTCATGGTATCAACAATTTGATTATGCTTCTGTTTAAAGAGGAGACCTCTTTCAAAATAGAATTAAACCTGCTTCTTACCTATTTCAGTGGTTTGGTTTCATACTGTTAATTTTGTACTTTTGGATAATAGATAATACAAATCTTGGGATAATAATTCACCTCCCTTTCCACCTATAAAAAGAAGAACATAGCCAATCAGAGATGACATAGTTATAAATTAACAGGGCATAATACAATTAATTGTTGCCTAGAGTTTCCATTAATTTCTAAAAAAACAAACCAAACTAGTTGCCGTCGAGTCTATTCTGACTCATAGCGGCATAATACAATTGTTGCCTAAAGTTTCCATTAATTTCTAAAAAACCAAACCAAACTTGTTGCCATCCAGTCTATTCTGACTCATAGCGACTCTGAAGGACAGAGTAGAACCGCCCCATAGGGTTTCCAAGGAGCGCCTGGTGAATTCAAACTGCTGACCTTTTGGTTAGCAGCCATAGCCCTTAACCACTACTCCACCAGGGCTTTCTTACTTTCTAAACCAAAACCAAACCTGTTGCCGTGGAGTTGATTCTGACTCATAGCAACTCTCCAGGACAGAGTAAAACTGCCCCATAGCGTTTCCAAGGAGCGCCTGGTGTATTCAAACAGTTGAACTTTTGGTTAGCAGCCATAGCGCTTACCCACTACACTACCAGGGTTTCCTTACTTTCTATATTTTTTTTTAAGAGGGTATTAAATCAATAAATGTGTTTTAGTCTTTTAGGGCATATGATTGGCACTTCATATATGTTTGCTGAATATATTTGCTTGGACTAGAATGTCAGTGCATAAAGAGCTTTGGAATTTTAGGGCTCGTCCATCATAGGATTTTCATGAACTAACAGAAATGTCACTTTAGCTTCACCAGTAACAGGGTTACGTATTTTAATGCAAATTTTTATGCCAACCGTTCAACCCCTTCGTTATTTCCGTAAGCGAGCTATGTGGTGTGCTATGCAGTGTGCTATAAGTGTTATTTGAGAAAAATAAGGTAGATTTGCTCAGCTAAGCATAAAGCTAGTTTATAATCTTAACTCTTATGGAATAGGAAAACAGATCTTTAGAAGGTTAGCTAAAGTTAAACAAGTTGACTTGTTTGTGTTGGATTGTAATGCAGCTATTTATTTTATTCCTTCCTGAACACATATAAAATAAGAATAGCAACCTAAGCTTGTTCCATTTACCAAGATTACAAAGCATGTGCCATCGAAGCGATTCTGACTCATAGCAAAGAGGACAGAGTAAAACTGCCTCATGGAGTTTCCAAGGCTGTAATCTTTCCAGGAGCAGACTGCCATGTCTTTCTCCCTCCTAGTGGCTGGCAGGTTTGAACCGCTGATCTTTTTGGTTAGTAGCCAAGTGCTTTACACTGTGCACCGGGATTCTCTATACCATAGCCAGGGTACTTTTAAGAGGTCTTTTCTGTGACTTTTCAGCACTGTTAACCACCTGTTCATTCTTGAAACTTGCTTCTCCCTTGATTTTCATGATACCACTTGCAAAAGTTCTCCTTTTTCTGAACCAATTTTTTATTTACATATTGATCAATTAATTCATTCATCTATCAATGAATAAAGTGTCAAAGACATCCAGAAAAGTGAAAGAATCATCAGTTCATACCTTAATTGATTTCTGCAGTGTGAACAGATCCCCGTAAAACTATCCAGATCAAGAAATACGTGACCACCATGAACCAGAGACCTACATCATCCTGAGACCAGAAGAACTAGTTGGTGCCCGGCCACAATCGATGACTGCCCTGACAGGGAGCACAGCAGAGGACCCCTGAGGGAGCAGGAGATCAGTGGGATACAGACCCCAAATTCTCATAAAAAGACCAAATTTAATGGTCTGACTGAGACTGGAGGAATCCCGGCGGCCATGCTCCCCAGACCTTCAGTTGACACAGGACAGGAACCATCCCCGAAGACAACTCATCAGAAATGAAAGGGACTGGTCAGCGGGTGGGAGAGAGACGCTCATGAAGAGTGAGCTAATTATATCAGGTGGACACTTGAGATTGTGTTGGCAACTCTTGTCTGGAGGGGGGATGGGAGGATAGAGAGAGAGGGAAGCCGGCAAAATTGTCAAGAAAGAAGAGACTGAAAGGGCTGACTCAAGAGGGGGAGAGCAAGTGGGAGTAGGGAGTGAGATGTATGTAAACTTATATGTGACAGACTGATTGGATTTGTAAACGTTCACTTGAAGCTTAACAAAAGTTATTAAAAAAAAAAAAAAAAAAGAAATACGTGACCACCACCACAGATGCATTCTGCACGCCCTCTGACACATTACCGTCCCAGAGGAAACTAGTGTTCTAACTTTCATCACTGTAAGTCAGCTTTACCTACTTTTTGAGCGTTATATAATGAAATAATGCAATATACTCTCTTTGATATCTGGCTTCTTTGTTCATCATTGTGAAATTCATCCATTGTGTTGCTTGAGGTAATACTTCATATGTTTTCATTTTTCCCAGTATTTCATTTTCTGAATATGGCACAATTTATTTACCCATTCTACTGTCAGTGGATGTTTGAGTTGTTTCCAGGTTTTGACCACTATAAAATGTGCTGCTGTGAACACTGTTATCCATGTCTTTTCATGCATGTGTGCCTGTATGAGTAAATTTCTAAGAGCAGAATTAACTGAATTCTGAGATATATGTATATGGAATTTAGTAGATGTCAGTATCTACAACGGTTGTATGAACTAACATACTCACCAGCAGTTTATGATAGTTCCAGTTCTTCTATATCCTTGATAAACCTTGGAATTGTCTGTGCCTAATTTTTTTTTTTTTTTTTTTTTTTAATTTTAGCTATTCTGGTGAGAATAGTGGTATCTCATTGTGGTTTTAATTTGCATTTCCTTGATGACTACTGAAGCTCAGAATCTTTTCAAGTATTTATTGCTGTTTGCATATCCTTTCTTGTAAAGGTTTGCCCATTTTTATTTTGGTTTGTATTTCTTTTATTGATAAGCAGCAGTTCCTTACATATTACTTGTTAAGAGTTCTTTGCTGTGTATATGTTTTGGATAGATCTTCTGCTCTGTTGTTTAAATTTTCATTCTCTTAATAGTATCTTTGATGAACAGATGTTCCTTATATAAATGTAGCTCAATTTATCAGTCTTTTGCTTTATGGTTAGTACTTTTTTTGTGCCTGCCCCAAGGTCATGAAAATATTCTCACATTGTCTTCTAGAAGCTTTTGTATTTTAGCCTTCCATTTATATCTGCAAGTCACCTGGTATTTTTGTGTTTGGTGTGAGGAAGCGGTTAAGATAAATATTTTTTCCCCATACGGTTATCCAATTGACCTAGCATGATTTATCATTAAGATTATACTTTATTCAAGGAACCCTGGTGGCTCAATGGTTAAGCACTCTGGTGCTAACCAAAAGGTTGGTGGTTCGAACCCACCAGTGGCTCCATGGGAGAAAGACCTGGTGTTCTGCTCCCATAAAGATTACAGCCTAGAAAACCTTATGGGGCAGTTCTACTCTGTCATAGGGTGTCATTATGAGTCAAAATCGACTTGACGACACCTGGCAATAGCAACATACTTTATTAACTGGATTGCAGTATCATCTTTGTCAAATTTTAAGAGACTGTACAGGTACAGTCTATTTCTAGGCAATATTCTATTTTATTGGACTAACTGACTATCTTTGTGCACATACCACATATCTTAACTGTTTTAACTTTATAGTAAATCTTGCTATTCATTAGTGGAATTTCTACAATTTTTGTTCTTTTTCTTTTTGTTTATTTCAAGATTGTCTTGACTCTCTGTGTTTTGACTTTCCATAAATTTGATAAGAGTTTTTAGTGACTATTTACAAAATTTTGTAGGGTATAGGGCAACCACAAGGGGTAGGGTAGTACCTTGGGAAAGTATAATAGCAGTGCTCTATTACTAATTTTGGAGATAAGTGATAGGAAAGAGTGATAACCAGAGTCCACAGACAGAGAGGGATGTTTGGAGAAGACTGCTTAGAGGACTTAAGACCTTTGGTCCAGGAACTGAATACAGTCTGCCCATAAAAATCCTGCAAGGAATAATCCAGGGGACTAAATACCTAGGTATCGCTCTCCTCCCTCTCTGTTTTCCACGTACCACTCCTCCCTTCCTCTCTCCTTTTATTCCCCCAGATTTCTTGCTAGCAATCCCTATTGGTCAAACTCAAAGGGAAGTCAAAGGACAAAGGAATCTGTTGATCTTGACCAAACAGATTGGCCTTCCAGGATATAGATGAGAATCCTGGAGGTCAGAGAGTAGATCTAGTGGGGCAAACCTAGCACACAGACCTCAATGAGAAAAGGCATCACTCCATTTTCCAAAAGTGAAGGAATAATTTCTCTCACTTGACAAAGGATGAAGGGGCCGAGATGTCTACAGAGAGATTTCAGATTGGGTCAGAGGTTGGGGAGACTGTGTTTATCCTGAGGCAACACAGAAGGTAAAAAGAAATTCTACATTTCATGTCTTTTGATTTTGCTTTCCCGGGTGTAATCTTGTTTCTTCTGCCTGTCCTTCAGTTACTTTCATATGAAAATCAAAGGTTAGCATTACTATTAGCATTGCCCTGGTTACATGCAGAAAACAGTTCTAACTACAAGAAAATAATTATAAACAAAACCCAGTTAATTACACAGGACATTCTTGGCTGCCCTAATTAAGGCACAGTTCAATACTACTAGCTGGGTAATTTTTTTTTTTTTTTATTGTGAATAGATTTAGTAGGAGCTCTTCTTGTGAACAAATAATGAGATCAGTGTCAGTGCCTCAGAAAGAATCTGATTAAAAAAAATTATTCACCAATCATTTGTTTTCTCCTGCTTTGTAGAATTCCTCACAGATAGGAAACCCTGGTGGTGTAGTGGTTAAGTGCTACGGCTGCAAACCAAAGGGTTGGCAGTTCGAATCCGCCAGGTGCTCCTTGGAAACTCTATGAGGCAGTTCTACTCTGTCCTATAGGGTCGCTATGAGTCGGAATCGACTCGATGGCACTGGGTTTATGCACAGATACAGGAGAACGTGAATTTATTCTTCAAATACTCTGACACCCAAATTACAGGAAGCAGGGGAAGTTTATTTCATCAAGTGGGAAGGTCCTGAGGAATGAAGGGTGACTCCACGGAGACACGTGTGTATTATTGGTATTTTCTGGTGGCATTTGTGGCTGGTTTCTTTCTCAGAGGAGTTTCTGTATTTTACAGGCTCAGTTCCTATGTTGCATTGAACAATGTGACCATGTGAGCAGTGCTAACAAAAACCGCTCTTTCTCTCCTTCCCTTTTTTCGCTTTCTTCTTCTTTTTTTTGTTCACATTCAGCATTAAGGGGGTAGAGATTAACCAAATATCTAGTTTTGTAGACTGATTTAATAGTCTGGATATCTAGGATATAATAGTACAAAACTGATGGGCTTTGGTGTCAGATAAAAGTAGGTGTAAATTCTCAAAAATTAGCACATTGACTGTATGACTAGAGACAAGGAGCTTAATTTCATTGCACCTCTAGTTTGTTTTCTCTAAAATAGAGTTATATGTACCTCATGGTACATGGCACATATACAAATCATGAGGCTTTTATATTTTATTTTGAGAATTAAAAATAAGACAACATATATGAAGGGTATCCCCTTGTCTAGCACATGGTAGATAGTCATTCTTGATTTTATCGCTACTGTAATTGCCCATGAATTTCTTATCTTCCAAATGTTCTTATTGTTCAGCATATCCAGTGGATGAAAAAAAGGAAAAGAAGGAAAAAAAAAAAGGGGGGGGGGAGGGGAATGTTACTGAGATTGGATGTGAAAGGAAAGAATGGGGAAATTAAAATATGCTATACTTAAAATATATGTATAGTTTTTATAAAAAAAAAAAAAAGAGCTTTCCTCATATCATGTTCTCTTATAAGGAAATTTTGGTTCCTTTGAATTTCCTGTTTTTAAGCTGTTCTGTTCTGCATGTTCTGTATATAAACAAATGGGTTGGCCATTATGCAGGGAGTATGACTTACTCTCAGTTTAGAAAATCACTAATTTAGTACTTGAGTTTCTAACATGCAGATCCAATCTAAGGGAAATAAAGATGTTTTCCTTTTATACATTTCATTTACTCACAAAAGCAAATATATCCAATTTATGTCCTTTGCTATAGGCATTCTGGTAAGATACCTATCAATTATTATCCTAATTACTTTCCAAGATCTGTCAGTTCTACCTCTGAATATTTCTCATATCCAGTCCCTTCCTTTCCATTCACATTGCAGAGGTGAAAGATAGCAGAATTTGTGTTTTAGAGAGGTCACTCCCTCATAGGATTCATGGAGGTGAGTTTACAAGCACTGAGTCACTGACAGTAATAGCTAATGTCATGATGCGCTTACTCTGTACCAGCTTGTGTTAAGCTCTCTGGATATCTGATTTCCTTCATTGCTGATAACAACCCCATATGGAAAGTACTATTAATATATCCTATTTTGTAGATGGGAAGATGAGTTTTAAGTAATTTAATTAACTCCTACCAGATTAAACCAAACTAAATCCAAACCCTTTGCCATTGAGTCAATTCCAACTCATAATGACCCTTAAGACAGAGTAGAACTGCCCCATACGATTTCCAAGGAAAAGCTCCTGGGTTCAAACTGCTGACCTTTTTGTTAGCAGCTGAGCTCTTAACCACTGTGCCATAGCTAGTAATTGTGGTAGAGTTGAGGCTTGAGTAAAGGTTTACCTGATTCCAAAGTCTACTAGGTTCTGAAGTGTCCTAGGTGAAAAATAAAGGGAGCCTGAACAAGGACAGTGTTATTTGGGGTGGAGAGGACAGAATATATTCATAAGCTATTTAAAACAAACAAACAAAAAAATTCACTGCCGTCGAGTCGATTCTGACTCATAGCGACCCTATAGAGCAGAGTAGAACTGCCCCATAGAGTTTCCAAGGAGTGCCTGGTGGATTCAAACTGCCGACCTTCTGGTTAGCAGCTGTCATGCTTAACCACTACACCACCAGGGTTTCCTAAACTATTTAGGAGGTAAAATTTTCTAGGTTTGGCAATGTACCGGATATGGAAAATGAAGGAAAAAGGGGGATCTGGAATGATTTACAGTGCCCTCCTAAGAGAATGATGGTACCATTTACCAAGAAAGAGAATGCAGACGCAGAGCCCTTGGGACAGGAGGAGGGAGGGAGAAAAACGCTGATTTCAGTTTTGGACTAATTAATTTGAGATGTCAGTGAGACTCTAAGGAAATGCTCAGTAGGCATTTGAATATGCCAGGCTGAAGGTGAGGTGAGAGATAAAATTTGGAAGTCAACAATTTTTCTTCAAGTTATGATGGCCTGGAGAAGTGTTTAGAGCAACAAAGGTAACAGTCTAAGGATGGACAGTGGAAAATGCCAACTTTAAAGAGACAGCTAAAGAAAGGATTTGAATGAAAAATATTCAGGGCAGTATGGGAGATAAAGGAGAGGATGGAATCAGTACCTGTAAAAAACAAAACAAAACAAAACAAACTCTTTGCCGAGGAGTTGAACTCATAGCAACCCTGTATAGGGTTTCCAAGGAGTGCCTGGTAGATTTGAATTGCCAACCTTTTAGTTAAGCAGCTGTAGCTCTTAACCACTATGCCACCAGGGTTTCCAGGAATCACTACAGACAATAGTAAATGTCAAGGAGGGCATCAGCAGCAGTACAAAATGCAATGCAGAGATTCAGTAAGTGTATTAGGGTAACACAGGGTCCTGTAACAAATAAATACCCAAATTTTAGTACATTAACACAGTAAGTTATTAGCACTAATCATTCATCATGGCTAATCCTGGTTATCAAGCGATTTTCCACCACTGGATGACTCAGAGATTCAGACTTGATCTATTATATGGCATGATCATTCAATAGCATCTTGGAGTCCTTAGCATTGATCTAGCAGATGAAGGAAGAGAGGATATGCGTACCACCTTGGTCAAGAAGTATCATACATCACTTTCACTCAAATTCTATAGGAAAGAACAAAGCACCTAGATGCAAGGTGGCTGAGTTATATAGTCTTTGACTGAGCAGCCACTTTCCAGCAATAACTCTAAACTCTGGAAGAGGGGGTACACCTTTCTGGTGGATGGTTAGCCATCTCTGCTACAGAAAGAATAAAACTGAAATGTCCATTTAAATTGAAATGTGGAGATTGTTGGTGACCTATGCCAAGTGCCGGGAGTGGGAGCCTCTTCTATAGGTAGACATAGTCCTAATAACCCCTGACTGGTCCTAACTTTAGTCTGCCAGATGATGTGGGGCCCAGTATATTGGTGTTCCAAGCAACCCAACATGCGGTGCATAATTCAAGTGCCCAGTGCAGACCAGCATCTCAAACTGCAGGGCCTGATTTCATTACTACTGTGTAGCATCAGAGTGACCAAGCTTGTTGGTATAAGATGGTAGTAAAAAATATGAAGGATGGTAGGAAACATTGTTTGTTGGTTTAAACAAAGTAGTGGAGGCATTGGCACCATATATATATGTTATCTTTTTATGCTCTTCTGTCAACCTACCCAGAAAAAATAAGTAAACTTTTCAGCAAAAGGTAAAGTGAATTTATCACTTTGTAGAAAGTCTTTATTGTGAAGGCAGTAGCTGTGCTGCTATTGTTGACTGTCCCATAGGCTATTATTAGTGCTTTATGCCATTAATACAGTTTCTTGCAAATATACTGTTGCTGTTTTAATTACATGGTGCTCAGTTGTCTACAACTTATAACTGACAAGTCTATGCCATATATTTTAGAATTTAACCTGGGGCCATAAACATATTTCTTAATTAATAGAAAAAAATGGCAAGAGGAGGGGGAGAAAAGGATAAGGAAAGATTTTAATTCAATTCAACAAGTATTTCAGTACAGTGTACCATGTATTGTTGTGGGAATGAGTGGTGTGTAGGGCAGAAAAAGAATAAGATGGGTTCCTGGCATCAAAGAAATTAACATGTTTTCAGGAATACAAGATGTAGTCACAGGAAATAGAGGGCTACTGTTATAAAGCAGTGACTGATTGTGTGCCAAAATGTGATATGCAGATAAGAAACTCTACTGAAGCACAAAGAAGAGAAAGACGCTGTGAAGTAGAGGAGCTGAAAAAGCTTTTGGGGAAGATAGAAATAACATGCGAGTGCCTAGTTTATGCCATAAATTATTATACTTTTGCTTGTTATCCCATTAACAACCTTTTGAGGTAGATATTATGATGTCCAATTTAGAAAACTAAAGCTCAGGGAGATAAAAGATTCCATATTCAGTAAATGTCAGAGCCAGGATTCACACCCAGGCCTTCTGGCACCCAGCCTAGAGAGCTTTGGTCACACTACACTGCATTCTGTGGAAGGGCTGGGACTGATTATATTCTCAAGAAAGCTATCCTACCCATTTCTTATAGCTTCTCATATCCAACTGGAACATTTGGTCTCCTTGTCTAAAGTATCATTAGCCTTGCAGAACACAGTCTATTTGATGTCTTTACTGGAGCACAATAGGAATTGGCAATGCTGAGAATCACAGTTTGGATTCTATTTCTGGTGAAAAAGAAGCATTCATTATAGTTTCAAGTTGAATATTGGAGGCTTCTCCACTCCACCATATTTTTCTAAAATTTTCTGCATTTTGGTCATCTGATGGTGGGAAATTGTAATGAGTAGGGTGGTTTACAAGGATTTTCTTACTCTTAATAGGGCATAGACATCTCTTTCATGGCAACTGGAAGTCTAGACAGACTCACAGCCATAACAATTAATTACTGGGTTTCTCATACTTGCCTGGGTGTTAAACAGACCCTACACTCTGTTAACTAGCAGTTTAATAGAAGAAATAGAAGCATCAGAGCCATTAAAATATACTCACCAAAAACATCCCTTGAAGTCTTCTTAAAACCAAACAATAATTTAGCTTAACTAGTAAAGAATGTCTGCCTTGAGCATTGTGCTCTTTTAAGGACGATCTACCTGTTCCTGTCAAGTCGATTCCAACTCATACTGACCCTATAAGCCAGAGTAGAACTGCCCCATAGGGCTTCTAAAGCTGTAATCCTTACAGATGCAGACTGCCCCATCTTGCTCCTGGGTTTGAACCACTGACCTTTTGGTTATCAGCTGAACACTTAAACACCGGAGCTACTTAAAGAACTTATCTGTATAGGATCAAATTGACAACGCAAAAGATTACATGGGAAACTTAGGGGACAGTGAGTTTATGTAAATAGGGGAGAACAACTTGGAAAAGGAGATTGAGAATGGTTGCACAATGCGAAGAATGTAATCAATGTTACTGAACATTGATTGTTGAATTGATGAGTGGTCTGATGTGTATACTCTCAACAGCAACAACAAAAATAAAGTATTAAAAAAATGCTCACTAGTTTTCTGACGTAGGAAAGTAAATCACACAGCAGCAATTATAAACATCAGTTAAAAAAAAGTCTGCTCACCATTGAGAACTGGTGAATTTATCATATGTATTAGCACAGTGCACAGGAAAGTTTTTCTGGAAATTAATTACTTTCATTAACATAATATATTGTGACAAAATTTCACAGTCATAAAATAGTTGAGTTTGAAATGTTAAAATGACAGGACAGATTTAAAACAGTTGAGACAAAAGAGAAAAGCTAATCAAACTCAAGATGGAGCTGGGGGCTTGTCTTATCTGAGATTTCATCTGAAATTCAGGAACTGTCACCAAAAAAAAACCCAAGGTGTTTGTTATTTGAATGAGTTTCAAGAATGCATTTCTGTAGATAGTTTTCTTGAGATAGCAGTTTTCAACACCTGCCTAGAAAGTTTTACAGGTTTAACAGATTTAAGATTGTGGCTAGAAGCATACATAAACACACAACACAATTTGATAAATGCAGCTAAATGATATGGGGTTGGACTAGAACAACAGAAGTAAAAGATAATAAATAATAATAATAAATGATAATAAATAATTTACTTTTCCACTTGTTATTTTGGCAGAGTGTGGAAATAGCATTAGGCTTAAAGAAAACCTAGTTATGAGTACAGAAGTCACTTTTTCACATTCAAGAAATTATCTGATAAGCCCTTGAACCAAGCAAGAGAATTTATTCCCCCCAATGACCAGACTATTAAATCCAGCTAGGACTGGAATGCTTATACCTGTGAATGGTTAATCTAGCCACTAATTCAAAGAGTCCTAGGCTGTCACCAAACAGCATTACAATTTTGATTATTTTATGGCTTGTCCAAATGCCCAATCCCCCAAGCAATTGTTGTAATTTACACAAAAAAGAAAAAGGCTCAGGGAGAAGAATATCTATCTTTTAACATTATCCACAAGGGTCTGGTTCTGACTGCACACATAAAACAAAATGAAAGTACCTAGCTCAGGCAATTAAAATGATCTTGTTTTCTATTAAAATAAAATGTGTTCATTTGTGAGTGACTCCAAAAAGAAGGCTTAGGAGTAATTGTCATTGTTTGCTTTGATAAGAGCTGTAGATTTAGTGATGATATTCAGATGACTCCAAGAAAAAAATCTACAATTTTCTTTCTTCCAGTCCATTAGCTATCAAATATTCAGGAAATGTAAATAGTAAAAATACAACAATAACAGGAGGTAAAATTTGCATTTTTCTTTGTTGACAGGTAAAAATGAAGTAAAGAAATTAGTAGAACTATTAGAAATGGGAAGAGCCTCAAAGGCTCTCATTTTCGAGATGAGAAAACTGAGGTCCAAAGATAAAAGTGATGTTGGTTATGTTACATTGCTAATTACAAGCAGAGCCAAAATTAGCATCCAGAAATTCTGACTTTCTATCTGCTCTATTTCACACTGGGCTGCTTCAGTATGAAGAAATTTATGGCCAGCTTTTGTTAGTTTTCACTGTTGGAAGCAAGTGGGAACTCTTACCTGAAAAGAGGGAAAGATTGGTGATATCAAGGAGGCTGTCTCGATAACCAAACCCTGTATCTTGGTTCAGAACCCATATTCTGAATATTCCAAGTCTAGTTTTTCAACTAAGTCTGCTTCTGTAAAGATTTTCAGCCTTAGAAACCCTATGGGGCAGTTCTACTCTGTCCTATAGGGTCACTAATGAGTCAGAATTGACTAGACAGCAGTGGGTTTAGTTTTTGGTTTAGTTTCTCAACCCGCTACCTGTCTATCAATTTGCCATACTGTGGTGGCTTGTGTGTTGCTATGATGCTGGAAGCTATGCCATGGGTATTTCAAACACCAGCAGGGTCACACATCGTGGACAGGTTTCAGTAGAGCTTCCAGACTAAGACAGACTAGGAAGAAAGGCCTGGTGATCCACTTCTCAAAATTAGCCATTGGAAACCATGGATCACAATAGAATATTATTGGCTCTAGTGCTGGAAGAAGAGGCCCCTAGGTTGGAAGATTCACAGTGGCTGCAACATTGGACTTAAACATCCCAATGTTGTGGATCCCTAAAAATTGTAGGATACTTGACCAAAATAAAATGACTAGTCCAGAGTCATCTAACTTCTGCTTCTGGCTAACAGGCTGTTAATCTTTTACACGGACCCCATCCAACCACTAAGGAAATGTGGTTGTTTTTTTTCCCATGTAACTAAGCTAAAAGGAATGCCAGCAGAATGCTCTCTAGGAATTGTTGTTCCAATGGTTGCTGAAACCCTTTAGGCTCAAAAAAATTAATTTTCTTACAGCCAGTTACTGAATAATCTGTTCTCTGAAAATCTATTCTTAATCACCTAGGCTTTAACTCACTTCTCCCTAACCAGGTAGCCAACCTTTGCATTTCAGAAGGCTCCAAGCTTTAACTGATCTGGTCTACAATCAATCACTAACTGCCCTTGTTGGCCCATTCCTTTGCTATTATGCTGTAACCAATTCCTTTTATAATGTCCAATCAAATTATTGCATCTTAAATTCTTTGTTTCCACCCTTTCCAGAATGTTTTCAAACCTTCAATAAATCTCCTTGCTTTTATTATAACAGAGTGTGAGTTATTACTTTTTGACATATAATGATACCAGGAGTGGAATTCAGAGGCACAACCCCTTCAGTGACCTCCAGGGATGAAATCAGGACTGTGGTCAAGCAGGCCTCTTTGTGCCTTTTCTTCTTTCCTGGGGTCTCGGCAAAGTCACACAGGTAAACAGCTGACAGAATTGAACTCTGCCTTGTTGCCTTGAGTTCCTGGAGATTTATGGTTGATCTTCTGTCTCTGTTTCTCTTCTACACTGCCATTTTTCAGTTCACTTTTTCAAACATTCTGAGGAATCACAGAGGGAGACAGCTCCACCTGTCTTGTAAGGTTATTTGCTCTTTCCTTTCAAGTGCACATTTAAGGAACCCAGAAGAGGTATTTGTTTGAGCTTGCAATCCTCAAGAACCTCTAAGGAGATAAGGAGTAATGCAAAGTCATGGGGGAAAGTGACAGCTTCTGTCTTTTACTTTGGTCCCATAATGTGGCATTACCTGATTGGGAACCATTTAAGTTGGTGGCCACTATGAAAATCTTTTGAATTTCCTACTCTTATTTTCTCTGTTCTTGCTTGCACATGCGGGTTAATAGTTCTTGCAAGTATGCCTATTGTAACTAGTTCATTTGTTTGTAAGTGATTTACAGTTGAATAAATCCTTGTTGAAGCTTGGACTCCCTTGTTTATACCAGCTAGCCTATGTAATGATCAGGCAAAGGGAAGTCCCCCTAATTTAAAAATGAAAGATCTGATTTGAGCCATAAAGAAACAAACAATGGAAATCTAATAGGACTGGGAAAAATTTTAGCTTCTTAAGTTCCCAAGCATTGAAAACACCCAGTGCATAGCAAAAAAGAAAGTAAATAAAAGTAAAAAGCCCTTCTAGAAAGCTTAAATGAAAACAACCTTAATGAGACCTTAAGAAACCTACTCTGGAATTCTGTAACAACTGCTCCTGCCCCCACCTAGATATAATCAAACTTCTGCAATTGTAAGAAAGATGAAACTGTGCTGGTGGTGTTGCCTGCAGTTGAGATAATGGAGACAGCTCCATAAATGAATCAGGGCTCTGCAAACTTCACCCAAAGCTTCTGACCTTCAGAATTAATTACCAGGTAGCTAAATATGCTGCTTCTCTCAAAATTTGTTTATGGATGACTTTAATTTTCATGAATTAGTTTTAAAAAGGCTTTAAAAATATTTTTAATAAATTAGTCTGGATTTCCCCTCTGCCAGGACCCTGATTTAAAGTTCGTGTTTAAAAACAACTATAAGCTGAATATGCTTAGAAATAATTTAGAACCTCAGTGATCACTTTAAGAAAATGAGTTCCCATTTTTTTGTTTTCTGTTTCTTCTGAGGAACTTTTGTTTGATGCTAGAAAATTAAATTACTTATGTTGTATAGCATTATATAAACCTGAGTCTGGATTTGGCCTCATTGATCCATAAGTTCATATAATTTTTCTGTTTCATTTTGTGTTGAGAGCTTGCCTCTAATAATGTTTTAATTTCCATCCTTTGTCAAGTTGAAGCCATGGTTGACAGTTATTGTTTTCCATGAGGCTGTCTTTTTTTTTTCCCCCCTTCCAAGAAAAACTACTTTTTGTACCTGGGTTTTGAAAATTACTCTGAAAAACTTAGATATAAATTAATATATTTAAAAAGTGTACTGGAAAAAAAAAATGAATTTTATTTTAATTGGTATAACAAAGCCTTAAAAAGAAACAAATTATTTTAAATTGTTTCTTTAAAGATACTATAAAATATGCTGAAGATAAGGTTATAAACATATAATAATTTTTTTACCTCCAGATGGTATTGCTAAATTAAAATATAATAATTCTTCAAAGAACTTACTCTGATTAGTTTAATAATAAGCACTTGTGTGGATTAAATACCCCTAATATTCCCAAGAACTGATAAAAATGAACTTGTTCTAATAAAGTTTTTATGTTTTATAATATGTCAACTTAAAGTAGTCTCTAAGATCCTTTTAAGTATCTTAAGCTAAGTTAAATATATGGAATACATTTTATTAAAAGAAAAAAAGGTAATTTTGCCCTAAAAATGAGATTGCTTGCTCCAAAATAAAAAAGAGAAAAGAAGAATTTAGACAGATACATAGTAAATGATAGAAGATTATAGGAAAATTAAATAGCAAACTAAAGATATTTAAAAAAAGCTCACACCATAGACAAAAAACTGTTGTTAGGTGCCATCAAGTCAGTTCCAGCTCATAGCAACTCTATGCAAAATAGAATGAAACACTGTCCAGCCTTGTACCATCCTCATGATCTTTGTTTTGCTTGAGCATATTGTCAATCCATCTCTTTGAGGGTCTTCCTCTTTTTGCTAGCCTTCACTTCACCAAGCATAATGTCCTTCTTCAGGGATTGATCCCTCCTGATAACATGTCCAAAGTATGTGAGATGAAGTTTCATCGTCCTCGCTTCTAAGGAGCAATCTGGCAGCACTTCCTCCAAGATAGATTTGTTAGCTCTTCTGGCAGTCCATAGTATATTCAATATTCTTCACCAGCACCATAATTCAAAGGCATCACTTCTTCTTTAGTAATGCTTATTCATTGTAAAAGACATGTGTATGTACATTTAAGTCTAATAATAACTATGTTTACCACTTAAAGTTTATGATATGAGATATATATAAGAAAAACAAAGAATTTAAAAGTTTATTAAAGATTTTTATTGTTTAATATGATCAAGGTTCTTATTTTTTACAACTTAAAAATTTAATAGATTAAATCATAAAATTTGTGAGAGCTTTAATATCAAATGACATATAAAACAAAGAATTAGATTTCTCACTGTTAAAATAACAAATTTTTCTTAATAACTAAATGAAAGAGTTGATTTATTGTTTGCATAATCTGCCTTGAAAGCAAGGGTTTGGTCTCTCATTATAATAAAACTCCTGATTTAAAACAAGCTACACGGTTTTAAAAACAAAGACTTTTACCTTTAAAACTTTTAATTTGAGTAACTTAAGTATTATTTCTCTCTAATCTATAATAAACTCCTGACAACTTTAAAACTTCATAGAAAACTGCAAAGAATTTGTTTCTGTTTTGTGAAATAATAATACAAAAAGATTTTTTAATATGTTATCAATTACATAAAACATGTTGTCAAATCAGAAAATGTCAAATTTTACTTGAGTTAAAATTGATGTATCAATTATATTTGCAATTACTAAAAAAAGACGAAACCACACCAAACCAAACCCACTGCCGTTGAGTTGATTCCATCTCGTAGCTACTCTATAGGACAGAGTGGAACTGCCCCATAGAGTTTCCAAGGAGTGCCTGGTGGATTTGAAATGCTGATCTTTTGGTTAGCAGTGGTAGCACTTAACCACTATGCCACCATGGTTTCCAAACAAAGAAACACATAATATTATGTCATAATTTTATTATTTTAGTTGCTAGCTTAATCAAAATTTAATTTCTTTTGAACCTAGTATCATCATGCCAATGGTTTAACTGATGAAATTCACATAGTTTCAGATGTTTAGAGACATAGAAATCTTGGTATATTCTTAATATATCCTGACTATATAGTATTATGAATCAAGATTATTATGTGTTATATCTGAAACTCTTTAAAAATAAGGTTTTAAAGATCTTTTAGTCTAAATTGGCTTTATTTGGTTTTGCATTACTTTTGTAATTCCCATCAAGTCTTTCACTTTTAAAAAGTGTTATTATAACCTGGTGACGAAGTGGTTAAGAGTTACAGCTGCTGACCAAAAGATTGGTAGTTTGAATCCACCAGGAGCTCCTTGGACACTCTATGGGGTGGTTCTATCCTGTTCTATAGGGTCACTATGAGTTGGAATCAACTTGATGACAATGGGTTTTTTTTTAATTATTATTATAATTTAATCATGGGTATATATATATATATATATATATATATTTTTTTTTTGGAAACCCTGGTGGCATAGTGGTTAAGAGCTTCAGCTGCTAACCAAAAGGTTAGCAGTTTGAATCCACCAGGTTCTCCTTGGAAACCATATGGGGCAGTTATACTCTGTCCTTTAGGGTCACTATAAGTCAGAATTGACTCGACGGCAATGGGCTTTTTTTTTTATATTAAGTTTTATTGTTTGCAGACAGGTTTTACTTTGCTGACTTGCTGAAAATGCTTAAACATGATTTTTAACAAAAAATAGACTATATCAAACTTATAAAAAATGACTGTAAAATTTCAGACATAGATACTATTGAACTAAATCAAGATTTTTAAAACTGTGTAGAAAATGACAAAGTTTTTCAAGTTACTGCTAATCCAGAATAACATGAAACCAAGATTAGTTACATGGTACTGAGTAAACTAAAAAAAATTACCATAAGGTCTTTATGAGAATATTGTTGATGCTCAGTGTTTTAAGTTTGAAATATAAGAAATATTTTTTATTTGCCTTTCTCTCCTTTAATGTAAGAATCAATTATTTCAGTAACTAATAGTATTATGTTAATTACAGAATATCCTATAGATTAAAAAATGTTATGACACTTATTAAGGTTATAATTAAGCATATTTGAAATATTTTAAATAATTTCACCAATGGACTTCAAGAAAATGAATGCTGAAATGACTATGATAAGTAGTTCTTCAAAACCAAATGGGCCTCCCTTATGTTGCTTATACCAATGCCAATATTTTAAACTATTGTCAATGTTTAATCCAATACCTTAAGAAATTTCTCGCAAGTTAAATAAACTTTTATTGGCTGAAAACCAATATCCCAAAACCTGCCTTATATTGTTTCAAGAGACAATGCATATCAGAAAATATATCAACTAAAAGATTCCCTGGAGTCTTGCTGGAAAGGACTATATATAGTTCTTACCAATCCTTATGCTGCTAAACTACAGGGAGTTAAGACTTAAATCACCTCTCTCAATTAAAGAAGACCGTGGCTCCTGCTTGAAGTGTCCAGCCCACCAAAGGACTTAAACTAAAATTCAAACATTACTAGTGTCAGAAGCAAATGACACACGGTGTAAACTGCTCTCCTCAAGACTCTGGACCAGGCCTATGTCCAACCCACACCTAACACTAGTTTTTGAAATTATTGGACTTTATTTAATAAAAAAACTCATTGATTTTTCAAGTCTTCTATTAACATTTTTGCTATTATTATCTTTTTTGCAGTTGCCTTATGTATTATTGCTCTCTGCTCAAAAATCATTGGCATGATTCTTTGTTAGTCATTTTAATTTGATGACCTGCTTAGAAATTAGAATAATTACTATAATTCTATAGTAGTAACTAAAGAATTTGATCTTGTACCAGCCAGTCACCTCATATGCATGTGAAAGCTGGACCATGAATAAGGAAGACCAAAGAAGAACCGATGCCCTGAAATGTGGTGCTGGCAAAGAGTATTGACTATACCATGCACTGCCAGGAGAATGAACAAGTCTGACTTGGAAGAAGTGTTGCCAGAATGCTCCATAGAAGTGAGAATGGCAAGACTTTGTCTCGTGTACTTTGGACATGTTATCTGGGGGACCAGTCCCTGGAGAAGGACATCATGCTTGGTAGAGTAAAGAGTCAGTGAAAAAGAGGAAAATTCTCAATGAGATGGATTGACACAGTGGCTGCAACAATGGGCTCAAGCACAGCAACAATTATGAGGATGACACAGGACCTGGTAGTGTTTCATTATGTTGTACATAGGGTCTCTATGAGTTGGAACTAGCTTGATGACATCTAACAACAGCAAAAACATATTATTGTTGGGCAGCATCCTCCATTATAATATGGAGAATCAAGATGCTCAACCATTGCCCATCCAAATCCAAAAAACAAGTCCTATATCTCGGCTTTATCCTATATATTAAATGATTAATATATAACAGGCCAATGGACATTAAGCCTTTTGGAAGTCTTTATGTTCTTTAGTTAAAATTGCACCTGAATAAACACCACAGGAAAAATGGAGAAAGACATTGCACACATACGCCAAAAGGCCACCTGGCTACACATACCTGAAAAGCCAACTGCAACTTTTCCTTTTTGACATCTTCAACTGGTTACTGAAAACAGTAGGATCTTACATTGAATCTCTTTTTTAGTGCAATGATTATCCTTATACCTATCATCATTATCATTGAAAAAATCAAATGGTATACTAATTTGTTACCCAAAATAATAGTCATGAAAAATATATACATATAATGCACATAGCTCCTGCTCACTTATATAAGGAAATAAAGAGGGCACACACCCTGGATTAGGTTTTCTGATGGAAAAATAAAAATAAAATAAAGATCAAGTTATTTCCTCAATGTGGTCCTGCTCTACTTGTTTCCTCAAGATCTCTGAAGCAGGATCTAGAGCTATGACACGGTGAAGAAGATTAACGGTGCCCAACTGTAATGCTGGAAACCTGAGTACTAATACGCATGCCACTTAAATCCTAAAGAGAGTCCATCCAGAAGAAAGCATGCCTTTAAATGTGATCAGAGGATGTTCTTTGAAATCTTTGATCAGAAGGAGAGAACACAGTGGAGTCCCCAAAATTGTACGACACTTGACCAAAATAAAATAGCTAACCCAGAAGTCTGATCTCATACCCCCTTCTAACTTCTGCTTCTGGCGAACAGGCTGTTAATCTTTTATACAGCTCTAACTCAATCACTGAGCAATTTTTTTTTTTCCTGTGAGTAAACCAAAAGGAATGTCAGCAGAATGCTCACTAGTGTTGTTGCTCAAAGATTGCTGAAACCCTTTATGCTCAAAAAAAAAATAATTTTATTTTAAGCCAGTTACTTAATAATTCGCTTTTGGTAAATCTATCCTGTAATTACCTAGGCTGTAACTTACTTCTCCCTAACCACGTAGCCAACCTTTACATTTCAAAGGACTTCAAGGTGAAACTAATTTGGTCTAAAATCAATCGTTAACCCCCTCTTCCTGCCGTTGGCCCATTCCTTTGCTATTATGCACTGTAACCAATCTGTTTTATAAGGTCCAAGCAAAATATTGCATCTTAGGTTCTTTGTTTTCACCCTTTAAAACATCACTGAAGCTTCACCATATTGTAAGTGCCTGTTCTACTCTGTAAGATAAGACATTTTCCCTAGTCTGGACTGTCTTCAAACCTTCAATAAATCTCTTTGCTGTTTATTATAACTGAGTATGGATTATTACTCTTTGACACCAACAGTTGTGAAAATGGTACAGGACTTGACAATGCTTTGTTCTGCTGTACATGGGGTCTCCATGAGTCAAAGTCAACTTGAGTCACAGTCAATTGAACAGCAACTAACAACAAGTTTTCTCAACAAATTTGAGTTCTCAGAGTCACCCCTTAAACTTTAACCCACGTTTTCCACTCTAATAAGTCAGCAGGAAAGTTCATTGTCTCCCACGGAAAAACTCTCAGCTGCTAAAGGAGAGCTGCACGGTGTACTTCCCTCCCTCACCCTATACCTCAGAAATCCCTGACTCTTTGCCCTGTCTCCCTGCTGCCTTGTTTTATCTGCTCCCTAGTTTCAGAACCTTATGTGGATCCCAGCATGAGAGTTTTCACAATCCATTCTACCTCCATCAAATCCTCTTCAGCAGGTCATTTATCTCGTGATGTGGGTGACAAGTCCTGCCACTGACCTATATTCAGTGTCATGTTGTCATAATGATCAATACCAACATTCACAGCTTAAAGGAACATCTGCCATGGAAGTAGCATTGAAAAGCACAAGACTTATTCTTTGAAGATTTGGTCCTTCCTAAAAAAAATTTTTTTTTTATGTACGTGTGTGTGGGTGTGTGTGTGGGTGTGTGTGTTAAATAATTCACTGTGGTTGTTTCAAAACAAGTGTGATCTTCCTGAAGGCAGGAATCACAATTTTCAGTAATTTTAATGCCAAGCACTGAATGAGACATCTATGAAACCTGAACCAAACCCTTTGCCATCTGGCCGATTCTGACTTATAGGGGCCCTATGGGACAGACAGAGAAGAACGGCCCCATAGAGTTTCCAAAGATTCAAACTGCCAAACTTTTGGTTGGCAGCCAAGCTATTAACCACTGTGCCACCAGGGCTCCAGAAAATCTCCTAAGAATTGTTTTGGTACAATTATTCAGGAGATGTGAATAATAAAATAATGCAACTCTAAAGAATCCTGGTTGATGAGAAACCATTGAGATGTTTGGGTGTAAATCTCTCTTACTCTTTCCCACCAAATTTTTGTCCTTCTATCTTAAGAGCCTCTGTGATAAGCCTAAACATCTGCAACAGAACCTGACCAGGAATGAAAGTTTCCAGAAAAGCTACACTTATTTTAACCTGCTGTTTTCTATTTAAATAGTTTCAATGTTTTTCTTTTGTTTAAATAGCACGAGTCTCTACACAGCCATAAATTATTTAACCAAATTTGATTATGAAGATGACACCTGCTACTGAATTTGAAATGTTTTGAGCTATTTAGGAAAGTTTTCTTATTTATTTTTTAAACAAATTACTCCACATATTGCAGCAGGACAAATGATGAACTATAGAATCAGAGATCAGCCAGTGTGCAATTTTTAAACAAAGTTGAAGATATGAAAAAAATTCTTACAATTATTTGAAAGTAATCAATCAAATTTTATCAATTTCATATTCTTTGTCCTAAAATTGGAAACCCTGTTGGTGCAGTGGTTAAGTGCTATGGCTGCTAACCAAACAGTCGGCAGTTCAAATCCACCAGGCACTCCTTGGAAACACTATGGGGCAGTTCTACTCTGTCCTATAGGGTTGTTCTGAGTTGGAATCAACTCGATGGCAATGGGTTTGGTTGTGTGTGTGTGTGTGTGTGTGTTTTGTCCTAAAATATTACAGTATCTATTTCTAATTACTACCATGTATCTGTCAGTTTGTCATACTGTGGTGCCTTGTATGTTTGCTGTGATACTGGAAGCTTTGTCACCGGTATTTCAAATACCAGCAGGGTCACCCTTGGTTGGCAGGTTTCAGCTGAGCTTCCAGACTAAGACAGACTAGGAAGAAGGACTGGGTAGTCTACTTCTGAAAAAAACGGCCAGTGAAAACCTTATGAATAGAACCAAAACACTGTCTAATACAGTGCTGGAAGATGAGGCTCTCAGGTTGAAAGGCTCTCAAAATATGGCTGGGGAAGAGCTGCCTCCTCAAACTAGAGTTGACCTTAATAATGTAGACAGAGTCAGCCTTTTGGTACCTTCATTTGATGATGCAGCACAACTCAAAATTAAAAGACAACAGCTGCAAACATCCACTAGTAATCAGATCAGAACATGGAATGTATGAAGTATGAATCCACGAAAATTGAAAGTTGTCAAAAATGAAATGGAATGCCTAAACATTGATATCCTAGGCATTAATGAGCTGAAATGGACTGGTATTGGCCATTTTGGATCAGACAATCATATGGCCTACTATGTCAGGAATGACAAATTGAAGAGGAATGGCATCACATTCATCATCAAAAAGAACATTTCAAGATCTATGCTGAAGTATAACTCTGTCACTGATATCCATAAGCCTACAAGGAAGAACAGTTAATACAACTATTTTTAAATTTATGCACCAACCATTACTGTAAGAGATGAGGAAATTGAAGACTTTTACCAACTTCTGAAGTCTGAAATTGATCAAACATGCATTGATAATTACTAGTGTTTGGAATGCGCAAGTTGGAAACAACGAAGAAGGACCGGTGGTTGGAAAATATAGCCTTGGTGATAGAAACGATGTCAAAGACCAAATGACAGAATTTTGCAAGACCAACGGCTTCTTCATTGCAAATACCTTTTTTCACCAACATAAATGGCAACTATACATGTGGAACTCACCAGATGAAAAATGCAGGAATCAAACCAAGTACATCTGTGGAAAGAAACTATGGAAAAGCTCAATATCATCATTCAGACAAGGCCAGTGGCCAACTGTGGAACAATCAATTGCTCGTAAGCAAGTTCAAGTTGAAACTAAGAAAAATTAACACAAGTCCACAAGAGCCAAAATACAACCTTGAGTATACCACACCTGAATTTGGAGACAATATCAAGAATAGATTTGAGACATTGTACACTAATGACTGAAGGTCAGGTGAGTTGTGGGAAGAAAGCAAAAGGTCATTAAAAAGACAGGAAAGAAAGAAAAGACCAAAATAGATGTTAGAGGAGACTCTGAAACTTGCTTTTGAATGTCAAGTAGCTAAAGTGAGTAGAAGAAATGGTGAAGTAAAAAAGCTGAAGAGAAGATTTCCAAGGGCAGCTTGAGAAGGCAAAGTACGGTATTATAATGGAATGTGCAAAGACGTGGAGTTAGAAAAACAAAAGGGAAGAACACACTCAGCATTTCTAAGCTGAAAGAACTGAAAAAAATTCAAGCTTTGAGTTCCAATTTTGAAGGATTTTATGGACAAAATATTGAATGATGCAGGAAGCATCAAAAGCAGATGGAAAGAATACACAGAGTCAGTGTACCAAAAAGAATTGGCCAATGTTCAGCCATTTCAGGAGGTTGCATACGATCAAGAACTGAATGTATTGAGAAAAGAAGTTCAAGTTGTACTGAAGGCATTAGCAAAAAACAAGTCTCCAGGAATTGACGGAATACCAATTGAGATGTTTCAACAAATGGATGTAGCACGGGAAGTGCTCACTCATCTATGCCAAGAGATTTGAGAGACAGCTGCCTGGAAGAGATTCATATTTGTGTCCTGGAAGAGATTCATATTTGTGTCCATTCCAAAGAAAGGTGATCCAACAGAATGTGGAAATTATGGAGCAACATCATTAATCTCATAGGCAAGTATAATTTTGCTGAAAATCATTCAAAAACCGTGTCAGCAGTACATCTACAGAGAAGTGCCAAAAATTCAAACTGGATTCCGAAGAGGATGTGGAATGAGGGATATCATTGCTGATGTCAGATGGATCCTGGCTGAAAGCAGAGAATACCAGAAGGATGTTTACCTGTGTTTTTTTTTGCCTATACAAAAGCATTTGACTGTGTGGATCATAGCAAATTATGTATAACATTGTGAAGAATGGGAATTCCAGAACACTAATTGTGCTCATGAGGAACTTGTACAAAGGTCAAGAGGCAGTCGTTCAAACAGAGTATGGATACTGCATAGTTTAAAATCAAGAAATGTGTGTGTCAGGGTTGTATCCTTTCACCATACTTGTTCAATCTGTATGCTGAGTAAATAATCTGAGAAGCTGGACTATATGAAGAAGAATGGGACATCAATATTGGAGGAAGACTAACAACCTGTGTTATGCAGATGACACAACCTTGCTTGCTGAAAGTGAAGAGGACTTGAAGCACTTACTGATGAGGATCAAAGACTACAGCCTGCACTATGGATTACACTTCAACATAAAGAAAACAAAAATCCTTACAACTGGACCAATAAGCAACATCATGATAAATGGAGAAAAGATTGAAGTTGTCAAGATTTCTTTTTATTTGGACCCACAGTCAGTGCCCATGGAAGTAGCAGTCAGGAAATCAAATGATGTATTTCATTGGGTAAATCTGCTGGCAAAGACCTCTTTAAAGTGTTGAAAAGCAAAGATGTCATTTTGAATACTAAGGTGCCCCTGACCCAAGCCATGATATTTTCAATCACTTCATATGCATGTCAAAGTTGGACAGTGAATTATGAAGACCATAGAAGAACTGATGCCTTTGAATTATTGTGTGGGCAAAGAGTATTGAATATACCATGGACTGCAGGAAGAACAAACAAATCTGTCTTGAAAGAAGTATAGCCAGAGTGCTCCTTGAAGGTGAGAATGGTTAGACTTTGTCTCACATACTTTGGACAGGGTATCAGGAGGGACTAGTCCCTGGAGAAGGACATCATGCTTGGTGAAGTAGAGGGTCATTGAAAAAGCGGAAGACTGTCAACGAGATGGACCGACACAGTGGCTGCAACAATGACTCAAACATAACAATGATTGTGAGGATGGTGCAGGAAGGGGCCATGTTTCGTTCTGTTGTACACAGGGTTGCTGTGAGTTGGAACCGATTCGACAGTACCTAACAACAACAATAGAATTTCTAATTGTGAATACATAGAAAAATAATAGCATGTCTTGTTGAATAACACTTCCCCTTCACAATTTAAATTTTATCATGTATTTGTTTATAGGTAAAGATGACGTTAGTGTAATCCTGCCTAAGGATTTGTATTCAGAGGTAGTATTACAGTAGCAGTGATCACATTCCGAAGATGTGAAGAAACCATAGGTGAATGAGAGAAAAGAACAGAGGAGAGGTATTTTTGGATATTACCAATAATAAATTTAGGATTTTTGATTGGGCAAGGGAGGGGCTGTTTGTTCCTTGGATAATGTAAGGTAGGTAGGCAAAGCCCTATTTCTATTTGTATATAAGGATTTACATAGTAGTGAGAAGTATCTTTAAGGAGCCCTGGTGGTACAGTGGTTAAACACTTGGCTCATAACCAAAAGGTCAGTAGTTTGAACCCACCAGCTGCTCTGTGGGAGAAAGATGTGGCAATCAGCTTCTGTAGGGATTTACAGCCTTGGAAACACTGTGGGGGCAGTTCTACTCTGTCCTATAGGGTCACTATGAGCCAGCATCACTTGATAATAATGGGTTTGGTTTTTGAGAAATATCTTAAGAGAAAAAAGGTAGGGGCACTGCCCCTTTCTTTTCCTTTGAGTCTATATTTGCTAGAGTTATTAATGTTAGCTGAAGGATGGGATAATGGAGAGCCCTGAGAGGGAATTCATCCTAAAGGAAGGGGTAGGTTGTGGGCTCAGCTGTAGGTCACAGGTCTTTGGAAGGGGGTGTGGCAGATGCTGGAGCTCTCTACTAGCCAAGTCAGCCTATGAATTGAATGGGAAGAGCTTTCTTTCTAAAGAATAATAGCCAGTTGCTGTAGAAAACCCTTTACTGAGTGTGATTCTGAGGGAGGGAGCATTCGTTCTTATGCCTAGAGAAATCACTAAGACCTAGGTCAGCTGATTGAGATCAGCAGTGGTGGTGGCAACAGAAGCCAAGAATAAGACCATCAAAAGAGGGTGGTGCAGTCAGGTCTCATTCGTGCACACAACCAGGGTTTTGGCATTGATTAGAGATATTGATATCAGTATCAGAGATATTGATGATCCATCACTGGCAGGGAAATAGCTGTGCTGGAGACAATGGTCACTGACCATGAAGCTTCAGAGTTATAGTTTGGGCATTAAAGAAAGTGTGACATTATTTTATAATGATAGTACAGAACCAAACATGTCCATGTGTAATTCCCCAGGCATAATTCCCCAGTTGCCCTTTCCCTGCCACAGTGACCGAAGAAACCATATGCTCCAGATAGTGGAACTAAGAGATGAGCCTCTATCAGCCTGAGTTCCCAAGTGACTATGTGGAACAGAGTCCCTGCTCATCTGAGATGTATTTGTAGTGTGAAAAATAAAGCATTGTGTTAAACCAATGGGATTTTCTGGTTAATTTGTTACTACAGCATAACATCACCTATCCTGACAATAACAGGTAGGTTCAGAACTGAATATACTCTTTAATTTCCTTCTTTCAATTTTCCAAAGGTTTCTGAATGTTGTCCAGTCTCTTGAGACAATTGATTCAGACTGGAACAAAATAGCTTAGCTTAGCATGGTAGAAAAATGTAGGTTGTTGAGTTTTGAATGTGTTTTTATATATGTATGTATGTGTGTGTATATTTATATATGTATATGTATATACACATATATGTGTGTGTGTTGTTGTTGTTAGGTGTCGCCAAGTCACTTCAGACTCATAGCGACCCTATGTACAACAGAACAAAACACTGCCCAATCCTGCACTGTGCTTGAGCTCATTATTGTAGCCACAGTGCCAATCCATTTCACTGAGGGTCTTCCTCTTTTTCACTGGTCCTCTATGTTATCCTCTTTTTCAGGAACTGGTCCTTCCCGATAACATGTCCAAAGTATGTGAGCCAAAGTCTCGCCATCCTCACTTCTAAGGAGCATTTGGCTATACTTCTTCCAAGACAGATTTGTTTGCTCTTCTAGCAGTCCATGGTATATTCAGTATTCTTCGACAACACCATAGTTCAAAGGCATCAATTCTTCTTTGGTCTTCCTTATTCACTGTCCAGCTTTCACATGCATATGAGGTGATTGGAAATATCATGGCTTGGGTCAAGTGTACCTTAGTCCTCAAAGTCAGATCTTTGCTTTATAACACTTTAAAGAGGTCTTTTGCAGCATATTTGCCCAATGCAATGCATTGTTTGATTTCTTGACTGCTACTTCCGTGGGTGTTGATTGTGGATACAAGTAAATGAAATCCTTGACAACTTCAATATTTTCTCTGTTTAATCATGATGTTGCTTTTTGTTCTAGTTGTAAGGATTTTTGTTTTCTTTATGTTGAAGTGCAATGCATATATGTATAAAATATATATATATATATACACATACATATATATCCCATCCCATCCCATCCCATTGCCCTCGAGTCGATTCCGACTCATAACGACCCTATAGGACAGAGAACTGCCCCATAGAGTTTCCAAGGACTGCCTGGTGGGTTCATATTGCTGACCTTTTGGTTAGGAGCCATAGCACTTAACCACTATGCCATCAGGGTTTCCATATATATATATGTATATGTATATGTATATGTATATGTATATGTATATGTATATGTATATGTATATGTATATGTATATGTATATGTATATGTATATGTATATGTATATGTATATGTATATGTATATGTATATGTATATATATATATATATATATATATGTATACAGTTGCCTCTTGGTATCGAGAGAGATTGGCTCCAGGACCCCCTGCGGATACCAAACTCCCTGGATGCTCAAGTCTCTAATATAAAATGGTGTAGTATTTGCATATAACCTGTGCATATCCTCCTTTATACTTTAAATCATCTCTAGATTATTTATAATGCCTAATACAATGTAAATGTTATGTAAATAGTTGTTATATTGTACTGTTTTGGGAATAATGAAAAGAGGAGAACAATGCTCAAACAATGAGTGCTGGAGAGAGATTGAGGATTTGTGAAATGGCGGGAGGCTACATCAGGGTATGCCTACTCACTTTTTTTTTATCCATGGTTGTTTGAACGTGCAGATGTGAAACCCGAGGATAAAGAGAGCCAACTGTATATACAGGCAATCCCTGAATTACGAAAGTCCACAACCTGTAGTTATGATCCAACTCCTGTAAAGCCTATTATGTTAAAAATTCAAGGTACATACAATAGTTCATAATAACAAATGGGCACTACTTTGTGACGTGCATCAAAACATTATTGTTACTGTATTATTATGTTAAAGATGTTTTAGTGTATCTAGAAGTGTTTCTTTAATGTTTTTTATGCATAAAAAGTACACTATATACTATATACTAAGACAAAAGCATTTGACTAACTGACATTAGATACAAACCATACCTAACTGTTCTGACTTAAGTAAAAATTTCGCTTAAAGACAAATTCAGGAACAGGACTCACTTGAAACCTGGGGACTGAATATATATATATATACACACACAAACATGTCTATGTATATATACATGTATATATTACATATATATGTGTGTGCGTGCTATATTTGAATCTCCATCAACCATTAGTATCTATTTAAATGTCAGCTTGTAAGAAACTGAATTTTATAGTGTGTGAGAAATTAATCATAAGGTGTTAAGTTTTTTTTAATCATGGGAAGCTCTGTCAATATTACTTAAAATTTAAAAATACATAACCTTTGAATCTACAAATCTGAATTGCACACAAATGATCAAGGGAAAAGCCCAAAAATGTCCAATGCAGTTTTGTAGTAGCAAAATTATTGGAGATCATCTAAATGCCTTTTAATAGGGAAATGTTTTAGTAAATTATGTATCTACATATCAGCCAATAAAAATAACATGATTTATATTGATAATACTGAAACGGAAGAATGGTCATGACATATGTTACATAAATGAAGCAAGTTATAGGATAACATATGTAATATAGTCTCATTTTTTGTTAAGCGTTAGAAATAGTGTTTGAATGTGCATAAAAAGACTCCAAAGGATATACATCAACCTTAAAAGTGCTTATATTTGTTGTTGTTGTTGTTAGATGCCTTTGAGGCAGTTCTGACTCATAGTGATCCTATGTACTACAAGAATAAAACTGCCTGGTCCCGTGCCATCTTCACAATTGTCGCTATGTTTGAACCCATTATTGCAGCCACTGTGTCAATCCATCTCATTGAGGGTCTTCCTCTTTTTTGCTGACCCTCTGCCAGGCATGATGTCCTTCTCCAGGGATTAGGCTCTCCTGATAACATGTCCAAAGTATGTAAGACGAAGTCTCACCATCTTCCCTTCTAAGGAGTACGCTGGCTGTACTTCCTCCAAGACAGATTTTTTTCTTCTTCTGGCAGTCCATGGTGTGTTCAGTATTCTTTGCCAACACCACAATTTGAAGGCATCCATTCTTATACTTGGTGAATGGGAATAAGGAGTAATTTAGGGCAACTGACTTTTTATTTCATATACTCCTATGCTGCTTGATTTCTTTTTTTTTTTTTTTACAATGACCATATATTCTTTATGTAGGACAACGAAAGCAATTACAATAATGGATGATTGAAATAAAGCACTTTTTAGCATAACATACCCAAATCTAGACATAAAATATCATTCTGAGAAGAAAAGTAGACTATTCTTTAAAACAGGGATCAATATCATCTGATGTCATTAAGAATTTCAAAGGGGTCAGGGAAGTTAGATTTATATATCTCCAAGTAGCCACTGAGGGATAGCAGTAATGGCAAAGTTTATATGCTCTGATAGTAGCTAGTATTCTCTGGCTCCTAAATCTTTCTAAGGTATTCTCCTTCCTAAGATTTAATGCCAACATATAGCAAGTGGGAGACAGGAGTTGAGTGCTCCCAGCAAATGTTTGCTTATTATTGCTTCTTCAAACTTAGCAAGAATACAAATGATACTTTTTGTTGGTAAAACATTGATTTGGAAAAAAAAAGAGGAAGCCATAGGTAAAATGAGTGGAGGACTATAGCTTTAAATGAATTAAGATTACGGA
This sequence comes from Loxodonta africana, assembly GCF_030014295.1. Lineage (NCBI taxonomy): Eukaryota > Metazoa > Chordata > Mammalia > Proboscidea > Elephantidae > Loxodonta > Loxodonta africana. The sequence continues at coordinate 139,741,786 of NC_087344.1, forward strand.
AAGCAGTTCCCTAAATCCAGCTTGTTCGGTACATCATGATGTATAGTGTTCAGAAATCGACCACAATCCTTGATATTATCAAATAACTAACAGATTACGCCAGTCTGCGTCTCCTAAAACCCTCTTGGGGGCCAAAATCACCCAGTTTGTTGGTCACATAGCTATATAGCTCTGTTACGTAACAGCCAAACTCCATTTTCTTCTGTGCTATTTATATGTGCCCACTGGGTAGTAAAGCAGCCCTGGTGCTGCAGTGGTTAAGTGCTTGGCTGGTAACCAAAAGGTTGGCAGTTCAAACCCACTCAGTGGCTGTGCAGGACAAAGATCTGGTAGTCTGCTTCTGTAAAGATTAGAGCCAAGAAAACTCTGTGGTGCAATTCGACTCTGTTACAAGGGGTCACGATGAGTCTGAATCAGCTCAACGGCACTCAACAATAACACCACCACCAACAACTGGATTACTCTTTGCAAAACTACAACTTTCATGGACAGCTTGGTCTTTAAGATTTCAGCGGATGGATAAATATTCAACCTGAGCTGTTTTAAAAATATTGCAAACAAGGGGAAAAAATCCATATCACATAGAAATGAGACTATTCTAAAATTTCCTTTTGGAGTTTCTAGTCACAGTGTTGTAGGATAGCATGGTTAAGTACCAAAAATTGAATACTTTCTTAAATCAAATGGGGTTTCCTAATCAGAAGAGAAAGCCTCCTGGCACTCAGCTGCAGGCGTGTGATACTGCAGGCCTTCTCTAAGTGCGCATCTCACATTCAGAGTGGCTTCTCCACGCCTGTCAAGTGAACTGAACCCCCTGATTGTCTCTGCCTGGGACAGTGATCCATTTCTAATGTATGAGGCTACAGTTTTTGAACTCATAAACTGTAAACTGTATTAAATAAACTGCCTCTGATTGATGAGTGCTGCTCTCATAGGCTAATTTCTCATCTAAACAGTGATATGAAAATTCTTGCTGAAGGGTTGGTGACAGGACTAAACAGGGGGTAATAGCAGACTTAATCAAGAAAGACAAATGGGATTCATTAACAACTGGCACTCAGCAGAAAGTCTTCAGAGACTTCTCAGCGCAATATTACTGGTTCAATCGAAAATAATTGCGTGCCACTTTTATCACTGAATGCAGAACAAGCCCGATGAAAAATTCTATTGATGATATTAAGTAGAATTCAAATTTAGATTGAATTTTGTGCTGGGCTGCCTATCTTTTGATGAGAGGAAAGGGGGAAAAAATCTGGGTGTCATGCTGGGCTTTGTTCTCCGGTTGATCAGTTTTTCCACATTGTTCATTCTACCCTGGTATTTTAATCAGCTGGGTCATGCCCTGACTGGCAGGGAGGACTCTATCAGAGGCATCTGGTCTCTGGCTGGCTTCAGAATTGCACATGGTCCATTTTTGTCCAAGTTCGTGGAGCTCCGCTTCCAGTAACTGCCTTATCTTACTGAGCTTTTTAGAGTTGGTTTGTGTGGTCGAGATGGCTAGCTCTCTACCAAAATTCATGCTCCTGTTCCACAGTATGGAGAGTTTGCTGGAACTTCCCTTCCAAATCAGGAACTGTATTTCCCAATCCTCTGTTTTTAGTAGGGGAACTGTACCAGTTCTTGCCAGTGATTTGTGGGCCAAAGTAATGCATGCCATTTCCAAGCCTGTCTCATAAAACCATCCCACTCAGTCTTTCACCTCTCTTTTCCCAGTCTGTCAATCAGATTTAGAGAATCCAGCAGATCCAACGCATTTCTAAATGGTGGAGACATAAAACAGAAGAAACATGAGTCATGCTTGAGAAGAACAGTGGATTTTATATGAGGAAGAAATAGTTCTCACTTGTCTTAAGTCACTGAGAATAAGGGGTTTATTCTTTACAGTATCTAGCTCTACTCTGATTGATGCCACGAGTTTTATGACTGCCCTCTTACCTGTTTGCTTTAGTGACCTTACTTCTTTTTTTTTCCCCTGAACATTTTATTGCTTTAGGTGAAAATTTACATAGTTTCTCATTCAATAACTTATACACAAATTGTTCCATGACATGGGCTGCCATTCATTCCCACAATGTGTCAGCCCTCTCCCCTTTTCCACCCTGGGTACCCTGTTTCCCTTAGCCTGGTTTCCCTATCCCTTCCTGCCTTCTTAACTTTGCTTTTGGGCAAATGTTATCCTTTTGGTCTTGTATAGTTGATTTTTCTAAGGAGCACATTCCTTGTGGGTATTATTGTTTATTTTATAGGCCTGTTTATTATTTCACGGCAGAAAGATATGACAGTCTGCTTCTTAAAGATTTACATGCTTGGAAACCCTATGGGGCAGTTCTACTCTATCCTATAGGGTTGCTATGAGTTGGAATTGATTTGATTTTTTTGTGGTTTTGGTCTATTATTTGGCTGCTAGGTGATCTCCAAGAGTGGCTTCAGCTCCATGCTAGAAGGGTGTTGTAGGGCTATAGCCTCAGTGGTTCCTCTATCTCTATCAGACCAGTAAGTCTGGTCTTTTTTGTGAATTTAGATTTTGTTCTACATTTTTCTCCCACTCTAACTAGGGCTGTTTATTGTGTTCCTGGTCAGAACAATTGGTGGTAATAGCCGGGCACCATCTAGTTCTTCTGGTCTCAGGTTAGTGGAGGCTGTGGTTGCTGTGGGCCATTAGTCCTTTGGACTAATTCTTTCCTTGAGTCTTTGGTTTTCTTCATTTTTCTTTGCTCTAAATGGGAAGAGACCAATAATTGTATCTTAGATGACCATTTTCAAGCTTTTAAGATCACAGATGCTACTCATTATAGTAGAATATAAAATACTACCTTTATGACTATGTTATGCCAGTCGACCTAGATGTCCCCTGAGGCTACGGTCCTCAGCCCTCAATCTCAATATCTCAGTTCTGTGAAGTGTTTGGTTATGTCTAAGGAGTTTCCATAACTATGCCCCTATGAGCTCTCTTATATATATGAATATACACACAATACATACAAATATGTATGTAGAAATGTCCACAACCATACGTATATATGCTCCAGGCTGTACTCCTGTATGACCTCCCACACTTATCTAGCATACATATCTACCTATGTATATACTCCTAAATTATTGTTTGTTATTACTATTGTTGCAGAATTGTATATACTATTTACCATAAACGAAAAAGAAACCAAACTGATTCATTGGGACCCTAAAGAATAGAGTAGAACTGCCCCATAGGGTTTCCAAGGAGCACCTCGTGGATTTGCTCAGCCAACCATTTGGTTAGCAGCCGTAGCTCTTAACTGCTACGCCACCAGGGTTTCCTGAGTATTTACCATGGTTGCCATTTATTGCGTATTTCTCAGTGTCTTCCTTTGCCTTGGAGTGACCTTACTTCTTAACTGATTTCCTTTGCTTTTGATTTTGTGTATAGGTGGGCTTTAAGTCAAGTACTCTTCTGGCTTCGGTTTGTGAACTCTAAGCCCCAGTTTTGAATAAAGGTTTCCTACTGGCCTGCTCCTGTCCCCTCTCCCAGTCTCATTCTCAAATAACAGATACAATGCATGGTCCTTTACTCAGTCTGGCAAAGAGAAGATAAGATCAGACACACATAGTCAAAGCCAATTGACTTCTTACTGTCAAGTGCTCCCAAGATTAGCATCGAGAGATTATTTACTCATTTTATGAGGACAACTGTTGTCTCAAGCCACCGATCCGGGCAGACTGAGAAGTAAATATTGTGGCCTGAAGGCGTAAATGTTGCTTAAACGTCTGTCCTATGAGCTGCACTTCTGGGGGTGTTGGGCTAATAAGAGTTGGGCCACTCTGGGGACCTGACTGTGACAGATGTTGTTATGACCCCACCCATATTCCTTTTGTTTTTATCATTCCAATACAGGTCATTGGCCTCTACTGCCAGTTCCTGCTACTCTCCTAGTGATGTGTTTTATCTTGGCAGGTCTAAAGTGCCCTTAGGGGCAGACTTCAGCCCATGACAAATGGCAGTTAGAGGATAAATAACTCAGCCTTCTTGCCACTCAGAAGGGGATAACTCTGAGTCATGTCCTACATTGTCTCCCACAGATCCCTAGTGAGATTGAGCCTAAATTTCTACTTGACTATAAAAAAACAAAACAAACAAACAAACAAAAAACAGTTGCCATTGAGTGGACTCCAATTTATGGCGACCCCATGTGTGTCAGAGTAGAATTGTGCTACATAGGATTTTCAACGGCTGGCTTTTTGAAAATATATCACCAGGTCTTTCTTCTGAGGAATCAATGGGTGAACTCAAACCTCCAACCTTTCTGTTGGTAGCCAAGCACGTTAGCTGTTTGTACCACCCAGGGACTTCACTCAGCTATGACATACCCTTAATCATCTTCCCTCCCTTCTTTGTTTGACTACCCCACTCCCCAACTGGTGCATCCTAGGATTGTTGTTGTTGTTAGGTGATATTGAGTCAATTCTAACTCATAGTGACCCCATGTGACAGAGTAGAAACTGCCCCATAAAGCTTTCTGGACTGTAATCTTTATGGGAGCAGATCACCAGATCTTTTCTCCCGCAAAGTCTCTGGGTGGGTTTGAACTGACAGCGCTTAACTGTTGCTGCACCAGGGCTCCTTATCCTAGTATTATTAACCAAATAAACTTCTTGCATTCACATCATTGTCTCTAGATTTGCTTTTGGAGAATCTAACCTGACATGCTTCATTTTAGGGATTATAATGTCATTTGTTTTAAACATCAGCAAGTCAGTTGATAAGTAGTATCTGCTGATCTCTGATGTAGTAAATTACATTTTGGTACATGGGATAAGTCAAAACAACTTTTCAATATATAAATCAGTTTGATGCATTAAAGCCAGTAAAAGCTGATGACTGTATATAAAAAATAATCATTTGGGGAACTTGGATTCTGGATGAGCTGTTATCACAGATAAGTTTCACCGAATTGAAGCAACTTCAGAAGTGTGGTGAGCCCATCCCTCCTCTCTGCTTTCTTTCTGAGGGTTCAACTGGATTGCTTTAGATGTTCCACCATGAGGGTATTATGGCCACTCTACAATTGGGGATGAAAATTTTCATCCAAAGAACAGCTTACCTGCACCTGGCAGGTGCAGTGACCTGGTGCCTGCTTCAGAAACAGTAGCTCTTACTGCCAGCTCTGCTTTACTATGTTCCTGCTTGCATGTTAGCACAAATCCTATAGCCCAATGGGTATGCCAGTGTCGTTGAAGTAGGAGTTCTATCCTTCCTGCAGTCTCTAGCAGCTGCTCCTCACACCAAATAAACACACAGTCTTAGTAAAAAATGTGTGCTTGCTAGGATACTACATCTTCAAGGCACTCAAAATGAATAGAAGAGCAAGTGAAACCATTAGGCTTGGTACGCAGTGCAGCTTCAACTCAAGTCCGTCTCTCCATCCACTTCCTTTTAGACTGCTGCCACAAAGTCCTTCCTAAATAGAAATTCTGAAGCTGCTCAGCTCTAGCTACAAACAGGGCTACAGTATGAGCAAGTGGCAAGGCCCACCTAATCATTCTCTCTTTCCTTGACTTCATGCAACCTGCAAGATCTCTACTTGTGCTTTCATCTTTCCCTCCCCCAGCACTTTCCTGGCTTCCTCTGAAACTTTATGGAAACAATATTTCCCGCGCCTTTCCCTATTTCTAGACAATTGCCAGATTAAAAAATTGGCCCTATATAATTCTAGCTAGAAGATAACACAACCCTTTAAACTTTCAGCAAAAACAGGTGACAGAATGCACATCTCTGCCCTTCAGATACCTAAGGTGGCTCTAGCCTTCACCTCTCAGCTTGCCTTCTCTAGGACCCATAATAATGAGGAAGCTGAGTGAAGATCACAACCTTGAGGGTAAACTGCCAAACATCTGTCAACACTTACTGATGCCTGTGTTATTGTCCTGAAGTGTTTCTTCAGGTTTTGAAGAGCGATGTGAGAGAGCCCTCCTGCACTGAGTCTGGCCCAAGTTGTTGGAAGGGACACTTTTCAGGATAGCAATGCATTTCATTCCCTGTAGCAAAGGTTTAGCAGATCTCTCCTGATGAAAGCCACTGAGAAAAGGCTTGAAAATTCACCTAAAGCTATAGAAACATGGGACAGGTGCTAATTGAAGCAGGAGAACCTGTGTTTCTAGCCAACTTTTTAGAAATACGAAAAAGAACTCAGAATGTGATCAAAGAATCATTGTAGCTGCTACGGGAGAAACAGCGTATTTATTGTATATGTTTCCCACATGTATCTATATTCATTTACTGATATAAATCGTGGCACACTACACACAGTTATGTATACTGTTTATTCATTTAGTATTTAAATTTGGCTACCATTCCATACATCACTTTATAGGACAGTCTTGTTCTATATCTGTTGCCGTCACATCAATTCTGACTCATAGCAACCATATAGGACAGAGTAGAACTGCCCCACAGAGTTTCCAAGGAATGCCTAGTGGATTCTAATTGCCGACTTTTTGGTTAGCAGCCGTAGCACTTAACCACTACATTACCAGGGTTTCCTGTTCTATATAAAGTGTTTATAAATAGGGTTTTTTCTTTCCGAAGTCAGAGAGTATACACATCTTCAGTTTTATTAGTGATTGTCAAGTTGTTCTCCAAAGCAATTATACCAATTACATTCCCACCAGTGGTTTGTAACAGTTCCCTTTTCTTCACATTCTTTCCAACACTTGTCATTACTAGCAGACTAATGATTGCTTAAGTAATGAGTATAAAATAGTACCTCCCCTTTTTTATTTTTAAAATTTTTATTATGCTTTAAGTGAAAGTTTACAAATCAAGTCAGTCTCCCACACAAAAACTTATATACACTTTGCTACATACTCCCAATTACTCTCCGCTAATGAGCCCACTCTCTCTTTTTGTGTCCATTTCACCAGCTTCTAACCCCCTCCACCCTCTCATCTCCCCTCCAGGAAGGGGATGCCAACATAGTCTCAAGTGTCCACCTGATCAAAGAAGCTCACTCCTCACCAGCATCTCTCTCCAACCCATTGTCCAGTCCAATACATGTCTGAAGAGTTGGCTTCAGGAATGGTTCCTGTCCTGGGCCAACAGAAGGTCTGGGGGCCATGACCACCAGGGTCCTTCTAGTCTAAGTCAGACCATTAAGCCTGGTCTTTTAATGAGAATTTGGGGTCTGCATCCCACTGCTCTCCTGCTCCCTCAGGGGTTCTCTGTTGTGTTCCCTGTCAGGACAGTCATCAGTTGCAGCTGGGCACCATCTAGCTCTTCTGGTCTCTGGGTGATGTAGTCTTTGGTTTATGTGGCCCTTTCTGTCTCTTGGGCTCGTAATTACCTTGTGTCCTTGGTGTTCTTCATTCTCCTTTGATCCAGGTGGATTGAGATCAATTGATGTATCTTTTTTTTTTTTTAGATGGCTGCTTGCTAGTGTTTAAGACCCCAGACACCACTCTTCAAAGTGGGATGCAGAATGTATAAATAGAGTTTTTAATGTTACATAAAAGATTACATCAAGCTCTAGATTTGTTAGATATAATGGTTATTCCTATAGCTAGGCATACTACAGCTTCAAGCCAACATAACGATTTTCAAATATATATATTTTCTAAAGCAACCCCAAATTTAAGTAAATATAAGAATTTAATGGTTATAGTATAATGTGAAAACTGTTAAAATATAGTGTTTCTTGCAAAAGAGATGTTTAGAACCCAAATTATTGTGACCAGTAATAATAGGTGTACACAATATTTAGAACTGGTCATTAGTAAGAAATCACAAGTAATTAAAGTGAGTTAACATGATTTAAGCAGAATTCCCTAATCTATTAATAGGTCTTTGTGTCTGCTCAATGTGACTAAAGAGTTCGCATTAGAAATTTGATATTATTTACCTGAAATGGCAAATGTAACCTACAATGTTGAGTTTTGATTTTTTCCTGTTTTTTTCCTATTCCTGTGTTTTGCTGTAGTAAAACAACAATTATTAAAAGTTTTTGAGTGCGTAATATGCTATTTTTCGCCATATTTTTTCCATACACATACTGATTTTTTTAAGGTGCCCTGGTCGCACAGTGGTTAAAGTGCTCAGCTGTGAACCAAAAGGTCATCAGGTTGAACCCACTAGCTGCTCTGTGGGAGAAAGATGAGGCGGTCGGCTTCCATAAAGGTTACAGCCTTGGAGGTGGGGCCAAGATGGCGGAACAGACAGATGCTTCTGTCATGCCCCCTTACAACAAAGACCAAAAAAAAACAAGTGAAACAAGTATATTTATGATAAGCTAGGAGCGCTAAACATCAAAGGCAAAGTTAGAAAATGAACTGAGCGGCAGGGTGAGGAAGACACAGTTCAGAATTGCAGAGGAGTTACAGGACATGAATCGCTGGAAGCCCTCAGGCACCATTTCCAGGAGAAGCTACAGTGAGCTGGTACTAGCTTTCAGCCACAGTTTCCTAAGGGAGGAGCAGCCAGCTACACAGCCTACACACACCTCCAGAACCAGAGAAGAATGGTGCTCCCAGCAAAAGCTAAGTGCTTGTGTATATTTTTACCAAACCCCCACCCCCCGCCCCCAAGCCAGCTTCAGTGGCTGTTGATTTCCCTGGGCCTGAGATAGTCCCTGTTGAGCACCTAAAGCCATCCTCCTGGCCTTGGAGAAGGAATAAATGTGCAGTTGGGATAAAAGATAATTTGTCAGCTCCACTAACCTGGGGAGCTCAGGAAAGAATTGGCTCCTGTCCAGGCATAAACAGTCCAAGGATTTTGAGTAAGCTTCCCCGCTGCATGGAAACGTGTGGGCCTATTTCAGGAGAACAGGCCCTTGCTGGCAGATTACAACTGTTTCAGCTGTGTGGTTGAGATGTGGGTGTTTGATGTTTGACACAGGTTTGTCTATTAAACAGGGCCCTCACCTACCCACATCAGGGACCTAAGGATTGGTGGCTCCACTCAGGTCACCCAGACACCCATGACAGGGGTCCAAGGATAACTGGTACCTCCCAGTCCTTACAACCAAAAACTCTGGGTTCCCATGGTCTGTCTGCAGAACCCACACACCTGTATGCTCTAGGGAAGAGGGTAATGCTTTCCTCAGAGATACTTGGGGGATGATTCTCACCTCCCTGCCTTGTTCAGAGCATGACCTCCTGCTGCAACCAGATACCGGTACCTACACCAATCACTCCTTCCCATCTAAAACTGTAGGACAGAGCCTGTACCACACACTTGATGAGCAGCTACCTGGACACCTCAGCTGAATCGATATAAGAAAAGTGAAAGGACTCCTAGACTGATATACCTGATAACAGCTCTAGCCATCTGGTGACAGGACGTCAGAGCTTCAAAGGTGAAAATAATTAAACTAGCTCACCCAAGCAACCCATTTGGGCATATCAAAACAAAACAAAGCAAGAAGCTAGGATACAGTAAGCAAACATAAAATAAACTAATACAATAACTTATAGATGGCTTGGAGACAACAGTCAGTATCAAATCACATAAAGAAACAGACCATGATCACTTCAGCAAGGTCTCAAAACAAAGAATCAAGGGATCTTCTAGATGAAAGTCCTTTCTTGGAATTACTGGATGAAGAATACAAAAGATTAATACACAGAACTCTTCGAGACATCAGGCAATATGCGGACCAAGCCAAGGAACACACACATAAAGCAGCTGAAGAAATTAAAAAAGGTTATTCAGGAACATAATGAAAAATTTAATAAGTTGGAAAAATCCATAAAATCCATAGACAGACAGTAATCATAAATTCAGAAAATTAACAATAAAATTACAGAATTAAACCATTCAATAGAAAGTCAGAGGAGCAGAACTGATCAAGGAGAAGGCAGAATTGGTGAACTTGATGATGAAGCATTTGGCACCAAAATATTTGAAGAAAAATCAGATAAGAGAATTAAAAAAATGAGGAAACCTTAAGGATCATGTGGGAATCTATCAAGAGAAATAACCTAAGAGCGACTGGAGTACCCGAACAGGTAGGGATAACAGAAAATACAGAGAGAATTGTTGAAGATTTGTTGGCAGAAAACTTCCCTGATACCATGAAAGATATCTATCCAAAATGCTCACTGAACTGCACATAAGGTAGATTTTAAAAGAAAGTCACCAAGACATATTACAATCAAACTTGCCAAAACCAAATATAAAGAAAGAATTTTAAGAGCAGCTAGGGATAAACAAAAAATCACCTACAAAGGAGAGTCTGTAAGATTAAGCTTGGAATATTCAGCAGAAACCATACAGGCAAGAAGGCAATTGGATGACTTATATAAAGAATTGAAGGAAAAAAACTGCCAGCCAAGAATCATATATCCAGCAAAACCATCCCTCAAATATGAAGGTGAAATTAGGACATTTTCAGATAACAGAAGTTTAGAGAATTCATAAAAACCAAACAAAAACTAAAAGAAATACTAAAGGGAGTTCTTTGGTTAGAGAATCAATAACATCAGGTATCAGCCCAAGACTAGAACACTGGGCACAGCAATCAGATGTCAACCCAGACAGGGAAATCATAAAAATAAATCAAGATAAAAAACACTTGAAACAAGGAAACAGTGATGTTATCATGTAAAAGAAGACAATATAAAAACAATAAAGAGGGACCGAGAAATGTAATCATAGATTTTTCATATGGAGAGGAAGACAAGGCAATATAAAAAAATAAAAGTTAGATTTAAATTTAGAAAAATAGGGGTAGATAATAAGGTAAACACAAAGGAGACAAACTGTCCTACACATCAAAATAAAATACAAGAAAAAAATAGAGACTCAGCAGAAACAAAGTCAACAACAACAAATAACAGGAAAAGACAATACATAAAGATAAACTAAACCCAAACCCAGTGCCATCGAGTCCATTCTGACTCATAGCGACCCTGTAGGGCAGAGTAGAACTGCCCCATAAAGTTTCCAAGGAGTGCCTGGTGGATTCAAACTGCCAACCCTTTGGATAAACTACTCAGCACAAAAAAATAAGTGGGAAAAAGAACTGTCAACAACACACAAAAAAAGACATCAAAATGAAGGCACTGAATTGATACCTATCCATAATTACGATGAATGTAAATGGACTAAATGAACCAACAAAGAGACAGAGAGTGACAGAATGCATAAAAAACTACCATCTGTCTATATGCTGCCTACAAGAGACAAACCTTAGAGAAACAAACAAACTCAAACTCAAAGGATGGAAAAAAATATATCAAGCAAACAATAATCAAAAAAGAGCAGAAGTGGCAATATTAATTTCTGACAAAATAGACTTTAAAGTTAAATCCACAGAAAATGATACGGAAGAACACTATATAATGATTAAAGGGACTATATACCATGAGGATATAACCATATTAAATAATTATGCACACAATGACAGGGCTGCAAGATACACAAAACAACTCTATTGGCATTGAAAAGTGATATAGACAGCTCCACAATAATAGTAGGAGATTTCAACACACCACTTTGGGTGAAGGACAGGACATCCAGAAAGAAGCTCAATATAGACACAGAAGATCTAAGTGCCACAATCAACCAACTTGACCTTGTAAACATACACAGATGGGCAAAGAAGAAGTAAAAGTATCTCTATTTTCAGATGACATGATCTTATACACAGAAAACCCTAAGAAATCCTCAAGAAAACTACTGACACTAACAGAAGAGTTCAGCAGAGTATCAGGATACAAGATAAACATGCAAAAATCCGTTGGATTCCTCTACACCAACAAAAAGAACATCAAAGAGGAAATCACCAAATCAATACCATTTACAGTAACCCCAAGAAGATAAAATACTTAGGAATGAATCTTACCAGAGATGTAAAAGACCTATATAAGGAAAACTATAAGACATTACTGCAAGAAACCAAAAGAGACCTACATAAGTGGGAAAACATACCTTGCTCATGGATAGGAAGAATTAACATTGTAAAAACATCTATTCTACCAAAAGTGATCTATACATAGAATGCAATTCCGATCCAAATTCCAAGGGCATTTTTTAATGAGATGGAGAAACAAATCACCAACTTCATATGGAAGGGAAAGAAGCCCCGGATAAGTAAAGCATTACTGAAAAAGAAGAACAAAGTGGGAGCCTCACTCTACCTGATTTTAGAACATATTATACAGCCACAGTAGTCAAAACAGCCTGGTACTGGTACAACAACAGGCACATAGACCAATGGAACAGAACTGAGAACCCAGATATAAATCCATCCACATATGAGTAGTTGATATTTGACAAAGGCCCAAAGTCAGTTAAATGGGGAAAAGACAGTCTTTTTAACAAATGGTGCTGGCATAACTGGATATCTGTCTGCAAAAAAATGAAACAAGACCCATACCTCACACCATGCACAAAAACTAACTCAAAATGGATCAAAGACCTAAATATAAAATCTAAAACAATAAAGATCATGGAAGAAAAAACAGGGACAACATTAGGAGCCCTAATACACAGCATAAGCAGTATACAAAACATTACTAACAATGCGGAAGAAAAACTACATGACTGGGAGCTCCTAAAAATCAAACAGCTATGCTCATCCAAAGACTTCACCAAAGGAGTAAACAGATTACCTAGAGAGTGGGAAAAATTTTTAGCTATGACATTTCCGATCAGCACCTGTCTCTAAAATCTACATGATACTGCAAAAACTCAACTACAAAAAGACAACCCAATTACAAAACGGGCAAAAGATACGAACAGACACTTAACTAACAAAGACATCCAGGTTGCTAACACATACATGAGGAAATGCTCACCATCATTAGCCATTAGAGAAATGCAAGTCACAACTATGAGATTCCATCTCACTCCAGCAACGTTGGCATTAATCCAAAAAATACAGAATAAAAAATGTTGGAGAGGTCGTGGAGAGACTGGAACACTTATACACTGCTGGTGGGAATGTAAAATGGTACAACCACTTTGGAAATCGATTTGGTGCTTCCTTAAAAAGCTAAAAACAGAACTACCATATGATCCAGGAATCCGGCTCCTTGGAATATATCCTAGAGAAATAAGAGTCTTTAGAAGAACAGATATATGCACAGCTATGTTCACGGCAGCACCGTTAACAATAGCAAAAAGATGGGAGCAACCAAGGTGCCCATCAACGGACGAATGGATAAATAAGTTATAGTATATTTACACAATGGAATACTACGCATCGATAAAGAGCAATGATGAATCTGTGAACCATTTCGTAACATGGAGGAATCTGGAAGGCATAATGCTGAGTGAAATTCAGTCAGTCACAAAAGGACAAATATTGTATAAGACCACTATTATAAGAACTTGAGAAATAGTTTAAACTGAGAATAAAATAGTCTTTGATGGTTATGAAGGGGGGAAGGAGGGAGCGAGGGAGAGAGGTATTCACTAATTAGATAGTAGATAAAAACTATTTTAGGTGAAGAGAAAGACAACACACAATACAGGAGAGGTCAGCACAACTGGACTAAAGCAAAAGCAAAGAATTTTCCTGAATAAACTGAACACTTCGAAGGGCAGGCAGCACAGCAGGGGTAGGAGTTTGGGGACCATAGTTTCAGGGGACATCTAAGTCAATTGGCATAATAAAATCTATTAAGAAAACATTCTGCATCCCACTTTGGAGAGTGGTGTCTGGGGCCTTAAACACTAGCAAGCAGCCATCTAAGATACATCAGTTGGTCTCAACCCACCTGGAGCAAAGGAGGATGAAGAACACCAAAGACACAAGGTAATTATGAGCCCAAGAGGCAGAAAGGACCACATAAACCAGAGACTACATCAGCCTGAGACCAGAAGAACTAAATGGTGGCTGGCTACAACTGATGACTGCCCTGACAGGGAACACAACAGAGAACCCCTGAGGGACCAGGAGAGCAGTGGGATGCAGACCCCAAATTTTTGTAAAAAGACCAGATTTAATGGTCTGACTGAGACTAGAAGCACCCTGGTGGTCATGGTCCCCAGACCTTCTCTTAGCCCAATACAAGAACCATTCCCAAAGCCAACTCTTCAGACAGGCATTGGACTGGACAATGGGATAGAAAACGATACTGGAGAAGAATGAACTTCTTGGATCAAGTAGACACATGAGACTATGTTGGCATCTCCTGTCTGGAGGGAAGATGAGAGTGCAAAGGGGGTCAGAAGCTTGCTGAATGGACACTAAAAGAGAGGGTGGAGGGAAGGAGTGTGCTGTCTCATTAGGGGGAGAGCAATTAGGAGTATATAGCAAGGTGTATATAAATTTTTGCATGAGAGACTGACTTGATTTGTAAACTTTCACTTAAAGCACTACATAGATAGATAGATAGATAGATAGATAGATAGATAGATAGATAGATAGATTAGATAGATTAGATAGATTAGATGGATGGATGGATGGATGGATGGATGGATGGATGGATGGATGGATGGATGGATGGGTGGGTGGGTGGGTGGATGGATGGATGGATAGATAGACAGACAGACTGAGTGATTACATCCTTGGAAGCCCTATGGGCCAGTTCTACTCTGTCCTACAGGGTCGCTGTAAGTTAGAATTGACTTGAAGGCAGTGGATTTTTTTTTTTTGATATTGATATTTTATCACAGAACAACCTAAAAAGATGATTTCTATTAATATGTGTGCATGCATATTTTTTACCCAACAGATCCTCAGCTGCTGTGAGCTGAAGTAGTGTTTGTCCTTGTGGACTGGGCCCAGCAACATGCACCGTGTCTTGCATATCATAGACCTAGAAAATAAACGGTGGTTGAATTGAATCATGGTTAATTTGATATTAAAAATCATTCCTTATTCATTTCTTCCTTGTAGCTTCTAGGCACCCAAAAAAAAAAAGAGTGAGGAAAGAAGGAAATATGAAGTTTCCATTGAGGGTTTCTGGTCATAATACATGACAGTGACAAACTGCATGAAACATGGTGTAAAAATCAAAAACCACCTCACAGTGGTCACTAAACAGAAGTAAAATCCGAACTTTTTACATTAATTCTAGGTCTTCCCCCTTGTTTTGAAAAATTGACAACCTTACTTAAAAGTTTGACCTTTCTAGCATGGTAGAAACTACCTGGAAGATAGGTGACTAAAAGTGCTAAAAATAACCTTGGCACTGGAGAATAGAAAAAGAATTCACTGGGTTGGGGAACCACGAAAGCAGAGGGATGGTGGCTGGGACCACAAAGCGATAAGCAAATGCCCATGTAGAAAACACCCCTTCTTTGTCTGCAACTACCACTTTGGGGAAGTATAGCTCGGCCCATAAAAACAGATAACGCTTAGGTTTCAGCTCCCATGACTTGTTAGCTCTATGACCTTAACAAAGTTATTTAATCATTTAGTTTCCTTATATGTAAATTGGGGATAGTCATAGTATCTACTTATTAATTGCAAGGATTAAATTAGATAATCCATGTCAATCATCTAGCTGTTCATTAGTGTTATCTCATCAGTGTTAAAAAAAAAAAAAAAAAAAAGCCAAACCCATTGCCGTTGAGTCGATTCCAACTTATAGTGACCCTATATCACAGAGCAGAACTGCCTCATAGGGTTTCCAAGGAGTCCCTGGTAGATTCGAACTGCCAACCTTTTGGTTAGCAGCCTTAGCTCTTAGCCACTATGCCACTAGGGTTTCCTCATTAGTTTTAGACATTGTTATTACCCATTCTATAAACCACATTCTATAGAAGGCAGTGAAGTATTTGTCCTTTTGAGCATATTCTCGGCCAGGCTGTAGGATAGCCTCTTTCTACAGCATTCCAACTGCCTACAGGAAGGTAGTTGCCCAAACACAAGCCTTAGGGCAGAGAAAGATGAATGATTGCCTTTCCAAAAGGAAATTGGATCCTCCTTCTCCAAAAAAAAAAAAAAAAATTCCCATGAAAGCACAGTACGTAATGCCAAGAAGGCCTCGGATGCTGTCAGTGAAAGCAAGGGTATATAATGACAGGTTCAAGATAAGTAATTTTAAAGCAACATGCAAAAGGGTCATCAGGACCTCTAAAAATGAATTCCTAGGCTTCCCAGTATGCTATGCTGACCTTCTCTGGGAGATGTAGTTGTTAAAAGCAAACGTCAACATCTGTTCTACCCTTGTGGAATGACAGCAGCAATAGCATAAATGTGATAAAGAACACTTAAAGCTGCAACTGGTTAAGTCTTTCCTTCTCTGCTAATACACTTGGCAGACAGTAATGCCAGCCAATGCATGGGGAGGAAGGAACATGTTTTAGGGAGAGTATTGACTTGAGTCCCCTGGGTTGTACTATCCCCAGAAGGGATGCTTATGAGAATACTTCATAAGAGTATAGGTTCCAAGGCTGTCAAATTAGGGGGTCATTCATTACCAGTGGAACTTGGAAATAATCAACTGGGAATTAGAGTTGGATGATGTTAAGCATATGCAGAAATGTAGAAGGAGGGGGAGGGTTAGCAATAGAGACATCTGGCAGTGAGGACAGATAAGAACTAAGAGGTCACAAACAGTGATTCTGCTACACCTGACTTGCAAAAGGCAGTTCCTAAAAGGAGTGTGGTTCAGTGCTAGAATTCTTAACTTCCATGCAGGAGACACCAGTCTGATTCCCCACCAACGCACCCCATGTGTAGCCCATACCCATCTGTCAGTGGAAGCTTGCATGTTGCTATCATGCTGAACAGGTTTCAGTGGAGCTTCCACATTAAGATGTACTAGGAAGAAAGGACTGGCAATCTACTTCCCAAAAATCAGCCAATGATCTTCAACTGATGATGGGGATTGTGCAAGACTTGGCAGTATTTCATTCTATTGTGCATGGTGTTGCCACGAGTCTGGGCCTGACTTGACAGCAGCTAATCAAAGCAACAACAAAAGCTGTGTGCCAAACTGAGTAGGGATAGGCTAATTGTTAGAGATTGCCCAGTAATGCTTCCAAACTTTGGATACTATATAGCAGAGTGTCTTAATCATCTAGTGCTGTTATAACAGAAATACCACAAGTGGATGGCTTTAAAAAGAGAAATTTATTCTTTCACAGTCTAGTAGGCTACAAGTCCAAATTCAGGGCATCAGCTCCCGGGGAAGTCTTTCTCTCTAGGTTGGTTCTGGAGGAAGGTTCTTGTCATCAGTCCTTCCTTGATCTGGAAGCTTCTCCGCACAGGAACCTCAGGTCCAAAGGATGTGCTCTGCTCCTGGCATTGCGTTCTTGGTGATATGAGGTCCCCCCATCTCTCTGCTCACTTATCTCTTTTATATCTCAAAAGAGATTGGCTTAAGACACTGTCTAATCTTATAGATCTCATCAATATAACTGCCAGTAATCCATCTCATTAATATGAAAGGAATAGGATTTACAACACATAGGGAAATTGTATCAGATAACAAAATGGTAGACAATCATACAATACTGGGAATCACGACCTAGCCAAGTTGACAGACACTTTTTGGGGGTCCAATTCAATCCATAACACATGCTTAAAGGATAGATGAATGTTTCCTCTCCCCAGAGACTCTGCTAGAGTGTTCCCCGAGACTGAACATTTACTCCTTCAGATGCTTCCCACTTGGTAAATGAATGACAGGTACCGCACCCTTTCAGCTTTACCTGGGCTGATATCTAACATGTATCATTTCCTTCTCCCCTCAATTTTCCATTGTCAAATCATCCATTAAATTGGATTGAACCCGCCTAAGCCAGCCTGTCTTGGAGTGCTTAAGGGAGATTACTTTGAAAGGAACAAGACCTTGGCTGTCAGACAGGTTAGCACAAGCTCTCACTGCTCAGGTTCTCACCTCGCAGAAGTCCTGTGACATCACAAAGTGCTCCAGCAGTCTAGCTTGCTCCCCTCCCCAGCTCTTCTCTCCTTCACTTCAAAACTGTGATTACCCTGTTTTCTAGCCTCAAGACTTTTTTTTTTTTAGACCAAGGGCGGTAGTACAGGGAATGGGGTAGAAAGCAGGAAATGTGAGCTGTCCTTTGACATTTTATGTAACCTTTTGAGATAATTTTCCCAACAGGTGTTAGACAATTGGGGGAAGAATTTTAACCATGAAGTCTCAACTCATGTTTCCATCAAAAATCATTTGTTTGAAAATTAGAAAAGGAAAGTCACACAAAACTCAAGCTGAATTAGCTTCTTGTTTTGTAGAGGCAACTGAAACACATATTCCTTGTACCGATCACTTTCCAAGGGAAGGTGTCTCCTCACCCAGGGCGCTATGGCAGCATCGTCAGTAAGCATGAAAAGCATGCCGACTTCAGTGAAATGGGATGCTGGCAGCTTTTGTGATCTGTCCTGGATCACACTCCATGTGGGTGACAGAGCTGTTGAGCTTCACACAGGAGCCCATAGCCATCAGGATCTGAGAGCTGGAAGGAATTGGTAGGAAGGCCTAGGGCAGACAGTCTCAATGAACTAGATGGTGCACCTCAGTGTCCTAGTCCTGGTTTGGGTCTAGAAAAACCCTGTTTGGGAATTCATCTGTAATTGTGTCTTTTTTTTTTTTTTTTTAAACAGATTGTTATTGTAGCTCCATATAGGCTGAAGAGGTGATGCTTAGCTTCTCTTGTCTCAAATTGAAACTTCAAATTCATAACAGACACAAATTACTCTGTAGTTCCTTACATTTGCCATGCCCTTTAAAGCTAGTTTTTACAATTCACTCTGCAAACTAAACCTTAATGATATTTTTAATATGGCCTAATGTGTGTTTGATCTTTCTTGCTGTTGTTAGATGCTGTCGAGTTTGTTCTGACTCAAAGCACTGTCTTGGTCATCTAGTGCTGCTGTTACAGAAATACCAGAAGTGGATAGCTTTAACAAAGAAAAATTTATTCTGTCACTGCCTAGTAGGCTACAAGTCCAAATTCAGGGCATTGGCTCCAGGGGAAGGCTTTGTCTCTCTGTTGGCTCTGGAGGAAGGTCCTTGTCATAAGTCTTCCCTTGGTCTGGGAGCATCTCAGCGCAGGAACCTCTGGTCTAAAGGAGGCACTCTGCCCCTGGTGCTGGTTTCTTGGTGGTATGAGGTTCCCATGTCTCTCTGCTAGCTTCTCTCTTTTATATCTCAAAAGAGATTGGCTTAAGACACTGCCTAATCTTTTAGACTTCATCAATATAATTGCTGCTAATCCATCTTATTAAATCAAAGTGAAAGGATTTACAACATATAGGGAAATCACATCAGAAGATAAAATGGTAGACAATCATACAAGGGAATCATGACCTAGCCAAGTTGACAGATATTTTTTGAGGCACAATTCAATCCATGACAGTGACCCTATATACAACAGAACAAAACACTGCACAGTCCTGTGCCATCCCCACAACTGTTGATATGCTTGAGCCCATTGTTGTAGTCACTTTGGTGTCAATCCATCTCATTGAGGGTCTCCCTCTTTTTAGCTGTCCCTCTACTTTACCAAGCATGATGTCCTTCTCCAGGGACTGATATAACATGTCCAAAGTATGTGAGATGAAGTCTCACCATCCTTGCTTCTGAAGAGCATTCTGACTGTACTTCTTCCAAGACAGTTTTTTTCATTCTTCTGGCAGTCCCTGGTATATTCAATATTCTTTGCCAACACCATAATTCAAAGGCATCAGTTCTTCTTAGGTCTTCCTTATTCATTGTCCAGCTTTCACATGCATACAAGGCGATTGAAAATAGCATGGGTTCAGTCAGGTGCACCTTAGTCCTTAAAGTGACAGCAGATTTGCCCAATACAACGTGTCATTTAATTTCTTAACTGATACTTCCATGGGCTTTGATTGTGGATCTAAGGAAAATGAAATCCTTACAACTTCGATCTTTTCTCCATTTATCATGATGTTGCTTATTGGTCCAGTTGTGAGGATTTTTGTTTTCTTTATGTTTTTTTTTTATGTTTAGGTGTAATCCATACTGAAGGCTGTGGTGTTTGATTTTCATCAGTAAGTGCTTTGAATTCTCTTCACTTTCAGCAAGCAAGGTTGTGTCATCTGCATATCTGATGTTGTTCGTGAGTCTTCTTCCAATCCTGAGGCCCCTTTCTTGTTCATATATCCCAGCTTCTCAGATTATTTGCTCAGCATACAGATTGAAAAAGTATGGTGAAATGATACAACCCCGACACACACCAATTCCTTCCAACAATCATGCAGTATTCCCTTGTGCTGTTCAAATGACTGCCTCTTGGTATTTGTAGATATTCCTCATGAGCACAATTAAGTGTTCTGGAATTCACATTCTTCAGAATGTTATACATAATTTGTTATGATCCACAAGTTGAAGGTCTTTGCATAGTCAATAAAACACAGGTAAACATCTTTCTGGTATTCTCTGCTTTCAGCCAGGATCCATCTGACATCAGCAATGATATCCCCACGTCCTTTTCTGAATGTTTGATCTTGTTACCTTAATTTGTTCACCCTTTCCCACTGCCTTCAGACTCTCAATATCTCTCATTTGTTTCTTGACATGGTCTTCTAACTGGTCAGTGCCTATACCAACAAACTTGCCCCTTCATATTGCCTTCTGTAATGCTGAAAATGACATCTTTCTCCAAAAAGAAAGTTGATCATGTCATTTTTTATTTTAAATCCTTCAGTGCCTCCCCATTGCTTATTGTCCACTCTTCTGGAGTCCCTTTAAATGAATTCCATATGTTAGTGTAAGCCAGCTTGGGGGGTCCATGAAAAGTAACCATGAGTTTCTTTATTGAACTTTGTGAATCCCTCCATAGTCTCTCCTTGCATCTGCTTCTTGAATTTTCTGGAATTGTCAGCTTCTACTTTGAGTCCTTGTTTGGCCCTCACTTCGTCTCATCCTTTGAATTAACAATTCAATTTTAGATATATTAACCTGGGTGCACTGTTGGTGTTCCCCCATGGACATAACTTCCTGTATTTCATACTAGCTTCATGCACTACACAGTCATTCATTGATGCACTTAACAAATTGTATCAAACACTATATTAAGCATTGATGATAGAATGGTGAGTAATATACTTTGCTCAAACTTGAATTGATTACACTGTAGTAGAGAATAAATACAAATTTTATGATTATCAAAGGATATTCTCAGAGGAAGTGATGTCTATGCTGATAACTAAAGAATGACCAGAAGATAGTCAAAGAAGAAAGGAGTAAGAGTGTTCCATAGTGTACCAAGTTCCAGTGAGTGAGCTTTCCAAAAGCAGAAACTAGATTGGAAAGAATAAATGGCAAGAGATAAGGCTAGATAGCTAAGCAGCAAGCAGATCATGAAGGGCCTATATACCACGAAGGGATAGGAATGCATTCTGAGGCCAACAGGGAATCACTGAAGCTTTTAAGCAGGGGCGACATCAATTAATTTGAATTTGAGGACCACTCCAGTTTTGTGTGTAGATTAATTTGGAGCAGGTAAGAGTGGAGGCAGGGATAACAGAAAAGAGTAACCACTGTAGAGAGCACTGACAACGATTTAGACTGACCTCTTGGTATAAGGGCAGTTTTGATGGAAAGAAGTGTATGGATGTAACAGACATGTGGAGAGTCGAATTAAAAGTACTTGGTGGTTGATGAGAAATGGAGAGTTATAAATAATAATTACAAAGATCACAATGACTAATATTTCTTTAGCACCTTCATTTGCAAAGAACTTTTTAACTGCTTTACATACTTAATTTCAGTTCATCCTCACAAAATCTATGGGGTAGTTATTATTATCCTCATTTTTTCAGGTGAACAATCTCAGACAGGGAGGGTTACATCACTTGACCTAGCTCACGCTGCTAAGAGGTGGAACTAGGATACAAACTCAGGCAGTGTGTCACCAGGGCTGCGTTCTTAATCACTATAGCAGACTGCCTCAGAAAGGTCAGCAATACCCATCTCAACCCTCAGGCAGGCTGGCTCACCTCTCCTTCAGTACCCGCCAGGTTAGGCGAGGTATTGGATATTTACCAATGTGGCTGGAACATAGTTATTCAGTGGGGGAATGGTGAGTATATCTTAGGAAGACTCTAGCTATACCATTTCTAATTTTTCTTAGAATAGGTCATGTTCTTTCCAACCTATCAGGCTGTGCTAGAATTAGTGATGGTTTGGTTACAAGGAACAGACACTAACTTTATACCACCTCAAGTAACCATGAACCCAAATCAAGAAACCCAATTACCAGAAGTGCAGCTAAGCCTGGATGGGGAAATGAAAAATCAGAAACAACCTCTCATTCTTGCTTATGCTCTAAGGACCTTTGTCTGTTTTTCTTCCACCAAGTTAGTGATTTTCATGCTTCTTTCTATAAACAGATTATTTCTGCTCCTTTCAATGTGTGCACAGCTGGAAATGACTTCCAGTTTGAATCTACATGACCAGTGGCCATGGTCTTTACATCTCCTGACCTCTGTACTTCTTAGGTTGAATTTTAGAGAGAAGCTCATTGATTCATCTTGGACCAGGTGTACAGCTTTGGCCCCATCAGCTGTGGGCAGGGGCTGAATCACTTGGGACAAGCAAGACCACATAGAACCACCATTTCAGAAGGAGCTTAATGTGGAGGAGGTATAGGCAAGGAGAGAAAGACTATGTTTGTTAGTCTAGTCTTGAATATTATTTTATTCTTCTGTGCTTCATGAGGCCAGAGACATGTTCTTAAAAAGACTACAGTATAAAGGACCTGGCAGGGTGCTGATGGATATGGTGATTTGGCCACAATTCTACTTTATGGTTTTACAGTGTTCCAGGTCTGACTTCTACATATACTATATTTTATAATCTCACATAGCTGTCCTCTTCTATCTATATTGTCATAGACTTAATTCAGTCCCTTATTATTTCCTACTGGATTACTGTGATAGCTCTATGACTAATCCCTCTGCCTTCAGCATCTCTTGGGTCTAGTCTTCCCTGTCCATCTTTCACACTGCTACCAAAGTGGCCTTTCTAGAACATCAACCAAATCATGTTGTATTTCTACAATTGAAAAAATCTTCATATAAAGGTCTAAGAGAATATGACATAAGAGGGAATTGCAATTTTTTCTACCTCCCTGCTTACCTTTTGTCTTAGTCTGGACAGAAACACTAGAAAAGCTCAGTATCATCAGTCAGAACAAGGCCAGGGGCTGACTGCAGAACAGACCATCAATTGCTGATATGCAAGTACAAGTTGAAGCTGAAGAAAATTAAAACAAGTTCATGAGAGCCAAAATATGACCTTAAGTATATCCCACCTGAACCTGGAGACCATCTCAAGATTAGATTTGACACATTGAAAGCTAATCATGAAAGGCCAGAAGAACTGTGGAAATACATCAAGGACATCATACATGAAGAAAGCAAAAGGTCATTAAAAAGACAGGAAAGAAAGAAAAGACCAAAATGGATGTCAGTAGAGGCTCTGAAACTTGCTCTTGAATGTAGAGTACCTAAATCAAAAGGAAGAAATGATGAAGTAAAAGAGCTGAACAGAAGATTTCAAAGGGCTATTCGAGAAGACAAACTAAAATATTATAATAAAATGTGCAAAGACCTGGACTTAGAAAACCAAAAGGATAGAACACGTTTGGCATTTCTAAAGCTGAAAAAGCTGAAGAAAAAATTTAAGCCTTGAGTTGCAATTGTGAAGGATTCAGTGGGCAAAAACATTGAATGGTGCAGGAAGCATCAAAAGCAGATGTAAGGAATACACAGAATCATTGTACCAAAAATAATTGGTCGATGTTCAGCCATTTCAGGACGTAGCATACGATCAAAAACCGAATGTATTGAAGGAAGAAGTCCAAGGCTCCAGGAGTTGATGGAATACCAATTGAGATGTTTCAAGAAATAGATGTAGCGCTGGAAGTGCTCACTCTTCTATGTCAAGAAATTTGGGAGAGAGTTACCTGGTCTACTGACTGGAAGCAATCCATATTTGTGCCCGTTCCAAAGAAAGGTGATCCAATAGAAAGCAGAAATTATCAAGCAATATTATTAATATCACACGCAAGTACAATTCTGCTCAAGAACGTTCAAAAGCAGTTGCAGCAGTACATCAACAGGGAACTGCCAGAAATTCAAGCCAGATTCAGCAGAGGATGTGGAAAGAGGAATATCATTGCTAATGTCAGATGGATATTGGTTGAAAGCAGAGAATACCAGGAAGATATTTACCTGTGTTTTACTGACTATGCAAAGGCATTCAACTTTGTTTATCATAGTAAATTATGAATAACATTGTGAAGAATGAGAATTTCAGAACACTTAATTGCTCTCACAAGGAACCTGTACATAGACCAAGAGGCAGTCATTCAAACGAACAAGGGGATACTACATAGTTTAAAATCAAGAAATGTGTGCTTCAGGTTGTATCCTTTCACCATGCCTGTTCGATCTGTATGCTGAGCAAATTACTTGAGAAGCTGGATTTTATGAAGAAGAACGGGACATCAGGATTGAAGGAAGCCTTGTTAACAACCTGAGATATGCAGATGACAGAACATTGCTTGCTGAAAGAGAAGAGGACTTGAAGTACTTACTGATGAAGATCAAAGACCACAACCTTCAGTATGAATTACACCTCAACATAAAAAAAACAAAAAATTCTCACAACTGGACCAAGTGGCAACCTCATGATAAAAGGAGAAAAGATTGACGTTGTCAGGGATTTTATTTTACTTAAATCCACAATAAACGCCCATGGAAGCAACAGTAAGAAAATCAAACAACCCATTGCATTGGGCAAATCTGCTGCAAAAGACCTCTTTAAAGTGTTAAAAAGCAAAAATGTCATTTTGAGGACTAAGGTGTGCCTGACCCAAGCCATGATATTTTCAGTTGCCTCATATGCATGCAAAAGCTGGTGGACAACAATGAATAATGAAGATCGAAGAATTGATGCCTTTTAATTATGGTGTTGGTAAAGAATATTGAATATACCATGGACTGCCAGAAGAACAAACAAATCTGTCTTAGAAGTACAGTCAGAATGCTCCTTAGAAACAAGGATGGTGAGACTTCATCTCCTATACTTTGGACATGCTATCAGGAGGGGGGCCAGTCCCTGGAGAAGGACATCATGCTTGGTAAAGTAGGTTAGTGAAAAAGAGAAAGACCCTCAACGAGATGGGCTGACACAGCAGCTGCAACCATGGGCTCAAGCTTAACGAGTGTGAGGATTGTGGAGGACCAGGCAGTGTTTCATTTAGTTGTACATAGGATCGCTATGATTCGGAACCGACTGGAGGGCAACTAACAACAACAACAAGGACTGCCAGAAGAACAAACATGTCTGTCTTGGAAGAAATACACCCAGAGTGTTCCTTAGAAGTGAGGATTGCGAGACTTCGAGACATCGTCTCACATACTTTGGACATGTTGTCAGCTGGGATCCGTTCCTGGAGTAGGACATCATGGTTGGTAAAGTAGAGGGTCTGCAAAAAAGAAGAAGACCATCAAGGAGACGGATTGATATAGCGGCAGCATCAATGGGCTAAGACATAACAAAGATTGTGAAGATGGCGCAGTACTGGGCAGTGTTTTGTTCTGTTGTACATAGGGCCGACGTGAGCCGGAACTGTCTTGATGGCATCTAACAACAACAACATCACTCACCTTCTGTACTCTTTTCTAATTGGGCTACTTGCAATTTCATGCTAGGCCATATTCTCTTACCCTCTGTACAGTTGCCATTGAGTTGATTACGACCTCATGTGTGTCAGAGTAGAACTGTGCTTCATATGCTTTTCAGTGGCTGATTTTTTGGAAGCAGATTGTCAGGACTTTCTTCTGAGGTGTCTCTGGGTGAACTGGAACCTCCAACCTTTTGCTTAGCAGCTGAACATGTTAACAGTTTGCACCACCCACAAACTCCCTATGCACTTTTACTTTGGCAAAATCTTTCCCTTGCCTCCCTCTTCATCTGGACACTACAGTTAAACCTTCAAAATCAAATTCATATTTGACTTCCTTAGGGAAGACTTCTTTGCTGGGACCCCCTGACACCAACACTGCCTTCCTCCTGTCTCCACTCCACTTCAGCTTAGATACTTTTCTATTTTCCAGAAACGTTTAGACAAGATACTCCCCAAAACGTATAATTTTCCATCTTAGCACACTGATGGCAGATTAGAATAATTAAAAAAAAATTTCCTATTAGATATAAAAAAAAGTGTTTCTTTTAGTAGACATATGTAAAAGTTTGAAGCTACCTTGAGGTTATCTAGTTCAACTCCCTCTGTTTAGAAGTAAGAAGGCCTAGAGAGATTGAATGACTTGTCTGAGGCCACGCAAGAGAGCAATGCCAGAGCTGAAACTTGTTTTTCTTTTGGTTCAGTGTCATTTTCATTATGAGAGAGCTGGCTTCAGTGGCCCTTTATCTATGCACTCCTCACTAACCTCCTCTCTGCCAACCTCCCTCTATGCTCCTGGAACCCTTGCTTTTATTACTGGCACTGGTTGGGCTTCAGAGTGGGAAGGTTAGTGCTCTCATTGTTACTCCTCTGTGAAATTTCAAGTCCTTGACACCCGGCATCGTGGACTCAATATCTTTATACTTCCCTCCATGCTTAGCACAGTGACAAGTTTATAGTAAAAACCAAAACCAAAACTGATGTCGTTGAGTCGATTGTGACTCATAGTGACCCTATAGGAGAGAATAGAATTGCCCTCATAGGGTTCCCAAGGCTGTAAATCTTTATGGAAGCAGTCTGCTGCCACATCTTTCTCCCATGTTTTGGGTTCAAATTGTCAACCTTTGGCTTAGCAGTTGAGAGCTTAACCACTGTGCCTCCAGGGCTCCTTAAGTTCACAGTAGTCCTCCATAAAAGTTGTCTGAGCTTAGAGAATTTACAAAACCAAACCAAAGCTACAAGAATTACTAAAGGAAATTGTTTGGTCATAAATTCAATAACATCGGATACCAACACAACACAAGGTCACAGAACAGAACATCCTGAAATCAACCCAAACAGGGAAATTACAAAAACAAAATAAGATTAGTTTTAAAAAGAAAAAAATTGCTCAAAACAGGGAATCATTGAAGTCATTATGTAAAAGATCACAATAATCAAAAAGAGGGACTAAATACAGGAGGCACAGATCTTCTATATGGAGAGGAAAACAAGGCGATATAGGATGACACAAGTTAGGTTTTTACTTGGAAAATAGGGGTAAATATTAAGGTAACCACAAAGAGATATAACAATTCCATAATTTAAAATAAAAACCAAAAAAAAAATAAAAATAAAAAAAATAATGACTCAACAAAACATAAATTCAACTACTACGAAAATGAGGAACACACAATTTACAAAGAAAAACTTCTCAGCACAAAAAAGTAAGTAGAAAAATGAAATTGTCAACACACACTAAAAGGCATCAAAATGACAGCACTAAAAAACTCATACTTATCTATAATTATGCTGAATGTAAATGGACTAAATGCACCAATAAAGAGACAGAGAGTCTCAGACTGGATAAAGAAACACGATCCAACTATATGCTGCCTACAAGAGACACACCTTAGAGACACAAACTAAAACTCAAAGGATGGAAAAAAATATATCAAGCAAACAACAAGCAAAAAAGAGCAGGAGTAGCAATATTAATTTCTGACAAAATAGACTTTAAAGTTAAATCCACCACAAAGGATAAAGAAGGACACTACATAATGATTAAAGGGACAATTGACCAGGAAGATATAACCATATTAAATATTTATGCATCCAATGACAGGGCTGCAAGATACATAAAACAAACTTTAACAGAACTGAAAAGTGAGATAGACACCTCCACAATTATAGTAGGAGACTTCAACACACCACTTTCGGAGAAGGATAGGACTTTCAGTAAGGAGATCAATAGAGACACAGAAGACCTAATTGCTACAATCGACCAACTAGACCTCATAGACTTATACAGAACACTCCACTCAACAGCCGCAAAGTATACTTTTTTTTCTAGTGCACATGGAACATTCTCTAGAATAGACCACGTATTAGGTCATAAAGCAAGCCTTAGCAGAATCCAAAATATTACAAAGCATCTTCTCTGACTATAAGGCCATAAAAGTAGAAATCAATAACAGAAAAATCAGGGAAAAGAAATCCAACACTTGGAAACTGAACGATACCCTGCTCAAAAAAGACTGGGTTATAGAAGACATTAAGGAGGGAATAAAGAAATTCACAGAATGCGACGAGAATGAAAACACTTCCTGTCAAAATCCCTGGGACACAGCAAAAGCAGGTCTCAGAGGTCAATTTATATCAATGAATGCACACATACATAAAGAAGAAAGAGCCAAAATCAGAGAACTGTCTCTACAACTTGAATAGAAAGCAAGCAACAAAAGAATCCATCAGGCACCAGAAGAAAACAAATAATAAAAATTAGAGCTGAACTAAATTAATTAGAGAACAGAAAAACAATTGAAAGAACTAACAAAGCCAAAAACTGGTTGTTCAAAAAAATTAACAAAATTGATAAACCATTGGCCAGACTGACTAAAGAAATATAGGAAAGGAAACAAATAACCTGAATAAGACATGAGATGGGCCATATCACAACAGACCCAAAAGAAATTAATAGAATCATATCAGACTATTAAAGAAAAATTGTACTCTAACAAATTTGCAAACCTAGAAGAAATGGATGAATTCCTAGAAAAACACTACCTACCTAAACTAACACAATCAGAAATAGAACAACTAAATAGACCCATAACAACAACAAAAAAAAGATTGAAAAGCTAATGAAAAAATTCCCAACAAAAAAAAGCCCTGGCCCGGATGGCTTCACTGCAGAGTTCTACCAAACATTCAGAGAAGAATTAACACCACTACTACCAAAGGTATTTCAAAGCATAGAAAAGGATGGAATACTACCTAACTCATTCTATGAAGCCACCATATCCCTGATACCAAAACCATGTAAAGACACCACAAAAAAAGAAAATTACAGAACTATATCCCTCATGAACATAGATGCAAAAATTCTCAACAAAATTCTAGGCAATAGAATTCAACAACATATCAAAAAAATAATCCACCATGACCAAGTGGGCTTTATACCAGGTATGCAAGGTTGGTTCAATATTAGAAAAACCATTAATGTAATCCACCATATAAATAAAACAAAAGACAAAAACCACATGATCTTATCAATTGATGCAGAAAAGGCATTTGACAAAGTCCAACACCCATTCATGATAAAAACTCTCAGCAAAATAGGAACTGAAGGAAAATTCCTCATCATAATAAAGGGCATCCTTTGGGTGTACAAAGCCAACAGCCAATATCATTCTAAATGGAGAGAGCCTGAAAGCATTTCCCTTGAGAACGGGAACCAGACAAGGATGCCCTTTATCGACATTGTGTATTCGACATTGTGCTAGAGGTCCTAGCCAGAGCAATTAGGCTAGACAAAGAAATAAGGGGCATCTGGATTGGCAAGGAAGAAGTACAAGTATCTCTATTTGCAGATGACATGATTTTATACACAGAAAACCCTAAGGAATCCTCCAGAAAACTACTGAAACTAATAAAAGAGTTCGGCAGAGTTTCAGGTTACAAGATAAACATAACAAAAATCCCTTGGATTCCTCTACATCAACGAAAAGAACATCGAAGAGGAAATCACCAAATCAATACCATTCACAGTAGCCCCCAAGAAGATAAAATACTTAGGAATAAATCTTACCAAAGATGTAAAAGACCTATACAAAGTACTAGTGCAAGAAACTAAAAGGGACCTACATAAGTGGAAAAACATACCTTGCTCATGGATAGGAAGACTTAACATAGTCAAAATGTCTATCCTACCAAAAACCATCTATGTATGCAATGCACTTCTGATCCAAATTCCAATGACATTTTTTAATGTGATGAAGAAACAAATCACCAACTTCATATGGAAGGGAAAGAAGCCCTGGATAAGTAAAGCATTACTGAAAAAGAAGAACAAAGTGGGAGGCCTCACTCTACCTGATTTTAGAACATATTATACAGCCACAGTAGTCAAAACAGCCTGGTACTGGTACAACAACAGGCACATAGACCAATGGAACAGAATTGAGAACCCAGATATAAATCCATCCACATATGAGTGGCTGATATTTGACAAAGGCCCAGCGTCAGTTAATTGGGGAAAAGATAGTCTTTTTAACAAATGGTGCTGGCATAACTGGATAACCATTTGCAAAAAAATGAAACAGGACCCATACCTCACACCATGCACAAAAACTAACTCCAAGTGGATCAAAGACCTAAACATAAAGACTAAAACGGTAAAGGTCATGGAAGAAAAAATAGGGACAACGTTAGAAGCCCTAATTCAAGGCAGAAACAGAATACAAAGCATTACTAAAAATGACAAAGAGAAACCAGATAACTGGGAGCTCCTAAAAATCAAACACTTATGCTCATCTAAAGACTTCACCAAAAGAGTAAAAAGACCACCTACAGATTGGGAAAAAATATTCAGCTATGACATCTCTGACCAGCACCTGATCTCTAAAATCTATACGATTCTGTTAAAACTCAACCACAAAATGACAAACAACCCAATTAAAAATTGGGCAAAGGATATGAACACGCACTTCACTAAAGAAGATACTCAGGCGGCTAACAGATACATGAGAAAATGCTCTTGATCATTAGCCATTAGAGAAATGCAAATTAAAACTACGATGAGATTTCATCTCACTCCAACAAAGCTGGTATTAATCCAAAAAACACAAAATAATAAATGTTGGAGAGGCTGTGGAGAGATTGGAATTCTTATACATTGCTGGTGGGAATGTAAAATGGTACAACCACTTTGGAAATCTATCTGGCGTTTCCTTAAAAAGTTAGAAATAGAACTACCATATCCCACTCCTCGGAATATATCCTAGAGAAATAAGAGCCTTTACACGAACAGATATATGCACACCCATGCTTATTGTAGCACTGTTTACAATAGCAAAAAGCTGGAAGCAACCAAGGTGTCCATCAATGGATGAATGGATAAATAAATTACGGTATATTCACACAATGGACTACTACACATCGATAAAGAACAGTGATGAATCTGTGAAACATTTCATAACATGGAGGAACCTGGAAGGCATTATGCGGAGTGAAATTAGTCAGATTCAAAAAAACAAATATTGTATAAGACCACTATTATAAGATCTTGAGAAATGGTTTAAACTGAGAAGAACACATTCTTTTGTGGTTATGAGAGGTGGGTGGGAGAGGGTTATTTACTGATTAGATAGTAGATAAGAACTACTTTAGGTGAAGGGAAGGACAACACTCAATACAGGGAAGGTCAGCTCAACTGGACTGGACCAAAAGCAAAGAAGTTTCCTGAATAAACTGAATGCTTCTAAGGTCAGCGGAGCAAGGGTGGGGGTTTGGGGACTATGGCTTCAGGGGACATCTAAGTCAATTGGCAAAATAAATTCTATTAAGAAAACATTCTGCATCCCACTTTGAAGTGTGGCATCTGGCATCTTAAATGCTAACAAGCGGCCATCTAAGATGCATCAATTGGTCTCAACCCACCTAGATCAAAGGAGAACAAAGAACACCAAGGTCACAAGATAATTATGAGGCCAAGAGACAGAAAGGGCCACATGAACTAGAGACTTACATCATCCTGAGACAGAAGAACTAGATGGTGCCCAGCCACAACCGATGAGTGCCCTGACAGGGAATACAACAGAGAACCCCTGAGGGAGTAGGAGAACAGTGGGATGCAGACCCCGAATTCTCATAAAAAGACCAGACTTAATGGTCTGACTGAGACTAGAAGAATCCCGGGACAGGAACCATTCCTGAAGACAACTCATCAGACATGGACTGGACTGGACAATGGGTTGGAGATGCTGATGAGGAGTGAGCTATTTGTATCAGGTGGACACTTGAGACTGTGTTGGCATCTTTTGTCTAGAGGGGAGATGGGAGGGTAGTGAGGGTTAGAAACTGGCAAAACCGTCATGAAAGGAGAGACTGGAAGGAGGGAGCAGGCTGACTCATTAGGGGGAGAGTAAATGGGAGTATGTAGTAAGGTGTATATAAGTTTATATGTGACAGACTGACTTGATTTGTAAACTTTCACTTAAAGCACAACAAAAATTATTTAAAAAAAGAAAAGAAAGAAGCACTGGGAGTTGAGTGCATTGTTTGGACCCAGGGTCTTTGGGCTGATAAGTTCCTAGAGCAGAGGAAGACTGACGACAAGGACCTTCCCTGAGAACTGACAGAGAGAGAGCCTTCCTCTGGAGCTGTCACCCTGAATTTGGATTTCTAGCCTCTGAAACTGTGAGAGAATAAATTTCTGTTTGCCAGCAAAAAAAAAAAAAAGTTGTCTGAATGGAACAGAGAGTGTTGGCAACTGGGAATCTGTTGGATACATCTGTGGACGTGGATAACTCTGTGTGTGTATGTGTGATCCAACCCATTGCCATGGAGTCTATTCCAACTCATAGCGACCCTATCGGACAGAGTAGAACTGTCCCATAGAGTTTCCAAGGAGCTCCTGGCAGATTTGAACTGCCGACCTTTAGGTTAGCAGCCACAGCACTTAACCAGTATGCAACCAGGGTTTCCATGTATGTGTGATCAGTACATTTAAATCATCTCCTTTTTTTCTGTAACTTAAAATACCGTCAGAACTTGAGGCAGGCATTACCGTCAATCCCCAAAACTCAAAATGGAAAGATCGAACTGTTTACTGTTGTTACTGTCATGCTCATCATCCTTAGTATTACAGTCTTTTGACATTTATAGCGTACTGTTTATAACACACTTTAAGATCATGCTCATTTTGGATTCAGGCGCCATGAGACAGACTCAGGTGGAAAGACCCTATTCCTCATATAAATCCCAGTACTGAATTAGTTAAGAGGGCACCTGTAAGTCTTTGTCACATTTTTAAAGATTTTCACAATGAAAGGAACACGGGTAATACTAGGCAAATATTTAGTCCTTATTGTGCTGGTTGGAGTCCCTGGGGGTGTAAACAGCTAGCACACTAAGCTGCTAACCAAAAGGTTGGAGGTTCGAGTTCAACCAGGGGCACCTTGGAAGAAAGGCCTGGTAATCTATGTTCAGAAACTCAGCTATTAAAAACCCTATGGAGCACAGTTCTACTCTGACACACATGGGGTTGCCTGGTTATTGTGTTGATCAAAAGTTTAAAATGGTTTGAACTTCTAAACATTAGAATTCAACAGGATGAATTTGGAGCTTTGCAGGCAAAAAATGCATTTTTGATGATGTTCTCTCTCTCTTAAAAGTCTTTCTTCATGCATTCCCTCTCTCCTTTCTTTAAAAAAAGGAAAAAAATTCAATAAGAGAACACATCTAATAGCTTAATAATCTGCAGGAGTGTGCACCTTCAGGGCCTCATGCACGTAATAGACAATCTTGTCACAGTAAAGTGGTTCTTTCAGAACACACCGTAGAAACATTAAGTTTTTTTTATTGGATTATATAGCCCCAGATTGTGTGGAAAGCTCAGCTTTAAAGGGGTTCTTTTCTTCTTAAATTTCACCTTTCCTCTCTTGGTAGCAGAAATTGTGTTTATGACGTTGGTAAAAACATATATTCTGCAAGAAATTCTCCCTAATTTACTGTGTCTTACAGTCAAAATTGGTTCTGGTGAGGCACATACAGTGCTTCTTTGTTCCAGCCTTGGGGAACAGGAAAGTTCTCCCCCGAGCCTGACAAACACTGTCTGTGTGTCTTTCCAGGTCTGCATACTGACCCCACCCTCTGCCACTAAGACTTCTGCCCCCTTAGCCTTCAGAGCCAGATTTCACAGCTGTCATGGCCACAATAGAACACAGGATCACACTCAGTGATTTGTCATCTCTTTCTTCTCTACAAAAGCAAGCTGACTCATCCATTTTTCCGAGTGACTTTATAAGCACACAAAGCTTCATAAATTCAACCAAGCTAAAAAAGCATGATAGTAATAGCAATTGTTTGAGGGTTGATTATATACCAAGCATTGTGTCCAGCATTTTACATAGATTATCACATTTGATTTTTCATAGCATTTTTTTTTTAATAAGAGGTTTCTTGATATATAGTTCACGTATCACAAAATTTACCTTTTGGAAATACATAATTCAGTGGCTTTTAGTATACTTTCAGCATTGTGCAACCATCACCATTGTGTAATTTCAGAACATTTCATCACCCTGAAATGAAATCCCCTACCTACTAGCAATCACTCCCCATCCCTCTCAGCCTCTGGAAACCACTAATCTACTCTGTTTCTTTGGGATTATCCATTCTGGCCATTCTCTATAAATGAACTCATATAATATATGACCTTTTGTACCTGGCATCTTTCACTTAGCATAATGTTTTTGAGGTTCATCATTGTCAGAGCATGTATCAATATGTCATCACATTTTATGAGCAAATAACATTCCATTGTATATATGGAGTTCTTGGGTGGTATAAACTGTTAAGCACTTGACTACCAGCCAAAAGGTAAATATGGTACACCACATTTTATTTATTGATTCATCAGTTGATGGACATTTTGGGATTGTGCCATCTGGCTCCTCAGTAGATTCTCAGGAA
Organism: Loxodonta africana; assembly: GCF_030014295.1. Lineage (NCBI taxonomy): Eukaryota > Metazoa > Chordata > Mammalia > Proboscidea > Elephantidae > Loxodonta > Loxodonta africana. Next base: position 139,776,293 of record NC_087344.1, read on the forward strand.
GCCAAATCCCACCCTACAATGTATGATCTTTCATCCAATATGAGAGTGGAGGGCAATTCAGTGATGGTGGTAATCAACCGAGTAGAAAAATGAGGCAGTCAATGGACTCTCAGTAGGTACACGAAGTTTGGGTCCAAATCATAGACAGACTAATGTTGTTTAAGCAAAAGTTTATTTTTTAACCAAAGAAGTATTTATATGTTTAGTGTAAAAAATTTAGAACCTACAAAGAAGCAAAAATAAGAAAATAGTAACTACCTACAATCTTATTTCTTGTCATAACTACTTTAACTTTGTGTATATCCTACCACTCATGGATATGTAATGTCTTATACAATATATACACATACATTATTTATATCATATTGTACCCAATGTTTTGTGGTCTTATTTTTTCACCAATTATAAAATTCCTGGTGCTATTCAGTATTATTCTACCACTTAGTTTTTAACAGCAACATAGTATTATAAGATGTGCCATATTTTTGACAAATCTTCCATTTCAGGGCACTTTCATTGGTAATATTTTTCTTTTTTAGCTACTAAAAAACATGTGATGAACATTCTCATTGTTCCATTTTTGAGTACTTCAATAATCTACTTCCTAGATTAGTCCAAATGACTAATGGACCACACGCAACTACCATGGCCTCCACCAGTCTGAGTCCAGTACAACTAGATGGTGCCTGGCTACCACCACCAACTGCTCTGACAGGGATCACAATACAGGGTCCCGGACAGAGCTGGAGAAAAATGCAGAACAAAATTCCAACTCACAAAAAAAAGATTAGACTTACTGGCCTGACAGAGACTAGAGAAACCCCCTAGAGTATGGCCCCCAGATACCCTTTTAGCTCAGTAATGAAGTCACTCCTGGGGTTCACCCTTCAGCCAAAGATTAGAAAAAAAAAAAAATTTTTTTTTTTTTTTAAGACAGGCCCATAAAACAAAACAACACTAAATGGGCACACCATCCCAGGGAAAAGGACTAGAAGGCAGGAGGGGACAGGAAAATTGGTAATAGGGAACCCAAGGTAGAGAAGGGAGAGTGCTGACATGTCATGAGGTTGTTAACCAATGTCATAAAACTGTATGTGTACTGTTTAATGAGAAGCTAGTTTGTAGTATAAACCTACATCTAAAGTACAATAAAAGAAAAAATCTATTTCCTCCGTTTAAATTCTTGGAGAAGGATTTGTGCCACAGAATACTTTTAATTCTTTTGATACATGTTGCCAGATTATATTCCAGAGAGGTTTTTTTTTTTTCCATTTTATGCTCCAACCAATAATTAATAAGAAGACCAATCTTATGCGCCAATCCTGTGTATTATAATTAAAACATCTCTTCAAAGTTGACTGATAAAAAACGGTATCTCGCTGTTCTTTTAAAGTTCTATTTCCTGATTACTAATGAAGATGAATATTTTATGCACATTTCTAGGCTGTTTTTTTTTTTTTTTTCATTTTGTGAATTGCCTGCTTACTTACCTGTTTCCATCCTTCATCATTATTTTTACTTGGGAAGATTACAAGGTTCTCAGAGGTCAGAGACAGTATCTTATCCCCTCTAGTGTCATTTCAAGGAGTGGTGTGCCCTGACCCTTGCTCATCCTGGGACTAGTAAACATTTGAAGAACAAAAGAACGATAATTCTCTATTATATTTTTACTCATTACCAATAAAAGGAGAATCAAATTAACTTCACACAGTTGTATTTAGTGAGCAACAAATGCCATTTTTCTCCACAAAAACTTTCTTTCTCTTTCGAAAATTTCTTAACTTCTTCTCAACAATAACGCCATTTATAGCCTGAATGGATAAATACAAGATTGTGGATAATACAAGATTCAGCTATTTTCACGTTTTGTTTTGTTTTGTTTTTTTCTTTTTTTCCCAGCAACTGTCAGATTTTTCTATTCTTACAAGCTATTTTGGAATACTCAGACACAAATAGGGATTTATTATCTCATTTCATTATAGAAAATGAAAGCACTAAAATAAAACATTTCAAGAACTTATCTCTGAGAATAGTCTACAAACTTGTGCTTTTTCTGGATTCCATTCCACAACCAAGCCCGCGAGGAAGGCAATATTCAAATATTTCTGAGCTTAATTGTTCTGAAACTGACCTGCTTCTTCCTTCTCAGAACATTTTATTTTCAGCAGAAATTCTATTTTCAGTGTATCTGTGAATATGAAAGCAACGTATTACAGATGTGAAGATTATTTTACAGTACTGTGCTTGAATATATATGTGTAAGTGCATGTATATTAGAGAAATACACAAACATACATTTCTTTTAGGCAAATTATTTTTCCTGTTACCTTTCCTTAAGCATTCCACTTTATGCAGAGCAAGGGAAAGCCACCATTTTCTGAAACTGATACTGGGTCTCTGATACACACAAACATACAAACATTATCGCTGTGGTATGAAAATCTTTTCTTACTCCACATCTCACTTCAGTACCTGCTCTAACTGCTCCCCTTCACAGAAAAGTAATCTCTACTTTATCAACTCTCACCCCCATTTTCTCCTCAAATTACTCCAAATGGGCTTTGGTTCTTGGCCTCACTACGGAAACAGGTGTACCACTGTTCTCTTCATATTTTCCAGATGGTTCAGGCTTCCTCTTGGCTTCTGAGTGATTTCCAACTCTAGGTCAGAGGTGTTTCCTCACCATTTTGAGACAGACGGGGAAGCCGACTGGCTGAGGTAAGTAAACTCTGGGTCAATACTCCTAACTGAAGCCTAAGCACAAGCTTCACCGCCCCTCCCCTCCTATGGGTTGTTAGAACGTATTCCCTTCTGAGTAAATAACCTTTTCTTACATTTTTGTCAGCAGCAGTTAAGTGGCAACTTCCTCAGGGTTGTTTTTCGTTTCCCCGCCGGGTTTGGAGCTTGTGCAACATCCCAGAGTGAGTCCTGTTCCACACCCCAGCAGCCCTCACAACCGACTCCGTCCTTGTTTCGACAGCTCTTGGGGGAGGGTCCATCTTGAGTTCCAGCTGCGCACATCTGATTTTCATAATCCCTCCCCTTCTCTTGGAAATCTCCACCCATTGTGTGAGTAGAGATAATACCTCTTCCCCCCACCCTGGGAGGTCCTTTGTTCTGGGAGAGACTGGAGGCTACCATAGGCGGAAGGCCCTCTCCTTCTCCCTCTCCCCAAGCCTCTGTCTTCTCTCTACCACAATAAAAATAAACCTTTGTTCGTGTGGAACTCCTGAGCCTCTGCTGGTCATTCTTGGTCAGGAGAAGGCAAAAGCCTAGGCAGAACTTAGTTCTGAGCTGGGAAATTTTAACCTGCAACAATTTCTGTAGAAGCATTTTCTTCTAGAGCATCTGTTTCTTTCTTCCAGAGGCAACCCTCTGCTTTTCAGGGTTCCTAACTGATGCATCGGATGTTTAGTTTATACCCACAGTTCCAGGTATGCCTGGTCTCGTGGATATATTTCTGATTGGACAAGGTTCATACTGTGGGAAATAATTATTTTTTGAGGTTGTGCCATCTGGCTCCTCAGTTGCTTTTCAGTTGTGGAATGTAATTTAGAAAAAGCCTTAAGTTTGTAGGATATTCTCAGAGATAAGTTTGAGATTTTATTTTAGTGCTTTTATTTTCTATAATGAAATGAGATAATAAATTTATGTTTCTGTCTGGGCATTACAAAATAAAGGGTCCCTGGTGGGTAGGTGGTTCGAACCCGATAGCTGATTCTCAGGAAAAAAAGACCTGGTGATCTACTCCCATAAAAATTACAGCCTAGGAAACCCTATGGGCCCTTCTACCTTGTCATATAGTGTTACTGTGAGGTGGAATTGACTTAAGGGCACACAACAACAACAACAACATTCCAAAATAGCTTGTAAGAATACAAAAGCTGGTTTCCATCCATGTTTTCCAGCATGGTTCTTCTTCTATCTCTGAAATTCCCTTAGAATCTTGAAGAAAGAGTTAAAGTATTGGGCTGTTTGATAATTATACATAAGCCCCTCAAATCCTGAAATCACAATAGTCACAGTACTTTCTTTTCTACATGGAAGTCATAAATGATTAATGCCACATATATTAATTGTATGATTTGGAAAAGTAAAATCATACAAAAAGAAAGTCTGTAATTCTATCATTTAGAGATAATAGTCAATAACATTGTATTATAGTTCCATCATTTTTTTCACAAAGGTAAATAGACACGTTATATATGCATTTGTGTGTGTGTGCATGTAAATATATACTACACATATATTTACAAAACTTGAATAATAATAGAATAGTATGTATTGACATTTTCTAATCAAAAAAGCAATAATGTGTTTTCACTGTAGAAAACTTGGAAACAACTAAAACATTTATATGATTTTCCCAATTATTAGATATTTAGTTTTTTTAATTATTATTTTAATTGCTTAAAACAACTATTAAGGACATTTTTAGATATAAGGGGACAGGCAATTCTGTTGGTATATATTTAACCTTATTTATCCCCCTAATTGTCAATTGTATTGTATTGAATAATCCATCATTTATCTATTGATTTTAAATGCCACTCTTATCGTGTACTAAATTCATATTTGTGCCTAAGATTTTTTTAAATCAGATTAGAGTTGCCATAAATTCATAGTCACTGACTTTAGCCAGGTTCTTACTATTCATTTTTATATCTTTATGCTTGGCTTCCACTTCTGTTCCTCTCAGGTATTAGTTTAGAGCTGTGCTATAGCTCAGTGCCCCCTTCTAAACCTTTGTCCTACTCCCTTAGCTCTTTCTTCATCAATAAGATTAAGGCACACATGTGATTTTCTTCAACATCTGTCTTCCATCCACACACTTATGTAACTCCACTCTCATCCTTACTCCTCTTGTATCAGACATTTTCTTTCGGTTCAGGTTAATTCCATGCTTTTACCTTTATCCCAATCCCTCCTAACTCTTCTGAGATTTTGCTCCATTAACTTCCCCTCTTTTTGGTGTGCTCATCTTCTGCCCTTCACTAAAAACTCCCCTGCATTCTAAAAACATACTCATGTCTCTCATCCTATCAAGTGTTACACTTCCCTTGAACCTGAACCTCCCTTTAGTTATAATTATACCCTTCTCTTCTTACCATATTAGATCCCTTCATTCCTATCACCAGCATTAACTATTAGTTTACAGTTTCTGCAAAGAATCAGCATTTTTGACATGAGCTATTGTGTGTGCAAGAACTAGTAAAAAAAATCAAAGCCGAGTTGGGATGCAAATGTTCGATAGTTGGCTCATATCCCTTCCTAGCTAAGTAACCCAGTTTTTCCCATGATTCTGGCAGTGTGTAATCCAATATTCATCATTCAGAAGATCATAAATGACTATGTGTCCTGGAGGTTTGGAATTGCCCTTAAAGTATTATAACAGAGAATGTCAAATACGTTACGTTGTAATTAACTGTTTGTCACTTTTACTAAACTTTAAGCTGACTGAGACCTGGAAACATAATTCAATTATCTTTGTATCCAAGCAGAAAGCATAAAACCTATTAGATGATCAATAAATATCTTGAGGATGAATGGACTCATGGATGAACCAATAGTGTCTATTCCAAGGTAGGGAGTGTTACAAGGTGAAATTAATTAATCCATATAAAAGTAGGTTTATGACTTGATCTCATTAATTAAGTCCTTTAATGACCAAAACAAACAGTTTATTATAAAAGTTTTTATAACACAAAATAATTTAACAAACAGGCATTCTATGGAACATTTTTATTTATATCATATAAAACAAAAATAAATTATTTTTAAAAGTTCTTGAAAAAATAGCATTGATTAAGGGTAGGGTTGGACAGCTGATTAATGTAATTGCTGTAAAAATGTTTTACATCTGTAACAAGTTGAGTTGAAAACGGTTGTGTGGATGTATTTACAACAACAACAGGAAAGAGCAGCTACTCAGCTGCTTATATCCAACCAAACACCTCATGGAAATTGGTTCTCCAGTTTGGAGGTTTAGAGTGATAGTTTCATGGAACATTCCAGTTAATTGGCCTAATATCATCTTTAGTGCTTCTGTTATACCTTCTAGATAATTGTGTAGTGCCTGGAGTTTTAAAAGCTTGCAAGTGGCCACCCAAAACACAACAATTGGTCTCTGTTCACCTGGAGAAACAAAGGAAGAAGGAAGTCAGCAACAGGAGGAGCAAATAGAATGTGTGGCTAATTGCCCCCATGAACAACTCCCTCCTTTGCTAGGAGACCAAAAGAATTGGATGGTGCCCAGCTACCATTACTGGATGTTTTGATCAAAGATTCTACTGAAGAATCCTGATCAAAAGGGAGAAAATACAGAACAGAATTTCAAATTATCATGAAATCCAGACTTTCTAAAACCATAGAGGCTGGGTGAACCCCTGAAACTATTAACCTAAGATAATCTTTAAACCTTAAACAGCCCCTGAAATTTTCTTGAAAACAAACAATCATTTAGCTTCACCAATAAAGAAAGTCTGCCTTGAGCATTGGGCTCTTTTGAGAACTATCTTTATGGGGTCAAATTAAAAAAAAAAACAAAACTAAAGCCAGTGCCATCGAGTCAATTTAGATAGATTAAATAGAAAGACTAGATAGGAGATTTAGGTGGCAGTGAGTTTATGCTAACAGGGGACAATTTGGAAAAGGAGGTTGAGAATGGTTGCACAACTTGAAGAATGTAATCAATGTCACTGAAATGTACAGGTAGAAATTGTTGAATTGGAGTATGTCCTGCTGTGTATGATCTCAACAACAACAGCAAAAATGAGAACAAATTAATTTTAAAAAAGTGCTTGTGTGCAAGTATGTTTGGCAAAGCCTGATAGTTTTTTTTTTTTTAGTGCAGAAATTTTTACAACCCACCCATAATTTAGGTTTGCATTTGGCCACATGTGACAAAAACCTGATTATGTAGCCATAAGCAAGTAAAGGGTGTATTTTTGTCATGTAGAAAAAGTTAATGTGGAGTTAGGCATTCAGAGTGAAATGGCAGTTCCAGGATGCCACCAGGAGCCGGGTTTCTTCCCTTGTTCCCCCCTACCATCCTTAGCACAGCGTGGGACTTTTTCCTCACAATCATGTGGTGGCTGCTGACCTTCTAGGCATCACATTTGCATTCCAGGCAGGAAGAATGGGGAAGAGTCAAGGGGAAAAAGGGGATAACAGCAAAATATGTCCTTTTATTTCAGGGAAGAATGGTTTTCTTAGTTGTCTACCCAGTTAACTTGTGCTTATATATCATTGGCAGGAACTGGCTCATGCGGGTATCCCTAGCAATAAGGGAGTCTGGAGTAGTACTTTTAACTGCTGTCCCAAGAAAAACTGACAATTCGTTAGTAAGGAAAAGAAGAATGAATATTGGCCTGGTAACACGCAGCATCTAAAACTAGTGTGCACAGTGACCTTCCAAGAGGGGAATACAGTTGTAGGCTGTGCTTTTTCAATGTGTTTTCCAACAGTTTTGTGGTCTGCCCCTTCTTGCTGGTTGAGAGGCTCAATCGATCAGACTGTATAAAGGGCAGGACACATGAGGGAGAGAATGCCCTCACAAACAGTTCCTTTGAGAAGGCCTACATGCATTCTGGCAAGAATACAATTGTCACCATGGCTTGAAAGTTGGCGTTCACAGACTTTAATCTTCGCAGCAAACAGCTCTGTTCTCTCTTCAACAAATAGATGTTAGCCTTCTGCAGACTTTATTTCTAGAGAACCTGGGCCTTATGTTCTTTTTAAGTTACAATATTCTGAGAAAGTCTAGGTTGGCCGATATAGCTATTGACATATGTCATGTATTGAATTGTGTCCCCCAAAAATATGTGTATCAATTTGGCTAGGCCGTGATTGTCAGTATTGTGTGATTGTCCACCATTTTGTCATATGATGTGATTTTCCTATGTGTTGTAAATCCTACCTGTATGATGTTAATGAGGTAGGATAGGTGACAGTTATGTTAATGAGGCAGGACTCAATCTACAAGATTGGCGAGCAGAGATGGGGGACCTCATACCACCAAGAGAGCAGCGTCAGGAGCAGAGTGCATCCTTTGGACACGAGGTTGCCCTGCTGAGTTGCTCCCAGGCCAAGGGAAGACTGATGACAAGGAACTTCCTCCAGAGCCGACAGAGAGACAAAGCCTTCACCTGGAGCCAGCACCCTGAATTTCCATTTCTAGCCTCCGAGACTGTGAGAGAATAAACTTCTGTTTGTTAAAGCCATCCACTTGTGGTATTTCTGTTATAGCAGCATTAGATGACTAAGACAACATATTAAGGAATTATCTCAAGCTGGTACAGATAAGGACCAATTAAAAAAAAAAAAAAAAAAGCCACTACAGCTAATTTTTGCTCTGTCCAGCTTCTTGATTCTTCCCATGAATGGAGTAAACTGGAGAAATAGTATACCAAGATAACTCTTATCTGACTACGGTAGATTGAGTGTAGTTATGGTCACGGTTTTTCACTCCTTCCGTTAAAGAGGCTGAGTCTATTCTTGATTTGGCAAATGTAACACAGGGGCAGTGACAGTGAGCCTAGGTCTTACAGGCCCTATGTGTTTCTTCTTGCTCTTCTGTCTTCCCTATGAGAGTAAATTTGGACTAGCCAGCTGGAGGACAGGTATGTGAAACAGAGATGATCCCAGACATGTGAAAGAGTCCAGCCAAGGTCAACTGTTTATTTGACCTAGAGCTGGTAATAGACACATGAGTAAGTGTGTCTCAGATCAACAGAACTGCTCAGCTGACTCAGAGACTTGTGGGCACAATAAGGGTTTATTGCTACATGCCACGGAAATCTTTTGTTTTCTGTTGTTGTTACCCAGCATTATTGTGCCCATAGAGAACTGATACACTAACTTTCCTGAGAAGCAATGCTGCACGAGAAAGTAAATTGGAGTGATTCCAAGTACCTGCTATTGCATCTTCTTCCTGAACTCCTTGTTTTTCAAAATTCATCCCAATTTGTGGATGAATCTCTTGAGTATTGCCTTTGCTCTTTATTTTGTGCTGTTATGTTTACTACATCTTTTGAATATTTTGTATAATTTATCTTTTTTAAAATAATTTTTATTTTCAGAATTTTTAAAAGTAATGAAAAGATTTAAAAAAAAAATCACATGATGAACACTCCTGACCCACCACCCGCAATAGAGAGTGTTTAGCATTTTGTTATATTTGGTTCTAGTCTTTTATAAAAGCATGTTGCTATGTACTTGTAAAGCTGTGACCCTCTGATATCCCAACTCCCCAATCTCATTTCCCTCTTCAAATCCCAGAGGCAATCATATGGTGGAGTTAGTGTGTATCCTACCAATGCTTTAAAAAATACTTTAAGGTACATATATGTCCATTAATAATGTACATTCATACCCAAAACGAAACCCAAATTATCAAGAAGACATAATATTGTGTGCATTTTAAAACTTTACATACGTAACCTTATTTTTTCACTGACCATAATATTTCAGTGAAAGAAGAAACATGCATATTAAGATACATATATTATACCTAGCTATTCACTGCTGAACTTTTGTGTACTATTCCAATCTATTCTTCATTTTGTTTATGCGTTCCCAATTTGTGAACGTTTGGATAGTGGGCAGTGCATTACAAACAACACTGTGATGAGCATCCTTGTACTTGCCTCCTTGGGCATGTGGCTTCAAATAAGCTGAGTGTGGCAGGCAGAATTCTAAGATGTCTCCCAAGATTTCCATCTCTTGATGAACAAGCCTGTATAATACCCTCCCCTTGAGTATGGGCAGGGCTATGAGTATCAAATTTTACTCCTGTGGTTAGATTGTGTTATATGACAAAGGTAAAACAGTTTTGCAGGTATAATTAAGGTCCAAAATTAGAGTTTGAGTTAATTAATCAGGGAGATTATCCTGGGTGGTCGTGGCTTAATCACGAGAGCCCTTAAAGGGGATTGGGCCTGTCCTGAAAAAATAGGTTTGAAGAGTAAGGGAGATATTCCTGCTGGCCTTGAAAAAGCAAATAACCATCTTGTGAGCTGCTTATGGAGGAAGACATGTGGCAAGGACCTGGCTTCCAGGTCACACAGCCACAAGAAACTAAGTTTTGCCTACAACCAATGATCTTGCCAACATGAGGACCCTGAACCTCACTCAGATCAAGATTGTAGCCCCAACTGACTCCTTGGTTTTAGTCTGATGAGTTGCTAGGCAGAGGACCCAGCTAACCAATCCCCAGACTTTTGTTGTTTTAAGGTGATAAATTTGTGATAATTTGTTATGCAACAAGAGAAAACTAATACATAGGGTATGGTTACTTTTAATTTTAGAAAATAATCAGAGCAATTACAAACCAAAATAAGTAAATAAATGAAAACAAACCCATTGCTTGCTGTCAGGTTGATTCCAACTTGTGGTGACCCCATGTTACAGCATAGAACTGCTTCATTTTTTTTTTTTTTGCTATAATCTTTATGGAAGGAAATTGCCAGGCCTTTCTTTCATGGCACCACTGGGTGGAATCAAACCGCCAACCTGTACAAGGTGTTCCAAAACTGAGGTTCATGGCATGCCTAAGGTGGCTGATTCAAGTGTAAGCATGACTGCATTTGGTGACTTCTGCTTCTGTATTCCTGAGTTCTTTATATGCATATGGCCTTGGGCCTCTGGCTGCCTGGAACCAGCAGACTAATTTCTTCTCATTCATATGCATCTAGCCTTGGGTCTCTGGCTGGGTGTAATCAGCAGACCCTGGTCCCCCATCAGTCATCTTGTGACTCCCTTGCCAACATGTACTTCTACAATTACGTGAGTGTACCCAATCCCCTTAACCCACGTATATTCTGTTACCCAATTCCAATCAAAGCCTGATTTTGAGATATCCCACCTTCTACTTTACTGATTGCTTGCCTACAGATCAGAATATTTTCAGCTAAGTTCCTGATTCAATCCTGTAACTATGCCTCTGTAGCTGCAGTTTTTCAGATTCATTTTACTTTGTAAGATCCATATCTCCCCTGTTTGGATGGTCTTTGCTTTCAACAAATCGCTTAAATTTTTATTTTAATGGAGTCTTAATTTTTACTCTACAACAAAACTTTAGCAGTCAGCTCAAACTGTTTGCAAAACCTGGGACCTCAAAGTGATTATAAGAGTGTTTATTCCAACCAGAAGAAAATGAGAGCTCTGTTTTCTACATCATCACCAAAAACTCTTATTGTCTGACTTATTGTTTTTTAAGTTTTTGCCTACCGGGTAGATGAGAATTAGTGCACCACTTTTGTTTAAATTTTCCTAATTACCATTGAGAAATAGAGGTGAAATGGCTGGGTCCTATGGTAAATGCGTGTTTTTTTCTGCCCAAGTGGTTTCTTCAGTGACTGTACCATTTTATAGTCCCACCAACAGTGTACGAGGGTTCCAGTTTCTCTATATCCTTGTGAATGTTGACTTCGTCAGTCTTTTCAGTTATAACCATTCTAGTAGGTGTGTAGCAGTTTCTCAGTGTGGTTAATTTCCCTACTGGCTAATTGTGTTGAGCGTATTTTCATGTGCTTATTTGCTATTCATATATCTGTTGGTGAAGTATCTATTCAATCTTTTGCCTGTATTTGAAATGGGCTTCCTTTTTTTTCTTCTTATTATTGTATTATTTAGTTTTGAGAGTTCTTTATATATTATTGATACAAGTACTTTATCAGATAAATGATATGCAAATATTTTGTGATTTGTAAACTTTTTTTTTTTTTCCAGTCTGTGGTTTCTCTGTTCACTTTCTTAACAGTGTCTTTTAAGGAGCAGAAGTTCCTAATTTTGATAAAATACAATGTAAGAATTTTTACTTTTCTGGATTACAGTTTTGATATTTTATCTAAGAATTTTTTGCCTAAGGCAAGATCACAAAGATTTTCTTCAAGAAGGTCTGTCAACTTTAGGATTAATATTTATGTTTATCATTTATTTTGAGTTACTTTTTTAATATGGTACAAGATATGAGTGAAAGTATTTTTTTTTTTTTGCATATGGATCCAATTGTTCCAGCACCATTTGTTGAAAGAACTATCCATTTGTTGAAAATCAATTGTTCACAAAATCAACTCTTCATTCTCTTCCATTGATCTACTAGTCTATCTTTGTGCCAGTATCACACTACCTTGATTACTGTATCTTTATAGTAAATCCTGAATTTAGGTATTGTAATAGTCCTTTGAATTTTGGCAAGCTTCTGGAATTCTTTTATCCTGGGGTTGCCTGTTTCCCCTTGGTTGACTTGGTCCCAAAGTTGGAATGGTTGCAACTCACAATTTTATAGGATTCTGGTATCAAAGAGAGAGGATCAACAGTATTATATAGCAGTTTTCTTCAAAATGTGGCCTATGGACCACCCTTATCAGAATTAGCTTTGGAGTGTGTGTGTGTATAAAGGTGTGTGTGTGTGAGTGATGGGAGGGTGTTTGTTGTTAGGTGCCATCGAGCTGATTCTGACTCATAGCAACCCTATGTACAAAAGAACGAGATGCTGCCTGGTCCTGCACCATTCTCACAATCGTTGCTATGTTTGAGTCCGTTGTTGCAGCCACTGTGTCAATCCATTGATCCTCTGCTTTACCAGGCATGGTGTCCTTGCCTAGTCTCAGAAGGACATCAAGGGAAGAGGACATTGGAGGGGGGCTTATTATCATTTATATTCCTGTGCGTACGCCTGATTTATTGACCTGGAATCTCTAGGTGTGTGGTCCTATGAATCTGCACACTTAATAACTTTTCTGAGTGATTCTCATGGAAACTAAAATTTGATAATTGCTTAATGGTGCCTAAAAAAAAAAAGTTTTCTATTTGTCACCCATGATACACAGCTGAGTAAAAATAGATGTATTTATTTAGGTGGAAAAGAAGATCCTTTAATTTACCTGTTTATTCATTTACTCATTCACTTTTTCATTCATTCATCCATTTGCTGTGAATAGAAGACAAAGACTAAAACATGAAGGAGCAACTTGAAGAATTTGTGGAATCTCTTTTCAAATACAAGATATGTCCTTCAGGTATTATTTGTGGCTGTTAGAAGATGAGTCAGCAGCTGATGCTCCCAGGAGTCAGGCACAGAGAAACACTGAGCTGGAAGGGATGCCCACAGACATCCTCACCCCCAGGCTTTTTGCAGATTTCTTTTAAACAATCTCAGAGTGAAAAAAGCTATCTTATTCTTCAGCCCGTTTAGGACAGAAGATGCATGAGTTCTAGTGCTTAAGAAAAACTACTTCTTCCAGTACAGGTTCCCAACGATTCTTTATCAAGGAAAAAGCAAGCGTGTCCTAAAGGTCTCCACAGGGCACCTCCTGGGAAATGTCAAGAAATTGATGAAGCTGACCCCCCTTGTTTTTACTCTGGCTTCCTTCTGTTGTATTCCCACACCACCGTCATAATGTTTTTCTTTGGTGCCCTCTAACTCTAAATCTGCACTCAGGAAATGTTCTTGGCAATGCACTCATACCAAGGGCGAGTGATAGTTGCACAGAGCCTTAAAAGCTCCTGATGATCCAATGTGTCAGAGTAGAATGTGCTCTATAGAGTTTTCAATGGCTGATTTTTCAGGAAGAAATTACCAGTCTTTTTTTTTTTCTTTCACTTGAGGTGCCTCTGGATGGACTTGAACTTCCAACCTTTTGATCAGCAGCCAAGAGCACTAACTGTTTATACCACCCAGGGACTCTGGCACACTGCAGGAATAAAGTGTAGGACTTTAGACGTTATAGCTAAGATATCCGTTTTTGTGTATCCTTTCCTGTGTCCCTGGAATTAGTTGCTAGAGACAATTTATTATTCTGCCTTCTCATTAGGCAGGCCCAGGGATTGCATGATAAAAACTTTTGAAAAGGGCCAAGAGTTGTGAATCACAGACGATGCCTCTTTGTGTGAGAGAATAGACATCACCTCTGTTTGGTTTGCAAAATACAGGATTTAAGGACCAAGAGAAGCTTTACTCTCACAGAACCACAGAGCACATTAGAGGTGAAAGGGGCCTTAATATATTGGCCTTATTTTATAGATGAGGCAGCTGGGGTCCAGGAAGGTGGAGTGATGCTAAGTTATATAGATAACTAGTGACTATCTGTAATGTGGAAATCAGATTAGCATTCTTTGCATTACTGTGATAAAATAATTATCATGGGTTTACTAATCATCCAGAGCAAGTAAGGAGCACGCTAAATACCTTTTATTTCATAAACGTGCAAGAGCTCTGCAGTACAGATGCGAGATAATATCCTCCGAACCCGATCCTCTGTGAGACGAGGCAGGGTATAAATAAATAAGCAAGTAAGCAAGTAACCTCAAATTTACACTCCCAACAATAAAGAGTGTTATTTTATTTTTTTTAATGAGTGCATCCCTAGGGGTATATATCTATATTAACTTATATTGTGCACTGACTAGAAAATGATCCAGAATCCTCGGAAGACCCATTCCCTTGATTAGTACTTAGTTAGGTTAGTTAATTAAGGTTACTTTAGTACTAATTAGTCTTGGCTTTAATTATGCTTTCAGGGCAGGAACATAGGAATGACATGGTTCTTAGTGACCCAGTTAACCAAAGGGATGGGGTTTCTTGTCTTCCATCTAACAGTGATTTGTGAGAAGGAACAAAGAGAGAAAAACTAATCCTAATGGGATTATAGGAGCATTCTTTAACTAGAGTTAACCATAGAGCAGTAGTAGGCCTGCAGTCAAAAGCATCCTCTGTGGCTTCTGGAAAAACCCCACAGAGAGGCCAGGAGACTGACGCATGGCTGACTTTGTCATGGAAAGCGCCAAAGAAATTGGCCCACCTGACCAGTAAGTAAATGGATTATAGAATATAAGAAGTAAGTGAGGCCCTCAGGTTGTAGGAGGGGAGTCATGACAAATAAACAGAAAACTAAGTGGTAAAATCCTTCTTCCTGACCTGGTTGTGTGTTTCAGTTATTCAGTGTCCTCTGTATGCTAGGCCCTAAGTCTGGCTGAAATTATAGAGATGGATGATGCAGGATTCCTCTTGCCAAGGAAGTTATACTCTAATAGGACAGACAGATTTGCAGACAGACACATTATGCTGCAAGTATGCTGTCCCCGAATCTGTCCGGCCCGCCAGACTGCATGTAGACAGAAATACATCGAGTTTTTCGCCTGGCCCCACCAAATTCAACATGAAAATGGGGTTACAGTCTTGCCAGCACTAGTACTCTCAGCAGCTGTATCCTTACACATTTCCAGGGTAAAGTAGTCAGAACAAAGCTGTTCTAACTTATGTTTTCTTAGAAGAATTTTTGACTTGGGTGGTGTTCTTCAGCAGTGGGAGTAGGCAATCTGACAACTCAAGTCTGGCTCAAAGGACTAAATTTGAAGAAAGTTCTTGAATTTGTATGTGTGTGTAGTTTTAGTAGATTATTTTCCACCTTTGTAAAATACTTTACAATCCCCACCCAGACATGCCTTTTCCCTCTACCACCAAAACTGCGGCAGAATAATTTATGAAAATATTAACTTGTGCTGTAATGTGCTCCCTTTAGTGTATGTTTTCCTTCCCACACACCAAAGCTTTGTCAGCCCGTGCCTGAGCCTTTTGGATTGTGGGACACAAAGAGATGTTAGCTTTGTTTTTAAAAGCCCAGCCTAAGAAAAAGATTGTACCAGATCTTTCGAGGAAAGAGCTGTAAGGCAGGTATGAAGTTAGAGACAAAGCCTTGATGCAGACACAGCCATGGAGGACGTGGGGGGAAGAGAGAGAGAGAGGCCAGGATAGGGCTTTGGAGTTTCTTGGAGATTTAGGTACGGTACCTGCCTGGAATGTTGGTGGAACCTCCCAGGAAAATCACTGCCTGGTGCACGGGGAACTTGGATACTTTGTTCTTCACATTGGAACCCCCACTCTCAGGGGACCCTGCTGGCTTAAACAATGAGCATACAGGCAGTGAACTTTGTGGACAGGAAACAGAGAGCCCTCCCTGAGGGGTCCGCTTGGCCGTGTAAGATCCGAGTCTTTGTAGAGAAGCCTCAGTGACAACAAAGATTGAATTTCTCGTGAGCTTTTTAGACTGGGATCTCAAAGTACATAAACATTCTTTCAGGAAATTATAAGCAAATATGACACCTATTCCATCTTGTGGCTTACACATTCTTACAGATCACCTTCCTATGGTCTGGAATAATCAAACGCAATCTTTGCTCCCAAATCAGAGACAAGGGTTCTCAGCTGTTTCATTCAATTTCTTAGTCTTAGAGCTCTTGACACCTTGGTGAAAGCTCCCACCATTACCATTAGAAAAGCCTTATTTATAAAGTGGATGGAGTCCTGTCTGGAGTGCAAAAGGTTAACTGTGCTGAGTGTCAACTGAAACGTTGGAGGTTCACGGCCACCCAGAGGTGCTTTGGAAGAAAGGCCTGGCTATCTACTTATGAAAATCCAGCTACTGAAAACTCTGTGGAGCACAGCTCTACTCTGATTAAGCATGAGGTTGCCATGAGTTGGAGTTGACTTGGTGGCAACTGGTATAATCAGGGTACCTGGGCGGAGACTCTAAGACTACTATTAGAACTACAGAGGAGCCCTTTTATACATCCTTTGAACATTAACATTCACTCTACTCACTCGTATTTATTTATTCGGTATAATCAACGGCTTAATTTGGTGATCCACCATAAAAGCAGAGGTCTGTGTTATTGCTGCAGGAAAACCAAGTGGCTTTGGACTTACTGAGAGATCTGTGTCTGTACAGGGTATACATATGAAGTCATGCATTCTGATTTATATGGACAATTTAGAAGATATTTAAGGGTAATTTTTGGTTATTGAAATCTTGCCTTAGTCTTATCTTTTGGCTTTAGAAACCAGCCCCTTAGCAAGATACTTCATTTTCTGTATGTATCTATCTCAAATCACATAAACATTGCACATTAAATAAAAAAGATGCTGAATTTTCACAACTCTACCCAGATAATATTGCTGTAATCATGAAAAGAGATACCACAGAAGTTCAAAGACGGAAGTGCATGCTGTTAATCACTGTATTGCAAAGACATGTAGGATATTTAAGAGCTATAAAATTACAGGCTGGAGAAGCGAAAAAGAAGATAAAAAACAGATCAAGGCAGATTTGAAAAGTTTTGCTGGCTCCAGACGGCTGCCCTTTAAGCATGGTTCCTGCCATCACTCACTCCAGTTTTGAAGAGCATCTCTCTCTGAAGTTTCCCTAAGGCACACTAACAGATTTAACAAATAACATGCCTCAAGTTCTTGCTCCCATCCAAGGTTATAGAATGTCAATCTGCTTCCTCAAATCTCCCCCCTTATTTCTGGGACTGCTCCTGTTACTTTAAATACCAACCATCTTCCGATGGTTCCCAAACTTGTCTCTGTAGCCATGGCCTCTCCTCTGATCTTCAGACATTTTTTATCCAAATGCCTACCTGATATCTCCTTTGGATTTCCAATGGGTCACAAAGTTAATGGCCCAACCCCCACACTAGCTTCTGGTTCTTTCCTTTTCAGAAATTGGCCATTTCTCTAGTAGCTGTAGCCAGAAACTGCAGAAGTTCTCTAATTCTATCCACTCTCTCCTCCACCTCCAATATGCAACATATCAGCAAATACTGTCTACGGTACCTGCAAAATATGTTCCAAATCAGCCAGGTTTTCTCCTTTTTCACCATCTTAGTCTGAGCACCCAATATCCCCTGCTTCCGCTTTGGCTGTCCCCTCCCTCCATAGTCTCTTCTCCGTAGAACCGCTATGTTGTTGGTAGCTGCTGTCAAGTTGGGCAATAACTTGTGGTGACCTCTTGCACAATGGCATCGGACCATTGTAATCCATAGAGTTTTCACTGGTTGACTTTTAGAAGTAGATTGTCAAGTCTTTGTTCCTAGTTTGTCATAATCTGGAAGCTCGGCTGCCAGAAGAGTGATGGCTGCTCTTGAGGTGTGTTAACCAGGAATTGAACTTGGGTCTTCCCCTGAGCCATGCCTGCCCCCATAGAACAGAATTGTGAAGATTTAAAAACACAAATCAGATCACATCAATTTGTAGCCAAAACTCTCTCATAGCTTCCCATTACACACAGAATGAAGTCCAAACACCTGAGCATGCTCTAAATACTCTAATGCGATTCAACTCCTATTTTTTCTTCATGAATCATTTCCTACCACTCTCTTACTTGCTCATGGCTGACTTCGACCATGGCTTTCTTTCTGGTTTTTGAAATGCCGAGCCCATTACTATCTTGGGCCTTTGCATTGCTATGCACTCTACTTGGAATGCTCTTCCCCCAGGACCTTCATTCCTGTGGCTGATTCCTTTGTGTTTTCAGGTCTCAGCTCAAGTGACACCTCCTCAGCAAGACTTACCCTGACACCTAGCTCAGTCACTCATATCGTATCAGCCTGTTTTCTTTTCTTTGTTGCATACCTGAAATGGCCGTCTCCTTTTACTTGTGTACAGTTTCCTATCTATCTTCACCTTCCTGTGCCTGCCTTGTTCTTTGCCGTATCTTCAGCCTCTGGTAAGGTGCTTGCTCATAATAGACCCTCATGAGTAAGTGTTAAATTAATGGCAAAAGTCCTTAAGAAGGTATCTTATTTAGGTTAGCAGATAAGTCCTTTGAACTAGCAGGTGGCAATCCCCACTTTTCTTCTTTCATGCTTCAGTCCCTTGAAGGATATCTGTTGCTGCAATGTTTCTCTGCCCCATAGTCAAGCGGAACTGGTTTCTGCAGCTCATCCCTTCTTTCCCTGCCCCACCCCAAGCCTTTCTGTGCCACAGAGGGGCAGGCAACTGACCTTTGTATCATTGCCTTTTCTTGAGTTGCCTAGCTTTGTAGGGCTGGTCCAATGAATCCATACTATCTGTAGTTCCGGATAATCCTGAGAAAAATGTCTTCTGCTTTTCATGATTATGCCCAAATAATCAGTGAGTCATGTTTTTATTGGCGTACAGAGCTGTCAATGAGATAGCTTTTTTAGTTTTTTGTTCTGTTTTGTTTTTGCAGCCCTTATTCCCCAAAATTCTATCAGAAGTATAACGTCATGGTGGACCAGGAAGGAAATCTGACACACAGACAAAATTCTCTATGCACAACATCACGTCCCACAAAATTGGATCTGGTCAATGTCTGAGCCTGGTATTGGAAGGTACCTGGCTCCTCACCCAAATAGCTTGTACAGATCTTTCCCCTCCAAGCTACCAGCCTTGCCTCGATATAGCTGGATCCCACTGTGAATACAGCATAAGCTCCATCTGCTACCCCCAATTCCAAGCCAAAGTGCTGTTATAATCCTGATGCAGGACTGACTAACCATGCTTAAGTAGTTAGGAAAGGATTCATGGGGTAGATGATGCTTCAGGATTTTTTAAATGATAAGTTGGAGAATTTACGGCAGAAAGGGAAGTGAAGACAGAGGAAATGAGATGTGCAGAGATGTAGAATTATATAAGCAGAAACACAAAAGAAACTTAGTAGGGTAGAGTAAATACAATGGGAAGAGATGAGACTGGTAATGAGAGTTGGCTTCAGATTATGAAGGCCTTGTGGGTAGTACCAACTAATTTGGGTTTTAACAAATAGGTGAATGGGAGGAAATACATTTTTAAATTGGTGATTGATGTGATTAAGATTTTTGTTTTTATGAAAGTAACTCTGGTAGGAGCATATATAATAAATTGGAGTGAGAAAGACTGCTAGCACTTAGAACAGAGAGGGATCTATTACGAGAGCCAAGCAAGAGAAGATACTCACTTGCACTAAGGGGATGGCAACGATGGTGGTGGGGAAAGGATATAAGAAGGGCCTGATTTAGCAGATATTTCAAAGATAGAAGAGATATGATAATAGCTGTCATAGAAAATAAATTTCAAGGGTGATTATGAAGTCTTGGTGCTGGGAAATTGGGTGACTTATGAGGGCATTAATTGAGACCAATAATCCAAAGGATAAACCAGTTTTATTTAGGAAGATGAATTTAATTTTAGATATGATAAATTTTTAATGTGTTAAGAGCACCAATAAAAGTTTCTTTAATTAATGTATCAGTCAGGCTTTTACTGTAATAATGATGTATAACAAACACTTCAAATTCTCAGAAATTCACAACAGTAATAATGATTTATTCCATGACCTTGATCTTCAGGTCAGCTGGGGCAACTCTACTTCAGTCTGTGGCTCAGGATAAGTTCTGACTGACATGTTTCTCACTGTGGGACCAGTGGGTATCAGGGTCATATTCTTATGGTAGGTACCGAAGCACAAGAAGCCAAACCAAACTAGGCAGGCATATTAAAAACCTCAGCTTTTTTTTTGAGTCACTTCCACTAACATTCCATTAGCAAAACAAGTCACAGAGCCAAACTCAACATCAATAAGATGAAGAAATATACTTTGCCTACTCTAGTGGAAATTACTGGGCAACCAAAGCACATGGACACGTAATTGTGACTGTATAATAGGATTTGAGATATTTGGAAACATGATTGTGGAACTTAGGAGAGAGGTCTTTGAAGAAAAAGACATATAGGTGGTGGTGGAAACAGAGAAGTGGATCATATATTTCAGGGAGAGTTAGAGAAAAGGATCAAGGATGGGACCCTTGAAATATCAACTTTAAAGGGTCAACCAATTTTCTATGAAAGAGATTGAAAAGTTACAGCAAGGGAAACTGGAAGAGAATCAGGAGACTTTGGTAGATATGTATTTCTCCCAGTTCTTCACTTCCTCTTAAAGTTTAGGAGGTGGGGCATTTCAATGCTCTAGTTTTTAATACTAGCTACCCTGGCTGTGTAACAAAATCATTTGAGGACTTACCAAGAACAATAAAATGGATTCGGGATTATAATTTGCTAGCCCTGGTTGGCATCTGAATATTTTTAAAAACTCACACAGGATTCTGATGTGCAGTAGGATTTGAACGACTGACTTAATGTGTCAAAGTTTCATCTGGGAGGTGGGAAGGCTGGATTCAGTTTAGCTCACCAATATTTACTTGTTGTTGTTTTTAGGTGCCATTGAGTTGCTTGTGACTCATAGCAACCGTATATACAACAGAACAAAACACTGCCCAATCTTACTCAGTCCCTACTACGTACTTTATGTGGTATTTTGAAGACACTAGACGAAGGGTGAAGCTCTGATGTTGCAGAGGTTAAGAGCTCAGCTGCTGATCAAAAGGTTGGCAGTTCAAATCCACCAGCCGCTCCTTGGAACCCTATGGGGCAGCTCTACTCTGTCCTATAGGGTCATCATGAGTCAGAATCAACTCTGGCAATTTTTTTGTTGTTGTTGTTTAGACAAAGGATAGGCACAAAACCCTTAGACTAGAAAGAGCAGAGAAAGGGAAGGGAGAAAGGTTTCTCATGCTGTAATAATGCCGCCCTGAAGAAATGACTTAGGTCACAGAAATAGCATTTAAAGCTGGGATTGCAATCCCAGTGAGATAGGAAGACCTGCCACCCCATTGATATTGTCGATGGAATAAATGGGTAATATGCCAGATGTGGCACATTAGTAGTTTGTAACTAAGAATTTTGATCTGTTTTGAAAAGGTAAGTGATCCTCAAAAAGTCACTGATCCTTGTCTGACATTTACCCATTCTCTCCAGCTTCTATTAGCAGTCTGTTGGCATTCTCACACCGATGCATACAGAGTTCCATGCTTTTTCAGTCACTTTGCACAAACACTGAAGCACTGCTTGTACTCTGGGAAGGTGAAACTCTTGTTTCATTTTTGCTCTTTTAAATTTGTTGTGTTTTAAGCAGAAAGGGGATAGAATACTGAGCTAGAAATCAAAAGGTTTCTGTTCTTGTCCTGATTGCTAAAGTTGGTTAGCCTTTCTTTTCTTTTTCAATCCCGCCCTCTGGCCCTCCCTCCCCCCTTACCTTCCTTCCTTCTTTTATTTCTCTTTATTCTTTCTTTCTGTAACTTTGGTTTCCTCATCTGTAAAATGGTCATGGGTGGAGGTAGTAACATTTTAGCTACCTCGCAGGTATAAGCTGTAAGAATCAAGTAGGAGGGTGGTTATAAAGATTCAGTGCAACTCTGTTGTGTTGCTATTTACTTAGAACATACTAGCAGCAAGTATTAACCAGAGGAATCATCCAGTGTATTGTACAGAATGTTCCATTATGACAGGATAAGATGACCCCCATATCCAGCCCAGCCAATTCCATGGGGTAATAGAGAGCAGTGGTGGACAGCAGAGGCTCTGGAGCACATTGTCCTAAGTGTGAGTCCTGGTTCAGGCAGTTCTTAGTGGCATGATCATGGACAAGTCATGAGTTCTTTAAATTTTACTTTGAGCCTTGATAAAAGAGAATTGTGATTCATACCTCACAAAGTTGATATGAGGATTATAGCAGATAATTTCAAGTATTGAGGGTATTGATTTTACTCTATCACATTTTGGTGTAAGAAATGTCACATTATTTTTCTAAATAAAAAAATTAAATCTCAGTCTGAGCAGCTGTTCATGAGGATGGTGAGGAAATCATTGTTATTCCTGTTTGTTCTTCCCTTGTTGCTTTTCCTTAACCATGCCCACGCCCTTGGTTAACAGCTCTCACCCTTTTCTTCTTAATAGAAATCTAATTTTATTCAAGTATTGGGTTCTCCAGTATCTAAGGAATCACTTCCCAACCGTAGATGGATGAACGTTGAAGTCAATCAAAATCATTTCTTTCCCATGTAGTGATACCTTAGCCTGTTAAATATAAAAGACAGCTGGTTACCTAGGAGCACCTCAGAAGGTTTTTCTTGCTCTTAAGTAGGGATGACCTAATAAAACCTTGTGCTTTTATACCTTTGAAAATTGTTGTGTAAAGATGTTATACTTGGAGGCATTACAGCCATCCTTTGACCATGAGGGAAAACCAAGAGAATCACAGAGAAACCTAACATTGTTGAATTGCTGAATGAATCAAGTCCAGGTCTGCCTACTGCCAAAATTTTGTTACATAAAAGAATTACTTTTCTATTATTTCAATAACTGCAGTCAGAGTTTTATGTTACTTGTAGCCAAAAAAAAAAAAAAAAAAAATCCTAACTGACTAATCCCAACCACTATTCACATTTGTTTACTTTTAGTGCAGAGTATTGTTGATAGAAAAAACAAAATTGTTCCAAGTGTTTAGTAACTGCTATGCTTTTTTTTTTCTACTTTAGTAAATTCCAAAATAAGACCATAAAATAATAAAAGAACACTTAAATGTCTTTAAGGTGAAGTTTTCTAGCAGTATAAAATTTCTCCATCACTTTGGAATGGCACATTTCTGAAATGTGTGTGATAAAAAGTGGGAAATCAACAATTTCAACATATATCAAATAAGGGTAAATTTTTTTTGAGAGAACAAACAACAAAATAACATCTATAAGATTACAGGGAAAAAATATGCCATCTTGCTTTTCTTAGAATTTCAATTTTACTGTGAAAATTATGGAGCCTGCAAAGGAAAAGCTATTTGCTTATAGGTTAAATAAAAAAATGGACAATCTTGTAGACATGGACAAGCCTTAGTAACAGTCATTGTACCTGTTACTAATTTACTATTTGCCAAGTGCTTGGAAAAGTGCCTGGCCCCTTCTCAGCATGATATAATCATTTGTTTGTTATGTTTGCTGAAGGAAAAGAGAGGTAGAAGCCTGAAGTCATGAGTTTTCATTCTCATACACTGGTCAGAGGTAAAGGAGCCATACAGCTGGATTTTCCAGGGAAGTCCCTATTTCTAATATGGATTGATTTATTCAGTTCTACCTCAGTGACTCAAGTGCCACAGAGTGTAAAGACCATAAGTTGGATGACTCATCTCTTCCATGGTTTATTACCAGAAACTCTAACAGTTGCCAAGAAATAATTACAATTTCATAAATTGCCTACCTAAGTCAGATACCTTCCCCACAGCTTTTTACTATTTTCTTCTGTCCAGGGCAATTGCTCTACAGAGAAGGGAAGCAAGGGACAGCTAACTGGGAATGGGGAAATGCAGCTATCAATGTTTATGTCCTTTCTGGTTTCCTCCTTCATCTCTTATTTTCAATTTTAGGTGCCAAATCAGGTACTGTCCTCCTATAAACCTAGGCTGGGGTGGGGGCACATGTTGGCTCTAAGCAATAGCTCTCCTCGCATGCCTCTGGTAAAGATACTTATTGATACTGAAATAAAAATAAAGTCCTAGACATACTATCTGATTTTTCTGTGTAAATCCAAAAAGACATTACTATTGGCTGGGTTCTCTATCAAGTCAGGGCAAGTTATCTACACGCGGGCTGAAGATAATAAACTCTTTGGGACATCAGTATACCATACAGCAATCTCACTGTTCCCTAGAGTCTTGGAGGAATTCATTTAACTCACATAGGTGAACTTTTCTTTCCCCCAGAGAGCATTTTGTTCATCTTAGCTCAATACAAGATCAGGTCCATGGTGAGCAGTAACAATTTGTACCATGTTTTTTATTTCCACTGGGCTCACACTTAAAGCATCGCTGAGTGAGAAATAAATAGCAATAGCTGTATCTCAATTTTTACACGGGAGTGGGGGAGAGGAGGGAGACCCTTAGATTCAGACCTTCCCCTGATGCTACAGAGCCACCCAGTCCGTGATGAAACAGGAAGCTAGGCCCAGGCCTGAGGAAAACCAGTTCATTCAGTTCCTAGAATCTTCTGTTTCTCCTCTGTTGCAGGTAAATGATAATCCTTTCCTCACAATAACCTACACAAAGACAGTGAAAAGCTCCTTGGCACTTGGAAATAATTTTATTTTGCCGAATTTTGGGTCTGGCCTTGACGGGCTTTCCCTTCATGATAAAGAAAAAGTCAAAGAACATTATTTTTCTATTAAAACAAAAGTTTCTACAGTAACTCTGAACTTCAGGACACCACATGAGCCAAAGGTAGAAGTTGGAGTGACAGTGACACAGAAATGAAATGAATTGAAATTGCCACTGACAATAAAGCAGAAAGCAGAGGTAGGCAGTAAAGGCTTGTCCCTAAAAACTTTACAGCTTCCTGAGACTGGAGGGAATAGTAATTTAAGACAGTTATGGGCCTAAGGGGGAAAAAAATAAAAAAAGCAATAATGTTGTAGCCGGACGTAGTCTGTGTGGGATGGCTATTGTTTGGCTTAAGCTGCGCAGAATGCATTTATGACTTTGGTAAAAGAAAGAGACTGACCTTGATACTGGGAAAATCTGAATTGGGATGAGAAGTCCTTGTTCTTGGGTTGCTGCTAAAGCCGGGGGTGGGGGGGAGCAACAGTGGTAACGTCCTGGCATATTGTGTGCGGTTCTGTGCTTTCATGGCTAAGAATCTGCACTTGAATTGGAAACTCTATGGGGCAGCTCTACTCTGTCCTATAGGGTCGCTATGAGTCAGAATCAACTTGACGGCAATGGGTTTGGTTTTTGTGTCGTTCAATATTTTGCACATAGAATCCTTCAATATTGGGGGGTATTATGTAGGAAGTTGATTGTAGAATAACGAATCAGGATTTCAAGTCATCACATCAGCCCAGACCCTGGCTCTCCCTCTTATTGTCTGTATTATCCTGGGCAATTTATATTCCTTCTCTGATTTTCAGTTTTGCCATCGATATATGGGACTATAATTATATATTCCTTATGAGGTTAAAGGATTCAAAATGAAAGAAAGTAAATGAAGATATTTTGTCAATATCAAGTTCTATGTATATGCTGAAACTTACTCTCACTAAATTGGATTGATTTAAGGGAATGCAGATGTGTAACCTTCTAAGCATATGTGAATATTTTTTACTTAGGCATTTAATATCAGTTACTATCAGGGACTTGGATGAAATTGCAAAGGAGGCATAATTTTAATCGTTCTAATTTGCATGTGACCATCATGTCTGTCCCTTTCTTCTTTCCCTCTGTTCTCCAGAGAACCGGGCCAGAATAGAATGAGAATTGAGATGGTGGCGAAGGATTGTCATGTAGGCACAGTGTCTAGGGGTGCAAGATTTCAAGAACTATTAGAAAGCTTGAGACCTGAAAAAGTAATTTTCACTCCAACTGCAGCTCAGCCCAACTTATATAGAGTTAATATATGATATATTTATTTATGATGTGGGTGTTGTTGTTGGGGCCATTGAGTTGATTTTGACTCACAGTGACAGAGTAGAACTGCCCCATACAGTTTCCTAGGCTGTAGCATTTACAGGAGCAGATCGCCAGGTCTTTTCTA
Organism: Loxodonta africana; assembly: GCF_030014295.1. NCBI lineage: Eukaryota > Metazoa > Chordata > Mammalia > Proboscidea > Elephantidae > Loxodonta > Loxodonta africana. Next base: position 139,802,486 of record NC_087344.1, read on the forward strand.
CCACAGAGCCTCTGGTGGATCAGGACTGCCAACCTTTCGGTTAGCAGCTGAGTGCTTAACTGTTTTGCAGCCAGGTTTCCTTTATAATGTGAGCATATTTAAATATGTTTGAATTTATGTCCCTAGACTCTTAGAAGATCTTAAAAGGCCTAGTGGGGTTAGTAAGAAAAGATCCATTCATCATGGTAAGATTAGCATCCAGAAACTGAGTTAGCAAAGAAAATGAGAGAAAACATTTGGGTGGACCAGTAATCCTTGATGTTGTGTGTGTGACTGCCTGTGTGCCTGCATGCGTGTGTGTGGTGGGATATGAGGACAGCAGGCATCACTCAGCAGCAGCTGGGGACATTTTCAAAATCCATATATTTCTGACTTTCCATGTAAGACATGAAATGTGGGAAGTGACATTCCAAGTGGTGGCAGCTTTTGCTCATCAGTGTATCTCCAGGTCCAGCAAAGATCCTGACACGCAGTAGGATGCACCAAATATTGAATGAATAAATGAATGATTGGCCTAAGCCAGGGAGGTGCAGCAAAGTGTGTCCAGTGGTGCCAGAGCAGGCAGATGGAGGTTGGTAACAGGATATATTGAATCAGGCATTACGTAGTAATTGGCCTGAGAGTTACTGTGATTGTGGGGAGACAGCAGGGGAAACTAGGTTTGTGGAATAGATACCTGATAATAATAATAAAATCATCGGCAATGACATTTTGTTGAATCTGCAAGGGGTTAATGCACTTGTTTGCTGACAAAAAGGTTGGCAGTATGAGTCTACCCAGAGGTGCCTCAGAAGAAAGGCCTGGTGATCTTTTTCCAAAAAACCAACCATTGAAAACCCTATGGAGCACTCTGACACACTGGAGTTCACCATGATTTGGGTCAATTCAATGGAAACTTTTTTTATTTTGAGGGAAAATGGAATGTAAAATGCCTGTTTAATTCAAAAGCGAGCAGGAAAGGCAAACAAAAAAAGAAGTAGAGAAAGAAAAGACAAGGGGCAGAATGAACTCACAGTTAGTAACCATGATAAATGTTAATGGAGTAAACATGCAAGTCAGAATACAGACATTCTCAGTTCAGATAAATAAACATAATCCAGGTCCGTGCTGTTTTCAAAATACACCTTGAGTATTAAACACAAGAGTGAAGAGTAACAGGATAAATATGCTAGGTCAATATTAAACAAAATAAGCTGGTGTAGCTATATGTGTGTGTGTACATACACATTTATATCTCTGTCTTAGACATCTAGTGCTGCTGTAACAGAAATGAAACAAGTGGATGGCTTTAACAAAGAGAAATTTATTTCTTCATGGTAAAGTAGGCTAAAAGTCCAAATTCAAGGCATCAGCACTCTCTGTAGGCTCTGGAGGAAGGTCCTTGTCCTCCATCTTCCTGTGGTTGAGGAGCTTCTCAGGCGCAGGGACCCCGGGTCCAAAGGATGCACTCTGCTCCTGGTTCTGCTTTCGTGGTGGTATGAGGTCCCCAACTCTCTGCTTGCTTCCCTTTCCTTTTATTTCTTGAGAGATAAAAGGTGGTGCAGCCCACACCCCAGGGAAACTCCCTCTACCTTGGATCAGGGAGTTGACCTGAGCGAGGGTGGTGTTACGATCCCACCCTAACCCTATCAACATAAAAAATTACAATCACAAAATGGAGGACAACCACACAATATGGGAATCATGGCCTAATCAAGTTGACACATTTTTGTCAATGCATAACACTATTAGACAAATATTACTTCAAACCAAAAAAATCATTTCAAGAGGTAAAGAACATCAACATTAAATAATAAAAGGAAAAATCCCCATAGAAGGCTGTAAAGATTTTAAACTCGCAAGCACTGAAAAGTAAAGCCTTTATATATATATAAAATTATTTAACAGTTATGTATATTTTATATATATATATATATATAAAGAGGGAGAGCAAAAACTGACAGATTTGTAAGGAGAAACCAATAAATGAATATTCATTATAGAAACATTTTAACATAGCATTGTTAATATTTGATAGAACCAGCAGATAAAATACTAATAAGGATATAAATAATTTAAACCACACAATTAGCAGTCTGACCTAATGGTCACATACACAACTCTGTATCCAATAATTCACAATGTATTGTTTTCTCAGATATGATGGGACATTTATCAAAATTGACCCCCTTCTAGGTCATAAAGCAAGTCCCAACAAATATCAAAGAATTGTTGTTAAACAGGTTATCTTCTTCTTTAAAAATGCATTTAATTTAGAAACCATTTAAAAAGCTGATTTAAATAAACCTGTTTGGAAAATATAAGATACTTTCAAATATTCTTGGCTCTAAGAAGAAATCATTATGGACATTAGAAGATGTGTATAATTGAATATTTGGAAAAACATTACACTGTAAAATTTAGGAGAGTTGGTAAAGCATTACAGACAATGATTTTAGTGCCCTGAACTGTAAATAATAATCTAAGCATCCAACTTAAAGGAATTATAAAAAGAATAACTTAAAGCAATAGAAAGAAGGAAATAACAACAATAAGAGCAGACATTAACTAAATGGGGGGGAGGGGGGACAAAGCAGAGAAGATCCACAAAGCCAAATAATCACTTTTTGAGGAGTCTGATAAAATCAACCCCCCCTCGCAAGACTGAGGAAGAAAAAAAGAGAGAACCATTTATAGACACATATTAGCCGTGAAAAGAGTAGTGTCATATCTCCAGCAGTGAATAGAGAAGGTATTTTTAAAAGAAGATATTATAAACAACTTTAAGCCTTCAAATTTGAAAACTTAAGACAAAATGTTCAATTTCTTAGAGAAATATAACTAACCAATAGTAACTCAAGAAGAAATTTAAAAAACCTGACAAATCTTTGATGATTAAAGAAAATGAATCTGTGGTTAAAAATCTAATTCCTCTAGCTCCCCATCACTTATCTTTATTCCTTTCAAACTGGATATCTGAACCGTTGATATAAGACAAAATTCCAACCAAAATCCTAACAGGTTTTTTTTCCCCCATGGAACTTGCAAGACGATTCTAATACGTGTGGAAGTGCAAAGGGCTAAAAGAGCCAACATACTTTTGAAGAAAAAATACAGTATAAGGAGATCTCCCTACCCTGAGTAATATAAAGTCATAAACAATAAAGATAGTGTGCATTGTTCTAGGGAAGATAAATAGACCAATGGAACTGAACAGAGACTTGAAATAGATCAATGTGTGGATGGAAACCTGACATATGGCAGCAGTGGCATGACCACCAGTGGGGCAGTTTGGTCTATTGATTAAATAAGGTTGAGACCTTAGGTTATCATTATGGAGGAAAAGCACGTGTACCCCTGTCTCTTACCAATGGCCATAATTAACTCTATGTGCGTTAACTACCTAAATGTGCTAATGGTTTAAAACATTTTTAAGAAATTATAGCAGGCTATCTTTATGACCTCAAAAATAGGGAAAGGTGAAAATTTTTGTTACTCATCTACAAAAATATCCTTGATATGAACCTAAACATTAGGATAGCCTAATAATTTTTACTGATGTATGTAATTATTTTATTTTATTATTTCTTAACTGACCTGGCTGTTCCTAATTTATGTGAATTGCATTCATCCTTCCCTTGAGTGGAATACTATTGTTCCAAAAAAAAAGTAACATTTCATAGCTCAAGCCAAGTAATTTTAAAGCAGAGTTATAAATAGGTAGAATTCTCATATTTACATTCAGCAAATAGAGAAAAAAAGTTGTAGCATTTAATTTTAAATTTTTAAAGAATAATAAAATTTGGGAAACCCTGGTGGCGTAGCAGTTAAGTGCTACGGCTGCTAACCAAGAGGTCGGCAGTTCAAATCCACCAGGCGCTCCTTGGAAACTATCGGGCAGTTCTACTCTGTCCTATAGGGTCGCTTTGAGTTGGAATCAACTCGGCGGCAGTGGGTTTAATGAAATTTGTGCTTTAAATGAACCTATTTTAAGAATAAAATTCACTGACTAAATCATAAAAACGAACTAGAATATGCTTATATTAATTCCTAGATTGCTGCAATGTCACAATTTAAAGCACAATATTATAAGATGCTTATAGTGATGTACATTATTATAAATCCTCCTTGGTCTAGTATATCACTTATAAATACATATTTGCAGGTAGACATATGATGTTTTTTGTGTCATAGCCTACGAGAGCATAGTGAGTGTGTATTGTTAATGACAAAATTAACTTACATGAATTCTAAGTAAAACCTATTTTTATAATCTGGGGTTTTACAAACACAGGATTTTCTGTTCATTTGACGGCACAAAGGAGGCAAGTGTAAATGCCTTGTGCATTTGAAGAGACAAAGCCAAGATAAGGGTATAATTCATAATTGTGTTCCTTTCCCTTTTAAGTCACAAAGCAATTTCTTTAATAGCCTTATTTGGAAGCAGCAGTAAATACTCTACTCATTTAAAAATGCAGAAGCTATTTTTTTATAGACTAATGTGATGCAGCGGCATACTTCCCTTAACATGGTTCTCCGGCTGCCTTAGGAGCAATGCTCCCTTAAAATACTCGCAGGATGTTGGCTACAAAGAGAAGGCAAGGGACTTTAAATGTTATTTAGTCAGCCAGGAATAGGGAGTCTTCTTAGCATATACCACCAGGGTTTTTCTTTTTTATTAGCATGGGTACTTCTGATTGACCCTTGCTAATATATGCAAAGAATTGGAATGAAAGTTGGGAATAGACAGAGTGTCTTCTGCGCACTGAGTCTGCATGGTAATGCTCATCACCGAAATTTCAAGGCTTTGCTCCATCTTGCAGTAAAAGGAAATAAAAATACTGTTTTTTGTTTGTTTGTTTGCCCCGAAGGCCTTATTCTATTGTTAATTTTTTTGTTGTTGTTGACTCAAAGATAACAAGTATATCTAAAATAATTTAAAAGATCTCTGAAGATAGAGAATGATTTTTGAAATCATGCTATAGGTTACCAAAACAAAACAAACCCATTGACTTTGAGTCGATTCCAACTCATAGTGACCCTATAGGGCAGAGCAGAAATTCCCAATGGGGTTTCCAAGGCTGTACATTTTTATGGAAGCAAACTGCCACATTTTTCTCCTGTGGAGCAGCTGACGGGTTCAACCCCAGACCCTTCGGTTAGCAACTGAGTACTTAACCACTGTGCCAGGAGGGCTCTTTTATGTTAAAGATTAGGGCCTGGAAATCATTTTGAAGGTTATTTTTTATTTCCTCCCCGGCATTTATTCTCACCACTACCCCCCCTCTTTTTTTTTAACCAACCCCCCCCCCCAAAAAAAAACCCGTTGCCATGGAGTCGATTCCGACTCATAGCGACCCTATGGGACAGAGCAGAACTGCCCCACAGGGTTTCCAAGGAGCTCCTGGTGGATTCCAACTGCCGACCTTTTGATTAACAGCCGTAGCTTTTAACCACTATGCCACCAAGATTTTTGCCAACAGTATCCTTATATTTTGGGAGGAAATTTTCTCCTCCTATTTTCTCGGCCATGCGGCTTGAGTGAGATTGAACCCAGGACCTGCCCCAGAGCGGACCTTTATTGTATAAAAGCCAGTCAGAATATTGCAGTCTGTTGCCACGGTGATTGGATTAGGGCAGGACACCTGTTTCAATTCAGCCCAGAGCAGACACAGCAGATCTCACTTCCCTGAGTACTTTGGTATGAGGATGTGACATCCGGAATTACTGTGAACATTTTGCTAAAATTACAAGAAGAACCCGGAACTCCCAGTGGGCTAGCAAGGGAGCATGGGGAAAAACCCAACAGAGAGGCAGAACAGAAAAAACCTGAGTAAAAAAGTCCTTGGAGATCTCATTTGAGGTGGGAGATCAAGCGTTGTGCGTGTTTACTTTTCAGTTACATGGGTCAGCACATTCCCTTTATTTTTTAAGTCATTTTCAATTTGCAGCTTTTTATTTCATTTCATTTTTTGTCACTTGTTACTGAAAGATTCCCAACTGGTAAAGCTGCTTGGGTGGCTCAAATGTTAAGCACTTGGAAACTAACCTAAAGATCGGTGGTTTGAACCCACCCACAGGGTGACTTGAAAGAAAGTCCTAATGATCTGCTTCCAAAAGGTCACAGCCATGAAAACCCTGCAGAGCTCACTTCTGCTCTGAAACACATGGAGTCACCGTGAGTCGTAATTGACTCAACAGCAACTGGTTTACATGGGTACAGTGTCCCTGAGAGACAAGAGGGACAAATACCTTGACTCTTATTCGGGGATTCTTTGGTCATAAGAACCAAAAGACACAATTAGAAAACAAGAATTACTGGAAACATATATGGAAATGGAAACCAACTACCAAAAAGTGACATCTTTTCACCTTACATAATGGGACCTTAATGGAAACCCTGGTGACATAGTGGTTAAGAGCTACGGCTGCTAACCAAAAGTTCAGCAGTTGAAATCCACTAGGTGCTCCTTGGAAATCCTATGGAGCAGTTCTACTCTGTCCTGCAGGGTCGCTATGAGTCATAATCATTCGATGGCAATGGGTAATAGGATCTCAAGCCTCTTCCTCTCTCATCCTATGTCTCTGGGCATGTCCACTCCCACCGCAGTACTCAAATTCAGTATGTGTACATGTAAACTCATGATTTTCTTTCTCTAAACCTCCCCCCACAAACTGCACCTCTTCCAGAGTTCTCTTCCTTGATGATGGAACAACTACTCATCTTGTTAATAAACTAACCAGAAAACTTGGAGTCTTTTTTTTGTTCATTTTAAACCTATTCCTTATCTTTACACAACATTCAATACTTTACTAAGCTCTGTGCTTTCTACCTTCAAAATATTTCTCCAGTCCTTCCATTTCCATGTCATGACTGTCACTCCTCAAGTTCATCTCTCATTATCTTGAGCCTTATCCATTGTAAGAGCTTTCTAACTGGTCTTTGCTTTTTCTACCCTTCAATCCATTTCCCACACTGCAGCCAGCTATTTTAAAACCCTGTAATGAGTTTCTATTAAATTGAGAATACTATTGAATCTTATTTTCATGACCTAATAGGTTCTGCATGATCTGGGCCTTCTTTAAAGTATATCAAACTCTCTTGTACCTCAGGACATTTTCACAGGATCTTCCCTCTGATTTTTTATCTATTTTTTTCCCTAAAATCCACAAACTCCTGTAGAGTCACTGAGCTCACTGAAATTTTGTATACAATTATTTTAACAGCTTTATTGAGATATAATTCAAACACCATAAATTAACCCATTTGAAATGTACAGTTCACTGTTTTTAGTATATTAATATGGTTACATCAATCACCACAACTAATTTTAGAATATTTTCATTCCCCCAAAATCTCCCATACCCATTTGCAGTCACTCCTAGTTTCCTCCATTCTGTTACTCCCCCAATTCCAGTCCTAACCCCCCGCCCCCCAAAAAAATCCAAAATCACTGCCGTTGACTTGATTCCGACTCACAGCAACCCTATGGGACAGAGTAGAACTGCCCCACAGAGTTTCCAAAGAGCGCCTGGTGGATTTGAACTGCAGAGCTTTTGGTTGGCAGTCACAGCTCTTAACAGCTACACCACTGGGGCTTCCAATTCCAGTCCTGGGCTACCACTAATCTACTTTCTGTCTCTGAAGATTTTCCTATTCTAAGCATTTCATATAAACGGAGTCATATAATATATGGTCTTTTGTGACTGACTTCTTTCCTTTGCCTAGTGTTTTCAAGGTTCATCCATGCTGTACCATGTACTAGTACTTCATTTTTTTTGTTGCTCAACACTATTCTATTATATATATGTATATATTTATATACAGCACATTTTATTTAACTGTTTGTCAACTGATGCACATTTAATTTTTAGCTACTATTAATAATGCTGCTCTGAATATTCATATACTAGTTTCTGTGTGAACATAGGTTTTTCTCTTCACTCGAGTATAATACCCAATAGGAGTGGAATTGCTGGGTCATATGGGAACTCTGACATTTTGAGGAACTGTGAAACTGTTTTCCAGAATGACCCAGCATTTTACATGCTTACCAGTAATGTATGAAACTTCCAACTTCTCTACACCCTTGGCAGCAATTTGTTATTATCTGTTTCTTTTTTATTGCAGCCATCCTAGTGGGCGTAAAGAGGTCTCTGGGTGTGTGAACGGTTTGTGCTTTGCTACTAACCTAAACACTGGCGATTGGAAGCTACCCAGCAGTGCCACAGAAGAAAAACCTAATGATCTGGGTGATCTGCTTCATAAAAAGTACAGCCAAGAAAACCCTACAGAACAGCTCTACTCTGTAGAGTTGAAATCAACTCAATGGCAAGGGGTTTCATTTTGTTTAGTGGGTGTAAAGTGGTTCTGATTTGTATTTTTCTAATAGTTAATGATGTTGAGTATCTTTTCATGTGCTTATTGGCCATTTGTTTATCTTCTTTAGAAAAATATCTATTCAGGTTCTTTGTCCTTTTTTAAATTATATTATTTATCTTTTTATTATTGAGTTGTAAGAGTTTTTTATAAATTGTGCACACATATCCTTTATCAGACACATGATTTTCAAATATTTTCTCCCACTCTGTGGGTTATCTTTTCATTTTCTTGATGGTTTCATTGGCAGCACAAAAGCTTTTAATTTTGGTGTAGTCTAATTCATCTATCTTTTGCCGTTTGCGTTTTGGTGTCATATATAAGAAACCATTGCCTAAACCAAGGTCATAAAGATTTACTCCTGTGTTTTCTTCTAAGAGGTTTATAGTTTTAGATCTTACTTAGGTCTGTGAGGGGCAACTTCATTCTTTTGCATGTGAATATCCAGTAGTGCCAGTAGAATTTGTTAAAAAGACTATTCTTTTCCCATTTAATTATCTTGGCAACATTACTGAAAATCAGTTGACCATAAATGTAAGGATTTGTTTCTATACACTTGTCTTAGGCTGGGTTCTCTAGAGAAGCAAAACCAGTAATGCATATAAATATACAGAGAGAGATTTATATTAAGGAAACAGCTCACATGATTGTAGGGGTGGGAATGTCCCAAGTTCTTGGATCAGGGTAGGGTCCTTTCTCAATTCATGGAGCCGCAGAAGCTGGTGAACCCACGATGAGCAGGTTGGAGAGAAGGGATCCCGCTCACAGGTTGTGATGATTGAGGAATCCCCAAGGTTGGCAGGCAAGACCGCATGGTTTCTCCTGAGTCAGCTGCAGGTGCCGGCGAACCCAAGATAGGCAGGTCAGAGAGCAGGACTCTTGCTTGCAGGCTGTGAATATCAGCGAATCCCAAGATGGACAGGTAAGCTGCTAGCTCAAGTCCCAAGAACCAGAGGTCAGATAAGAGACAGCTGCTGGATCCTGAACAAGCCAACAACCTTTGCAATGCGAGCAGGAAAAGGAAGTAGATGGCGGAAGGTGGAGAGATGAAGGCTGAGGGGGTGGTGAGAGGCCACAGGCCCCACCCCCGCTGGTACCACCAGCAGATTCCATCATGGGGGTTATCACATATGAAATTTCAACAGGAAAGTGATTGCGACATTATACAACTGCCAAAACACTGAGAATCACGGCCCAGCCAAGGTGACACACAATCTTAACCACCACAACACTCGATTATTTTCCACTGATCTATATGTCCGTCATTTTGTCAGTACCATGCTATATTGATTACTATAGTTTTGTAGTATGTTTTGAAGTGGGGAAGCATGAATCCTCCAACTTCATTCTTTTCTAAGCTTGTTATGGTGAATCTATGTCCCTGGCATTTCCATTTGAATTTTAGGATAAGCTTACTAATTTTTGCAAAAAGTAAGCTAGAATTTTAATACGGATTGTGTTGAATTTGTAGAAAAATTTTGGGTGTATTTTCATACCACTATTGTCTTCCAATTCATGAACAGGGCATGTGTTCTTATTTATTTAGATCTTTCATTTCTTCCCACAATATTTTTTTATTTCTTCCCACAATATTTTATAGTTTTCACTGTATAAGGCTGTACTCTATTTGTTAAATTTATACCCAAGTAATTTATTCTTGTTTGATCCTATCACAAATGGAATTTTCAAAAAAAAATTATTTTTTTGGATTTTTAATTGCTGGTGTATAGAAACACAGTTGATTTTTGTATCTTGATCTTGTATCCTATAGCCTTCCTGAACTCGTTTATTAGATCTAATAGTTTTTTGTGTGTGTGTGTGTGTCTATGTGTGTATTCCTTATGGTTTCAAATAAACAAGATCAAGTCATCTATGAATAGAGACAGCTTTATCTTTTCCTTTCTAATCTGGACATCATTTATTTATTTGCGTTGTCGAATTGCCCGGGCTAGAACCTCCATTACAGTGTTATGTGAAGTGGAGCGAGCAGGTATCCTTGTCATGTTTCTGACCTTAAAGGGAAAATAGTCAGTCTTTGGCCATTAAGTATGATGTTAGCTACGGGTTTTTTATTGATGCCCTTACTGGATTGAGGAAGGTCCCTTCTATGTTTAGTTTGTTAAACATTTTTATCATGACAAGGTGCTGGGTTTTACTTAATGCTTTTTCTGTGTCCATTGAGATATTGTTTGATTTTTTCTTTATGCTATTAATAATGGTTTTTACATTAGTTGATTTTTTTTTATGTTAAACAAAATTTGCATTCCTAGGATAAATTCCACTTAGTAATGGTGTATAATCCTTTTTATATGCTCCTGAATATTGTTTACTAGCATTTTTGCATCTATTTTCATAAGGTATATTGGTTTACAGCTTTCTTTTCTTGTGATGTCTTTGGTTTTGATATCAAGGTAATCTTGGATTCAAGGAATAAGTTGGAAAATGTTCCCCTCTCTTCTGTTCTGGAAGTGTTTTTGATGGATTAACATTAATTCTTATTTACATATTTGGTAAAATTCATCAGTGAAGCCATCTAGGCCTTGGCTTTTCTTTTTATGAAGTTTTTAAATTGTGAATTAGATATAATTAGTCATTTATTGATTATATACGTTAAAAATATTTTGTCCCGCTGTATGGATTACTTCTTTTATTTACTATTTACACTTCCTTTTAATGAATGAAATGATTATATTAATGCTGTTCAATTTTTAATAATGCCTTTTTATGTGTGTGTGTGACTTGCTTAAGAATATATCTCCCTATCTCTAGCTTATAAGGCTATCTTATGTGAGACCTTATGGTTGTAGTTAAGGTATCTGGAAGGATGGTGTTAGCAAAAGTGCTTTGGACAGTAAAGGCATCTCTGTAACTGAAATATATGTCTGTTTCCATGGGGACAAATCACTGCCCTTTCCATGACAAACAGAGACAGTTTATTGTAATCAACTCCCAACAGGCAGCAGGCTAGTCTCTGTTGGAGAATGGTGTCGTATCAATCTGCTTGTGGCAGGTTGAGCATTTGGCATGGATGTAGCAAAATAAGCTTTTAGGAGGGAAAATTTATGTTGTTGAACACAAAAATAGCCTTCAGTCTTGCCCTTCCCTCTGAAACACAAACATAAATACTCTGCAAATAGATCATTTGAGCAAGCATTGAGTAGCTGGACAAGGAAGTTAATTGATAGTCACAGGAAAGGATATCTTACTCATCTGATTGTTGGAAGCATTCTCCAGGGCGCATCCATTCTGATGGATATTCATGTAGGATGAAAATACCTTCAAGATGCTTATTGAATCTAAACAAGTATTGATATAATGAATTCACTCTTGGTGAACTAATGAACACTTCTGAATACATGAATAAATATTCCTGGGATTTTGAAAGACTTTATGCAGCTAGTTGGCTCATCATGGGAAACCCAGAAAGAACTGTGGAATAAGGGAGAAACGAACAATTAAACACCGCAGTATGTGCTATAAAAGGCACTGGAGGCTTTACATATACTACTTGGGTCAAATTTAGGACCACAATATGGTGAAAAGATAATTATATTCCCATTTTACAGGTTAGAAAATGGAGGCTCAAAGTGATTAAATGGGGTAGATCCTTCAGAGTACTTAAAGTTTTCTTTAGGAACTCATTTTTTTTTCTCTCTCTTTGTTCATGGACTCACTGAGGCATATACCATCTGTCAGTGTATCTTTGATGCTAAGCATAGATATATTTTTCCTCAATAAATATTTTTAAATTTTAATCATTTATTTAGCAGCACATGGAGAAACTTGCATGTCTCTCAGGTGACATTCCCTGTCATTTCAGATCAAATAATAAAATATATTCTTTTAGAAGAAAAGATGATTCACAAGAATCAGCATAGTAGGATCAAACTGGGAGCCAAATAATTTTCCAGATATGAAATCTAAAAATTGCCTGGTCTCATTATTTTAGAATTTTAAAATTGTTATTATTGTAATATTTCATTGCATAAACCAAAAAAACCCATTGCTGTCGAGTCAATTCCGACTTACAGCGACTCTATAGGACAGAGTAGAACTGCCCCATAGAGTTTCCAAGGAACACTGGTAGATTTGAACTGCCGACGTTTTGGTCAGCAGCCAAACTCTTAACGACTATGCTGGCAAGGTTTCCTTTCATAACATAACCAGTGCTGTATATGGCATGATGTCAGTATCTTCTGTCATATCATTTTCATAAGGAACTAACTTGAAATGGTTTTCTTTGTTGATCTTGATATATTTCAGAAACATTAACAGTGTGCTATTGGCCATTCTATAGACCCATGAGAAGGTCTATCTGGTCAGCCTTTGACAACATTGAGGCATATTACATGGGTGGTGAAATAGCTTCATATATGTGTTTAATGAGTGCTTGTAGACAATGACCAGTATAATATAATTCAATAAGGGAATAAGATATGACAATAAGGAAACTGTGAAAAACTACTAACAATTAAATATTATTTTAACAGTTCAAAACATTGATCAGATGAGTCTAAGCTAAAAGCACAGAAGTTCTTCAGTACTCATTGCTCTAAAGTAGAGGTGAGAAATTTTTTTTCGGTAAAGGGCTAGATAATAAGTATTGCAGGTTTTGCGAGCCAATTAGTCAGCTCTACCATTGTAGAAATCAGTCATAGACAATATGTAAATAAATGAGTGTGACTGCTTTTTAATAAAAATTTTTTATGAACATTGAAATTTCTATTTTATAGGCTTATTATGTGCCATGAAATATTATTATTCCTTTTTTTCAATCTTCTTTTAATAACATTTAAAGTTCTGACAAAAATAGCTAAGTGTCCTGCAGTATAATTTGTGGTGTCGCTGCTATATTCTAGTTAGTCTTGAGAAGCAGCTGCCCAAGCCAAGATTTTCTTTTCCCAGTTCCCTTCTCTCTGCTTCATACCCCTGCTTGTATTGGGGCCATGAGACTAATTCTCATCAAAGGAATGTGAGTAGAAGTAATCTGTGTTGCTCTAGGCCAACGCATTTATTGTTAACCACGCCTTCTCTATCTTCAGTTTCTCCTTCCGTAAGGATGAGAGGACTTTAAGACCCTAGAGAATATCTCAGTCACAGAATAGAAGGATCTGCCCTTCATAAAACAACTAAATGTGTACCAGTGGCTCTTTTAAAATCAAAGCAAACTTTTCAGTGTGGCTTACATTGTTTTATAAGTCTGGCTTCCATTCTCCTCTCCCGTCTCAAATTGAAGGGGTCCTCCTCATTTTATGGACTTCAGACTCATCATGCTTCTTTTAGTCACTGGGTCATTCCATATGCCGTTCTCTTGCTGAGAATATTCTCTTACTCTTTATGTAGTGACCTCTCTTTCTTTCAGATCTTTCTATCATCACCTCTTCCAGAGAACTGTTCTACATCTCCTTAAGCCAGATCCTGCTGTTGTTTATCATATCATCTTGTACATTTGCTCAGTAGCATTTATCACATTTGAAATACTACACTTACTGTGTAAACCTTTACATAGAGGGAATATAAATTTCATGAAAATATGATTATCCTTTTGTTGTTGTTGGTTAAGTCTGTAACCCAGCACAGTGTCTACCATACAGTAGGTGACCAAAAATTTGTTGATTGATTTAATGAATTAATCAATGGCTTAATTCTAGTCCCCAGATTTTTTTACATTACTGGCTGCTCTCATTTTGTGTTTTGTAAAAAAGCTATGATATCATTTTTTTACTTCACGACAGTTTTATTTATTTATCTTTCACCACTGTGGAAGCTAACACTCAAAGACATGGAATGGAATAGTTTGCCCAAGAACACCAATTAGTTGATAGTGGAGGTGGGAGCAGGACTCAAGTCTCTTGATCATTGTTCTCCTTAATTGTATCAAGTTTTGTACAGAGCTAGCTGAGAATAAGCTAAAAGATAAAACAAGCATGATCTGAGTTTAATATTAAAAGTAAACCAAATGTCTAATAAAGTTAATCCGACATGCTTAAAGATATACATAAATTTTGTTGTGTTGCATAGTGATTAGGTACAGAGTCTAGGACATTTGGATACATTACAATAATTAGTATTACTTTTCCATAGACACAGACACCCATGGGGACATTTGGGTATTCCAACAAATGCATAATCATAATCAAGAGGCCAGACTTGCTATTGCAGTTTCCTCAGGAGACGAAGACTACAGGTAGTCTCTCTTTGATAAGACAAGTGACAAAAGTAAAATACCTGTAGGAAGGGCTCTTTAACCAGGAGGCTATTGAAGCAGACAAAAAAAGGAGGAAGGAACGGTTGAGCTGTGGAGGGAGATGTGAAATAGAAGAGACCTGAAGGATGGTGGTGTTGGGTAGGGAAGTATGAGTCTGTGTTCTAACTCTGTGAGGATGCCAAAGAATAACTAGCTTTCTGGTTTTGGACAGGTCATATCCATCATGTCTTTGGCGTGAAGACCAATTTTAAACATTTAATTCCATGGATAGACTTTTACCCACTAAAGAAACTTAGTTTTATGACCTGCAAATTCTTGTAGATCTAAGGTTTCGTGAGAACTCTGCTCGTAGCCACTCACTTTTTTCTGCTTAATATCTATCATCTAGTATTTCATCGTTTTGATTCACTTTAATGAACACTTAATTTTAAGGTGTATTAAGTCCTTATGCCTTAATAACTAACTCAAGAACAACAGAAAATGGAACTAAGATACACCTACTAAGTAGATATACACACTATGTAGAAAATCCAGGGTCTCTACTTCCTATGTCAAGAAATTTACAACTTTTCCTACTAAAATGTCAGTACCTAAGTGCTAAGTCTCATTTTTTTTGTGTCTCTGAATAACAGATGGGACTGGTGGTATACTTGAGGGAAACTACTGCTTTCTTCATTTTCTATTTATCTGGTAGCAACAGTGTATGTGGCAAAGTCCTTTTGCATTTTTAGCAAGTGTCTGGATGAAACCTGAGACAAATTCAAAGATGTTATTTTTAATATCATTATTGTGTGTGTATATATATGTATATGTGTATATATGTATATACATTCCGACTCGACAGCACTGGGTTTATACATATATATGTATATATACACACATACATATATATGTATGTACACACACACACACACACATATATATCTTACTTATACCATAAATTTTAAGGGGCCCTGGTTCCCCAGTGGTTAAAGTTCTTGGCTGCTAACCAAAAGGTCGATGGTTCAAACTCACCAGTCTCTCTTTGGGAGAAAGATGTGGCAGTCTGCTTCGGTAAATATTTATAGCCTTGGAAAAGCTATGGGGCAACCCTACTCTGCCCTGTAGGGCCGGTATGAGTTGGAATAAACTCGACGGCAGTGAGTTTTTGGTTATATCATAAATTTAAAACTTACGCTCATAATACAAATTTATAAATGTAGTAAAATGTCAAAAATAACAAATAAAATATTAGAAAGACAAATACAGACAATATC
This sequence comes from Loxodonta africana, assembly GCF_030014295.1. Classification (NCBI taxonomy): domain Eukaryota; kingdom Metazoa; phylum Chordata; class Mammalia; order Proboscidea; family Elephantidae; genus Loxodonta; species Loxodonta africana. The sequence goes on from NC_087344.1 coordinate 139,818,309, forward strand.
AAAGTGAAATAAAATTGAGATGTAAATAAAGCTTTATTCCAAATGTTATCTTCATATTGCCTTAAGATTTCAAGATTCAGCGCCTCAGTCTCCATAGTTATACTTTTCATTGGTAGACACAGACATGACAGTAAAAATAAGAATTTCATTCATATATAGGAACCGGATTATTTGTCTCTCATGAAATTATTAAAACTTAGTATGTCCATGGAGACATATTAGATATTTAATCAGGAAAGAAAAGAAGAGATGGATTTACAAAACAGACATATGTTCTTATTCTTTGAGAAATTATGATAAACTCAACATTGATAAAATACCATGAACAAATGAAAGGTAATATGAATGGTAATAAAACACACACACACACATACTCAATAACAACAATAGGCACTGCATAAGCCCAGGTACTTTGTGAGCACTTTACTTGAATCATCTCATTTAATTCTCAGAGAGACCCTGTAAGGTAAGTGCTATTATCTCCATTTTAGTGATAAGGAAATGGAGGCATAAAGAAGCAAAATAACTAGCCCAATATTACACAGCATCCTGGAGCCAGGATTCAATCTCAAATCTTCCAGACTCCAAAGTCCACATACGTAATCACTGAGTTACGTTCTCACCCAAGTATAACACAGCATTTCAGAGTAGAAATCACATGTATAAACCTTGAGGGGAATGGGGCATACTCCAGATGATAATTAAGGTTTAATTGTTCCTGGTTTTAAGATCAGGGTGGCCTTGCTGGAAGAGGTGAGATTTGAACTGTACTTTGAGGAAGGTTTGGATGTGGAATATAGAAGGAAATGAAAAAAAGACATTCTGAGAGGAGGTCATGATGTGAGATAAGATATCAAGCAGTGTAAGAAGTGGGAAGCTTATGCCAGTACCTGAAGAGTTAATGTCAGTACCCAGAAGTTTAGGCCAAGATTGGAGAGGAACCTGAGTCGGTAATGAATAATGAGTGGTGGAAGGCCTCCTAGAGCTGAAGGTCCTGGAAACACCTGCCTGAACCCGAGTATGTAAGGCAACTGACTCAGGGCCAGGGCCAGGAACGTGGGGAAAACAGGAATCAGTAATGGAGGACCGTGCTGGGCTAGAATCAGGGTAGAAAGCCATTAATAAAAGTTACTGAGTTTTCACAGGAAATCAAGGGTTGAGCACAGAAAGAAGTCATAATTGAAAAAAGAAAGAACTAATATTTTTTATTCAGCACCTTCAACCTTAGGCATTCTGTTAAGAGTTTTCACAATTGTTATGTTATTTAGTCATCACAACAACACTTTAATGTATATGTTTGGAAACAAAGGAAATCAACCTCAGAATATTTAAAGAACTTAGCCAACACTCTTGTCTAGTGTTTAGTGAGGTCAGGATAGACATTCAAGTCTGTGCACTAACAAAACCCAGGTTTTTCCATTCTGCTTTGCAAGAAACATGTTTCAGGGTGGTTAGAGAGGACATTGAAAGAAAGGGTAAAACTTGGTCAATTGTTCTATTTTGGGGGAAATACAGTCGCTTTGAGTAAGTCCTCTGGGACTTCTGGACTTGCCCTGAGATATTTTAAAGGATCTATTTTCTAAATTACTCAGGACTACTAGGGTTATTATTATTATTACTTTTTCTTTTCCATCTAGTGAAGATGCAGACATAATTAGAGGAAAAAAAAATAGGAGCTTTAGTTAGAAGTCCGTTTATATAATACCTAAAATGTTCAAATAACATAATTTATTTGGATTCTTCATTACTCTTCTAGGTTTTTCTTTCCTTGAAGTGGAAAAACAGTAATGTAAAGATGTTACACCATTTATTAATTCATTAATTGATTCAAATGACATTTATTTATTGATTACCGTGGGCAGGAGATATGACTTCTATGCTCAAGTATACTTGTACTTTCATTATTTATGGTAATTGTTTTGAATTATTGGTTCTTTTATTGTGTTAGCAACTTTGTAACTGTTTCTAAAAGCATGAGCCACTTTGAAAAGAATAGTAATAGGCTTCATTACAGGTTATTTAAAACAACAATAGTTACCACCATGACAGGCCAATATGGGAATTATATACAAGATTGTGGTGAAATGAATGCGAGTTGGGCAATGGCATGTCGGCTGATGCTTAACAATTGGTTTTCTGGAGAAAGGAGGGAGTTTATAGTGTTGTTGTTAGGTGCTGTTGAGTTGGTTCCCACTCATAGCGATCCCATGTACAACAGAACAAAACACTGCCTGATCCTGCACCATCCTCACAATCATTGCTATGCTTATAGCATTTGCCAGTTTCTGTGGTGTAAGAACTCCCAACATGGTTGATTCTAAACTCCCAACCTGACGTCACTGAATGCAGAGTTAGAAAGAAATGTGCAGCAGTAGAAACAGTATTCCTATCATGCAGATACAATAGATATAGATAATCTCAAGAGCATAGATAAAATAATTAGGAATCGAAAAGTTTAGATTATTTATTAGCTTTTTTCAAATAAAACTTATTTAATTACAAGCTTATATAATTTAATATTTAATAATGGGAACACACTATTAGTCAGGTGACCTGCATCTTAATCCTGGCTCTTCCACAAACAAGTGGTAGGCAGACTTCTAAGATAAACAACAATGATCCTCTCCTCCTGGTATTCATTCTTTTATGTGATGCTCTGTCTTTGAATGTGAGCAGAACCTCATAACTTGCTTCCAACCAACAGAATATGAAAAAGATGATGGGTTGTCACTCCTGGAATTAGGTTACAAAACATTGCGATTTTTGTCTTGTTAGTTTATTCTATTATCTTCTTGGTTTGCATATTTTGACGAAGCAAGCTAGAATGTTATCAAGGCCTACATGGCAAGGAACTGAGGATGACCTCTGTCCAACAACCAATAAGAACTGAAGCCCTCGGTCCAACATCCTCCAAGAAACTGAATTCTGCCAACAAACATGAGTTCATGAAGTTCTTCCTTCCTCAGTTGAGCCTTTAGATGAGACCCTAGCTCTAGCTGATGCCTTGATTACATCCTTGGGAAAGACCCAGAAGCAGAGGACTCAGCTAGGACTTGCCAGATTTCTAACCCTCTGAAACTGAAAAAATAAATGTGTTTTATTTTAAACCACTAAGTTTTGGGATAATTTATTATGTAGCAGTAGAGAAGAAATACACAAGAATTTTTAAAGTCTGGCAACTCGTGTATTTATCTTGGCCTTAGTTACTTTACATATAAAATGAGAATGTTTAACTAGGTAATTCTTTTATTAATTCATTTAATCTTTCATTCATGTATATATTCCGTCAATGAAATTTTTCTGCATTTAAATTATATACCCAGTCCTATTCTGGGTTCTCAGGAGATACAGAAGTATAAGAAGAAATGCTCCTTGCCCTCAAGGAACTCACGATCTAAGGTCCTTAGAGTTTAAAACTTTAAAATTCCAGGAATAAGTACTTTGCTTATTTACAAAGTAAAGTTTACTTATTTTTATTATAGTTAGGTTAAAGTGCACGTAACGGAAAACACAAATTGACAGTGGCTTACACTCTCGAAAGTTCGTTCTCTTACATAAACTCTGGATTCCTGCCATGCAGAGAGGGCATGGTAACTCCATAGTCACTTCTGAGTCAGGATCTTTCCAACATTTTTAAGGAATGGCCCTGATTCTATTCATCCAAGAAGCACCATCATTCCAGAAAGTAGAGAGGAGAAGAGGCAAAGAAGGTGAGGCAAATATCTTGTGCCAGCTCTTTCTTGAGGTATATTTCTAAAAGCTATCATATATCATGTTCATTTATATTCCACTGGACAATTTTCCCCCCATGCTTACACTTAACCATGTGGTCATTGGCAAATGAAGTCATTACTTATCCTTGGCAGCCACGTGCCCAGATAACAATTCTATTACTTTGAAAGAAGGGAGGATGGATATTAAGGACAATAATCTATTTTAACATTGAGTAACAATCTGTTTTAAGATCTCTTCTAATGTATTATTTTTAAATTTAAAGTACTATAATGAAATGTGCAAAGACCTGGAGTTAGAAAACCAAAGGGAAGAACACGCTCAGCGTTTCTCAAACTGAAAGACCTGAAAAAAAAATTCAAGCCTTGAGTTGCAATATTAAAGGATTCTATAGGGAAAATATTAAATGATGCAGGAAGCTTCTAAAGAAGATGGAAGGAATACACAGAATCACTGTAATAAAAAGAACTGGTCAATGCTCAGCCATTTCAGGAGGTAGCATATGATCAGGAATTGATGGTACTGAAGGAAGAAGTCCAAGCCGCACTCAAGGCACTGACAAAAAACAAGGCTCCAGGAATTGACGGAATACCAACTGAGATGTTTCAACAAATGGATGCTGTGCTGGAAGTGCTCACTCGTCTTTGCCAAGAAATTTGGAAGATAGCTACCTAGCCAGCCCACTGGAAGAGATCCATATTTGTGCCCATTCCAAAGAAAGGTGAGCCAAAAGAATTTGGAAACT